>NW_027361801.1:3585000-4785000 GCF_039654945.1 Dendrobates tinctorius
TGCGTTTTTTTCATGCATGCTCATAAAAATGCTTGAAAAAAACGCAGCAGTTGTATGCTTTTGTATGCGTTTTTTCAATGCATTTTTTTGCGGGAAAAACGCGCTGCAAAAAAAAGCAAGTGTGAAACTAGCCTGAGTCATGTGAGGTCTTATTTTTTGCGGGACGAGTTGACATTTTCATTGGTACCATTTTCAGGCACGTGACATTTTTTGATCGCTTTTTATTCCGATTTTTGGGACGCAGAATGAAGAAAAACCAGCGTTGGGGGAGTGCGTTTACACCGTTCCGCTTGCGGTAAAACTGATAAAGCGGTTTTATTCTTCGGGTCAGTACGGTTACAGCGATACCTCATTTAGGTAATTTTTTTATGTTTTGTCGGTTTTTTGCAATGAAAACAATTTTATACAAAAAATAATTATTTTTGTATCGCTTTTTTCTGCGAGCTATAACTTTATTTTTTTGCGGATGATGCTGTATGGCGGCTCGTTTTTTGCGGGACAAGATGACGTTTTCAGTGGTACCATGGATATTTATATGCATTTTTTTGATCGTGCGTTATTGCACTTTTTGTTCGGTAGTATGATAATAAATCATTATTTTTTGCTTCGTTTTTTATTTTTATTTTTTAAGGGGTTCGCTAAAGTGGTTAACTAATGGGACAGTTTTATAGGGCAGGTCGCTACGGACGCGGCGATACCAAATATGTGTACTTTTATTTATTTTTTTTTTTTATTTTGAAAAAATGGATTTAGGCCGGTTTCACATTAGCGCTTTTTAAGCGCACGCACGGCCGGGGGTAGCTCCGCCCCCGAGCCGGCTCTCTGTCCGGCGTGCCCTCCCCTTGCTTATAGCGCCGCCTCCTAGCGGACAGCGGCGCCTGCGATCGGCGCACCCTATCTTTAGCATAGGGTGCGCAGATCGTGCGCAGGCCGTGCGCTAGTTGCGCTTTGACCTGCGCTGCGCACTTCTGACGGTGCGCCGTGCGCGCCAAAATCCGAAAAGTTCGATTTACTAATTTATTTAGCGATTTTTTTTAAATTATTTTTAACACTTTTTTTTTTTTACTTTACTATTTTGTCCCAGGTGGGACATCACTGTCCTGTGACAGATCGCTGATCTGTCACATCACAGATCACTGTGACAGATCAGCAATCTGTCACAGGCAGTTCTGCAGACTTCCTCATGCCTGCGCTTTGCAGGCAGTGAGGAAGTCAGCTCCCTACAGGCCCCCGTCGCCATCTTGGATCCGTGGGCCTGTAGGGAAAGAGACCCCCGCAGCAGCGCTGCACATTGCGCTGCTGTGGGGGGCTCAGGGAAGCAAGGAGGGAGCCCCCTCCCTGCCGATGCTTCCCTTTAACCCCCGGTACACCGCGATCATGTTTGATCGCGGTGTGCAAGGGGTTAACGTGTCGGGGGCGGTCCGTGACCGCCCCTGACACATTGTGCCGGGTGTCAGCTGTGATAATCAGCTGACACCCGGCCGCGATCAGCGGCGCTCACCACGTGGGCTCCGCTGATCGCTGGGACGTAATATTCCATCCATGGTAATTAGGTCCAGGGTCACATGGACGGAATATTACGTCCATTGTAGGTAAGGGGTTAAAGGAACCGCTGGCCGGGAAGGAGAGAGAGAGAGAGAGAGAATTTTTCTTGTCCGCCAGAAAGGATTTCAGGGTTAATTTTCTCCCTGAGTTCCTTTCTCAGGGCATGCGCAATGGAAAATGCGGATCCAACAACAAAAAAACGTTGCAAGGTCCGTCCAGGCATGCCGGCGGACAAAAAAATTTTGGCGGATCCTCACAAAAAAGGATCCAACGGATGGCCATCCATCAAGATCCGCCAGTAATGCAACTCAATGGGGAAAAAAACGGATCCGCAAAAAAAATGGCGGATCCGTTTTTTTCAAAACCTGGCGGATTTTGACTGATGGTCAAAAACGGAAGTGTGAAAGAGGCCTTAAAGGTTTTTTAACATCAGTTTTTCATCAAAAATTTTCACATTTGGATAAAAAAAAATACAAAGCTTCTCCTGTCTTTTGCAATGTTAGTCACGGACAGCATATGGGCTGCAAACTGATTTCATCCATGTGATGTCCATTATTTTCATGGACCAATTGTGTTGATACTTTTCATCTATGATACCAGTAAAAAACGCACGTCTCTGGGATTTTTGTATGGACACATGGACTGTAAGAAAAAATGGACATGTGAAATGCTCCATAGATTAGAATGGATATGTGTATATGAAAACCATGAGCAGAACATATACATGAAAAACGGATGTATGAATGAGGCCTAAGAAAGATGGGGGAAGCAACACCACCAATGATGTACCATTTGTTCTTCTGACTAATTCCTGATAAATATACCCTAACATTCTCCACCCTTCAAATTAGGCTCTGCTTATTTCGAAACATGACTGTAAATTTCCATGTAACAGTTATATGAAAGTAAAGAAACTAAAAAAATAATGATAATTTTGGCATGCATCTCTATCCACAGTTTTGTAAGCATTCTCTGTTTATTATATGGAGAGTCATGTGGAGTTTTCATATTGTTGATTCTGGATTCTCAAACAAAACCAGGTTTGGATAACTAGAACAGCCTTGTTTTCCATGACCTCCTTGTCTTTCAAGTTTGCTTATTTTACATGGACTGAATACTTTAGATGATTGTCGCTTTGCATTGGCTTTAACCTCTACGTTTAATTTATGGATGGAACCAATGGTACCTGCATGTTTTGCCCTGTGCCTCTAGGTCCTATTAGGTAATGGAGCATGTGTATATGTTGAGTTGAAAGATGGCTTATCATGTTTGGTGTTTTTGACCTGATGAACCCATAGAATGCAAACATAGGCAGAGTTAGGCTGCAAAACCAAGCAGCAGCTCTATATATTAATTTCCTGTTAAAACCGCTAACCGGAGCATGTAACTTTTTACACCTTTACACCAAGTCCAGATAACAATATATTAAAAGCAATTGTCTTACCTATGCTTTATACAGTCATGGCCAGAAGTGTTGGCACCCTTGAAATTGTACCAGAAATTAAGTATTTCTCCCAGAAAATGATTGCAATTACACAAATTTTGTTATCCACATGTTTATTTCCTTTGCGTGAATTTTAACAACACAAAAAAACATAAAAAAGGCAAATTTTACAGAAAACCCCCAAAATGGGCCACAGGAAATTGTTGTCACCTTGTGAGGTGAGTCACGGCAGTAAATATATATGCTACTTTCTGTAAGAAAAGGGAGGTCAAACAATCCGAGGTCAGGTCCAGGAAATGGCGCAGTACGACAGAGGGAAGTCAGAGACGAAGTCGAATACACAAGACGAGGACAGGAAAGCATGAGAGACAAAACAGTTTTACAGGGATCAGGCACAAGCAAAGTCAGCTCACAAGTAGAGTTGAGCGATACCGTCCGATACTTCAAAGTATCGGATCGGAATGGATCGGCCGATCTTAAAAAAAAGTATCGGTATCGCCGATTCCGATACCGGAAGTCCCATTCAAGTCTATGGGACTTCCGGTATCGGAATAAGAAAAATCCTGTTTTTCCCTTGTACAGCCTCTCTGGGGTCTGTACGGGCCTTTCGGGGGGCTGTGCCGGCCTGCCAGGGGGTCTGTGCAGGCTCCGGTGGTCTGTGCCGGCCTGCCGGGGGGCTGTGCAGGCTCCGGTGGGCTGTGCCGGCCTGCCGGGGGGCTGTGCCGGCCTGCCGGGGGGCTGTGCAGGCTCCGGGGGCTGTGCCGGCCTGCCAGGGGGGCTGTGCAGGCTTCGGGGGACTGTGCAGGCATCGTCCGATGGGACTACAAGTCCCATCGGGCGATGCCTGCTACCATGACAGTGATTGACACATTAGCCAATGATGGGACAGTAGTAGTCCCATCATCCGGCTAATGTGTTGAATGTAAAGAAAAAAAAAAAAAAATTACATGCTACATACATGCTACATACATACAACATGCATACTACATACATGCTACATTCATACTACATACTACATACATGCTACATTCATACTACATATATACTACATGCAACATACATACTACATATATACTACATGCATGCAACATGCATACTACATATATACTACATGCAACATACATACTACATATATACTACATGCATGCAACATGCATACTACATATATACTACATGCAACATACATACTACATATATACTACATGCATGCAACATGCATACTACATATATACTACATGCTACATACATACTACATATATACTACATACATACTGCATGCTACATACATACTACATGCTACATACATACCACATACATACTACATACATACTACATGCTACATATATACTACATATATACTACATGCTACATACATACTACATATATGCTACATACATACTACATACATACTACATGCTACATACATACTACATATATACTACATACATACTACATACATACTACATGCATGCTACATACATACTACATGCTACATACATACCACATACATACTACATACATACTACATGCTACATACATACTACATATATACTACATGCATGCTACATACATACTGCATGCTACATGCATGCTACATACATACTACATACATACTACATGCTACATACATACTACATATATACTACATGCATGCTACATACATACTGCATGCTACATGCATGCTACATACATACTACATACATACTACATGCTACATACATACCACATATATACTACATACATACTACATACAATACATTCATACAATACATACATAGACATACAGTACATATAACATAGAGTAACATACTTACCAATACTTGTCACATTGTTCCCCGAAGCCATTGTCTTTTACGGAATAAATATTAACATAACAAACCACAAAAATACTCACCCACGATCCGAAGCAGTCCACGAGTGTGTCCCACGACGATCTTGGGTAGAGAACTGCAGCATCAGCTGTTGCTGCCGTTCTCTACGGGCTGCAGGAATCCAATGACGGAAGGTAGGTATCCTTCCGCACTGTATTCCTCCGCCACTTAAAAAAAAAAAAGTCCCTAGTCTCACTTTATGCCATTGCTGCGTGGGAAATTCCCTCGAGGGGTCAGTTCCACCTGGTGCACTTGTCCTGGGTGGCCTCAGTTCCGCGACCCAGAGGGTCCACTCTCGGACGCTACCAAAACCCCTGAAGCGTCATGGTCCATATCCCTGAAGCGTCACAATTTTGATCGGACGCTGATTTCAGATGTTGAGAACCCTGGAGGACCAGAAAGTTTGCTGACCCGTGTTTGTGGCTGAATTAGTCTGGGCGTACAGCAATCAGGTGCACAGCACAACTGGATATACGCCATACACCCTGCTGTTCGGCCAGATAGGGCGAGAAATCACTGAGCTGGAATTGGATCCAGAGGAGGGCTACCCATGGACAGGGTTGTCCACCTGGGTCAGTGAACATTGTCACCGTTTCCGGACTCTACATCGACTTGTGCAGACCACGTTCCGGGAACTGGAACATCATGAAGTGAACCTCCCTGCGAGGGACAGCTCTTAAGGCTGGGGACCGTGTGTTGGTCTGAGACAAACGTCCTAGAGGCAAGTTGGAGTATCGGTGGCAAAAGACCCCATATCTGGTGAAAAGCAGAATCGGATCTGAAGGTCCCATCTATGAGATTCAACCTGAGGGGGAAGAAGACGCTCCCACTTTAGTAATTCATAGGAAAATGTCACGTCCTTTTTTGTCACGACACTGATCAAACAGAGAGAACACAAGCTGTCCCCGAAACGCGCCCCTCCACAGCTCTCGACTTTGACGAGGAAGACTTCTCCAACCCCCTGCCCATTGACCCAGAAAAGGAACAGGGACCTGAAGCTCCTGAACTAGCTGCTCCATTAAACCTGTGCCCATCTTCATCCTCGCCTGCTCAACCTGACTCTACTACTTCGCTTTACTCCACTACTCCACCTGTCTCCATTACTCAACCTGATTTACGCCGTACAGAACAGACAACAGCAGGAATACCACCTAAACGATATGAACATGACCAATTTCTTTTGCAGTGGATCATCCAAGAGATGTCAACATTTACTGCAAGAACTCTCGCCCATGGAATGCCGAGCTAAAGGAGGGAGGGAGTGTTAGAAGAATGACCGTGACGTGGGTACCTGTTCTTTGCTGGTTCAAGAACTGTCTCCTCTGCTGTTCGGGGAAAGGTTTAAGGGACCGGACCAATCCTTGCAGGCGGAAGCAGGGGGCGTTGTTAAGGTTTTACAGCCTCAGCGCACACGGAAACAGGCAGATTTGGTGGGAAGAGACAGCGTGAGGCAGGGGGACGTCAATTTAGCGCTGGCCCATGCTCGAGCTTCCCCGCCACCACTGACGGAGATTGTGAGGAGAGATCTGCAATGTGCCCGTTGGTCACCACAAAGTGAAGTGTTGAACGTTCTGAGCTAGTGAGTACAGCGTGCGTGCTGCCAGATAGAGACCGGGTGCAGGACTGCAATCTGCGCCCTGATTCACCAGTGTATATCTGTCTGGCCATGTTGGGCTCAGACAGTGCTGTGGCCCACGCACCTCCAGCCACATCAGTATATGGACTAGAGGCTCAGCAAAAGGTACCGGAGACCAACGGCTGCTGCCAGAAGATGGATCATCGTTACCTACAGGACCACATCGGACAAGCGCCACGTCAGCCGTTGTTGGCGCCATCACCTGCTCCGGGACTACCACGTCTTGATAAATGTCTGACAGGATAAGTTAACCCCCCAAGAACTGTTAATACCTTTTTCACTGTTCTTTAACCCCTGCATACTATCTATATTTGAAACTGCCTATGTGGCGCCCCTGAGGCTCAGTCGCCACAGAGGTACTCCACCTCCTCCTGAGGTGTGGTATCCCACCATCCAGGTAATGTGGAGACTCCTGACCACACTCCAACACCTGCACCCCACACCACAAAGTAGTGTAGCAAAGCACCTTCGGCGGTTCCCTGCTTGGAGTATAGCAAAGCACCCATTGGTGGCTTCCTGCTTGGAACACAAAACACGCTGGAAGGTGGGTGGAGTTAGATTACATTACAAGGAGCGGGAAGAGTTTAGGACAACAGTCAGTCAGTTGGTTAGAGAGTTGGAGAGAAGAAGATCCCTGGAGAGAGGGATAGATGGATGGAAGTGCTGCAGCAGAACCCAGTGACCTGGGTCTACTGGCACGGGAAAGGAAGAGAGAGAGCAACATAGACTGAAAGCCTGATTCTCCATAGAAAGAAAGGCTAGCACGGAATGTGAGGCGTAAAAGGGAACAGAGGACGTGGGTTAGAAGAGAACCCTTCCTAGAAGTTCCAAGCGCAAGGCCAGGGCCCGGTCCCCGAGGTTGTATGGATACTAATGGTCCTGCAGCAGACACCGGAGGAATAGAAGTAGTGACCACTTTATTCCTACACAAGACTTGGGGGCACAACAGCAACTGGATAGTGAACAGGGACTTAGTAGCAAGAAGTCCCCGAAGCAGTCTACAGCTGTCTGCCCGTACAAGTAGAGTTCATAAGAACATCGGACAGGAGGAACTCCAGTGTAACTCAGTACTAGGAGTACTTCACTTAAAGGCGCTATAAGAGGAGGCGTTCAGAAAGGCACATGTTGGAGGAGTGTTGGAAAGGAGTATTCCATCTGACCTGGAGGTTGACTGAGTCCCTGACCCGGAGGACATGGCACGGAGGCAGGCACCTGTTTGTACAACAGACTGTGAGTAAAGCTTTGGAACTACATACCCTGGTGTCCTCCACTTATTCCTGCGCCAACCTGCCCAGCACTGCTACATCCCTTGCGCCTGACACTACACCATCTACGTGTCACTTCACCTACTCTGCCCTGGGACTACAGCCCTGCCTGTGGAGGGCTATAACATCACTGCTGCACCACACACTATCTGTCCCAGAGGATCTGTCTGCAGCGTCGGCTTACATCTTCATTGCCGAACACCACAGGTGGTGACACGACTTACACATTGACACTGAACATTTACAATGGGCGCCCAGGGCCACGGGCCGGGTTCCAGCTAAGTGACATCTCCCATTGAGGTACCGAGTACCCCACTGCCCTGGGTGTGAGGGCGTCCCACCTACCCAACCCCCTTGTTAACCTTTTACCTCCCTGCGTGGAGTATCTCAGTGTTAATTAAAATTGTTAACCCTTGCTCTGTCTCCTGTCCGTTACTGCATCCTGCAACCTGCAACCTGGTCACATAGTTATTGCGTGTAGGCAGATCTTTCCCTTTTCTTTCCTCTCTTTCTAGTTTACTCTCCGGGATATTTCACTTATGTGCAGCATCGCAGTAATACAGTCCACAGGGTGCAATGGTGGATAACGGTCACAGTGGAGTCCTTAGCAGAGTAAAAAGGGAAAGTTGTGGAAGGGATGCAGGACCTGTCTGTCTCAATAAGCAATGTCCAGACCTCTGGTGCAACAGAAAAAAAACTCGCTTAAACTAGAGCAGTTGATGATGATGATGATTACAGCTTTCCACAGTTATGAATTATACTTAGCCAACAGCCCCTCATTTTCTGGTAATGTGTAGCATCTCTCCTCACTCCCGCTGCATATAGAGCTATATATGCACTAAAACTTCTCCTCTCAGCCTCGACCTTGGTATCCATGGCACCTCAGGCTTACCGGAAAGCAACTCATCTCTCTTACCACTGCTGACAACAAAGGACTATATCAAGACCTCCATTGATGGGTCTGATCCCTAACTAACGACGTCGGGTAGTTGGGCACTTCTTGAACTGGTCAGGACACTGTGTCCCATGCGTCTGCATAGATTTCACTGGAGTCCGAACAGCGACCACAGCAAAAGTAATAGCTGGCCTCCTTGATCTCCAGCACCACTCAATCTCAAGGGCATAGGGTTGCTTCTCCTGGGCTCAGTAATTCTCCTACAGGGCTGCTATCAACCAGACTTCACAATAGCCCTTACACTAATTTTGTGTTTATGTGTGTAAAAATGGCTGAAGAGCTAGTGTAGAGGAAGTGGGCTGACATACGGACTTGTCTGCAGCAGGAAGGGTTAAGGTACAATATGCTGGACATGGACTGCTGTATAGGAAGGTGGGAGACAGCTAGACAGAGGAGAAGTATGTTGTAGTACAGGGTTTACATGGATTACACGAGCTACCTAAATACTCAGGTGGCATGCAGCTGCTTGAGTACGCTTTGCACAGGATTGCTATAGTAATTCATTGTGCAGAAGAACAGAGGGAGACAGCAGCAGGAGAGAGATGGGGAGACTATCACTGGAGCAAAGACAGAGGAGTTAAAAAAATGGAAATGCTTTAGATTAATATTAACTGAAACGTGCATATGTTAGATCTTGGTTTTCTCTTTGCTGTCCACACTTGATGAGTGGTCAGACTCCCTAATGTAGACTTTTGCTGAGTGCACTGAGCCAATCACAGGCCTTAGCACTTCTGTACCTTCTCCCCTCTCACAGCATGCATCTCACACAACCACTATCACATCTTTCAGATGTCAATTTTTTGACGTACCAGTAAAAAGTTTCACCTGTGTCATTAGATTTTCATCAGAGTTTGGACAGACTTCATCAGTTTTTTTTTCACTGATGAGAAAGAAGAAAAGTGTGTGAATGAGCCCTAAGGGATAGCAACCTCAGCTGCATCCCCTCACTCCCCTATTTATTACTCCTATTTAGCTTAGGGTCACATGGCCATATACTTTCTCATCCGAGAGAATCAGGAAGATTATGTAAATCGCACTCTGATGGAACTCTGAGCAGACTGTGATCATAGGGTGCTCCTATTCTGCCAGATAAGGAGAAGAGTGAGAATTTTTTTTCTCCATTTTCTCTATTCTATCAGTCCATGGAAATCAGACTGCACTCAGATGTCATCCAAGTGCATTCTGCTATTTTTTCACAGACTCATTTACTTGTGCAGCCAGGTGTGAGCCGAATGTTTCGATTTTTGCCCGATTGGCTCTATCCAAGGAAAAAATTGGACATGTGCATTGCCCTATAAAATAATATTGGCCCGAGTGCGATTCAATGCTTTCTTGGCTCGCACTCAAACTGCAAATATAGTTGTCTGCATGAGCGCTTAGATGAATTTAAAACGAGTTTGCTGAAAGTCTGAAACATTCACAAGTTCTACTTTTTTTTAGAAATTCTGCATGCGGAATCGTGCGGTTCCAGAATATACTGGTTTGATAGAGCATAGCAATCTCATCACCAAAAGGGTTATGGCTATACTTTAGTCTTTCTCATTTAGGATTTGGCTACATTTCTTCTTTATTTCAATGATTACGTGCTCAACTTCAGCCTGAGTGGCCAAGCCTTTTATTCAGAAAAAATAAAGGCTCCGAGGTTACCCAGAAATAATATTGTGGTAAGTCAGGAATACAAAGTATAGAAATATATTTCCTCTGCTTTCATTCCCAGACTAATAGATTCAAGGGGGGTCTTTCAGCCACACCTTAATATCAGCACATTGCTCAGTGTGTGGTTTGCCTTATAAGACTTCGCTATTGTAAGAATATCTGAAATCGACAAGCTATAAAAACATCCATTTCCTGCGCAGGGTGGCTGTTTGAAATCTGCCCTGCAGGTGCTTCTATGCTATGCAAACATTCCGGATTCAGCTATTTCATCAAACATATTAAAAATGCAATATTTAACGGTATTGCACAGAAAGAGCATATTCTAGTTAAATTCTTATCAAGGGAAATTTCTTTAGACTGGTCAAAAAAAACAGTAGTGACAAGAGATAGTCCAGTGGGCTGCTAGGGTCAGCAATTATCATTTGATGCCTTACCAGAATCCTGAGTGGACTCTACTGTCCCACCCAGAGCCTAAGATCTGGCTTAGGGGCTTCTGTGCACATCTTGTCTTTGGTGTACAGGGGAAGATGGACAGGGACCCATCAAGATGGAAGGTATAGCATCGGCATCCCTGCTTGCTTCCCTCCCAGGCAGAAACGCCGATTCATTCACCGTTCTGGTCCTCGTCCCATGTGCTTTCCTCCTCCTGTTGCTTCCTGGGGTCTGCGCACGCGAGGCAGATTCCCGGGCACTGCGCATAGGGTGCATGCGCACCCCCTGTCTCTTAAAGAAAGAGTGTGCACTGCCCAAAAGTGTCCCCAGCCAATGGCTGGGATACACTTATTATTTAAGGCACCTCCACCTGTTGGGAGGTACATGAGCAATGTGTTAACTCATTTAGTATGCATGTTTGCTAGTTCTCAATTCCCCTGTCTATTGGTACCTGCCAGTACCTGTTAGTTCCTGCTAGTACCTGTCAGTACCTACCAGTACTCGCTAGTTCCCACTAGTTCCCATTTGTTCCTGCTCATTCCTGCTTGTGCCTTTCAGCATCTGCCTGTATATCAGCCGTACCTGCCAGCACAAAACATATCCATAGGGTATACATGCCATACCTGCCTGCACCTGCCGTGTTAGTCTGTATACCAGTTGTACCTGTCTATACCTGCCTTGTCTTCCACTATCCAAACTGTGCCTGCCTGTACTTGTCAAAGTACATCCATTCATGGCTGTTCCAACTATCTGCCTCTTTTGTGGTCAGCTATCGTGTGTCCAAGGTCTGTTCTGGAGTAGCACCTGGCGTTTATCTGGAGCCAGGTCTAAGGGTGTGTGCACACGCTGCGGATTCTGCTGCGGATCCGCAGTGGATTTGGCTGCTGCGGATCCGCAGCAGTTTTTGCTGCGGTGTACAGTAGCATTCTAAGCTATGGAAAAAAAAATGCTGTGCAGACGCTGCAGAATTTTCCGCTCGGATTTGTTGCAGTTTCAAAACCGCAGAAAGAATTGACACGTCAATTCTTTCTGCGGATTCCGCTGCGGTTTGCCATCTCCTCCATTGTGGAGATGAAAAACCGCAGGGCAAAACCGCAGGCCAATCCGCAGGTAAAACCGCAGGTCTTTTGACCTGCAGATTTACCTGCGGATTTTGCAAAATCCGCGCGGCCAAATCCGCAGAGCATTCCGCAGCGTGTGCACGTAGCCTAAGAGTTAGGTGTTTGCCTAGTAATGCACCTACAGGCTCTCCTTGGTCTTCGGCAAAGTGGATCCACCACTATACCTGTTATAGACGGTAATGGATCCCGTTTGCACTACCAGATGAGAAAGGGAGATCCCTGGGGCTAACAGAGCCAGTGGGCGAAGTCATACTCAAGGAGGAACGAATGGTAGGGCTGAAGATGTGCTGTGCTGAGGAAATGAGGAATTCCAGACCAATTTCCTTGTACATTAAATTCGCTGATGCAGAAAGAGCACTAAGGTGTTTGCAGAATTCATAGTCCACGGCACTCTCCGGATGTCCATTCTAATGTATTTATTATTGATTATTTATTTGTTCCCGTTAATCTATTGCTGCTCAGCACGACCTTGTAATCCTGACTCAACTGATTATAAATCCCTGCCACTACCTGCGATTGGATGATTATACTTTTTATCTATGTACCGTATACTCATTTATGAATACTAATCCTACTCTCATGATTCATGAAGCTCTTAAAGGGGATGTCACATAAAGACAATCCCTGATTCCTCAGGTCTGCTTTCTCTCGCTTGTAGCAATCAGCTATTTTGTCTGTGGGAAGGACTTTCCAGGCATAAATATCTATGCAGTCGACATTTCCATGTTATAAATGGACACTCAAGATCCGCTAGAGTGGGAGCTTCCCTTGCTGTCCGTTATAGCACATGGAGGAGTGAACCAAGCGGAGGATCTCTCTTCCATTATGACGCTCATTTTCCCTATTAGAACATATTGATAGGGGTCGATTGTGGTCCTGAGTTATCGTTTTTTGCTCCCCTTCTTCCTAGAGCCATAACTTTTTTATTTCTCTGTCAATATGGTGATGTGAGGGCTTGTTTTTCTGTGGGACAGGTGTACTTTTGAACAACACCATTGGTTTTAACATATCATGTACTGGAAAACAGGAAAAATATTCCAAGTGTGGTAAATAGTGTTGAGCATTCCGATACTGCAAATATCGGGTATCGGACGATATTCGCTGTATCGGAATTCCGATACCGAGTACCGATATTTTTTCAATATCGGAATCGGAAGTTCCCATAATGCAAAGAGCCACTGTTGTGGCTCTGATTGGCTGCCGAAATGACGTCATCATGATGCGCAGTCTGTGCGCATCATGATGCGCCGTCAGTTCGGGCCTTCCGGAGGGAGGGAGGGGGGTCTGTGCCGACTGCCCGGGGCTCCGTACCGGCCTCCCGGTGGTCTGTGCCGACTGCCCGGGGGTCTGTACCGGCATTCCGGGGGGCTGTGCCGGCCTGCTGGTGGTCTGTGCCGACAGCCCGGGGGTCTGTGCGGACTGCCGTGGATCTGTACCGGCCTGCCGGTGGTCTGTACCGGCCTGCCGGGGGGCTGTGCCGACTGTCCGGTGGTCTGTGCAGGATCGTCTGATGGGACTACAAGTCCCATCGGGCGATGCCTGCTACCATGATGGTGATTGACACACTAGCCAATGATGGGACAGTAGTAGTCCCATCATCCGGCTAATGTGTTGAATGTACAAAAAAAAAATAATCCCTACTACATTCATGCTACATACATACTACATGCATACTACATGCTACATACATACTACATACATACTACATGCTACATACATACTACATACATGCTACATACATGCAACATATATACTACATACATACTACATGCATACTACATGCATACTACATGCTACATACATACTACATACATACTACATGCTACATACATACTACATACACGCTACATACATGCAACATATATACTACATATATACTACATGCTACATACATGCTACATACATGCAACATACATACATACTGCATATATACCACATGCATGCAACATGCATACTACATATATACTACATGCATGCAACATGCTTACTACATATATACCGGGGGTCTGTGCCGACTGTCCGAGGGTCTGTACCGGCCTGCCGGGGGGCTGTGCCGGCCTGCCGGTGGTCTGTACCTACTGTCCGAGGGTCTGTGCAGGCTGCGGGGGTCTGTACCGGCCTACCGGGGGGCTGTGCCGGCCTGCTGGTGGTCTGTACCGACTGTCCGGGGGTCTGAGCGGACTGCCGGGGGTCTGTACCGGCCTGCCGGGGGGCTGTGCCGGCCTGCCGGTGGTCTGTACCGACTGTCCGGGGGTCTGAGCGGACTGCTGGGGGTCTGTACCGGCCTGCCGCGGGGCTGTGCTGGCCTGCCGGTGGTCTGTGCCGACTGCCCGGGGGTTTGTGCCGACTGCCCGGGGGTCTGTGCGGACTGCCGTGGGTCTGTACCGGCCTGCCGGGGGGCTGTGCCGGCATGCCGGGGGGCTGTACCGACAATCCGTGGGCCTGAGCGGCCTGCCAGGGGTCTGTACCGGCCTGCTGGTGGTCTGTACCGGCCTGCCGAGGGGCTGTGCCGACTGTCCGGGGGTGTGCAGGTTGCGGGGGTCTGTGCAGGCATCGTCCGATGGGACTACAAGTCCCATCGGGCGATGCCTGCTACCATGACGGTGATTGACACATTAGCCAATGATGGGACAGTAGTAGTCCCATCATCCGGCCTATGTGTTGAATGTAAAAAAAAAAAAAAAATACATACTACATACATACTACATACATACTACATGCTACATACATACTACATACATACTACATGCTACATACATACATGCTACATACATGCAACATATATACTACATGCATGCAACATACATACATACTGTATATATACCACATGCATGCAACATGCATACTACATATATACCACATATATACTACATGCATGCATACAACATATAAACATATATACCACATATACCGGGGGGATATGCCGACTGTCCGGGGGTCTGTGCCGACTGCCCGGGGGTCTGTACCGGCCTGCCGGGGGGCTGTGCCGGCCTGCCGGTGGTCTGTACCGACTGTCCGGGGGATTGTGCAGGCTGCGGGGGTCTGTACCGGCCTGCCGGGGGGCTGTGCCGGCCTGCCGGTGGTCTGTGCCGACTGCCCGGGGTTTTGTGCCGACTGCCCGAGGGTCTGTGCGGACTGCCGTGGGTCTATACCGGCCTGCCGGGGGGCTGTAGCGGCCTGCCGGGGGGCTGTGCCGGCCTGCTGGGGGGCTGTGCCGACTGCCCGGGGGTCTGTACCGGCCTTCCGGTGGGCTGTGCCGGCCTGCCGGTGGTATGTGCCGACTGCCCGGGGGTCTGTGCCGACTGCCGGGGGGCTGTGCTGGCCTGCTGGGGGGCTGTGCCGACTGCCCTGGGGTCTGTACCGGCCTTCAGGGGGGCTGTGCCGGCCTGCCGGTGGTCTGTGCCGACTGCCCGGGGGTCTGTGCCGACTGCCCGGGGGTCTGTGCGGACTACCGTGGGTCTGTACCGGCCTGCCGGGGGGCTGTGCTGGCCTGCCGGTCGTCTGAGCAGCCTGCCGGGGGTCTGTACTGGCCTGCTGGGGGTCTGTACCGGCCTGCCGGGGGGCTGTGCTGGCCTGCCGGTGGTCTGAGCGGCCTGCCGGGGGTCTGTACTGGCCTGCCGGGGGTCTGTACCGGCCTGCCGGGGGGCTGTGCTGGCCTGCCGGTGGTCTATACCGACTGTCCGGGGGTCTGAGCAGGCTGCGGGGGTCTGTGCAGGATCGTCCGATGGGACTACAAGTCCCATCGGGCGATGCCTGCTACCATGACGGTGATTGACACATTAGCCAATGATGGGACAGTAGTAGTCCCATCATCTGGCTAATGTGTTGAATGTACAAAAAAATAAAAATACATACTACATACATACTACATGCTACATACATACTACATGCATGCAACATACATATATACTACATATATACTACATGCATGCAACATGCATACTACATATATACCACATATATACTACATGCATGCAACATACATATATACTACATGCAACATGCATACTACATGCATGCAACATACATACTACATATATACCACATGCATGCAACATGCATACTATATATACCACATATATACTACATGCATGCAACATACATATATACTACATATATACCACATATATACTACATGCATGCAACATATATATAAAACATATATACTATATGCAACATACATACTACATACATACTACATATATACCACATGCATGCAACATGCATACTACATATATACTACATGCATGCAACATATATATAATACATATATACTACATGCAACATACATACTACATACATACTACATATATACCACATGCATGCAACATGCATATTACATATATACTACATATATACTACATGCATGCAACATACATATATACTACATATATACCACATGCATGCAACATACATACATACTACATATATACCACATGCATGCAACATGCATGCTATATATATATACCACATATATACTACATGCATGCAACATACATATATACTACATGCAACATGCATACTACATATATACTACATGCATGCAACATACATATATACTACATGCATGCAACATGCATACTACATATATACCACATATATACTACATGCATGCAACATACATACAACATATATACTACATGCATGCAACATGCATACTACATATATACCACATATATACTACATGCATGCAACATACATATATACTACATGCAACATGCATACTACATGCATGCAACATACATACTACATATACCACATGCATGCAACATGCATACTATATATATACCACATATATACTACATGCATGCAACATACATATATACTACATATATACCACATGCATGCAACATGCATACTACATACATACTACATATATACCACATGCATGCAACATGCAAACTACATATATACTACATATATACTACATGCATGCAACATATATATAATACATATATACTACATGCAACATACATACTACATACATACCACATGCATGCAACATGCATACTACATATATACTACATATATACTACATGCATGCAACATACATACATACTACATATATACCACATGCATGCAACATGCATACTACATATATACTACATACAATACATTCATACAATACATACATATAGACATACAGTACATATAACATAGAGTACATACTCACCATCACTTGTCACTTTGATCCCCGAAGCCATTGTCGTCTATGGAATAAAGATTAAAATAACAAAGCACGAATATACTTACCCCTGATCCACAGAAGTCCACGGGTGTCCCACAACGATCTTGCGTGGAGAACAGCAGCATCAGCTGATGCTACCGTTCTCTACGGGCTCCAGGAAACCAGTGTCGGGAGGTAGGTATCCTTCCGCCCTGTATTCCTCCGCCACTGTAAAGAAAAAAAAAAGTCCCTAGTCTCATTTCATGGCATTGCTGCAGTTCTCCACGCAAGATCGTCGTGGGACTCTCGTGGATTTCTGCGGATGAGTATATTGTTTGTTTGTTATTTTAATATTTATTCCAAAAATGACAATGGCTTCGGGGATCAAAGTGACAAGTGATGATGAGTATGTACTCTATGTTATATGTACTGTATGTCTATATGTATGTATTGTATGAATGTATTGTATGTAGTATATATGTATGTTGCATGCATGTAGTATATATGTAGTATGCATGTTGCATGCATGTGGTATATATGTAGTATGTTTGTATGTTGCATGCATGTAGTATATATGTATGTTGCATGCATGTAGTATATATGTAGTATGCATGTTGCATGCATGTGGTATATCCCATCCCTTGAAGATTGTGAGCCCTCGCGGGCAGGGTCCTCTCTCCTCCTGTACCAGTTATGACTTGTATTGTTTAAGATTATTGTACTTGTTTTTATGTATACCCCCCTCACATGTAAAGCGCCATGGAATAAATGGCGCTATAACAATAAATAATAATAATAATAATATGTAGTATGTATGTTGCATGTAGTATATATGTATTATATATATGTTGCATGCATGTAGTATATATGTAGTATATATGTATGTTACATGCATGTAGTATATATGTGGTATATATATAGTATGCATGTTGCATGCATGTGGTATATATGTAGTATGTATGTTGCATGCATGTAGTATATATGTAGTAAGCATGTTGCATGTAGTATATATGTATGTTGCATGCATGTAGTATATATGTAGTATATATGTAGTATGCATGTTGCATGCATGTGGTATATATGTAGTATATATGTAGTATGTATGTTGCATGTAGTATATATGTATTATATATGTTGCATGCATGTAGTATATATGTATGTTGCATGCATGTAGTATATATGTGGTATATATAGTATGCATGTTGCATGCATGTGGTATATATGTAGTATGTATGTTGCATGCATGTAGTATATATGTAGTAAGCATGTTGCATGTAGTATATATGTATGTTGCATGCATGTAGTATATATGTTGTATGTATGTTGCATGCATGTAGTATATATGTATGTTGCATGCATGTAGTATACATGTAGTATGCATGTTGCATGTAGTACATATGTATGTTGCATGCATGTAGTATATATGTGGTATATATGTAGTATGCATGTTGCATGCATGTAGTATATATGTAGTATGCATTTTGCATGTAGTATATATGTATGTTGCATGCATGTAGTATATATGTGGTATATATGCAGTATGCTTGTTGCATGCATGTAGTATATATGTTGTATGTATGTATGTTGCATGCATGTAGTATATATGTGGTATATATGTAGTATGCATGTTGCATGCATGTTGCATGCATGTAGTATATATGTATGTTGCATGCATGTTGCATGTAGTATGTATGTATGTTGCATGCATGTAGTATGTAGCATGTATGTAGTATGTATGTAGCATGTAGTATGTATGTAGTATGTTTTTTTTTTTTTACATTCAACACATAGGCCGGATGATGGGACTACTACTGTCCCATCATTGGCTAATGTGTCAATCACCATCATGGTAGCAGGCATCGCCCGATGGGACTTGTAGTCCCATTGGACGATCCTGCACAGACCCCCGGCAGTCCGCTCAGACCCCCAGACAGTCGGTACAGACCACCGGCAGGCCGGCACAGCCCCCCGGCAGGCCGGTACAGACCCCCGCAGCCTGCACAGACCCCCGGACAGTCGGTACAGACCACCGGCAGGCCGGCACAGCCCGCCGGCAGGCCGGTACAGACCCCCGGCAGTCCGCTCAGACCCCCGGACAGTCGGTACAGACCACCGGCAGGCCGGTACAGACCCCCGGCAGTCCGCTCAGACCCCCGGACAGTCGGTACAGACCACCGGCAGGCCGGCACAGCCCCCGGCAGGCTGGTACAGACCCCCGGCATTCCGCTCAGACCCCCGGACAGTCGGTACAGACCACCGGCAGGCCGGCACAGCCCCCCGGCAGGCCGGTACAGACCCCCGCAGCCTGCACAGACCCCCGGACAGTCGGTACAGACCCCCGGACAGTCGGCACAGCCCCCCGGTATATGTGGTATATATGTAGTATGCATGTTGCATGCATGTAGTATATATGTAGTATATATAGTATGCATGTTGCATGCATGTAGTATATATGTGGTGTATATGTAGTATGCATGTTGCATGCATGTGGTATATATGTTGCATGTATGTAGCATGTATGTAGTATGTATGTAGCATGTAGTGTGTATGTAGTATGTATTTTTTTTTTATTTACATTCAACACATAGCCCGGATGATGGGACTACTACTGTCCCATCATTGGCTAATGTGTCAATCACTGTCATGGTAGCAAGCATCGCCCCCTGGCAGTCCGCTCAGACCCCCGGACAGTCGGTACAGACCACCGGCAGGCCGGCACAGCCCCCCCCGGCAGGCCGGTACAGACCCCCGCAGCCTGCACAGACCCCCGGACAGTCGGTACAGACCACCGGCAGGCCGGCACAGCCCCCCGGCAGGCCGGTACAAACCCCCGGCAGTCCGCTCAGACCCCCGGACAGTCGGTACAGACCACCGGCAGGCCGGCACAGTCCCCGGCAGGCTGGTACAGACCCCCGGCAGTCCGCTCAGACCCCCTGACTGTCGGTACAGACCACCGGCAGGCCGGCACAGCCCCCTGGCAGGCCGGTACAGACCCCCGCAGCCTGCACAGACCCCCGGACAGTCGGTACAGACCACCGGCAGGCCGGTACAGACCCCCGGGCAGTCGGCACAGACCCCCGGACAGTCGGCACAGCCCCCCGGTATATGTGGTATATATGTAGTATGCATGTTGCATGCATGTAGTATATATGTAGTATATATGTAGTATGCATGTTGCATGCATGTAGTATATATGTGGTGTATATGTAGTATGCATGTTGCATGCATGTGGTATATATGCAGTATGTATGTATGTTGCATGCATGTAGTATATATGTTGCATGTATGTAGCATGTATGTAGTATGTATGTAGCATGTAGTATGTATGTAGTTTGAATTTTTTTTTTTGTACATTCAGCACATTAGCCGGATGATGGGACTACTACTGTCCCATCATTGGCTAATGTGTCAATCACCGTCATGGTAGCAGGCATCGCCCGATGGGACTTGTAGTACCATCGGACGATCCTGCACAGACCCCCGCAGCCTGCTCAGACCTCCGGACAGTTGGCACAGACCACCGGCAGGCCGGCACAGCCCCCCGGCAGTCCGTACAGACCCCCGGGCAGTCGGTACAGACCACCGGCAGGCCGGCACAGCCCCCCGGCAGTCCGCACAGACCCCCGGGCAGTCGGTACAGACCACCGGCAGGCCGGTACAGACCCCCGCAGCCTGCACAGACCCCCGGACAGTCGGTATAGACCACCGGCAGGCCGGCACAGCCCCCGGCAGGCCAGAACAGACACCCGGGCAGTCGGCACAGTCCCCCCGGTATATGTGGTATATATGTAGTATGCATGTTGCATGCATGTGGTATATATGCAGTATGTATGTATGTTGCATGCATGTAGTATATATGTTGCATGTATGTAGTATGTATGTAGCATGTTGTATGTATTTTTTTTTTTTTCTTACATTCAACACATAGGCCGGATGATGGGACTACTACTGTCCCATCATTGGCTAATGTGTCAATCACCGTCATGGTAGCAGGCATCGCCCGATGGGACTACAAGTCCCATCGGACGATGCCTGCACAGACCCCCGCAGCCTGTACAGACCCCCATACAGTCGGCACAGCCCCCCGGCAGGCCGGTACAGATCCCCGGCAGTCCGCACAGACCCCCGGGCAGTCGGCACAGACCCCCGGACAGTCGGCACAGGCCCCCGGCAGGCCGGTAAAGACCCCCGGCAGTCCGCTCAGACCCCCGGACAGTCGGTACAGACCACCGGCAGGCCGGCACAGCCCCCCGGCAGGCCCGTATAGACCCCCGCAGCCTGCACAGACCCCCGCACAGTCGGTACAGACCACCGGCAGGCTGGTACATACCCCCGGCAGTCCGCACAGACCCCTGGACAGTCGGTACAGACCACCGGCAGGCCGGCACAGACCCCCGGCAGTCCGCACAGACCCCCGGCAGGCCGGCACAGACCCCCGGCAGGCCGGCACAGACCCCCGGCAGTCCGCTCAGACCACCGGCAGGCCGGCACAGACCCCCGGCAGGCCGGTACAGACCCCCGGCAGTCCGCACAGACCCCCGGCAGGCCGGCACAGACCCCCGGCAGGCCGGTACAGACCCCCGGCAGTCCGCTCAGACCACCGGCAGGCCGGCACAGACCCCCGGCAGGCCGTCACAGACCCCCGGACAGTCGGCACAGACCCCCGGTATATGTGGTATATATGTAGTATGCATGTAGTATATATGTGGTATATATGTAGTATGCATGTTGCATGCATGTGGTATATATGTTGCATGTATGTATGTAGCATGTAGTATGTATGTAGTATGTATGTAGCATGTAGTATGTATGTAGTATATATGTTGCATGTATGTAGTATGTATGTAGCATGTAGTATGTATGTAGTTTGAATTTTTTTTTTTTGTACATTCAACACATTAGCCGGATGATGGGACTACTACTGTCCCATCATTGGCAGGCCGGTACAGATCCCCGGCAGTCCGCACAGACCCATTGGCTAATGTGTCAATCACCGTCATGGTAGCAGGCATCGCCCGATGGGACTTGTAGTACCATCGGACGATCCTGCACAGACCCCCGCAGCCTGCTCAGACCTCCGGACAGTTTGCACAGACCACAAGCAGGCCGGCACAGCCCCCCGGCAGTCCGCACAGACCCCCGGGCAGTCGGTACAGACCATCGGCAGGCCGGCACAGCCCCCCGGCAGTCCGCACAGACCCCCGGGCAGTCGGTACAGACCACCGGCAGGCCGGCACAGCCCCCCGCAGCCTGGACAGACACCCGGGCAGTCGGTACAGACCACCGGCAGGCCGGCACAGCCCCCCGGCAGTCCGCACAGACCCCCCGGCAGTCGGTACAGACCACCGGCAGGCCGGTACAGACCCCCGCAGCCTGCACAGACCCCCGGACAGTCGGTATAGACCACCGGCAGGCCGGCACAGCCCCCCGGCAGGCCAGAACAGACACCTGGGCAGTCGGCACAGTCCCCCCGGTATATGTGGTATATATGTAGTATGCATGTTGCATGCATGTGGTATATATGCAGTATGTATGTATGTTGCATGCATGTAGTATATATGTTGCATGTATGTAGTATGTATGTAGCATGTTGTATGTATTTTTTTTTTTTTTCTTACATTCAACACATAGGCCGGATGATGGGACTACTACTGTCCCATCATTGGCTAATGTGTCAATCACCGTCATGGTAGCAGGCATCGCCCGATGGGACTTGTAGTCCCATCGGACGATCCTGCACAGACCCCCGCAGTCTGCTCAGACCCCCGGACAGTCGGTACAGACCACTGGCAGGCCGGCACAGCCCCCCGCAGCCTGCACAGACACCCGGGCAGTCGGTACAGACCACCCGCAGGCCGGCACAGCCCCCCGGCAGTCCGCACAGACACCCGGGCAGTCGGTACAGGCCACCCGCAGGCCAGCACAGCCCCCCGGCAGTCTGCACAGACACCCGGGCAGTCGGTACAGACCACCCGCAGGCCGGCACAGCCCCCCGGCAGTCCGCACAGACACCCGGGCAGTCGGTACAGACCACCGGCAGGCCGGCACAGAATCCCGGGCAGTCGGCACAGACCTCCGGAAGGTCCGTACACCCCCCCGAGAGGCTGTACAAGGAGAGAAAAGGGTTTTTCTTATTCCGATACCGGAAGTCCCATAGACTTGAATGGGTCTTCCGGTATCGGAATCGGCGATACCCGATACCATCCGATCGGATATTTTAGGGTATCGGATGGTATCGCTCAACACTAGTGGTAAACTTGCAAAGAAAAGTGCAATTCCACAGTTTTGTTTTTATTTTTGTTTTTTTGTTACCATATTCACTAAATGCTAAAACTGACCTGCCATTATGATTTTTCAGGTCATTACAAGTTCACAGACACCAAACATGTATAGTTTATTTTAAGTGTTGAAAAAAAATCCAAAATTTGTAAAAAAAAAAAAAAAAAAAAAAGCACCATTTTCCGAGACCTGTGGCGTCTTCATTTTCGTGGTCTCGGGCAGGGTGAGGGCTTATTTTTTGTGTGCTGAGCTGACATTTTTTAATGATACCATTTTGGTTTAGATACAATATTTTGATTGCCTGTTATTGCAATGTAGTGGTGACCAAAAAAACATGATTCTGGAGTTTTTAATTTTTTTCTCGCTACACCGTTTAGCAGTCGTGTTTTTTGATATTGATAGATCGGGTGATTCTCAATGTGGCAATACCAAATATGTGTATGTGTGATTTTTTTATTGTTTTATTTTGAATGGGGGTGATTTGAGCTTTTATTTTTTTTATATTTTAATGTTTTTAAAAACTTTCACTTTTTACATGCTTCTATCGTCTCCATGGTATATTAGAAGCTGCAGTACTTTGATCACCTGTACTACACACAGGTGATGATCAAATCACCTGTGTGTAGCAGAAATGCTCACCTGCTTTGAGCGCCGACCACTGGGTGGCACTCATAGCAATCTGGCAATAACAACCATAGAGGTCTGCTGCAGACCTCTGCTTGTCATGCCGACCCGTCGGTGTCCCACCATCATGTAACGGGACACTGATGGGCGGGATTAGTGATGCGCTTCCTGTAATTTTTCATTTAACTAGTTAACAGCTTGGGTTGGATCGCGATTCTGCCCGCGGCTGTAGCGGGCATATGTTAGCTGGAAAGAACAGCTGTCATGTGCCCAGAAAGGGGAGTCTGACATGTGTGTACTTTTACGCCACATGGAAGAAAAGGGTTAAATGATAATGAGTTTAATACCAATCACATCCCATGTGCAAGAATAGCACTATAGGCCCAATTTTGGAATCCCAATCTACTTATTAAATTTTTCAACATATGGTCACAACATTTGTCACTTCCTTTCTCCCCATTAGTAGGGGTGAAACAAGCTCTATCTCTCGTCCAACTGGTGCAACCTAAGGTGTAAAGGGATTTTCCACCTCTAAGGCATAGTGCTTCATACAATCTTATCAGAATGTTAGGCTATGTGCACACGGTGCGGATTCTGCTGCGGATCCACAGCGTTTCTGGCCCTGTGGGTCTGCAGCAGTTTCTGCTGCATTGTACAGTACCATTGTTTTCAATGGTAAAACAAAAAACGCTGTGCACACGGTGCGGATTTTTCTGCTCTGATTTGCTGCGGGTTACAATCCGCAGCATGTCAATTCATTGTGCGGAATCCACTGCGGTTTCACACCTTATCCATTATGAGGTGTGAAACCGCAGGGCTAAACCGCAGGCTAAACCGCCGGACTTTTGGCCTGCGGATTTACCTGCGGTTTTTTACAAATCCGCAGGGACAAATCCGCAGCTCTCAAAAGGAAGTGTGCACATAGCCTTAAAGGGAACTTGTCATGGCCAATAATGCTATTAACCTGCAGTTATAAGGTTAATCTGTAGGTTAATAGCATTATGATGGTGCCCGGTCCCTGTGCTGAAATTTGGGGACCTGGGAGAAAATAAACTTTACTTCTCCTGGGAGCTGCCGGCTTTCAGTCATAAAGGCGTGCCCAGAGTAATTACAGTCACTGCTCACAGCACTGACTGAATGCTGGCTGAACTGGGTCACTGTAAGCTGGCTGTCAGTCAGTGCCAGGGCGTGGTTACAGCCACTGGTCTCACTATTGTGAGCATTGACTATAATTGCTTTGGGCATACCAGTAAGACTGAAAGCCAGCGGCTTGGGGAAAAATAAAGTTAATTTTCTCCCAGATGCTGCATTTTCAGTACAGCGGCCAGGCACCTTCATAATGCCTTTACACTGCAGAATGACCCAATATCTGCAGGTTAATAGCATTTTTGGACCTGACATGTTTCTTTGAACTAAGAACCTTGTGTCAAGTTTTGTAAATTTTTACTTAGATCAATATGTACTGTATTTTTCGAATTCTCACTTTTTTCCTCCAAAAATGTGAAAGAAAATGGGGGTGTGTCTTATAGTTCGGGTGTACCGGCTCTGGCTGTGGATGGGGAGGTGGGGAAGCCGCAGTGAAGGAGCAGGAGACGGCGGCTGTGGCTAACTCCCATGCCCGCTACTAAAGAGAAATGAATGTTCACTGCATTCCACATCCATGGCAGTGGAAACAGTGAATACTCATTTCTCTTTAATAGCGGACACGCTGTTAGCCACAGCCGCTGGCTTCCTGTAGCTGCTGGCAGTCGCGTGTGCCAGCTACCTTATGCAATGAATATTCACTGCTCTCCACTCCCAAAGGTGTGGAATGCAGTGAATATTCATTCCCTTTAGTAGCGAGCATATGTGAGTGCCCAGCAGCTGCAGGAAGCTGGCGGCTGCGTCTGTGGCTGACACTATGCGTGCTAGTAAAGCGCAATAAATATTCACTGATCTCCATGCACATAGTTCCAGTGTGGGGATCAGTAAGTATTCCGGCAGCTGTCCTTGGCTTGTAAGTAGCGCATGACGTCACTGCTATGCGCTGCTTACAAGCATAAATCAGCTGCTAGCATCGGAACAGGACGTTATCAGGGAGTGCAGGAAGGTAAGAGTAATGGTTTATGTTTTTTTAATGTTTTTCTGATGGGGCCATGCATACCAGGATGGGAATGGCGGTCAATTATACTAGGATAAGGATGGGGCTATTCATACCATAATGGAGATGGGGCCTTGAATACCAGGATAGGGATGAGGGGGCCATGCATACCAGGATAGGGATGAGGAGGCCATGCCTACCAGGCTAGGGATAAGGGGAACATGACTACCAGGCTAGGGATGAGGGGGCATTGCATACCAGGGTAGGGATGAGGAGGCCATGCATATCAGGATAGGATTGAGGAGGCCATGCATACCATGATAGTGATGAGGGGGCCATGCATACCAGGATAGGGTTAAGGAGGCAATACATATCAGGATGGGAATCATGGGGCCATGTGTGGCGCCACCAGGAGTATGGTCACCACAGTGGCCTTGCCTCCCTCCTAGGGAGAGTAATGTCATGCCTAGAAGCAAGGAAAGGATCTCTTTATCAGGTAGTTCCAGCATACAGCACAGTTCCTACTCCAGGCCAGTAGAGGGAGAACTAAACTCGACTTGTGGAAAGCTGCTCTCTCTGGTCAGGAGGAGGAAGGAAGTAGTTAGTTGATGCCTGAGCAGGGAAGAGTAAAGACGTGGAAAAGGAGCTGGAGATTGGAGCTATAGCAGAGCTCATCTCCAAGCAGGGCGCTGGAGTCCGAGGCTGTTTGGATGCTAAGGATCCCACAGCAGAAACCAGAGGAATAAAGGCTGCAGACCCTCTGTTCCAAACTGAGACTCGAAGACACAGCAACACGTGTGTGCAAGCCGGACACACCATAGTGGCGCGGTCTCAGAAGGAGGCTACAGCTGCCTGTCATGTGAGTGGAGTTCTAAGTAACAGACAGAAAGAGATCCCATGTATCTAGTATACACATATAAAGCAGACAATGCAGGAAAAACTTACATTAAAGCCAGTGGAATGTCCAGTCGCCCCAACGCACGTTTCGTGTCTCACTTCATCAGGATGCATGTCCTGTCTGTTTTATATATGTAAACTAGATACATGGGACCCTTTTTCAACTATTTATGACCACTTGGTAATACTTGTATGCTTGGTCCATATGCAGTATATTTAATCAGCAGGGGATTCAGTGCAGTTTTATTCATATTGTTTCTTTTTGCACTAGTGCTTTAATAAAATTTGCATATTTGCTCACATATATTCTTCACTTGGCATGTAAATTCCTGCTGCATTTTCTGCTATACATTTGTATAATAGATACATGGGGCTTTTTTTGTATCTCTTCATGACCACTCTGATATTTTTTTATTAAGTCCACATGCAGTCTATTTAACTTGCACGGGATTCAGTGCTGAAAATTAATTAATTAATTAATTGCATTTCTTTGAGCTGCTATAAGTATCATTCATACAGTGTTTTGTCCTTTTGTGTGGATTGGTAGTCTCTGTTTTATCATGGATTTTAATATTGATTTTGAATAAAAATTACATTTTTTTGATTATACTTTAGTTTGGTTGTTTTGTGTTTAATTGAACACTAAAAGTCACTTTTAACATGGATTCATTGAGCCTTTAGAATGCATACAGACCGTGTAAAAATGTATATTTATTATACGCCGATGTAAAACACAAGTCCAGTTCCTCTCAATAGGAGCCATGCATGGGAAATATGAATGAAGAAGCTTCACAGAGTCTAAATGCAGACGGCTTATGTTTGCTATTTCTTTTTGGCATTGTTTTACATATCGAACATTTTTGTAGAAAATTAACCACAAAACAACGGAATCAAACACCTGTTTTAATACAGCGAGGCATATCTGTGTCATACCGTTTATGGTATGGGGAAAATACAGCAAAATATTATGTTTTATTTGATTCTACAAAACCATACACAATAAAAATAAAAACACTCCACTTTTCTCAACTGTAGCATAGGGTTACATGATAAATTGAGTAAATCTTTGTGGTTTTACATGTAAATACTTTGTCAAACTTGAGTAAAGAGACGAAAACCCAAACGGATTCTGGTCATCTGGAAGGAGTGCTCACACAAGTCCCTTAAGACATTAAGAAGCAACTAGAAGGCTGAAATGTCCTTATTTGAATGTGACAAAGAAAATTTTGAAAGAGTTACCATCATTTACATTTTTATTTCATATGTCAATAGTACATATGAAAATAAGAAATCTTGCAATATATCTGAGGAGAGAAATGTGCTTCTTTCGGCTACTGGACTGATCTACTGGACTGATCTGTCCCTGGTAAAGGACAACTGGCGTGGGGTCCCCTCTCTTAACCCCTTATTGACTGGTAAGTTTTCCCCTTTTTTCCAAATACACTAATTATTGGCTCAGGTCGACTTGTACTTTGTTATGGGTATTATTAGGGGAGCTTTTATCTGGTACCTTCCCATGGTATATGGACCTGCAGGAAACTGACAATTTTTGTCTTATAATGGGATCCATTACCAGGGAATTGGTGGGTACTTTTTAAGGGGGATTTTACCCCTGTATCTTTTTGTACGTTCCTGGAATCATGTTTCACTCCACTATTATGTATTATAAAACGTGTTTTGGTCTTTAATAAACTTTGTAATATTTTCTACCGTATACTCCTGATTCTCTTGATTTTTTTCTCGACATTGATGTATCTGGCCATGCTGCTGGACTCCATGGAGACGTGTTCTGGGATTTTTCTAGAGGTTGCCAGGGAAATTTGCATGTCAAAGCATCCTGACAATGGATGAGGCAATTTCCTGCCACCTGGAAAATGCTTGCGTATTTCTCACAGGTCACACGGATGGTCCGTGTGGTGTCGGATTTTTTCTCGCACCCATACCCTTGCATTTTGGAGTCTCGACCGATGTACGATGCCAATCGCAGCATGCTGCGATGTCACTCGCACATATAATAAGGCCGAGAAAAATTGGTGATGGGAGCTGCCCCATAGATTAACAGCAGTCCGAATGCTATGCAATGTTTTATCACATAGCACTCGTCCGTATTCCTCTCTAGTGTGACTCTGGCCTAAAGCTGTTCCTGGGTATACGGATCAAGTGAACCCTCTATATGGGTTGCATTTCCAAGTCTTTGCTCAAGACTGTGTAAGAAGATGAGCCGAGACAGAGTCAGCGGTTTCCTGTGCCATTTGGGGCTGGAACTATCGGTACTGTGACCACTGTTGCCGGGGGAAGGTTCTTCTTGGAGGGGAGTACCTTTACGCTGGACAGCAGGGGGCGCAGGGGATATAAAGAGGACTAAGTGTGGAAATGAGAGAGACTTGGCGGGAAAACAACAGGAGAACAAGGAGAAAGTTGACTCCCTCCCCACTTCTCCGACTGCTAACTCTACGTCTTTCATCCCCCAGCATTCTGACTCTACCATTGAGTGTGTCACTACTGAGTTGTCTTCTGACCTTTCCTTTCTGGATGGCTCCTTCCCGCCCACAGTTGCGGATAAGCTGACTTGCTCCGTTCTTAGAGACTACTCCAGAGGACCGCCATTCCAGAGAAATCCACACAAAGGACTGTTTCTATGTTCCAGCGCACTCAAGCCAAGCGAGAACTTATACATCGGCACAGCGCCAGAGCCAGAGACATTGTCCACAATTTGCAATGCCGTTGGGAGATATTCCAGCCTTTCCCCTACAAGAATTGCAAGCGATAACTTACCTATTTTTGAAAACCTTTGTCTCAAGCATTATGTGTTTGTGTGCAATTCCCATCATTGCCCTTACTGATCCTGTCTCCCTGCATGGAGAGTTCCTTGTCTAACAACCTGTTCAGTAAACCCTGTTAACCCTTTCTCTGTCTCTGTCTCTTCACTGCATCCAACAAATCTCTCCCTTTTACAACTGTCCTGTAAGTCTGATGACTCTCAGCCGCTTATGTGACAGATTCCATTCAGAGTGCATATAACCACAAGATGGCATGTTTTACTGTATCCTACATATTTTCTCCCCTCGCATTTGCAGTGTTTGCGTTGTGCAGCTGTTGAAGGCATCTGCTTCTCATCTTCTGCTTCTTTGACTCCCTGCGTGCTAACAGCCTGTTTCTTCATGAAATTTTGGCATCTTTATTGTAAGATCACAAAAAGACATTCTCCAAAATGCCATGTGCCCATTCTCAGATGTTTTTTCCATTAGCATCTAGACAATGGTTATTGCAGAGATGTTCTGGCTCAGTTATTAGGGCAGATTATAGGACAGTGTTTATTTTCTGGGGCCCACTTCACAGAGAATATGGTTAGCGCTGACTGCTAGGGAATGTAAGGCAAAGTGCACAGTGGGTTTGTAGCCATAGTTGGGTCTATGAGGCAGCGGCCATATTCTGGATAGCTACTATGACATCTGTCCACCATAAGGACCCATTTAAAACAAACTTACAGGTATATGTTCTTTTGTGGTGGCCTTCTGTATATGAAAACATAGTCTACTTCTTCTATTCTTAGCCATATATAATATGTTATATATAAATTCATATACACTATACATTCTGTTAATCCAGCTTCTATCAGCGCAGAAAATTTCTGTTTCAATAAAGATGCTACCTGAGAACAGCAAAGAAAAAGAAATAAAAAAGGTAATTATAAATAAATAAATTCCTAAAAAATATAACTTTAACTATCATGTCATACTTGTTTTGCTCAGGAAGGTGCTGTACACCATGTTTATGTTATACAATACTGGAGATACCAGGGGAGCTGAGGTAAGAAGAGGTCACTCACACTGCTGTCCACACTGTCTATATGATCTAATACTGGAGATACCAGGGGTGCTGAGGTAAGAAGAGACTGCTCATACTGCTGTCTACTCTATCTGATCTAATACTGGAAATACGAGGAGTGTTGAAGTAACAAAAGGCTGCTCACACCGCAGTCCATTCTGTCTATGTTATGTAATACTAGAGATACCAGGAGTGCTGAGGTAAGAAGAGGCCACTCACACTATGTCCACACTGTCTATGTTATCTAGTATTGGAGATACCAGGGATGCTGAAGTGAGAAGAGACTGCTCACACTGCTGTCCACCCTGTCTATGTCATCTAATACTGGAGATACCAGGGAAACTGAGGTAAGAATAGACTGCTCACACTGCTGTCCACCCTATCTTATCTAATACTGGAGATAGCAGGGGTGCTGAGGTAAGAAGAGGGTGCTCACACTGCTATCCACCCTGTGTATCTGATTTAATACTGGTGATATCAGTCACGCTGATGACCACAATGTCTATCTGATCTAATATTGGAGATGCCAGGGGAGCTAAGGTAAGAATAGCCTGCTAACACTGCTGTCCACCCTATCTTATCTAATACTGGATATATCAGGGGTGTGAGGTAAGAAGAGACTGCTCACACTGCTGACCACAATGTTTATTTGATCTAATATTGAAGATACCAGGGGAGCTAAGGTAAGAATAGGCTGCTAACACTGCTGTCCACCCTATCTTATCTAATACTGGATATACCAGGGGTGCTGAGGTAAGAAGAGGCTGCTCATACTGCTATCATCCTTGTCCATCTGATCTAATATTGGAGATACCAGGGATGCTCTGGTAAGAAGAGGCCCTGACACTGCTGTCCACCCTATGTTATCTGGGTCGCCCCTCACACCCAGGGCAGCGGGGTACCCGGTACCGGGCCAGTGCCAGGGGGAATGTGTCACATTGGCCCTGGGCGGCCAATATCAATGGCGGCGATGTTAATGGTGTTAAAGTTTATTTGAATAGTTCGTGACGCCACCCGTGGTGTTTGGTAAGGGAGATGGTAAGCTAACGCTGCATGCAGATCCGCTGGGACTGATGGTGTGGTGCAGCAAAGATGGTATAGCTCCCCACAGGTGGAGCTGTAGTCCCAGGGCAGTGTAGGTGCCATGGATGAGGAGAGGCACAGAATGGTATAGATGCTGATACCCAGATGTAGCGGTGCTGAAGGTGTTAGCGGCGAATGAATGGAGGACACCAGGGCTTGTAGTTTCAATGCTTTACTCACAGTTCGTGGTACCCACTGTTCGTGGTACCCACTGTTGCCTGCCTCCGTGCCGTGTCCTCCGGGGTAGAGACTCAATCAACCTCCCGGGCAAGTCAGGGTTCTCCTCTCCAACACTCCGCCAACATGTGCCTTTCCTGAACGACTCCTCTATTGCGCCTTAAGGTGTGAAGAACTCCAGTACCATAGTTCTCTGGAATTCCTCCTGTCAGATGTTCCTAGAACCTTACTTGTATGACAGACAGCTGCAGCCTCTATCTGGGACTCCCTTCTCTGAAGTCCTGGCTCTCTATACAGTTGCTGTTGTGTCCCAAGTCTTTGATGGGAGTAGTGCATTTACAGCCAACTACTCCACCGGTGTCTGCTGCAGAACCATAAGTGTCCATACAACCTCGGGGACTGGGCCCCGGCCTTGCGCAGAGAACCTATAGGCAGGGTTCCTCTTCCAACCCACAACTCCTCTCTGTTCTCCTACTCCTTCGTTCCGCGCTGTTCCTTCTCTCTCTTATGGAAGCTTAGGTTGCAGGTCTACGTCTTTCTCCTCTTCTCTTTCCCGTGCCAGCTGGCTCAGATCACTGAGGCAGCTGCAGCACTCTTTCTAAACTGAACTCAAAACTGAACTCAAAACTAACTTCAGAACTGAACTTCTCTGGGACTCACCCCAGACTGACCTTCTGTCAGACTGACCTACACTTCTTCACTTTCCCCCTCTTTTATACTAACTCCACCCACCTCCCAGCACAACTCGTGTTATGAAGCAGGGTTCCACGAAGGGTGCTCTGCTACCCCCAGCCTGAAGCTGCTAGGCAGACCTACTGAACTACAGTATCCTGTGTGTGGGATGCAGGTGTTGGAGTGTGGAAAGGAGTTCCCAACTTACCTAGTTGGTGGGGCACTACACCTTAGGAGAAGGTGCAGTACCTCTGTGGCGACTGAGCCTCAGGGGCGCCACATTATCTAACACTGGAGATTCCAGGGGTGCTGAGGTAAGAAGAAGCTGCTCACACTGCTGTCCACCTGTGTATCTAATTTAATACTGGTGATACTAGGAACACTAAAGTGAGAAGAGGATGCTTATGGGTCGCCCTCCCAGGGCTGTGGGGTACTCGGTACCGGGCCGGTCTCTCAGAGGGGAATGTCACAGCAGCGGTGACCCGGTCCGTGGCCCTGGGCGCCCATGTAAAAGGGGTTGAGTTGGGAATAAAGTTTATAAGTGATTCGTGATGCCACCTGTGGTGTTCGGCAATGGAGGTGTTAAGCCGACGCTGCAGACAGATCCTCTGGGACAGATGGTGGGGTGCAGCAATGATGGTGTAGCCCTCCACAGGCAGGGCTGTAGTCCCAGGGCAGTGTAGATAAAGGTTTAGGAAGAGAGTGCAGTGTTTGGCACAGAAATGTAGCAGTGCTGAAGATGTTGCAGGAAGGAGGCAAGGACACAACAGGGTGCAGTTTCTTTACCTTTACTTGGCAAACACAGTCCAGGGTCCTGGTTACAGATGGCACAGGAGCAGGCTAGCCTGGAAGCAACTCAGGAATCTCTCTATCAGATGGGTTGTGTAGTCTCCTTCCTAGCGCTGGCTTGAGGAACATGCAGTACGTATTACACTGAAGTTCCGCCTTCTTATCGTCTCTTAGAACTACCTCATATGGCAGACAGCTGTAGCCCTCTATCTCTCTTGGCTCACCCGTCGCTGTTGTGCCTCCGAGTCTTAGGTGGGAATAGAGCATTTACAGCTTCCTATTCCTCTGGTTTCTGTTGCAGGACCTTCAGTATCTATACAACCATGGAGACCAGGCTCCAGATCATGCGCTATCAATGGGAGGGAGCTCTCTAGCCTCAGCTCAACCTCCAGCTTCTCTCCACACGTCTACACATTTCGCCCTCCTCACTCAACTGACTTATTTCCCTTCCTGGCCCTCAGAGAGCACTCCTCCCCCAATCCTGGTTCAGAGCTCCCTCTGCTGGCCTTGAGTGGGAACTGTGTTGCATGACATGGTTAACTGTTAGAGAGACCCTTCATTGCCTCCAAGCCTGACATCACCCTCCCTGGAGGAAGGCAATGCCACTGTGGCAACCGTACTCCTGGGGGCGCCACATTCACACTGCTGTCAACCCTGTCTATCTGATCTAATATTAGAGATATCAGGGATGCTGAGATAAGAAGCTGTTCACACAACTGTCCATTCTGTCTATGCTTTTTAATACTAGAGATACCAATTTTGCTGAGTTGAGAAGAAACTGCTCACACTGATGTCCATCATATCTCTCTGATCTAATACTGAATATACAAGTGGAGCTGAGGTAAGAAGAGGCTGCTCACACTGCTGTCCATCATGTCTATGTGATATAATACTGGAGATACCAGGAGAGCTGAGAGAAGAAGAGGCTGATCCCACTGCTGTCCATCTTGTCCATGTGACCTAATACTGAAGAAACCAGGGTAGCAGAGATAAAAAAAAGGCTCTTCACATTGCTGTACAGCGTGTCCTTCTAAATGCTGAGCAGCTGCTGTGACCTGAAGCTAACCTATATTACATTATATGTTATATAAAAATATCTTCAAGGCACAGCAGCGGAGTTTCTCAGCGCACGTGCTCACAGGCAGCTGTCTTATAGTGATTAGCTCCCTAGAAAACAAACATGACTTGATAAAGTTAATTATGAAATTACTATGAATTATTTATTAAATTATTTCTATTCCCAGAGAACTCCTTTATTTTAAACACAAACATAACAGTTGTTTTTCTATAGGTTTTGTGCTACTTCCTAAAGGGAATTTATTAGGACAATTTTGCTACTGAGGCCACTGGCATGACTGTATACAACAAAAAGAAAACTTATTTCTGTCTTGACCTGAATTGATGTAAATTGATATAATCTGAGTGGATTGTCATGCCCTAATGAACTTTCAGGATAATTTGCATGCATCTTTTCAGTTTAATTTTTCATCGGAAGGGGTTAAGTGGTTTAGAACGGGATCGGTTCTAATGTGACCAGCCCGCTCTAAACCACTGCCAGAATGATTAAGATTATCTCTGCGCAGCCTCCCTGGCTGCCCAGAGATGAACTAATGAGCATGGGAAAGTTTCTGCATTTTTCCCCACGCTGTCAGTTCACCCCCGGTCAGCCAGGGGACTCCGTGCAGCCTCACTGACATCACTGGCTGACCTGAGGTGAACTAATGAGCATGGGAAAGTTTCTGCATTTTTCCCCACGCTGTCAGTTCACCTCCGGTCAGCCAGGGGACTCCGTGCAGCCTCACTGACATCACTGGCTGACCTGAGGTGAACTAATGAGCATGGGAAAGTTTGTACATTTTTTCCCACTCTCATCAGTTCACCTCAGGTCAGCCAGTGACGTCAGTGAGGCTGCGCGGAGTCCCCTGGCTGACCAGAGGTGAACTGACAGCGTCGATGGTTTATTTATGGATTAGCAGAGGAATAAATCTTGTCAAAAACTTGGTGTCTTTGTTTCATTAAAAGAATTTTTAATTAATGTCTGTGTGTTTTTTAGCCGTTTAATAGTCTAGGGTTAATAATGGATAAGTGTCTAATTGACACCTCTCCATTATTAATTTGCTTAATGTCACCTTCCAATTGCAAGGTGACATTAACCCATTAATATTAATCCATTAGCCACCGCTACAGGGCAATGGGAATAGAGAGGCTTAGTGCTAGAAAAGGCGCATCTTATAGATGCACCTTTTCTGGGGTGTCTGGGGGCAGATTTTTGTAGGCGGGGGGTGCCAAAAACAATGGTCACTCTCAAGGCTATTAAAATCTGCCCTCACTCACCTGCTTTCCCTCTCTGGTTGCGCTTTTACCACGGGAGCCCACACAATTTTTTTCAACGAATTAACCACTTTAGTTAACACCTAGATGTCCCAAATTTTACACACAAACCCTAATCTAATTATTAGTCAGGGACATATAAAAAAAATATATGAAATGAAATGGTTTACTGTATGTAAACTATGTGACATTTCATGTTGGGTTTGGAATTAATTTACAGCAGCTGGCAACTCAATTAGCGGCTACTCTACTATATAGAACTCTATGAAATATAAATATATATGTGTGTGTGTCTCAATGACATGTGTATATATATATATATATAAATAAATGGAAAAAAGAGAAACAGCACAGTACTTAGCTTCGGGTGCACGTCCCCCAGGCAAATTGTCCAATATTCACCACAATGTCCAATATTCAATCCAAATGAAGGCAGCACTCCACGGTATATTTTTCAAAGATAGTAAATTTATTAGACCCACATATCAGGGCAACGTTTCGGCTCTGAATGAGCCTTCCCCAAGGCATTTCAAGTCGGGTTTTGGAATGAATTTACAGAAGCCGGCAATTCAATTAGCGGCTATTCTGCTATGTAGAACTCTATGAAATATTTATATATATATATGTGTCTCAATGACGTATATATACCGTGTTTCCCCGAAAGTAAGACCCTGTCTTACATTAATTTTACCCCAAAAAGTCCCACCCTGTCTTACTTTCGGGGGAGGTCTTACATTAGCCGAAAAAAAATGACAATTTCTTTTTAACCAATAAATTAACATTTATTAACATGCTGTTATACCCCATAACAGTGCCGTATCCCACTGCACACAGCCCCACACCCCATAACAGTGCCGTATCCCACTGCACACAGCCCCACACCCCATAACAGTGCCGTATCCCACTGCACACAGCCCCACACCCCATAACAGTGCCGTATCCCACTGCACACAGCCCCACACCCCATAACAGTGCCGTATCCCACTGCACACAGCCCCACACCCCATAACAGTGCCGTATCCCACTGCACACAGCCCCACACCCCATAACAGTGCCGTATCCCACTGCACACAGCCCCACACCCCATAACAGTGCCGTATCCCACTGCACACAGCCCCACACCCCATAACAGTGCCGTATCCCACTGCACACAGCCCCACACCCCATAACAGTGCCGTATCCCACTGCACACAGCCCCACACCCCATAACAGTGCCGTATCCCACTGCACACAGCCCCATACCCTATACAGTACATGTTTCCCTACTTGGTTTTTAAATGCTGGACGTTTTCCTCTGCGGTGCGGCTGTGGGTGCGGAAGGCCTGTGCTGCAGGGAACGCTGTGCCAATCAGCAGGGAAACAGCGGTGATGTGGGGCTGGGGCGGCCAATTACAGCCCGAGCTGCTGGACCAATCAGTGCTCGAGCCGGGGGCCGGCGGTGACGTGGGGAACAGGGGCGGCCAATGAGCTGTTGAGCTGGGCAGATTGCGGAGTTAACACGGCGAGTTAACCCCATGAGCGCTGGACCCGCCCAGCTGCACCTGAGGACACCTCTGGAGCCTGGGGACCCAATGGGGGACAGCGGCGGCCCAAAGGTAAGGGCCTTACATTTCACAGCGGCCCCCAACCCTGCCTTACATTCGGGGGAGGCCTTACATTGAAGGACCCCCCCGTAACCCCCACCCTGTCTTACTTTCGGGGGGGTCCTACTTTCGGGGAAACACGGTATATATATATATATATATATATATATATATATATATATTCTATGTATATATCTATTATTTTGTGTTTGTGTTCTAACCTGTCATTGAGCTCCATTATATGTCCATTTTGCAAGCCGCCGCCAAAATCTTGGCAGACGGATGTCACATGGATGTCAAACGGATGCTTAGATGCGACAAAATCGCATCCTCGCATGAAAATCGGATGACATACAGATAATCATTGTTCATGAAACATTTGTGCGATTGTGGTCCGTCAAAAACAGACCGATTTTTTAGACGTTGTGTATGACTCCAGCCTTAGTAGTACAGTCTGTCTGACAGATTCCCTATCATTAACGTTTCATCACATGACAACTAAATGGCAACTAATGTTATGCTTGGACACCTATTGGGATATAACAATATACTGCATGCATAGTTTCAAGTGTGAAATAGGATTAAAATCTTCTTGTCCATTATAGTTACATGATGTATGGAGCTGTATATATATTTCTACTTGTTCAAAAACTGGAAAACTTGGTACAGTAATTGGAAGAAATGCAATCTTATAGCTCCCCCTGGTGGAATACTGCTAGAAACAGACTTTGTGTTTCATGTGCTTTCTCTATATAGGAGTCTATGGGTGGGTAAAAAAAATGCAGCTAGAAAATACAATTGTGTTTGTAACTGTGTGGAGAAATCATCCAAACCTGGGTTCCCCAACTCCAGTCCTCAAGGCCCACCAACAGATCACGTTTTCAGGATTTCCTTAGTATTGCTCAGGTGATAATTGCATCACCTGTGCAATACAAAGGAAATCCTGAAAACATGATCTGTTGGTGGGCCTTGAGGACTGGAGTTGGGGAACCCTGGTCCAAACAACCTATTTGAAGATTTATTTCATGATATTATATGGATCTGCTGTTTTATGTGACATAGTCTACTGATTTTATGTGTACTATGCACTGCAGCAGCTTGTTAGCCTAGCTATGACAGGGTTAACATTTAATGCCAGCCCAGGTGGGGAGCAGTTACTGGGGCACTTGTACTGAAAGCTAGTTACTGATAGGCTAAGTGTCAGGAACACCGCACTGCACTTGCTCACTGAGCCAGTGCGCGTGTCCTGAGTACAAGACTGTGCACAAAGATACCTGCGGAGCGGGGTCTCAGTGGTGACAATGCATGCTCCAAGCTCACAGGACCTGAAGCATGAGACTGCTGGGGGCTTGGCCTCAGCGCCACAGAGCCAGGAGCTGCAGGGAAACTCCTAGAAAGGTAACTACTGGACAGTGTAACCAAGGGGCATAGACAGAGACAGAAACCAGATCAAGCCGGGTCAAAGCACGAGATAGCAATACAGTACCAAAGGGATAGACAGAATGGATAGTCAGGACGTAGCAATAGATCAGAAAACCAGAACGGGCAATAGACTTTACAATAGGGACAAACTGTAACGGAGTAACGATAGCCAAGCCAGGAGGTCAGAACCGGAAAAGACAATAGTGCCGAAATGAGAAACGGAGTACAGAGTGAGGGAACGGACCGGGTCATACACGGGAAGCAAACAAGCAACGCAGAATACACGCACACCAGGGGTCAGACACACCAGAACAACAGTATAGCTGACAGAGAACCCTGGTAAAGAGTGAGTATAAATACCCCTCCCAGATCCAGAAAGAGGCCACGAACACTTAACCCTGTGAGTGCAGGGCAAGAACCCTGTTCAAACCATGACAGTACCCCCCTCTTAACGGGGGGCCACTGGACACCCAGGCTTGTCAGGGTATCTGGCATGGAAAGCCCGCACCAGACGATCGGCATGCACCGAATTGGCCGGAACCCATGACCGATCCTCCAGAGAGTACCCCTTCCAGTGTATCAGATACTGGAGTCTCCGGCGCACCCTCCGGGAGTCGACAATGCACCCTACTTCATACTCCAGCTGCCCCTCTACCAGCACTGGCGGAGCATTTGATGAGGGATCCTATCTCACCGTCCCCACAGGCTTTAACAGGGACCTGTGGAAGACATCAGAAATTTTAAAGGAGGTGGGCAGCTGCAGTCAGTAGGCTACTGGGTTAACAACCTCCACAACTTTGTATGGGCCAATAAACTTGGGGCCCAGCTTTATAGATGGTATCTTAAGCTTGATATTGCGGGTGGATAGCCACACCTTCTCCGCTACTGCAAATGCTGGACCTGACCCCCTCCTCCTGTCAGCAAACTGCTTATAGTTTTCCTGGGCCTCGGAAATATTCCTCTGAACCTCCCTCCAAAGGATTCTAAGATGTTGTGTCGCACCCTCAGCTCCAGGACAACCTGAATCCATGCGGGAAAACTCTCCAAAATGTGGGTTAAACCCATAGTTGATCTGAAAGGGAGACTTCCCAGTAGATTGGCTCACACAACCGTTGAATGCAAACTCTGCCATGGGCAATACCTCACACCAGTCCTCCTGCCTGGAAGAGGCCAAGCATCTCAGAATCTGCTCCAACGATTGGTTCGTGCGCTCCATCTGTCCATTAGACTCTGGGTGGTAGGCAGAGGAGAAGGACAACAAAATCCCCAGCTTTTTGCAAAAAGCCCTCCAGAACATGGCTACAAACTGTACCCCTCTGTCTGACACCACATTCATAGGCACTCCATGCAACCGAATTATATGCTGCGTAAATAAATGGGCCAGGGTTTCAGCAGATGGTAACGCGGGGAGAGGTACAAAGTGGGCTTGTTTTGAAAACCTATCCACCACCACCCATATCACCGAGTTCCCTCTGGAAGGAGGAAGATTTGTGATAAAATCCATGGACAAATGTGTCCATGGTCTATCCGGAATTGGCAAAGGCACCAACTCCCCGGCCGGCCAGACCTGAGAACTTTTAGAACAAGCGCACACCCCATATGCAGTCACAAACCTTTTAATATCTGTTACCATAGAGGGCCACCAGAAACCCCTCGCAATTGCCCCCCCGGGTAGCTGCAATCCCAGGGTGAGCACTCAACATAGAATCGTGAAATTCCTGCATAAGTCCGAGACAGAAACGTTCTGGTACAAACAATTTACCCGGGGGTTTACCACCCAGAGCCCGAGCCTGGGCCTCCAAAATCTCTCTCTGTAACTCAGATGAGATTTCAGCCACCACTACTCCTGGCTGAAGAATGGAGGAGGGAGGTTCTGGAGGGGACACCGAATCAAAGCTTCGGGATAAGGCATCAGCCTTGATGTTTTTAAATCCCGGGCGGAATGTGAAGGTAAACTGAAATCGAGAAAAAAAAGCGCCCACCGAGCCTGTCTGGGGGTCAATCTCTTGGCAGACTCGATATAGGCCAAATTTTTGTGATCACTGTAATGGGATGAATAGCCCCCTCCAGGAAATGCCTCCATTCTTCAAAAGCCAACTTTACCGCCAACCACTCTCTATTGCTGACATAGTAATTTTTCTCGGCAGAGGAAAATTTTTTAGAGAAGAAGGCGCAAGGCCTCAGATTAGTAAGGGTAGGAGGGCTCTGAGACAAAACTGCCCCACCCCTACTTCCGAGGCGTCAACCTCCACGATAAAAGGTCTTGACAGGTCAGGTTGTATCAATACAGGAGCTGAAGAAAAGCACTTTTTATGTGTCATGAAATAATTTTTTGCAGCTACAGACCAATTTTTTACATCAGCTCCTTTGAGAGTGAGATCCGTTAGAGGCTTTACCACCTGCGAGAAGCCCTTAATAAATTTCCTATAAAAGTTAGCAAAGCCTAGAAATCGCTGCAACCCTTTCAAGTCATGAGGCTGCACCCAATCTGTAACAGCCTGGACCTTCTTAGGATCCATGCGGAACCCCTCCCCTGACACAATCAACCCCAGAAAGGATACTTCTTGCATGAAAAATGAGCATTTTTCCAACTTGGCATACAAATGATTCTCCCTCAGTCTCAGGAGAACCATCCGCAAATGGTGCAAGTGAGATTGACTGTCCACCGAGTACACCAGAATGTCATCCAAATAGATGACCACAAAACGACCAATTAAATCAGAGAAAATTACATTAATAAAATTCTGGAAAACAGCAGGAGCGTTGGTGAGACCAAAGGGCATAACCAAGTTTTCGAACAGCCCTTCAGTCATCAGGAATGCTGTTTTCCATTCGTCCCCTTCCCGGATTCTTATAAGGTTGTATGCCCCACGAAAATCCAGTTTAGAGAACGACTTGGCCCTGGTGAGTTGGTTACATAGATCAGGAATTAGGGGGAGAGGGTATGAATTTTTCACAGCAATTTTGTTTAATTCCCAAAAGTCGAGGCACGGCCGCAAACCACCATCTTTTTTCTTAACATAAAAGAAGCCCGCCGCCACAGGAGAAACAGAAGGCCTAATATGCCCTTTGCGGAGACTCTCGGTAATGTACTCCTTCATGGCTAGATGTTCGGGCCCGGACAAATGGAACAGGCGAGCCTTGGGTAACTTGGCTCCAGGGACTAGATTAATGGCACAATCAAAGGGTCTATGTGGTGGTAGCGCCTCAGCCTCACTTTCAGAAAATACGTCTTCAAAATCTTTCAGGTACTCCGGAATACCTTCCAGATCGACAGACGACACTGACACAGATTTTACTGGGGTGACAAGAGTTGTCAAGTTACAACATAGACCGTTAGCCATACAACCCCACTGAATGATCTCCCCCGTGACCCAGTCAATAGTAGGATTGTGACGTTGAAGCCAAGGCATAGCCAGTACCAGTCCAGCCGGCAGATTATTTAGAACAAAACACCTTAATTTTTCCACGTGAGTGGAGCCCACTTTCAGCGAAAAAGTATCAGTCATGAAACAAATTCCCTCCTGGGTGATAGGAGAAGAATCAATTGCCACAATTTTAACAGGATCTTTTAACCTGACTGTCCCTATCTTATGAAAAGTCACAACTTTGGCATCGATCAGATTAATAGAAGAACCACAGTCAACAAATGCGGTAGTCCCAACCGCCTGTAAGTTCTAGTTCCACCGGAAGCAGAATTTTAGTAAGTGAGGAAAAGGGTACCTGGGAGTCTGGGCAACCTCCTCGATTGTTACCCAGACTCAGTCATTTTCCTGACGGCTTCACTGAAGAAGGGCAAGAAGGACAGTACCTTCTCCAATGTCCAGCGGATCCACAGTAAAAGCACAATTGGTTGTTTCTACGGCGTCTCCCCTCTTTTGCCTCCAATGACGTGCCACCAACCTCCATGGGCTCAGGACTAGATGCAGAGTCTCTCAGATTGGAGAATAATGGGATCTCCTGCAGCATGACCCCTCTTGCCCACAGCCTACGGTCCATGCGGACAGCCTGGATCATAGCGTCCTCCAAAGAATCCAGTGGAGGATGAAGGGCTAGGGCATCTTTCAAATGTTCGGACAAGCCTCTACAGAACAAACCCCGGAGGACAGCATCATCCCAGGAGACCTCCGCTGCCCAGTGTCTGAACTCAGAGCAGAACCATTCAGCAGAGTGCCTCCCCTGTGTCACACTCATCAACATATCCTCTGCCAGATGCACTCTATCAGGCTCATCATAAATGTGCCCCAGAGCCTCAAAGAACAAATTCACAGACATACTTTCAGGAGCAGAGGAAGAGAGAGAGAAAGCCCATGCCTGTGGAGCCCCCCGAAGTAGGGAAATGACGACCCCCACCCTCTGGAACTCATCCTCGGAGGAGCGGGGCCTCAGAGAAAAAAAAAGCTTGCATCCTTCTCTGAACGACCTGAACTCCCTTTTATCCCCTGAGAAAGGGTCTGGCAATTTGACCGGACATTAAGGGGATGCCAATGACACATCTCTATCCCCAGCATTAGTAGCCCCTGCAGCGACAGCCCATGCACAGTATCCACCAACTGTTGCTGGGTATGGGCCATCGTGCGCTGTTCCACATTGAGTTTGTGGAACATTTGGGTCAGGTGCTTGACCTGATCAGCCAAAGCTTGTATGGGATCCATGAGGATAACACTTTTTTTTCTCTTCAGAGGAAAAAAAACTGAAATGGTCAGCTATAATGTCAGGAGCACAGCACTGCACTTGCTCACTGAGCCAGTGCGCGTGTCCTGAGTACAAAGACTGTGCACAATGATACCCGCGGAGCGGGGTCTCAGTGGTGACAATGCATGCTCCAAGCTCACAGGACCTGAAGCAGGTGACTGCTGGAGGCGTGTCCTCAGCGCTACAGAGCCAGGAGCTGCAGGGAAACTCCTAGAAAGGTAACTACTGGACAGTGTAACCAAGGGGCATAGACAGAGACAGAAACCAGATCAAGCCGGGTCAAAGCACGAGATAGCAATACAGTACCAAAGGGTTAGACAGAATGGATAGTCAGGACGTAGCAATAGATCAGAAAACCAGAACAGGCAATAGACTGTACAATAGGGACAAACTGTAACAGAGTAACGATAGCCAAGCCAGGAGGTCAGAACCGGAAAAGACAATAGTGCCGAAACGAGAAACGGAGTACAGAGTGAGGAAACGGACCGGGTCATACACGGGAAGCAAACAAGCAATGCAGAATACACGCACACTGGGGGTCAGACACACCAGAACAACAGTATAGCTGACAGAGAACCCTGGTATAGAGTGAGTATAAATACCCCTCCCAGATCCAGAAAGAGGCCATGAACACTTAACCCTGTGAGTGCAGGGCAAGAACCCTGTTCAAACCATGACACTAAGTACACATTAGTTTTTCTGTGCGCAGCATATTGTCTGCTTGCGCAAACGTAAACGTGCATTTAAGCGCATGCTCATGGGTCGCCCTCCCAGGGCTGTGGGGTACTCGGTACGGGGCCGATCTCTCACAGCAGAATGTCACAGCAGCAGTGACCCGTTCCGTGGCCCTGGGCACCCATGTAAAAGGGATCAAGTGATGGAATAAAGTTTATGAGTGAATGATTCGTGACACCACCTGTGGGGTTCGGCAATAAAGATGTTAAGCCGACGCTGCAGACAGATCCTCTGGGACAGATGGTGTGGTGCAGCAATGGTGTAGTCCCAGGGCAGTGTAGATGGAGAGCTAGTGAGGAGAGCGTAATGGTGCTGTGTCAGGCACAGCGATGTAGCAGTGCTGAGTTTGTTGGCACAGGAATAAGTGGAGGACACCAGGGCGTGTAGTTCCAAAGCTTTACTCACAGTCTGTTGTGCATACAGGTGCCTGCATCCATGCTGTGTCCTCAAGGTCAGGAGCCCAGTCAACCTCCAGGCAAGATGACGTACTCCATTCCAACACTCCGCCAACATATGTGCCTTTTCTGAACGTCTCCTTTCTAGCGCTTGTAATGAAGTACTCACAGTACTGAGTTACATTGGAGTTCCTCCTGTCAGATGTTCCTATGAGCGCTACTTGTACAGCAGACAGCTATAGCCTGCTTCGGGGACTCCTTGCTACTAAGTCCCGGCTCACTCTCATTGCTGTTGTGCCCCCAAGTCTTGTGTGGGAATAAAGTGGTGACAACTTCTATTCCTCCGGTGTCTGTCGCAGGACCATTAGCATCCATACAACCTCAGGGACCAGACCCCAGTCATGCGCTGTGAATTTGGGAAGGGTTCTGCTCTAATCCTAATCCTAAGTCCACCTCTCCTTACGTTCCATACTAATCCTTCCTTCTTAAGGAGTCAGGCTTTCCATCAATGTTCCTCTCCTGTGCCAGCAGACCCAGGTCACTGAGGTCGGCTGCAGCACTTCCTTCATCCATCCCACTCAGGGGATCTTCACTCTTCCACTGACTCTGTCAGACTGACTAAATCCTAAACTCTTCCCGCTCTTTTGGTGCCAACTAACTCCACCCGCCTCCCAGCACGCTCCGTGTTCCAAGCAGGGAGCCACCAAAGGGTGCTTTGCTACACTAATGTGTTATGTGGGATGCAGGTGTTGGAGTGTGGTCAGGTGTCTCCACCTTACCTGAATGGTGGGGTACCACACCTCAGGAGGAGGTGCAGTACCTCTGTAGCGACTGAACCCTCAGGGGCGCCACATACCCCCCCGTTAAACAGCACATCCGTGAGCCGCAAGTGAAGCAAAGTTAGACAAACAAAGGAACATACAAAAAATTTTTGAATGCTTATAAACAATACTTATCTAAACGTCCCAATGTGGGAGGCGCTCACTCTTGAACGTTGCAAACAATTTTAACTAACTACGAAATATAGTACCTCATTAAAGTGCTATTGGCAGTAAACTCACTACCAGTTCAAGTATTATCATTAACACATTTCTTTCACCTTTTTACTATCAGGCCGGGATCACACTAGAGAGGAATACGGACGAGTGTGAAGCGTAAAAAGCACGCATTAGACACGGACAAATGATTCTCTATGGGGTACCTCGCACCAGCCGTATATTTCTCATCCGTATTCTACGGTCCGTGCCAATCGCAGCATGCTGCGATTGTCAGCGTACTATGGCCATAGTAAAACAATGCAAGTCTATGGATGCGCAAAAAATACGGGTTACACACGGAGCACACGTGTGACCTGCGAGAAATACGCAGGTCTTTTGGCTGCTGCAAGGAAATGGCCCAATCCATCATCAGGAAGCTGAGACATGCAAATGAGCTCAAAAAGTGCTCCAGACATCCAGGAAGTACGCCTCCACGGAGTACAGCAGCATCATGGCGTCCACTTATCTTAATGTGGAAATGCTAATTGTCCTAGTGCAGGAGCGGCCCGAACTATGGAACCAACGTGATGCCCATTATGCCAACCGGGCAAGAAAGGAGGCGTCATGGAGGCGCATATGTAGGTAGATGTTCCATTATTTTGGTGATCGGCCACGTGATGAGCAGCAGAAAATTAGTAAGTACAAGCCAAAAAATGAGTAAAATTAGTGCAGAACAAAAAATGAATATAGATTCAGCACCCCCCTTCCAGAGCTTGAACTTTTTTCCTCATGAGGCCGTTAGATTTTGATGTGACACGTGGTTTGACACTGCCATCATTTCGGCCAGGCCACAAGCTCCTCATCCTCCTAGCCAAACAAGTTATTTTAAGTGTAGTTACTTGATACATAAACTAATGTGACCCTGTGTATCTGGCCTGTATGCCCCAATTACATATGCCACCATGGGTAGAAAGCACACCCCAGAAGGCCCCATGCCTAGACTACTGGTAGCAAATGTGACCTATCAAATATGTGAATTTGACAATATTTCCTGTCACATTGCAGTGGAAGATGTCATGAGACGCTGGCAAAGCATCCGGGACCAATACCGCCGGGAACGCCAGCAGCGGTCCAGGAGTGGGGATGCGGGCTATGTGAAGAGAAAATGCATCTACTATGACCGCCTCTCCTTCCTCGCCCCAAGTCTGGATTTCAGACCGTAAGTAGATGCCTCACACCACATTACACAGATACTTTACAGGGCCAAAAATATGTAGTTATTTTTGGCTCTGTTCTATTTCATAACAGAACTCAGTCCAACCTTACAGACAGAGGAACTGGCTCGGAAACAGACCCCATCATCGATCCTGGGTCTGCAGGGGAAGAGGTGGCTGGCCCATCTTCTCCCCCTACTAGGAGCAGGGGTGAAGATTTGAGTCAGGATGTGCCATTGCCTGCGCCCCAAAGCCCACCACCAGGACCATCTGGTGCTGCTGCAGCATCAGCAAGAGCAGAGGAGCAGGGCAACATCAGCAGCAGCCCAACTGGACACATCCGGGGCTCCACACAGCCTGCTGCCACATCCCGGCGAGGAAGAAGCCGAAGGCAGCAAACACCTGCCACTGATACCCACACTAATGTGGACACTGGGGTCCTAAATTATTTAGCCAGAGTAAATAGTGATGATGGGGAGGAGGCATACTCACGCAGCCTGGCCAATTATCTCCGTGCCCTTTCCCGTGAGGTCAGGCTCCGTATTAGAAGATGTTTTCAGATCCTGCTTGATGCGTGCACATACCCCAATACGCCCTACGAATTATTTGAATATATTGAGAGGTGGCAGCTTTCCCCAAGAAATCTCATGCGCCTTAGGCACCCCCCACAAATGCATGCTCAAGCAGGATCTGAGGATCCTCAAATACGTGGGCCTACACCTCAACCCCTTCCTCCCACTACCCAACCTTCAATACAGCAGCCACAAATGTCTGCCTCTATCCAACCCCACCAATATGGCCACTTGTTACCACCCAGTGTTGGAGGCAGGTCCCAACCTGGTTGGGGATGATATGGCTATGTTGGGGGGTATAAGACACGTGCCTACCACAGCCAACAAGATGCCCCTCCCCATTATTACTCTGGCCAGTACCCCCAACATTCACAGGAGGCGGGACACTTCCCACATCATGGGCATCAGTATGGCCCCACACAGGGCGATGTTGGGCACAGTAGCCAGCAGCAACCACAGGCTGCTCTTCCGCGTTCTCCTTCCCCAACGTATGAGAATTTATAATTCTCTGTACACAATCAGTCTGATGCCAGGAGATGTCCAGTGTGGTTTCACTGATGCTACAAATACCAATCAAAAGGAAAAAACAGGTGGTCTCCATCACCAAAGTTTGTTAAAAAAGTGAAAATTCACATATTTGCAGAATGTTTTCTAATCAGATTAATAATCCACCATGACAGGCAAGGCTACCTTACGCCTTTCAGACAGATATTACATGTGTGTACAACAGAGAATATTTAACCATGCTATACTGGTCAAGTGAAAGGATACACTACTCACTTGTTAAGACATAGAGAGAGCGTGATGTTATTAAGGCTGTTCGCCTTGATTTGTTACTATACATAGCTGGCTAAAAAGGTGACTACTTCACTAAGGCCAGCACGCCTTTCCTAGGCATTAGCAAGTGAGTAGTGTATTGTCATCCTTTCACTTTACAGTATAGCACAGTGAAATATTCTCTTTTGTACAGACATGTAATATCTGTCTGAAAGGCGTAAGGTAGCCTTGCCTGTCATGGTGGAATATTAATATGATTGGAAAACATTCTGAAGAAATGTGAGTGTTATCTTTTAGCAATAATTTTGGGGCTGGAGACTACCTCTTTTTTCCTTTGTAGGGAAATTTTCTTATGTAGCAATGTTGATATTGCATATTGGTTTTTTTTTGGTTTGTTTGAAAATGTTACTTTTCAAAAAAGTTTTATTATGCAAAAAGGGCAATTTGGCCCATTGCCATAGTTTGCATATAGCAATATTATGTTTGCCTTTAAATAAAAAAAAGGCAAAAGTAAAAATTTGTCTACTACACTTTACGTATCTGTGTAATTTCTCTAAAACAGTGTCAGCATACTAACATACGCTTACCAATGCAATGAAACAGTCATAGAATCCGAAGGGGTATAAATATATATATTTAGACACACAGAAAAACCAAAATTATAACATTGACACAGCATGCTCTTGCCAAGAAGTTTCCCCCTCAGGTGAGATAAAGTAATTTTTGAAAATATCACGCACTTTCAGCCCAGAGAGCAGTCTACGTTGAGGGTACATAGGTGGTCTCACCCTACGCACATTGTCCGGCCTACGCACAACACCAGCAGAGGAGGAACAATCATGTATCCTGGTGAAGTTATGAAGAACCACACACGCTTTAACAACTTCATTAACATTTTGTTCACTCAGCTGAATGGCAGACTGGAGTACCCGCCATTTGGTGCAAAGAATGCCAAAGGAACACTCCACCAGTCGCCTAGCACGTGATAGGCGCAAGTTAAAAATTCTGCGCCTGTGGTCAAGGTTGCGGCGGGGATATGGCCTCATGACTTTGCGCGTTAATTGAAATGCCTCATCTGCCACAATGACATAAGGGACTGATTCTTCAGTGGAACCTGGTAGCTGGCGTGGTGTTGGTAGATCCAACTGGTTGGTGCGTAGCCGCCGAGCCATTATGGAAGTATTGAAGACTCTAGAGTCTCCTGTCCTTCCACAGGCCCCAATGTCAACAATTATAAACTTGTATTGAGGGTCTGCCAGAGCCAACAATACAACAGAAAAGTATTGTTTATAATTGAAGAATTGGGAGCCAGAGTTTGGCGGTTTACACACCCGGATATGTTTTCCATCAAGGTCCCCAATACAATTTGGAAACTGGCATTCCTCCTCAAAGTCCCTTGATATCCTCAACCAGTCTTCCATCCTGGGCTCGGGCATGACGACTTGATGGAGTCTTGTCCAGATTTCTATACATGTTGACTTGACTATGCCAGAAATGGTAGATCTTCCAATGAGAAACTCATGGTGGAGGGCGGCATAAGACAGGCCAGTGGACAGGAAGCTGAAGAACGACAGAAATAGATAATTTTAGAATGCAGAAAGAAAAAAAAAATCATTTACATGCCAACCAAACTTGGTAGGAATTGAGATAGACTAGCACACACATATTTGGTTGCACAATGAGTAAGTGATATTCAGTACATATTAGACCTAACATTCAGGTCTGTAAGCTTAAACATATGTGGAATAAGATGAGGGCATTAAACTTAGCCCAATAAGCCAAAAATACAAACTTTGCCCCACACATTATGAACGTAGAGAATGTGGTTTTGTAGTACATACCGTAATGTGAGTAGAAGTCGCTCCTCTGCAGATATAGCTTTGCGCATCCTGGTGTCCTGAAAGGTTATCCCAGGGCTCACTGTCTCCAAGAGTAGATCAAATGGGGCAATGCTCATGCGACAGTATTGATAAAATTTAACATGATGCTGCCGCATAGAAGAATAGAGGAGGTGAAAATGACCTCTTGTAAGCCGTTGCCTCAAAAGTGGATGTACCCACATGCGTCTCCTCCTCCGCGGATCCACTATCACTGGGTATGGTTGCCCAAAGTGCCGTGACAAAAGCCAGTTGAAAAGAACCTGCTCAGTTGTATTGAAACTCAGACCCTCTGCCATGTTGCACATATAACACCAACACACCTAGTGAAGGCAAGATCACAAATGGAGAGAATGGAGGCAGCCACCTGTTCCTGAGGCAATAAATAGGGTGCAGGCTAATGATTTAAATAGTTTGCAGGCCTCAAAACCGTTAAATGTCCATTTTGCAAGGCTGCGAGAAAATCTAGCCATACGGATTGCATACGGATGCCATACGGATTACATACGGATGCTCACCTGCGCAAATTACGCAACCGCACCTTGCTTACGGATGACCTACGAAGTACTATTTAGAGGTCATTCATCCGTATTACGCCTGTAATCTACGGACTGTATTTTGCGCCGGTTAGTGTGACCCCGGCCTTACTTCTAGACTTCTAGACCCAGGTGACAACCGCCGATGCCTGGTTCGTCACCTGCATTTTCAATCTTCATTCAAATTTTTCATCTGTATTCACACATTAACATGAGTCTAAACTCTGCAAAACATTCACTATTAGTCGGATTCTTAGATCTCACGACCAACTGCATAAAATCTGTTCTATTTCTTTATTAAACACTATCACTATTTACTTTCTCTATCAAAATGCTAAACATTATTATTAAGTGCAATTATGTAAAGTAGACATTGATCCAGCCAAGATGTCTTGAAATGTCCCTATTAAAGCAGGTCTATGTAAAACCATGAAAGGACACCTAAAGAGGTGCAACTATTTACAGGACAGTTCTGGATCATTCATTGTCCATGATCTCACAATTCAAGTATAAAAGGCTGCCAAGGAAACTGGGCAAACTGGAATATCATGATGAACAAAACCAAAAATGAAAAATGCGTAACAGTGCCTATACTCTCCTGGGTAACAGTTAGTTATTACTGCTTAGTGATGGTCCCCTCCTGGGGTGGTGGAAGTGGGTCACTTGGGCTGCTTCCAGGGGAGAACTGAAGGACATCCTCTTCTTGCTGATTGTCCACAAATTGCAGGTGTTCCCTCTCCCAGGAAGTGAGGTTGGTATCTGCCTGTGTAGATGGAATGGCAACGGGAGTAACTGCTGCCTGTGAGGGTAGCATTTCAGCTGCTGCTGGTGGTATCTCTGCTGCCAATGATTCTGCAGGAGTTGCAGCTGGTACCAATGGATGTTGTTCCCCAGTTTCAGGTGGTACCACAGTTAGCAGTGCTGTTGCTGGTTGCTGCTGGTACGGCACAATTTGGGTGCTGCCACTCGATATCCGAGCAATCACGGGCCCATTTCTGTCCATGGGAGCAGTCCCCAATACCAGGATCATAGCAGGGGCAGTGATCCTACCTGGTGATTCCTGGTGATGTTCGGGCTCCTGCGTGGGCACAGGGGGTGGATGATGGCTGCCACAACCTCTGGGTCTGCCTGATGAGCGGCCGGCAGCTGAGTCAAAGCTGTTGCTGGATCGGCGCCTGCCAAAGCCTCCGTGATGGACCTGCGCGGTTGTGCCAAGTCCGAGTTGGGCCTCAGCCCTTGCTCTACCGCTTGCTCCGGGACTCTCATATACCGCCTCCTGGCAGGCCGAATCCAGTGGCAGCATCGGCTTGGAGGTGGAGATGGGTGCTGTAGATGGTATCGCAGCGGCTGTATGCCCCGCAGGGGCGGCTTGGGAGCAAGTGGTCTCTCTCCCTTGCCTTCTCCTGGCCTCCGTCCTTCTTCCATCATGTCGTTCTGGCGTTCTTCCTCCTTCCTGGCCTCTTTTCCTGCCACCGACTCTCGCTCCTCCTTCTGGGGGCGGCATCTTCTTCTTACTCCTCCATACCAGGCCAGTATCCGAACCCCTCGGGGGTGGGCCATGTTGCAGTTGCATAGAAGTTCAGGTAGGGGAGGCCCAGGACAGTTCGCGGTCTTTTCTTAGGACCACCCATGTTGTCACGCCCTTCTTCACTGCGCCGATGGCCATTTTGAGAGTCCATTTTACAGTCTATTAATTTGGTTATTCTGCACATTCTCAGCAATGTTTAAGTCCAATAAAATTCAGGCACACAGAACCCGGTGGCACCGGGCTTCGTCATCCTGTTCGTGATGCCAAAGTTGGGTCGCCCTCCCAGGGCTGTGGGGTACTCGGTACCGGGCCATTCTCTCAGAGGGGAATGTCACAGCAGCGGTGACCTGGTCCGTGGCCCTGGGCACCCATGTAAAAGGGATCAAGTGATGGAATAAAGTTTATGAGTGAATGATTCGTGACACCACCTGTGGGGTTCGGCAATAAAGATGTTAAGCCGACGCTGCAGACAGATCCTCTGGGACAGATGGTGTGGTGCAGCAATGGTGTTGCGGCCCTCCATAGGTAGGGCTGTAGTCCCAGGGCAGTGTAGATGGAGAGCTAGTGAGGAGAGCGTAATGGTGCGGTGTCAGGCACAGTGATGTAGCAGTGCTGAGTGTGTTGGCGCAGGAATAAGTGAAGGACACCAGGGCATGTAGTTCCAAAGCTTTACTCACAGTCTGTTGTGCATACAGGTGCCCGCATCCGTGCTTTGTCCTCCAGGTCAGGATCCCAGTCAACCTCCAGGCAAGATGAAGTACTCCGTTCCAACACTCCGCCAACATATGCGCCTTTTCTGAAAGTCTCCTTTCTAGCGCTTGTAATGAAGAACTCACAGTACTGAGTTACACTGGAGTTCCTCCTGTCAGATGTTCCTATGAACTCTACTTGTACGGAAGACAGCTGTAGCCTGCTTCGGGGACTCCTTGCTACTAAGTCCCGGCTCACTCTCGTTGCTGTTGTGCCCCCAAGTCTTGTGTGGGAATAAAGTGGTGACCACTTCTATTCCTTCGGTGTCTGTCGCAGGACCATTAGCATCAATACAACCTCGGGGACCGGACCCCGGCCATGCGTTGTGAACTTGGGAAGGGTTCTACTCTAACCCTAATCCTTAGTCCTCCTCTCCTTACGTTCCATACTAATCCTTCCTTCTTAAGGAGAGAGTCAGGCTTTCCATCAATGTTCCTCTCCTGTGCCAGCGGACCCAGGTCACTGAGGTCGGCTGCAGCACTTCCTTCATCCATCCCTCAAAGGGGATCTTCACTCTTCCACTAACTCTGACAGACTGACTAAATCCTAAACTCTTCCCGCTCTTTTGGTGCCAACTAACTCCACCCGCCTCCCAGCACGCTTCGTGTTCCAAGCAGGGAGCCACCAAAGGGTGCTTTGCTACACTACTGTGTTGTGTGGGATGCAGGTGTTGGAGTGTGGTCAGGTGTCTCCACCTTACCTAAATGGTGGGGTACCACACCTCAGGAGGAGGTGCAGTACCTCTGTGGTGACTGAACCCTCAGGGGCGCCACACTTACGCTGCATTTTTTTCCACATCAGCTTACACATAATGCCAAAAACGCTGCATGTGAATGCGTTTTAGCATGCGTTCAATATTTCCAGGGGAATTTGGGTATGCGGAGAATGCTTTTCCAGTAGAATTTCCTTGACACAAGCCACACACAATGGGCATGTCTCATGGGATTTCTATATATAGACTCTGCACAGATGCAATCCTCATCATTTGGTGCTGTATCCAGCTGCAAGATGGATTTTAGCGTGGAGAGCTTCAATTTTACTCTTGATTTGTCACTGAAATTGGCTTTTGCATTTGCTGTAGTTTGTGAAGAAGATAGAAGAAGTGAAAGATGGAGAAGATGTCATCATCGCTATTGGCAACACCCCATCATTGAATTACGAGAGCCGTGGAGCCTACCACTCATTATACACCAAGCTGCGTGAAAACCCGCAAAAGTTTTTCAACTACACAAGGATGTCGCAACAGAGCTTCAATGACTTGCTGCTACGCGTCCGAGTATCCATCAACAGGCACGACACACAGCTATGTCGAGCAATTCCTGCTGAGGAACATCTGTTGGTGACCCTGAGGTATGTAATTTTTAAAAGAAACACATGTCATTAGTATTATTGTTATAAAAGCCATGTACTGAATGTTGTTTTTTTTCCATTTTTCTGTTCGTCAGATTCCTGTCTACCGGAGAGACCTTAAGATCTCTACATTTTCAATTCCGGATTGGAGTGTCCACCCTTTCTAGGATTGTTGGAGACACTGGCCATGCTTTATGTGATGCTCTGCGTGAAGAATTCCTCTCCCAACCCACAAGTGAACTCTGGCTGGAAAATGCTGCAAAATTCCAGGACATTTGAAATTTTCCAAACTGTTTGGAGGCTGTGGATGGCAAACGCATTCAGATTCTGAAACCTACTGGAAATGGATACAAGTATTTTAATTACAAAAAATACTTTTCGATAGTTCTCATGGCAATTGCAGATGCTGACTGTTGGTTTGTTGCCGTGGATGTTGGCTCATTTGGACGAGCAAATGACTCTCAGACTTTCAAAGACTCTGACATGGGCCAACGTTTGCATGTGAATAATTTCAATTTTCCAACGCCATGGCCTCTTCCAAACACTGAAGGACTGCCAATGCCGTTTGCTGTGGTTGGGGATGAGGCGTTTCAAATGTGTGCCAACCTCATAAAACCATACTTGAGTCGGGACTTGAATCACACAAAAAGGATTTGCAACTACCGATTAACAAGGGCACGAAGAACTGTGGAGTGTGCCTTTGGATTGCTGGCATCTAAATGGCGCATATTGTGAAAAGCCATCAATCTAAAAACTGAGACAATTGATGAGGTAGTGAAAGCGTGTGTTGTTCTGCGCAGTTTCATCCTGGTGAAAGAGAGACACTACTTAGAACTTGAAGTAAGCAGATTGCATGATTACCAAGATCACCCTCTGAGGAGTACATTGGAAATGTTAGGCATCGGGTTCCTGCCACTGCACAGCAGGAAACCAGAACCTCGTATTCAGCGGTCTCCCATTTTTCTTCGACCGCAGAGGAGCCTGCTCAGCACTCTCGTTGTTCCTGATGCTCTGCTCAGACCAGCTCTGTGGGTCTGGTTGTTGCTGCCACTTCAAGGCCAATAATAGCAATGCAGGCTGCTCAGCAGCAAGCCACTCCTGAGGCCAAGTCCTTCCGTTGCTCCACTGAGCATGCTCATGGGACAATCTCCCATTGGAGATCGGGAGTCACATGCACAGGTCCTTCTCCAGATCTGATTGGTCCATGACAGGGATCTGGAAGGTTCCGGAAGGTCTCGGCTATAAAAGGTTCGCATGACCGCTCGGCCATGTGCTAGTATAGACTCTAGTTGCTACATGTGTGAATGATGACGAATGCATGGAACTGCGAATGACTCATTAAGATTCCCTTCCCTCTGATATTACATGTGTGGACAGGGAACTAGAGATAGAGTCAGTGCCAGTCAGTGGCAAACTACAGGCTACGGTGCATATCATTCCACTGTACTAGCGTCCGATAGTGTGGCCCATTACAGGACATTATCGTACCGCGGCAGTGTCTGTCGCCTCACTGCAGTCTTCAGCAGTTATTGACGTTCGTGGCTGCGATGCCACACGCACGGTAGGTCAAGCGGGACGCTGACCCTGTGTCTTGGTCCAGAATCCTGTGACCGTATACCGGGCGTGCATCTCGCTGAGCTCTGTGAGCTTGAACAGGCTCAGTATTTCTGTTTAGTGCTTCGGCGACTCTGTGATGTAATAGAGCCCGCCCAGCGCACACCGGGTGACGTTCAACCCGCGTGTGTTATACCGCCATATTGTGCATCCGCCATTGCTTAGCAGCAGCATAACACTTCTGCACGGTGGACCCCGGGCGGCGAACGCGCCTACCATTATTTTATAATTTGGTGCATTCTGCTAGCCCTAACATTATACTAGCACCAGGGTCTGGCTAGTAATGGCGGATAATCAGCAGCTACGGCAGCACATTCGGCAGTTGGAGGGCAGGTTGGCGGCTCTCGAGAGTCCAACCTCAGCTGCGAATGTTACTGCGGCCGCTGTTCAGGCAGCCTCAGAGGCTGTCTCTCATGTGCCCACGTCCACTCCTGCACCAACATTATCCTGTCTCCCGTTGCCCGACAAGTTTTCGGGTGACAGTGCCACCTGTAGGGGTTTCGTGAGTCAGTGCTCTATCCAGCTTGAGTTACTGGCCGCGCGATTCCCTACAGAGCGGGCTAAGGTGGGGTTTATTGTCTCCCTCCTGTCAGGCAGGGCGTTAGAATGGGCCACGCCACTGTGGGAGCGTGGTGACCCCGTGGTTCTGAGCGCTGCTCAGTTTCTAATATCCCTAAAGCAGGTCTTTTTGGGGCCACAGCTCACTCACGACACCTCTCTCCAGTTGTTAGCTCTAACACAGGGATGCTTCTTGGGCAGCCATTTTGCTGTCCGCTTCCGGACACTGGCTTCCGAACACTGGCTTCCGAGCTGGAATTGCCTGATAAAACACTCATCCCTGTGTTCTGGAGAGGTTTGGCGGAGCACGTCAAAGGTGCTCTAGCTACCAGGGAGGTTCGCTTCAGCCTGGAGGAGCTGATTTCTATTTCTACCCGCATTGATCTCCGTTTTACAGAGCGCGGGCTGGAGCGTGCTCAATCCAGACAGAGGGTTAGGTTGGCTCCCACCTTCTCTAAACCTCTTGAACCCCCCACTCTGGGAGTTTTATCTCCAGAACCCATGGAGGGGTCTCGCACCGGTTCCAAGTCACGCACGCTGCCGACCTCCGCACGCTGTTACCAGTGTCGACAGTCCGGTGACTCGGCTAATAGGTGTCCTCAGCAGTCGAGAAAACAATCACGTCCAGTGGTAGCTGGAGGGGGCCTACTTGATATGGGAACTTTCTCCTCCAAGCCGGCCTTCCGCGGGACGTTAGAGAGCGGTGCTTCCACCTGGGAGGTAGAGGTCTGCGTGGACTCCGGGGCAGAAGGGAACTTTATGTCCTCGACCTTCGCCCAACAGTACGCAATTCTGTTGGTGCTACTTCCTCACCCCGTGACCATCAGAGTGGTCAATGGTTTGACCTTACCGTCCCAGATTACCCACTTGACAGCACCCCATGGGCTCTCAATCTCACTATCTCACCGCGAGATGTTGTCCCTGCTCATTATGCCAGAGGGCATCAACCAGGTGCTTCTCGGAGTTCCCTGGCTCCGTTGCCATTCCCCTCACATAGAGTGGTCCTCAGGGAGAATTCTGGGTTGGAGCAAGGACTGTGAAGGAAGGTGCATGGGGGGCAGCATCCAAGTACCCTCTACGGAAGTGCCCACGGATCTCTCTGCACTACCCACACACTACCAGCAGTACGCGGATGACTTCTCTAAAAAATCGGCAGAGACGCTTCCGCCGCATCGCCCTTACGACTGTCCGATAGACCTTTTGCCTGGCGCGGAACCTCCTAGAGGCCGCGTGTACCCTCTATCCCTCCCGGAGATGGAGGCCATGTCACAATATATTTGGGAGAACCTGGCAAGAGGTTTTATTATGAAGTCGGTGTCACCAGCAGGGGCAGGGTTCTTCTTCGTACAGAAGAAGAGTGGAGAGCTACGTCCTTGCATTGATTACAGAGGTCTCAATGCTAGAACCGTAAAAAACAAGTACCCCCTTACCTTGATCTCTGAGTTTGACAGGTTGCGAGGGGCCCCGATCTTCATTAAGTTAGATCTATGAGGGGGCTTGCAACCTGATCCACATATGGGAAGGGGACGAGTGGAAGACAGCCTTTAATACCAGGGATGGCCACTATGAGTATCTGGTCATGCCCTTCGGCCTCTGTAACGCACCAGCTGTTTTCCAGGACTTCGTAAATGACGTCTTTCACTATATGCTCTCCACCTCGGTGGTGGTCTGGATGACATCCTCATCTTCTCTCCAGATTTGACCTCTCACCGGAGAGACGTCTGCAAAGTCTTCGACCGTTTGCGGGCGAATTCTCTCTTCGCCAAGCTGTAGAAGTGTCAATTTGAGCAGGAGTCCTTGCCATTCTTGGGCAATATCATCTTGCAGGTGGTAATGGATTGGCAGGAGCCCCACTCTCTTAAAGCGGTGCAGCAATTTCTGGTCTTTGTTAATTATTACTGTCAGTTTATTCCCCACTTCTCCACGCTCGTGGCTCCTTTGGTTGCCCTCACCAAAAAGGGAGCCAATCCAAAGGTTTGGTCGGAACAGGTCTCCACGGCCTTCTCGTCTCTTAAGGCCCATTTTGCTGGTGCTCCTATCCTCCATTGTCCCGATGTGGATAAACTAGAGGTGGATGCCTCATCCGTTGGTGCAGGAGCAGTCCTTTTCCAGAAGGATGCTCAAGGTCGGAAGCATCCCTGCTTCTTCTTCTCTAAAACCTTCTCACCGGCGGAGAAAAACTACTCCATCGGGTCAGGGAGTTGCTGGCAATGAAGTTGGCCTTTTCTGAATGGAGACACCTTCTGGAGGGAGCCCAGTTTCCCTTTCAGGTGTACACCGACCATAAAAACCTGGTCTATTTACAAATGGCCCAGTGCTTGCACTCTCGTCAAGCTAGGTGGTCACTCTTCTTCTCCCGCTTCCGCTTCACCTTGCACTATCTATCCGGTGAGAACAACGTCCGGGCTGATGCTCTCTCACGCTGGGTGGTCTCAGCGGAGGAGGCTGATCGTCCCCCTTAAAGCCTGAGGACCGTGGCTCCGGTCGCTCTCGAGTCAGTGCCTCCGGGCAAGACCTTTGTCCCTCCCCGCCTGCGGCCAGAGGTTCCTACGTGGGCACACGTGTCCAGGGTGGGTGGTCACTTTGGCAATAAGCGGACCACGGAACTCCGGGCAAGGACTTATTGGTGGCCGCACATGGCTCGGGACACGAGAGAATACATTCAGGCCTGCGTCTCTTGTGCTCGGAACAGGTCCTCTAGGCAGAGGCTGGCTGGGTTACTGTACCCCTTGCCAGTGGTAGACAGACGCTGGGAGATGGTTGGCAGGGATTTTGTGGTCGGCCTGCCCAAATCCGGTGGCAGCACGGTCATCTGGGTGGTCACTGATTATTTTTCTAAAATGGTGCATCTGGTGCCACTCGCGCGGCTGCCTTCTGCCTGTGGTCTCACCGTGCTGTTCATAAAGCACGTATTTTGTTTGCATGGTATGCTGGACAAGATAGTTAGTGACCGAGGTCCCCAATTTGCGTCTCGGTTTTGGAGGGAGCTCTGCAGCCTACTCAGTATCGAGCTAAACTTGTCCTCCGCCTATCATCCCGAGACGAACGGGTTGGTTGAGAGAGCTAACCAAACTCTGGTCACATACCTGCGACATATTGTCTCAGCCAGGCAGGATGACTGGGCATCCTTACTACCATGGGCTGAATTTGCTCTGAATAATGCAGTGGCCAATTCCACTGGTCAGACTCCGCTCCTTCTTAATTATGGCCAGCATCCGCATGTCCCCGTCCCGATGCCAGTGTCTTCCATTGATTCCAGGGTGGCAGACTGGGCAGTGGAGGCTGGCGACATTTGGGATCACATTTAGGATGCCATTCGAGCCTCTAAAGAAAGAATGAGGGCGTCCGCCGACACGCATTGGCGTCCCGCTTCAACTTTTGCCCCTGGCGACTTGGTGTGGCTCTCTGCCCGAAATATCAGGTTGCGGACCGAGTCCGCCAGGTTTGCGCCACGATACATTGGTCCCTTCAAAATCCTCGAGCGGATCAGCTAGGTGGTCTATCGTCTGGCCCTTCCACCATACTTGGCCATCTCTGACGCATTCCACGTGTCCCTTCTCAAACCTGATCACATGTCCCGGTTTTCCGAGTCATCTGCCAGGACATCAGACTTGTCTTCGGGCGAATTTGAGGTCAGCACCATTGTGGGACGTAGGGTGGTGCATGGCAAAAAGTTTTATTTGGTGGACTGGAAGGGTCATGGTCCAGAGGCTCGGACCTGGGAACCAGTGGAGAACATCCACGCTCCGCTCCTTATCGCGGCATTTGAGCATAGCGAGGCTCAGAGGGGAGGGAGCCCTAGGAGGGGGGGTAATGTTAGGCATTGGGTTCCTGCCACTGCACAGCAGGAATCCAGAGCCTTGCATTCAGCGGTCTCCCATTCTTCCAGCTCTTTCAATCTCTGCTCTGAATCAACTCCTGTGTTTCTCCACTCCATTCAATGTCAGCAAGCAGTTAATCCTGATTGCTATATATGTGTTTTCAACTATGCAAGCTTATATCTGGTATATAGTTATTTCAATTACTCTGCTTGTCCCCTTATGTTGTGAGGTCAAGAAATTTTTCAAAGTGCTTCATGATCCATGTAGTGCTGAACATCTGTTTATCTGACCACAACATTTTATTGGGTCCTGCTGTCTCAATTTAGTTTGATTAACAAGAAGAGAGCAAAAAAAAAAAAACCTAAGCCTTAGCCTCCTATATATTCAGAAATAGCTTGGGGGAGCATTTATGCAGGGGGCATTTATGCACATGTAATCGAAGTACATGTATCAAAATACTGGCAGTTATAACATGGCAGTTAGACAGGGCAGGAGACAGGTAAGACATTTATATACATCTACTCCCTGTACAATAGGAGTACAACAAATATATACCATATGCATTTGTGTAATTTATATCCTGGCCGCTGCATTCACACACATCCACCGCCCTGGCATTAACTCTCTACACTCCATCCATATCGGCCCGTCGCTCCTTTCCTCTCCTATGTATAGCACTCACACTCTTTTCACATTGTTAAATTGCACAGATCCAGTCAGTCCCACCATTCAACATAAGAGATGCTCTCACAAATCACTTAACCATCTGCTCACTCTTTCTATCCTCCTTCTCCTAGTCGCAGGAGACATTGCTCCCAACCTTGGTCCCCCATGTTATAGAAAGTCAAACCCCCCAACTGCTACACTCAGAAACCCCTCTAATCTTATTAATATTCCCTGCATGCCATCTGTCTCTCTTAATTGTGCACTTTGGAATTCTCCCTCAGTGTGTAACAAACTCTCCTTCACTCATGACTTTTTCCTTTCTAATTCTCTTAACCTCCTGGCTCTTACTGAAACCTGGATCCAGCAGTCAGACACTACCGCTGATGCTCTTTCATACTGGGCACTACACTTATCTCATACCCCAAGATCAGACAATAGAGCAGGTGGAGGCGTTGGTCTGCTCCTATCACCAAAATGTACCTTTCAGGTTATCCCTCAACTACCCTCACTAGTCTTCCCTTCTTTTGAGGTCCATGCCGTCAGACTCTACACCCCCTTCTCCATGCGAGTGGCGGTGGTATGTCATCCTCCCGGACCCAGTTCTTGGATCATTTTGCCACTTGGCTTCCACATTTTCTCTCCTGTGACATCCCTACCCTCATCATGGGAGATTTCAACATCCCCTTTGTTCTTCTCCTCTCCCCATCTGCTACTCACCTTTTATCTCTAACCTCCTTGTTTGGCTTTTCGCAGCTTACTAATTCTCCAATGCATGAAGTTGGAAACTCCCTCGACTTGGTCTTCTCTCGGCTTTGATGATTTTGCAAACTCCCCTCTCCCGCTCTCTGACCACAATCTTCTTTCTTTCTCTATCAAGAACTGCCAGGCTGCTCAGGTCACCCCCACTGTCCATACTTATAGAAACATACAGGCCATTAACACCCAGAAACTTATGAAGAACTTGCAGTCATCATTGGCCCCAATCTCCTCCCTCTCATGTCCTGATTCTGCATTGAAGCATTACAATGAAACACTTCAAAGTGCCCTGGATGAATTTGCACCCCCTATAAGTAGAACACCACAACACAGATGGCGACAACCCTGGCACACTCTGCAAACACGTTTCCTGCAGAGGTGCTCCAGGTGCGCCGAATGTCTGTGGAAAAAATCCAATCTACACGAAGATTTCATCCATTATAAGTTTATGCTTCGAACATACAACACTGCCCTTCACCTCTCCAAACAAACCTATTTCAACACCCTCATCACCTCACTGTCCAATAACCCGAAATGTCTCTGACACTTTTCATTCTCTACTCAACCCAAGAGTACAGGCCCCAACCACGGAGCTCCGAGCTGACGATCTGGCCAATTACTTCAAAGAAAAAATTAACCAGATTCGACAGGAAGTTATCTCCCATTCTCCTCATACCATGCACTGTCCTCCCTCCCCCACTGCATCTAGCTCACTCTCTGATTTTGAACCAGTCACAGAAGAAGAAGTAAACAGGCTCCATGCATCTTCTCGCCCAACCACTTGCACCAGTGACCCATTTCCGTCACATCTCCTCCAGCCCCTTTCCCCTGCTGTCATCACTCACCTAACTAAAATATTGAACCTCTCTCTCTTCTGGTATCTTTCCCTCCTCATTTAAGCATGCCGTTATACATCCACTACTTAAAAAACCATCCCTCGACCAAAACTGTGCCGCTAACCATAGACCTGTCTCTAATCTTCCCTTCATCTTTAAACTCCTGGAACGCCTGGTCCACTCCTGTCTTATCCGCTATCTCTTTGATATCTCTCTTCTCGACCCTCTCCAATCCGGTTTCCGCTCTTTACACTCTACTGAAACTGCCCTCACTAAAGTCTCTAATGATCTACTAACAGCTAAATCAAATGGTCATTACTCCATGCTAATTCTCTTGGATCTCTCTGCAGCATTCGACACTGTGGATCATCAGCTCCTTCTCAATATGCTCTGTTCCATTGGCCTCAAGGACACCATTCTCTCCTCGTTCTCCTCCCATCTCTCTGACCGCTCCTTTACTGTATCTTTTGCCGATTCCTCCTCCTCTCACCTTCCCCTTACTGTTGGGGTTCCTCAAGGATTGGTTCTAGGCCCCCTCCTCTTCTCCTTGTACACTGTCCCCATTGGTCAAACAATCAGTAGATTTGGTTTCCAGTACCATCTCTATGCTGATGACACCCAATTATTCTCCTGACATTATGCCAGCCTTTCTAGAAAACACCGGCGATTGTCTAAATGCTATGTCTAACATCATGTCCTCATTATATCTGAAACTGAACCTGTCAAAGACTGAACTCCTTGTGTTTCCTCCCGCTACTAATATACCTATACCCGACATTGCCGTTTCTGTGTGTGGTTCCACTATTACTCCCCAGCAACATGCCCGCTGTCTTGGGGTCATACTTGACTCCGAGCTTTCCTTTGCCCCCCACATTCGATCACTGGCTCGCTCTTGTCATCTGCACCTCAAAAACATTTCTAGACTTCGACATTTTCTTACTTTTGACTCTGCAAAAACTCTTGCTGTTTCTCTTATTCATTCTCGTCTTGACTATTGTAACTCTCTTCTAATCGGTCTCCCTCTTACCAAACTCTCCCCTCTCCAATCTGTCTTGAATGCTGCAGCCAGGATCATATTCCTCACCAATCGTTACACAGATGCATCTACCTTGTGCCAGTCATTACACTGGCTACCCATCCACTCCAGAATTCAGTATAAACTTATTACCCTCACCCACAAAGCCCTCCATGGCTCAGCACCACCCTACATCTCCTCCCTTGTTTCAGTATACCACCCTACCCGCGCCCTCCATTCTGCTGATGACCTGAGGTTAGCATCCTCAATAATCAGAACCTCCCACTCCCGTCTCCAAGACTTTACACGTGCTGCGTCAATTCTTTGGGATGCACTTCCCAGGTCAATACGTTTAGTCCCCAATCCCCACAATTTTAAGCGTGCCCTGAAAATGCATTTATTCAGACTGGCCTATCGCCTCAACACATTAACCTTATCTCTCCCTGGGTGGCACAGCCAAAAGTTTTACCATAACCAGGTTCCCCGCATCATGTTCCCACATGCTTTATGCATCCATTAGCCCTCTGTGTCTGTACTGTTACACACTTAACATTATGGCTGGTCCATACAATCAGGGCAACTGTTACCACCCACCTTTCGTGTCTACTTCTTTCCTCATAGACTGTAAGCTTGCGAGCAGGGCCCTCATTCCTCTTGGTATTTGTTATGATCTATGTGATTATTGTTATGCTGTAATGTCTATTGTCTGTACAAATCCCCTCTGAAATGTAAAGTGCTGCGGAATATGTCGGCGCTATACAAATAAAATTTATTATAATAATTTATTATTATTCTTCTTCGACCGCAGAGGAGCCAGCTCAGCACTCTCATCGTTCCCAACGCTCTGCTCTGACCGGCTCTGTGGGTCTGGTTGTTGCTGCCACCTCTGGGCCAGCAATAGCAACGCAGACTGCTCAGCAGCAAGCCACTCATGAGGCTAAGTCCTTCTGTCGCTCCACTGAGCAGGCTCACGGGACGATCTCCCATTGGAGATTGGGAGTCACATGCACAGGTCCTTCTCCAGATCTGATTGGTCCATCACGGGAATCTGGAAGCTTCCGGAAGGTCTCGGCTATAAAAGGTTCGCATGACCGCTCGGCCATGCGCTAGTATACATTAGACTCTAGTTGCTACATGTGTGAATGATGACAAATGCATGGAACTGCGAATGACTCATTAAGATTCCCCTCCCTCAGATATTACGTGAGTGGACAGGGAACTAGAGATAGAGTCAGCGCCAGTCAGTGGCAAGCTACAGGCCACGGTGCATATCATTCCACTGTACTGGCGTCCGATAGTGTGGCCCATTACAGGGCATTATCGTACCACGGCAGTGTCTGTCGCCTCACTGCAGTCTGCAGCAGTTATTGACGTTCGCAGCTGCGACGCCGCATGCACGGTAGGTCTAGAGGAACGCTGACCCTGTGTCTTGGTCCAGAGTCCTGTGACCATATACGTGCATCTCGCTGAGCTCTGTGAGCTTGAACAGGCTCAGTATTTGTGTTTAATGCTTCGGCGACTCTGTGATGTAACAGAGCCCGCCCAGCGCAGGTGACGTTCAACCCGCGTGTGTTATACCACCATATTGTGCGTCCGCCATTGCTTAGCAGCAGCGTAACACCTCTGCAAGGTTGGTGGACCCCGGGCGGCTAACGCACCTTCTATTATTTTATAATTTGGTGCGTTCCGCCAGCCCTAACAGGAAGTTATCCAAATGAGGGATCACTTTGCTGCTTACTTTGTTTCTGATATTGGACATGTGGCATGGCAAGACAAAATGGTTAAATCAGCTTGTAAATGTACCTGTATTGTTTGCTAACTTTAAGAATAATAACACCTCCTCTGTAACACCCATTATACAATACACACATGTGTGCGCTTTCAAATAAAGAGATAAACACAGTGATTGTGAAAACAAAAGATTTTTTTATTAACAAAAAACAATTTTTAATTTAACAAAAATAATAATGTAGGTGGAGGGTAATTATTTTGAGAAAAATTCCTTTTCTGTGGGTTTTGTTTTGCATGCTGAGTGGGCCCCTTTTTATGTTCCCTCGGCGTTTCTTGCTTTCCATAGGTGTTGCACTTGGCAGCGTGATGGGTGCTGCAAACTGGAGGGGTGCAGCACTCGGCTGCGTGGTGGGTGCTGTATGGTGCAGGGGTGCTTCATTCGGCTGTGTGGTGGGTGCTGCAAGCTGGAGGGGTTCTGCACTTGGCTGCGTGGTGGGTGCTGCAAGCTTGATGAGTGTTTCACTCGGTTGCTGGTGTAGCTGGGAACTGTAGGAGATGCAAGCTGGAGGGGTGCTGCACTCAGCTGTGTGGTGGGTGCTGCAAGCTGGAGGGGTGCTGCACTTGGCTGCGTGGTGTAGCTGGGAACTGTAGGAGTTGCCGTAATGTCCAGCGGTGGTGGTGGAGGATAGTTCAGTTGTTGGTATCCAAGTCCTTGTGGTGCTGGTGTATTCTGCCACTGGTGCTGTGCTAGCCCTTGTTGCCATGTAGGAAAAGAACTGTGTGGTAGCTGTTGATATCTTGACTGCAGTTGGGACTGCTGCTTGGCCTCGGTATAAGCAGCCTGACAGGCCTTCATTACAAACATGCCATACAACAAGGCCTATAAATAACTTCCAAAAAACTGGACTTCAAACAAAAATGAAAAGAAGTGTGGACCACAATTTCATAAGAGACATTCAATTTGGTTAAAACCAACATTTATTTGGTCATATAAAAATGACATACTCATTGCATTAATCACAAAAAATAGAGATACACGGTGCACAATATAACCACTAACAAGGGTATCACAATAGACAGAGTCAGGAAAAAATGACTTAGTATAGTATTACTATAGTGCACAGGATATATGTCTACAGAAAGTATGCGCTGAAAATAACATCATGCGATTTGTTTATGACGCCTGTGCACCAAAATATAGAAATAAATAACATTGTCCCCAGATACTGTGATCAATATCTAGCATTTGTTTCCAAAATAGACTAATAAAAAACTGCCAGAAATATATGTTTAGTATGAATTGCAAGCTGAATGTTCTCAAGACAACTGCTTAGGGGCAAAAAAATGGACAGACTAAGAGTTAATTTATCAAAAGAATATATATATATATATATCTCTTTCATAAAGTGCTATGTGCAAAGTGCAATAAGAGATGAATATTCCATGTGTAAATTACCTAATGGCGGTGTACAGATAAACAGCCTCAGAGTTAATCTCCAACCATGGTAAAGCATGTCTCTATTTAGAAAAGCCCATCATCGCAGTAAAGAACCAGCACATTAAATAAACATGGCCTCGGTGTAAACAGCTGGAGGTCAGGCGGCAGGTTTTCCGACACGCCCCGCTCACCTTCCTCACTTGTGGAACCTATAGATCAAATAAAAAGAAAAAAATTACAAGTCATATAGTTTTAAAGATACAAAACTGAAACCAAATTCAATTACAACTCTGATAATTTACACACAGTCTTTCCTCCTCAGGAACTTGAGTCCGACGACCCTAGGAACATTCATTTCCACTCGACTGCTCCTGCTCTTCCGGACTGGAAGGTTCCTGTAAAGAAAATACATGATTTATCATATAAAAAGAGAGAAGAGACATATGTCATATGTCTATTGTCAGTCAATACATACCAATCAGTATATCAAATGTGATTACATAATCACTAATTATGCAAATTGTCTCTTCAGAGAGGAAGAGGACTAGAACAGAACTAGAACTAGAACAGTGTCTGCAAATGGAGATTCTGGCTTGGCTTTTATCCTAAGTCATGTAACTAGGCTCGTTAAAGGGTCAATATTGACTTTTAGGATTGCTACCTCCAATAGGTGGCACTAGAGTTCTAGTCCTCTTCCTCTCTGAAGAGACAATTTGCATAATTAGCATATTTCCCAGAGGAGCATTGCGGCTTTAAGTATCCTCACCTCAACATGCTTAGCATGTCATTCTCCGCAAGGAGAAATGATACTTCTTGGATACATAATCACTGTCTTGTCCATTCTGGGAAGCATTCTGGTCTTCACTGGAGGACATGCTGGAATAGTAGGCAGCAGTCAAGAGAAACACTAGAAAAGAACAGATAAGAAAAACTTAACTAAAGCCTACAACAATGAAGACAAAGAAAAAAAATTAAATAAAAAAAATAAATGGACACAATGGACGCCCACATTACAGGCAGTAGTCCAACAGCACAGCGATCAGGCAGCACAGCATCAGGACAGCAGTACAATACTGGGACAGCAGCACTACCCTGAGACAGCAGCACAACATCGGGACAGCAGAACTGGGGAAATCCAGAACAGGCCTTAACCCAGGACACCAACACAGCAATATCTACAAGAAACAGAAAGAAAAACATAAGTGACAAAGACTGAGACTGGGCAGAGCAAAAGTACAGACACTCATACTTACATTAGATTGAATCTGAGAGGTCCTGGGCCACACCACTGCACACTATCTTGGAATAGGAGAATTCCGGGACAGGATCCACAACAGGAGCAACAACCGCACAGTCTACAAGGAATAGAAAGAAAGCAAAACAAAAGACTGGGCAGAGTGTGAGACTGTGCAGAGCAAAAGTACAGACACTCATACTTACATAGATTGAAGCTGAGAGGGCCTGGAACACACCACCGGACACTATCTTGGAACAGGAGGATTCCAGGACAGGATCTACAACAGAAACACCGCACAGTCTACAAGGAACAGAAAGAAAAACATAAGTACAGATTGCAGTTAGAGACAGTCAGGCAGACAGACATTTTCAAAGCTTCTATACTTACATACAGAGTCTTGAAATCCCATCCACAGTCTTGAGAGTTCTGGACTTCCTGTGTCAACACCCCCTTATATACACCTGGGATTTGGCAGATGCTTAATCAGTTCCTGGACTTCCTCAGTCTGAAGTACGCATGCGTATTGAATGCATCCATGCGCATATCCATGCGTACCGATGCGTTCCCATAGTCAGTAATGCTTTGTTTTGATGCACTCATCCACATGCGCATGCCTGCGCATATTTGACGGATCAAAAAAGCAACATGTTGCATTCGGCGGGTGCGGCGAAACAATGCATGCGGACGCATCCGCACCCAAACTGATGCAAACTGCATGCACAATGTTAAACATACGTACGCAAGACACATGCTGATCGATGCGGATCTGTATGCAGGCATACGCTGCACACACATACTAATGTGAACCCGGCCTTAATCAGTTATGATGGAGTAATTGCAGTAGCAAAAACCATTAGAAATCTACAGATCATAGGGGGAAAGTGTGCTATAATAAGGAATCGAAGATGCAGAAGCCAGTTACCCTCTAACGGCTGGCGTACAGAAACAGGAAAGGAAGTCACACAATCACACATTGACTGTGTGACTAATATACAAGGAAGATTCTGTCTGTCTGATATTTCATCTTTCTTTTCTGCTCACTTTCTAAAACTGAACATGGACAAAAAGGAATTCACATCTTTCCCCCATCTCACTCTACCCCTCCACCAGACCTATCTATCAAAGTCAATGGCTGCTCACTTTCCCGTGTCTCGCATGCTCGGTGCCTAGGGGTGATCCTCGACTCTGCCCTCTCTTTCAATCCACATATCCAAGCCCTTGCCTCCTCCTGCTGACTCCAACTCAAAAATATTTCATGAATCTGTACATTCCTTGACCATGAAACTGCAAAAACGCTCATTCACGCCCTCATCATCTCCCACCTCGACTATTGCAACCTCCTTCTCTCTGGCCTCCCCTCTAGCACTCTTGCACCACTTCAATCTATTCTAAACTCTGCTGCCCAACTAATCCACCTGTCTTCCCGTTATTCTCCAGCCTCTACTCTCTGCCAAACCCTTCACTGGCTTCCTGTTGTCCAGAAGCTCCAGTTCAAAACCCTAACTTTGACATACAAAGGCATCCACAACCTGTCTCCTCCATACATCTGTAACATGGTCTCCTGGTACTTACTTACACACAACTTTCGATCCTCTCAAGATCTCCTTCTCTACTCTCCTCTTATCTCTTCTTTCCACAGCTGCATACAAGACTTCCCCATTACTCTGGAACTCTCTACCTCAACACAGCCGACTTTTGCCTATGACGAAAACCTTAAAAAGTAACCAGAAGACCCACCTCTTCTGAAAAACCTACAACCTGCAGTGATCCTCAGTCTACTGAACCACTGCACGACCAGCTCTACCCTCTCCTAGTGTATTCTCACCCATCCCCTGCAAACTGTGAGCCCTCGCGGGCAGGGTCCTCTCTCCTTTTGTATATGTGTGTGCCTTGCATTGCTCATGTTTATTGTACTTGTCTATGCATGCTCCTTTATCACATGTAAAGCGCCATGGAATAAATGGCGCTATAAAAATGAATAATAGTAATAATTCACTTTCAGTGAGTATTTACAATGGCATATATAGAGATGAAGGAGGCATGATTCCCATAGGCAGATAGTGAGGAGTGGGTTGCTGACGTGTCAAACTGGTCTTGAAGAACTTAAGTGAATCTTGATCTGACCAGGAAGGAGCATGGGGTACTGCACTGTAGTGTGGGATATATTTGTTGGCAGCGGATTACTCATGATACTCTCCAATAGTGTGACAGCAGAACTTGTTTATTCAGGAATAATCAGGAAAAATATATGATAAACTTAACAGATCAGGAATCATTCATTTGTGTGTCTCTATCTGTGCAGCATCTACAGCAGGCTACTTTTCTCATACACAGACGCAGGAAAACAGGAAATACAGTCACATGCTCTACCTGTGTGAGCCTCTGGGATTTGTTTTTTTAACTTTATGAACAGCATACAAATTTAGCAACTAAACACTCTTAGACAGGAATGGAGTTGTTGCACCAACCATATTCCAATACCCCCACTCAACAACTACCTATTCTGATAGTCCCATTGTGGTTCTGAAGTCCTCAAACTTGGCTCTTGTTTACGGCTTTGTCATACCATCAGCTATTATCTTGTCAGACTCGCAATAAGCAAACTTGAGTACACCATGTTCCACTAAGTCACTAATTTTCTCACTGCTGGCAAGTTTAATGCATCCTTGGTTGTCCTTATAGATAACTGTTGGTTGAGCTAATGGATTACCGAAATCTTCCAAATGTTGTTTCAACCAAATTACTTCTTGACTTGCATAAGCAGCAGACATACAATATATTCTGCATCTGTAGAAGATGATGCGACTGACGCTTGTTTTCTGCTATACCAAGAAATTGAATTTTCTCCTAACTTGAACAATTAACCACTTGTTGATTTCTGATCACTTGAATCTCCAGCCCAATCTGAATCCACATAACCTCTGAGAGTGAGATCTCCTGATGCAGATATCTTAAGATTTAGCCTTTGAGTTTCTTTAAGATATTGAAGAATTCTCTTAATTGCATTCCAGTCTCTTTGGCATGGCTTGCTTACACGTCGGCAGAGAATTCCGACTGTGGCTGTGATATCCGGACAAGTTGTTGTTGCTATGTACAGAAGCACCCCCACTGCTTGTCTGTAACTCTCATTGCTGGGTAGCAGATCTTCTTCTCCTTCCAACTTTAAGTAGGACGGATCCATTGGTGTTGATGCACCTTTGGCTTCTAACACTCCAAACTGGTTTGTTTGGCCTTTCTGATCTCCTGACTGGAGGTTGATTTGGTTCTTCTGTGTCTTCCTTGGTGGCTTCAGAGCTTATCCACACTTCAGTGTTTTCTTTTTCGGTGTCTGGGTTTGGTGATTGAGATTCTTGTTCTTAATTCTTAGGTTGAATAACTGGTGTAACTTCATGGAATTTGAGTGATGCTGAGTTTTCATCAATCACTACATCTCTGCTGATTGTTACTGTGTTGGTCTCAGGGTGCAGGATTCTGTATCCCTCTTGAGTTTTGGGAACATACAGAAAGGTTTTGCTTCCAAATATCCAGAGGTGCTTCAGGTTAGGCTTCTCGCAGTTCCATAGCTCATATGGAGTTTTATTTGTGGCTTTACCTGGCACTCTGTTTTGAAGATAGCAAGCTGTCATGATGGCTTCTCCCCAATACATTGTAGGTAGATTTGCATCAAACAACATACTTCTTCCACAGAGAGTACGGTTCTTTCTCTCTGCAATGTTATTTTGTTCTGGGTTGTATGGAATGGTAGTCTTGAACATGATTTCATCATTTTTCAAAATGGCTTGCGCCTTACCACTTTTATATTCAGTTCCATTATCTGCACGCTGGACTCTTGGCATTCTTCCAAATTTATTAAACACTACAGCAAGATATTCTTCTAGTTTCTGTGCAACTTCATCTATACTGTGAAGCAGGTAGGCGACTGTATATCTGGAGTAGTCATCAATAAATGTGAGAAAATATCTCTTCTTGCTAGGAGTTTGAACACTCATTGGACTACATACATTTGCATGTATCAGATCCAGTAGCTGTGCAGATCTAGTGGTGCTTATTTTAGGAAAGGGTTTTCTGGACATTTTCCCTTTAAGACAGCTATTGCACTTCATAACTTGACTACACTAGTTGATCTCAAAAACATTTGCAAGTTGAGCTAGCTTCCTTACTACTTCTAGGTCTCTGTGCCCAAGATGTCTGTGCCATACATGGTTACAGTTCTTATGTAGATCTTGTCTAGCACTGTATACTCTTTCTTTACATTTTAGGTGATAAAGTTCATCTTGGATTTTTCCTTCTGCAAGAGTGTGACCCTTCTTAGAGATGATGCAGCTGTTATCTTTAAAAGTAACTACATTTCCCTTTTGCGTGAGCTTCTTTACTGACAGAAGATTGCTTTCAAGGCTGGGAACGTAGAGAACATCCTTTATTGGAATCTTTCTGCTGAGGAAACTGGAGAGTGGAGGTAGCTGTCTCCTACTCATTCTGAAGTCATATAGTGACCATTAGCTAAGATGACCTTTTCTGACTTGCTTTCATTAAGGTCAGTGAAGAAATCCTTGTTATTTGTCCTAAGACTGCTTGTAACAGAATCTATACACCATATATGCTTTGGAGATAGGCCTGTACTGGCATTAAATGCAGCTTCAACACTTGCAGAATTTTCCTTTACAGCTGTTTTAACCCTTTGATGACTGTTCTGTTTTTTAAGCTGACTTATTCTTGCTTTCCAAATTCTGCAATCTGCTTTAAGGTGGCTAGGCTTTTTAAAGACAAAACATTCACAAGTTTCTCTTAGATTGCTCTTATATTTAGGGAAATCCTGTGTCTTTAATGCTGTTTCTGCTCTGGATTCTTTACTGCTGCTTACATGCTGCATCTTTATCTTGAATTCATCCACAAGTTTGCCTTTAACATACTCTAGTGTCAGCTCATCATCTGGCTGTGCATCTAGTGCAGTCACGAGTGTGTCAAAACTTTCTGGAAAACCACTTGAAAGAAGTGCAGCAATATGAAAATCTTTAATTTATTCTCCAATACCCCTGAGGCGATATACAATCTCTAGGGTGTTTCTTATATAGTCCTGAATATTCTGTCCATCACCTAGCTTAGACTGATACAGCTTTCTCATGAGATAAAGCTTATTGCTGAGATTTGATCTTTCATGCACTTTCTGTAACTCATCCCACATCTCCGTTGAAGTTGCACACTTGCATATATGCACAATCTGATTATCATCTACACTGAGGGAAATCGTGCTTTGTGCTTTCTGATCCTTCTCTAGCCAAATCATGGCTAATGGTAATGGATGAGGCGCTTGTTCCTGAGTATATTTCCACGTACCTTCTCTGATGAGCCGCATCTTCACCTTGAATTTCCAGGACTGGTAGTTCTGGTCAGTGAGGCTTTGCACTGAGAACTTAACAGGATTGCTGCTAGTGGACATCTTCTCTGTTGCTCTGTGCTACTTTTGCTTTGGGCTTCTGTTGCTGTGTTACTCTGGGGTTCTGTGTCACTCTGAGCCCATAACCCGTTGGCAGCGGATAACTCACAGTACTCTCCAAGTGTGTGACAGCAGAACTTGTTTATTCAGGAACAATCAGGAACAATCTAGATATATAATTGCCTTAAATTGTCCGTCATCCACTTCCGTCTGGATGTTCCCGAATCCCACAATCCACTGTGCCACACTGGAAGTACACTGACCGCCATTTTGGAACCCCCAAGTAATGCCGCTTTGATCCAGGATGCAGCTGCGATCCCGAAAGCCGCTCGGATCCAGGCCTCTGATGCGATCCCAAACGCCGCTGCGATCCCGAACGCCACTGCGATCCCAGCTGCCGCTCGGATCCAGGCCACCGCTGCAATCCCGAACGCTGCTGTAACCCCGACCGCCGCTGCAATCCCAGCTGCCGCTCAGATCCAGGCCACCGCTGCGATCCCGAACACCGCTGCGAACCCGACCGCCGCTGGGAACCCGGCCACTGCTTGGATCCCAGCTGCTGCTCGGATCCAGGCCGCCGCTGTGATCAGAAGGCTGTGAAAGGGGTGTAACGAGGGGGTTTAACGAGAAGGGTGTAATGAAGGGGTTATAATGAGAGGGTGTAATGCGGGGGTGTAATGAGAGGGTGTAATGAGGGGGGAGCAATGAGAGGGATGCCGCTGCCAGACCCCCGCCAGGACCCACCGCCTGAGTACACGTGCCGGATCCCGCTACTGCCTGCCCACCCACCTCCTGCAGTCACAACCAGCAGCAAAGACCGCGGCTTGAGGCCTGTGCTAGAGATTGGGTGCGGCCAACCTCTGGTGGCGCCGCACACCATCTGCAGCACAGGCCGCAAAACACCGTCTTTCCTGCCGGTTGTGACTGCGCGGAAGTGGGTGAGCCGCTACCCCCAGCGCCACAAAGCTGCCCCCATCGTGATGTTACTGTCCTCCCGATGCAATAGCATCAGGCACACATCTAGTACAGCATAAGGGTAAAGCATTGTGGCAATACTTTATTGAACCACCAAGAGACAATAACATATCTAACAGTCCCAGCAAGTAAATAAGATGGTGCAAATGACAATGAGTCTCATCATTCTACTGGCTCGCTGGGAATTAGAACATCTGCAACTTCGGGGCTTTCAGGGCCAACTACCCCAACTAGTGCACCCTGCTTATGGCAGGAACCTACCTTACTGCCCTCCCGATGATATAGCATCGGGCACACATCTAGTATATGATAAACTTAACAGATCAGGAATAAATAATTTGTGTGTCTCTATCTGTGCAGCATCTGCAGCAGGCTGCGTAATCTTCCATACACAGACACAGGAAAACAGGAAATACAGTCACATGCTCACCCTGTGTGAGCCTCTGGGAGTTTTTTCTTTAACTTTATGAACAGCATACAAACTTAGCAACTAAATACTCAAAGACAGGCATGGAGTTGTTGCATCAAACATATTTCAACAATATTAGCAGTGAGTGTGTACATAGAAATCATGGGGCCCCATAGCAGATGTTCTAATCCCCCCCACTCCCCTAAAAAAATTAAACAATTGTCGGGGTTTCAGAAGAATGAATACAGCAGAAAAGGTCTCCGAATGAATGCAGCAAACCCATGTAGTAAAAATGGAGGCAACAGAGGTGCAAAATACTTTTCTTGCATATCTTGGCAAAAATATCGACCAATACCTCACATATTTATATTTACTTTTTGCAGGGTTTTTTTCAGGGTGCAAACAAGCCATGCACTTTGGGTCTTGTAAACTGGGGTGTCTGTTCACATGGGATATTTTACTGAATAAAAAAAAACAATTTCCAAAATTTTGACTTGACTGCGTTTCATAGAACATTATTTAACCCATAACATGAAAGTAAGATTAATAACATAACTTTCATTACAAAATCTTAAGTCTTAATCGTATTAGTTGATGTAAAAATGAGTACACCCCACATCAAAAACTACTACATCTAGTTTTGTGTATGACTGCTATGATTTTTAAGTACAGCACCAAGTCTTATAGGCATGGAATAAACAAGTCAGTGACATATTGCAACATCTCTCTTTTCCATTCTTCAGGAATGACCTCTTTTATAGCCTGGATGATGAATGGAGAGTGATGACAACTTGTCTCTTCAGGTGTTTGACTGCATTCAGATCATTGTCAGCATCATCTTTCACTGTAGGCATTATGCATTCTTCTATATTCTCTAAATTCAATTTTATAAAGGCCTGGTGCCTACAGTGAAACATGATGGTGGGTAGTGTCCCTATGTGGGGGCTGCATGAGTACTACTGGTGTCAGGAAGCGACATTTCATTCATGAGAACATGAATTCAAAGATGGTTCACACTATAGAAAAAGAGAAGATGCTGCCATCACTCCGTGCCCTTGGTAGATGTGCATTTTTCCAGCTTTACAATGGTCCAAAAACCACATGTGTTGCTTTTCTGAAGAAAAAAACAGGGTGAAAGTGATTCAGTGGCTAAATGTGTCTCCTGATCTGAACCCAACCAAACATCTTTGGGGAATTCTGAAGAGACAAGTTGTCATCACTCTCCATCCAACATCCAAGTTCTAAGAGGTCGTTCTTGAAGCATGACAAAGGATCGATGTTGAAATACAGTATCTCACCAACTTGTTCATTTAAGGCCTAGAAGACTTGGTGCTGTCCTTAACAATCACGGAGGTCATATAAAATACTACATGTTGTAGTTTTTGATGTGGGGTGTACTCACTTTTGAATCAACTAATTTGAGTAAAACTGAACATTTTGTAGCAAAGTTATATTATTAAAGGGAATCTGTGACCCCATTGGATGCTTTAAACCTATTAATAAGGAAATACAGGTGATAAAATTGTTAAAATAGTCCTACCTGTATGCCTCATAGCTGCTGTCTTGCTGCTGAGAAATAGATTTTTAATCTGTTATGCTAACTGTTCTTCCAAGCATTGGGGTGTGTGGTGCCTGGAAGAAAACTGCCTCCGGTGTTAATTTGAGTACCACCCACCTCCCATGCACGTCGCAGTGCCATGGGACATGGAGTCGTGGTGCCAGAATCCCAAGCCTGCGCCCTGCATTTGCGCGATTGTGCTTAGCATTTCCGCTCTTCTATGGTCATTGACTTCAGCGTTCTTCTGCTCAGGCGCCAGTGGGTCATTTTTACTTGAAGTAATGGATTAAAAAAATGTTTGATGAAATGCGGTCTTGTCAAAATTTTGGAAATTGGTCTTGTGAGATATTGCTTGAAATATTACCTTTCAAATGGTTTGTTCTCATTTATGCCGAGCACTATCTTTTACATCGGTTCTCAATAATGAAATTGTCGCATCTTTCCTGGGACCTGATCCTGCGACATTTCTTTCTGTCACCAGGTGCCACCATATTCATTACAGGTGATGGAGGAGACATCCAGACTCTGTGTGGAAAGAGCACTATCCAGCCACTGAGACCAGAGTTACTGAGACCAGAGTTTCAGGGACCTGAGGTGTTGGTCTGGTAGAATGGACGTGTGTGTGCTGTCTAGCCAGAGTAATCAGCTCCCTGCTTTGGCCAATTGCATAGTATAACACATAAGTAATACTCCCAACTTACTGATGGGAGCTATCAGGTATAGTTTTACTAGCCCCAGTTTATGTCTCTAGTCCAGCCCCTATTTATCTATGTTATTCTATTCTGATCTTGACCTGTTTCTGGATTATTCTTCTGTCTTTCGATTTTGATGCTTGTCTGCATTCCTGGTTCTGATCTGGCAACCTGACCACCCCTGCCAGGCCACTCAATCGGCCAATGACTTCTCCAAGAATCCAACCCAAGGACCCTGTGTAAGTCCATATCACTGTATAGGGGATAAAAGGGTGAAGGTCAAGGCACCCTTAGGATCTGCTGATCAGAGAAGCCAGAGAAAAACTTTGCTATTGAAGCCTTATTAGGAGCTGCCAGGGGAACACAGACAGCTATAGCTACATAGCTATGCTATATAAATGTTATGAGCAGTAACAAAGGGATCAAGAGCTTTAAAACTGGTGTTACCCTTTTAGCTATATTTCAATACTGTAGGATGCTTCACATTTCTAATCTGGCCAGTAACATCTCTTCTTCTGCGTGGCAGCCGGATGTACTTGGATCGCTCCTAGGACTGTGATGTGGGGATCACTTGGTATCGGGCCAGTGTCTAGCGAAGGGAGGTGTCACAGTGGCGGTGACCCAGTCCGTGGCCCTGGGTGTCCAATGTAAAATGAATTGAATGAAATAGAGATTATAGGTAGATGATTCGTGACGCCACCTGTGGTGCTCGGCAAGGAAGGTGTTAAGCCGACACTGCGGTGCAGATCCTCTGGGACAGATGGTGGGGCGCAGCAAAGATGTAATAGCTCTCCACAGGTATAGCTGTAGTCCCAGGGCAGTAGAGATAGGTGTTGAGGTAGATGGTGTAGTGTTGGGCACAGAGATGTAGCAGTGCTGAGTGGGTTGGCGCAGGAGAAAGGCAATGACACAGCTGAGTGCAGTTCCAATTCTTTTACTCACATTTCTGGCACAGACAGGTGCCCGCTTCAATGCTGCAGCCTTCAGGTCAGGGACTCAGCCAACTCCCAGGCAGATGGATTAACCCTCCAGCACTCCCTTCCAAATGTGCCTTTTCTGAACGTCTCCTTTCTAGCGCTAATCTGAAGTACTTGTAGTTCTGAATTACACTCAAGTGCCTCCTTCTCGATGTTACTTAAACTCCACTCGTATGACAGTGGCTGTAGCCTGCTTCGGGGACTCCATACAATCATGTCCTGGCTCACACAACGTTGCCACTGTGTCTTCGAGTCTTTGGTGGGAATAAAGTGGTTACAACTTCTATTCCACCGGTTTCGCCTGCAGGATCATTAGTATCACAAACAACCTCGGATATCTGCACCCGGCCTTGATGCAATAAACTTAGGGAAGGGCTCTGCTCTAGCTCTAGTCCCCAGTCTCTCTCCTCCTCATGTTCCGTGCTTATCTATCTTCCTTCTGAACAACTGATCCTTCTTTCCTTCTCTTCCCTTGCTAACAGCTCCAGCTTAAAGTAGGTTGCTGCAACCACGTTCTCTCTCTATACGCCGCTGGGGATTATCACTGTCGAGAGTTCTTCTCTCCGCTCCCCCCTGCGGGGAACTACTGCCTTCCTCCTCCTCTCAAGGGATTCTGACCTAACTTCCTGTCAGCTTTCCCCTCTAGTGTTTCTAAGCTCCACCCACCACCCAGCACCCTTCATGAACCAGAACAGCTGCCATAAAGGGTGCTCTGCTGTTCTAAGGTGTCTGTGCTGGATGTAGGTGCTGGAGTCTGGTCAGGTGTTACCATCTTACCTGGGAAGTGGGATACTACACCTCAGGAGGAGGTGCAGTACCTCTGTGGCGACTGAACCCTCAGGGGCGCCACATACTTCTTTGTTGTCATGCCACTTGGGTGTTTATCGCTACTTAGCCTGCAGGATAACACCTGAGTATTTAGGTTGTTGGTAATCCAAATGGCAATACACTACACAGTTCTACTATATCTGGTGTACATTCTTTCATTAACTCTCAGCTCTGTGTCTGTTACTCTAATCTTCTACATCAGTTCCTCTTATCCAACTATGTCATTCAACTCTGCTACATGAGAGCCACTACTCCAACTACATTATTTAACTGTCATGGGGCGACTGGCCCTGCGTGACGCGACCCGACGATTGTTCGGTCACAAAACCAACAAAGACAAACAAGGGGACACCGGGTACACAATTACAACAGTGGGCCCTGCAAATAGGGAATAGGGAAATGGACACCGCCTGCACTCTCCTAAGGAAGTGCCCTGAACTCTCCTCATGTTTCCTATACAGGTTCTTTCAACCTGTCGCCAACCAGGATACCTCAGTCCCTCACTTGCCCTGCACCTATCCCTTACTAGGGAACTGGCAAGTGTGGACACTGGACCCACCGCTGTACTAATAAAACACCAAGAAAAATAACAGACAGGGAAAAACAAACACTTAGCTCCATCTGCAGTCCTGCACTGGACCACAGAGTAAGGCACCCGAACACAGCTCCCAGCAGGAAACCACTGCTCCAGATCTGCTGCAAACACCACTGCTCAAGATAGCCTGTCTTTTCAGAACGGTTGGCTTCCAAATGACCAGTTATTACCAACAGTCAGCTGGTGTACCAGGTGACCTTGTATAGGAAGGTGGGAGGCACCCACCTGCATAGATGATTAATCACAATGCAGTAACACCAACGGCTACCGGGGGAGAAAACCCATCAGCAGACTAACTAAAGTTGTAGCAACACCAGAGGCAAAAACTGACATCGATCCAAAAATGGATCGTGACATTAACTCTGTTCCATCAGCATCACCATTTTATTATTATTATTATTTATTATTATTATTATTTATTTACATAGAGCCATTAATTCCATGGTGCTGTACATGAGAAGGGGGGTTAAATACAAAGTTATAGATATCATTAACAGTAAAAAAATTTACAATGACAGACTGGTACAGAGGGGAGGGGACCCTGTCCTTGTGGACTTACATTCTACAGGATAGTGGGGAAGAGACAGAAGGTCGGGGGTGCAGCAGCTCTGGTGGTGATGAGGCGGCAGCTCAGGCGGTGGTGAGGCGGCAGAATGGTCATTGCAGGCTGTAATCTTTCCTGAAAAGATGGGTTTTCAGGTTCCGTTTGAAGGATCCGAGGGTGGTGGATAATCGGACATGTTGAGGCATGGCATTCCAGCGGATTGGGGATATTCGGGAGAAATCTTGGAGGCGGTTGTGTGAGGAACGAATAAGTGTGGAGGAGAGTAGGAGGTCTTGGGAGGATCGAAGATTATGTGAGGGAAGATATTGGGAGATTAGTTCAGAGATATAGGGAGGGGAAAGGTTGTGGATGTGTCAGAGACACCGCACTGCACTTGCTCATAAAGCCAGTGCGCGTGTCCTGAGTACAGAAGCAGTGCTAAAAGATACCTGTGGAGTGGCAGCAGAGGTGACCATGCGTGCTTCAGGCTAATAGTGTCAGGGTCGAGTCAGCGCTGGAAGGTAAAGAGGCATAGGACCTGCGGACACTGAAATTGGATAATCTGGCACGGGACCTATGGTCATGTGACTGCAAGGGGGTGGGGCTTAGCGTCCTGTTTTCAGATAGTACTGGACACCATACAACAACTCAGAGTCAGGCAAAACAGAGGTCACAGCAGTACGGGCAAACGAGGTACAGGAGGGACAAACAGATGGGTAGTCAGACAAAGCCAAAGGTCATACACAAGAGGGCGACGTGGTACCAAGGGGACAAGCAGAGAGAAGTCGGGTCACAAGCAGAGAGTCATACACGAGAGGTAGCGCAGTACAAGAGGGTCAGGCAGAACTCGTAACAGGGACAGAACCAGATCACAACCTAACAAGCAAGCAAGATATCAGGCACAAGGCACACGTATACAAGAGGTCACTTAACTCAGCCGAGGGCAGGAGTATAACTGACACCGGACCCAGGTCCAGTGAGCACTAAATAGCCTCCTTCTGCCAGAGAGAGGCAGCACAATTAACCCATAGTCTAACCAGGACGGGTCAAAGCGAAATCCCGTCCTGGATCATGACAGGATGGCTTTGTAGGTCAGCGTTAGTAGTTTGAACTGTATTCGTTGGGGAATTGGGAGCCAATGGAGGGATTTGCAGAGGGGGGAGACAGGGGAGTAGCAAGGAGAGAGGTGTATTAGTCTGGCAGCAGAATTGAGGACAGACTGGAGTGGTGCAAGAGAGTTAGCAGGGAGGCCACAGAGGAGAGTGTTGAAGTAGTCAAGGCGAGAGATGATGAGGGCATGTACAAGAGTTTTAGTAGATTGAGGACTGAGGAAGGGACGGATTCAGGAAATATTTTTGAGTTGAAGGCGACAGGAGGTGGCAAGAGATTGGACATGTGGTTTGAAGGACTGGGCAGAGTCGAGAGTTACTCCGAGGCAGCGGATTTCACGTGCTGGAGAGAGTGTGATGCCGTTTCAACTCCATTACACATCTCTGCTACATCCAAGTTTCCACTTTTGATGATAAAGCCTGGCAATTAATCTCTCATAGAGAACACAAGAGTCCACGGCAGAGCCAGCACTCCTGTGTCACCAATCCATCTGTAAAGGAGTGGGGAAGCTTTCGACACCCCCCTTGAAAATATAGTAATATAATGCATTGCCATGGCTTATATGTTGTTTTATTTAGTTTGGTTCTAGCAGCACTTAGGTAACTAGTGGATGCAGTTAACTATTGAGGCCAGAACATAGGGAAGGAGGTAAGTGGGCAGTTTCTTGCTTGTGAGGCAGATAGGGAAGAGTATTGAAAATAGAAGGTCCTATGGTTCTAATATTAGCTGGCCTCCATTGAAAAGGGTGTTTGTGTGAAAAGAAGGGAGATCATACTTGGATAGCATGTTCTCAATGAAACACGGACTAAGTAGCAGAAGAATTCCTTATTTCAGGGAGGTATAGACTTACAGAAGCATTATCTATGCTAGATAAGAAGGGAAACTATAACACACTGCCTGCATATCCTGCAAGGCTTCCCATCCCCCAACATGCAGGAACACTGACTTACTCACCGCCCCTGTCCTAAATTTAAGCTCCTTGTCCTCTGCTTGCTGTGCATGTTTCCTGGCAGTATGCTTAGGTTGCTCGCAGAGACACTTTCTAGTTCTTAAAGAGTCAGTGCATGTGCTCCTAATGTTTGTCAGCCAATTTTATTTGAGGCACATAGTACTTAAGGCACCTTTACCTGTTGGGAGGTGCCTGAGCAACATTCTCCTCTTGTGTTGGTGCAAGTACTAAGTTGTCAGGTCCTATCCTGTTTCTGAACTCTGCACCTGCTTCCATGGATATCACAAATTTATATATCGTCTAGAGAATAGGCACTTCCAATTACTTATAAATCCTAAGAAAAACTAGGAAGCTTAATGCCATAAAAATCAATGAAATTTTATTGAAATACTTTTTAAAAGGCATTACAAAAATAATGCAATGCAAATGGGGCCAACAGATGCAAAAGATAGGCCATAAAAAGGTACAATGGGGTTTCAAAAATACATATATATCTGAATCTTATTGTTCAGACCATGGATGGTGTAATACAAAAAAAACAGTTTCAAAGATGGTAAAAAGAGCTTATAATACAAAGCTTCTAATATATATAATCTTAAATTAATCCATTATCCAAACAGACAATAATGATCCTAGATGAACAAACCCTTAAAGTAAAGAGCCAGCAAAAAAATCCTGTCTACAATGGCTATGGTATATCTCAGCTGCCTATATACATAGTGTAATGTTAGCGTGCATGCCACGAAAGGTGGCGTATATCATTAGCCAAACAAGAGAAGGAGGAATGACTGCTGCTGCTTAGATGAATACTGTACCTTGGAGGCCGTGGCACCCCTGACGCGCGTTTCGTGGCAAACTTTTTCTAAAGGGAGCGTGTGTGTATAATGGCTCTTACACTGATGTATTTATAGGATGCCCATTAGTCTGCTCACAGTGATGTGGTAATAGTGCTACCACCGGCGAACTCTGTGTGACGTCAGCCAGGTTCAGCGTCAGGTGACGTCCGATCCACCCCCAGCCCAGTCAGAGCAAGGGGGCGGGCCAGGTGGCAGGGAAAGACACGTCACCATGGTAATGGCAAACACAGGAAGCCGGCAGAAGTGCACGTCGCTTGTGGCCAGAACATGTAACATAGATGTGCAGCAGCAGGAGGAGGTGAAAAAGAAATAGAGAAAAAATAGGTCTGTAAAGAAAAACAGGGGAAGGGGTAGACAAATGTGGACAATAGGGAAAAAGATTACACTATGTATATAGGCAGCTGAGATATACCAAGCCATTGTAGACAGGATTTTTTTGCTGGCTCTTTACTTTGTTCATTTAGGATCATTATTGTCTGTTTGGATAATGGATTAATTTAAGATTCTATATATTAGAAGCTTTGTATTATAAGCTCTTTTTACCATCTTTGAAACTGTTTTTTTGTATTACACCATCCATGGTCTAAACAATAAGATTCAGATATATATGTATTTTTGAAACCCCATTGTACCTTTTTATGGCCTATCTTTTGCATCTGTTGTTCCCATTTGCATTGCATTATTTTTGTAATGTCTTTTAAAATGTATTTCAATAAAATTTCATTGATTTTTATGGCATTAAGCTTCCTAGTTTTTCTTAGGATTTACCTGCTTCCATGGGCCTATATGGCCGAGGCCTGAACTCTGAACCTATAAGTGTATCTAATCTTGCCTGAACCTGTTTCCCTGGGTAAATATGCACAGACCTGTACCTGTGTCTGATTTAGTTTGCCTTAGGACCTATCCCTGAACCTGCAATGTCTGAACCAGCACCTATCGCTAAATCTGTAGTGTTTGAACCAGTATCTATCATTAAACCTGCAGTGTCTGAACCATGTCTGATGTATATCCTTCTCAGTATTTTGTTCGCTAAAGAGAAGTTTATTTTTGGACTTTGGTTTTCTTCATTCATCTCTAAATTGTTTGGTTCTGGCCTGCCATGTCAAGTGGCATTGTGTGGTCTGAAGTGCCGTAAGAAAAAAGCCATTTTTCTGTAGCATGGTAGGGTGCAGATGTGACCCTTTGCCACAAATACCCCATCCGTTGCACACCAGCCAAACCAAAATTCAACCAAAAGCTATCTAAAGTTTTTTTTTTGGGGGGGAGAGGCCTTACATTAACCTTCAACTGTTTCCTAAATAGATTACACCTTACAAAATGTCATGGCTGTTGAAATACGGTATTTTCAAAGTGCCCTGCTAGCTACCCATGGTTTTAGGCCAATTTCACACATCCATGTTTAGCAGTCCATATTCAGACCATGATGTACTGACTTGCTGAGGGTCTCTTGACTCTAATTGGCAACCGTATAGGCATGTCATAGAGTTGGGGTTCCACCTTGTTGTGAGGGCACAAATCAGTTTTCCTTGCAGAGTGGTAGGGTGACAATTCCGTTCCTATGTTCTGCCCACTAGGTGGGATGAATGTGTAAGTGAATAATGGGGCGATGACAAAGATACCACAGAAATAAAACAGTGTTTCTTTTTTCTGTGGCTCTTAAAGTTTGACATTTGCGTAGGCGAGCATAATGCCTGATACCTGCAGCAAAATTTGCTTAAAAGGAATCGGTCACCAGTTTTTTTGCCACCTCTTCTGAGAGCAGTGTAATGTAGAGACAGAGACTATGATTACAACCATGTATCACTTAATTTACTGGGTACAGCAGTTGTGACACAATCAGAGTTTTTAGATGTAGCATGCAGCAGAGCTGAGAAAGCCAACTCCACCCACACCATTGCTCTCTGTGTACACTGTTTATTAATAGTAAGCTGCTTATCAGAGGACGGGATGTGGTCGGAAAACTGTTCAACCATGTACCAGGTCTGGCAGTGATAATGTCCTGGTGATAAAACCTTCATTATTAGATGCACACAGTCTAATAAGTGACACATCCCTGAAATCTATGTCTCAGCCTCTATCTCCTGCTGTCTTCAAATTACATAGCAAAAAACTGCTGACAGACGCCCCTTAACACTATGTCTCTCAGCGATTGAAGATGATGAGAGAGGAGAAATGCCACAATAGACCTTGCTAATGCTGAAGGATGTTAAAGGGAATGTTAAAAAATATTTAGAATTTTTGCAATTTTCTAACTGGCCACTATACCTATTGTGATACTTATTCTCTCTGTTCTGTACAGAAGACTTTTCAGCTGTCTCATTATCATCACAGACAGGATTACAATAACAGGTAACACCTTAAAACTGTAAATAACATAGAATCCATCATACACAATAGGAGATGTCACAGCTCACAGCCATACCCTCCTTTCACAATGACCTTTCTCTAGCTTGGGGAATATGCATTTTAATACAACTCAACAGAGTCAGTCAGTCTTTTGTTGCTTATGTCCAAGCAGCTCCCAAAAAAGAACAGGAAATGTGAGTCTAGCAGACAATGTAAAATTTGCAAGATTTCTAATTTTTCATATGAATAATGATATAGAAAAACAAATTGTCAAAATTAAAAAAAATACCATAAAAGTGTGATTTAAATAATAAATTATTTTTTGATGACCCAATCCCTGTATGTGGGATTGAAAGCAACTAGGAAATATCGCTGTAAGGGTATGTGTCCATGGGGCGTAATCCCTGTGCTTTGGACACAGAGGATACCCCGCTCTGCCCAAAGCGCCGCCCCCTGTTGTACACGCGGTGATTCTAGATGTGTTCATTGAACACATGCGGAATCACCACATCGTATTCACAGACTGGGTTATTTATTTTGCGGAGACGTGCATGCTGCAGTCTATAAAGATGCGCCGCATGTCCGGTTACGCAGGGCCGCTGAATGCGGCCCTGCACGTGTGGCGCCCTGTGTCATTGTCGCCACAAAATGGTCAAATATGTACTATTTTATATGAGCATTGTAAATGATGGGAGTCTCTGCTGGAGATAACTGCACATACAATTTACCCCGCTCTCTTACTTAACCTGAAGCTTACTGCTTTACACATGTACCATAACTGGGAGGGGAGGGGCTTAGTTGGTCTGTGAGGAAAGACAGTGTGAAGAAAATGGAGAATGTCCATGGAGGAGTAACATGTGCTCTCTCCAGGGACAGTGCTAAGAAGGATCAGGGCATTTGCCCCTTGGGCATCCAGACTTCTAGAGTTGGGTGGTAAGCTGAGAAGCTGTGTGGTTTACACAAGCAACAGTGAAGTGTCTTTTCCCAGGAAAACTACAGTAGCAGAGATTCAGTGAGGGATTGTGCAAGAACAAACACGTGTTTCACATAAGATTCATGCTGCAAGTTGCCGGGGCAGAAAACACCGTGAGTACTAGGATTACTGGAAGTTTAAGACTCCAGTAAACCCTTGTCCCTGAAGGGATTAGAACAGCAGGAAGTTCGCACTGAATCACAGCAGAGAGAGAGAACTCCCATCGTGCAGAACAGACTGTAAACCTGGTGAGAGTTGTATTCCATCCTCTGAAACTGCATCTGGACTTCAGTAAATGATAAAGTGACTTTCCTTGTCTCCTGCCTTATTACGCTGCACCATCTATCACTATCTCTGGAGGCCAGCCCTAGTTGGAGGGGTTAAACATCTGCACTGTCATCATCACCTACCCCTCAGGGATCATCTGCAGTGCTCGCCACCTTACAGCCGAACACTCCAAGTGGCGTCACAAACTCTTTTTAATTTTTGTTTTCCTTTTTATCTTTTTATTTTTAACCTCTATTTTACTGTCCCCGAAGCGCAGGCACCGAGCACGGCTGCCATCCCTTTGACCCCCTGAATCCAACGCTGCCGGGCGACCTGAGTACCCCGCTCTGGGTGATGCACACGTATAGTGGAGACAGGATTTCATAAAATCCTCTCCACTATGCTGTAACATCTGGATGCTGCTGATTGGATGTTGCGGCCGTACTCCTGGGGGCGCCACAAGTGCACTGATGCCCAGCCACTGCTAGATGATTCTGCTGGTACATTGACCCAGACCACTACATTCCCCTTGCACTCTACACAGCCAGAATCTGACCCTGATGAAACTCAGGTAACCCTTCCCATATACTGTACCACCTTACACGGTGACAAAGAGGAAGGTGCAGATGAAAGTGCAGGTTCGGCCCACCCGCCATCAGACACACCGCCGAACTATGAGGGGCCCTGTGCCAGTGCCGTCGCCAATGAGTGGGCCCCCCTGCTTGCTCAGGATCACAGCACTTGCAAAGTTGAAATACTTACCTCTCACTGATCCACCGTCATGACGTCTTCCGCGTTTCCTGACAGTGATATTCTGATCAGAGAGCGCAATGACATCACGTCTGTATGCCCAGACTAGTACAGGGATTCCCTAGCAAGGAGACTTATTTGAGGAGACTTATTTAATTGTTTTCAATGTTGGGACAGCAATTTTTGGGGAGCACTATACTCTGGAGAATGATATATGGGGCCCACCATACACTGGAGCATTCCAAAGGTGGACATCAGACACTGGAGCAGCATTTACAGGGCCCATTATACACTAGAGCATTAGAAATGGGACCCATTATATATGGAGCATTATTTGAGCCCATAAGACAGTGCAGCTTCATCTATGGGGACCAACATATACTGTAGCATTATGTGGAGCTCATCATATACTGTTTCAAACATTATATGGGACCAATGATTCTGTATGGAGAAATATATGGGCCTCATTACTCTGTATAGCGCACTATGCGGTGGCCATAATACTGTATGGAGTAATATACTGTCCGTTTTTGGAGCTATTGGAGAATTTAAAATGGATATCAGTCATGAGATGTAAAAAGTGAAGTATTTTTCATTGTACTATACCGCTATTTCTCTGCTGTATCGGAGCATCATGAGTTGTGGTATGTGTTAAAGGGGCGCTCTTTGGCCCAGGGCACATGAAAACCTGGAGCCAGCCCTACCCCCCCACAAATTTAGCCAAATAACCCCCATTTTTCAGTGCGTAACTAGTATTATGAAGTAAATTAAGGTTGAAATGCTTCAGTAATAAGAATTGATGTTTTTGGCATTCAAAAGGGCACTGTAGGTGTGTTTCCTGTCCTCCACTCACTGCCGACTTTGCTTCCCCCATTGACTTGCATTGGGTTTCATGTTTCAGTCGGCCTTTGACTTTTCACAAAAATCGGCCGATTTCGTTCGACCCGACTTTTGCGAAAGTCGGGTTTCATGAAACCCAACTCGACCCGAAAAAAGGCAAAGTCGCTCATCTCTAGTTAGAGGTATCGATGCCCTGAGAATAGATATCAGGGGCGGGGTTTATCTAAGAGACTTGGATTTGGCAATTAAAAACAGTCCATCCTTATGGCTTGAATGAATGTCTGTCATTTGCCCCTTTTCTATAGTTGCCTTTATGCTGTATTATAAGTGACGTTACTTTGTTTGTTTTAATACATGTTTTTTAATTTTTAACTTTCAGTGACTACGTGTTTATGCGATTTATCTTGCTGCTGTCTGTCCAATTCTTGGGATGGATGCCACATTACCTATTCCAAGGATATGAACTATTCTATCATTCTTCTCGATGCCTATTTTACTGAAGAATTGGCTGAAGATTTGGTGCATTTATGCACATTTTGTGCTATCTATACACCCCTGTGGTGTTTTTTGATGTAATATATTTTATTATATTTGTAATTGGTTATTTTTCTGTAGTTGTATATCTATATATTCATATGAATATGGTTCTTGTTCTGGTATTGTTATCATCTAGGTTTACATATATGCATATTTATGGGGTAGTGTGCATCTTTCTCCCTTGTATTATTCTGACATTAGTCTAGTGCGAATTCTTTTTTATGCTTTCTTATTATATTTTTTTCTCTCTCCCTGTTACACTCCTTTTGCTCTAGTATTTTGCCTTATTCTGCATGGTCATCAATTTTTTACATTTACTGTAAATATGCCCTTTTGTTTCCAACCTCTAAGATGGCCGCTGTTACCCCTACTGCGTATGCGCATGTGTCGGATGATGCAGCCTCTTGTCTTATCGGGTTATCATTAATTTGCCTCTTTTGCTGTTTTCATATTTATACTTTAGTTCTCTCTTCCTTTATATGTCCATGTTTCATTATTTCACTCTATTCCGTGCTGTCACCAATTTCCTGCATTTGTTGGAAACATGCCCTTAATTTTTCCCCCTTTAAGATGGCCGCCGGTGTCTTTCCATCGTCTGCGCATGCGCCGGATGACGTGACCTCTTCCCTCCTCACTTCCACCCGCCGTCTGGCGTCTGACCTCACGGGGCCCCGTGTATGTGTCAGCGCTAGCGGCGTCTGCGCTGATGTGATGGGGAGGGTTATATCACACCTAGTGTGATTAGGGATACTTTTCCTGAGGTCTTCTATAAATTGTTCAGATATCAGCATTTACACACGCCCCCTGAGGAAGGAACTATTTCTGAAACGCGCGTCGGGGTTGGCCGTGTATGCTGTGCAGCACCCTCTCTCCCTGGTATGTCATCCATTAGGTCTCCAGAGATTCTGTTGGTTATATTATAACGTGGTTCAGCTAGGGATTTTTCCCTTTACTTTTGTTATATGCTTTCCACAGATTTATTATCCACTCTCTCTGCTTACATGTATATGGGCTATCACTTATTTAACCAGGGTTATACTCTATCCATCATGTAACTTGTTTTGAGGTGTGTTGTTATACATTACACTGCCTTTCTGTGTATGTTTCACTTTTATTTCCACAATTTTACTTCACCTGATATTTCAATAAAGATTTGAGCTTTTACCCATATGTACGCTGGACTTTTTGCACTGCTTTTCTCTGTGTGGTTTATTATCTATGTATGCAGTGTTTCCTACACTGTTCCTATGATGAGCTGGAGTTTCTATCTTTTTCACCAGCACTTTTGAGCTCTAATTATGTGGTTGGTTATTTTACCCAGCTCTTTTTGCTGTCATTTGTTCTTATTCCCCTATACACCCTATGATGATCCCACAGCTCCCCTATACACCGTATGATGATCCCACAGCTCTCCTATACACAGTATTATGATCCCACAGCTCACCTATACACAGTATGATGATCCCACAGCTCTCCTATACACAGCATGATGATCCCACAGCTCACCTATACACAGTATGATGATCCCACAGCTCCCCTATATACTGTACGATGATCCTACAACTCCCCTGTACAGAGTATGATGATCCCACAGCTCCCCTATACACCATATGATAATCCCAAAGCTCCCCTATACACAGTATGGTATAAAAACACATGTAATCCACACATGACTGTATAAAGTGTTGTAAAACTCAAATGCCAGGAAGTATTAAAAACAAAGCAGTTTTGTTTAAAACATAACACAACAATAAGACAAAAAACGCAGCGTCAAAAAACGCAAGTAAAAAAGAACAGTCAAAAGGGCAATGAAAAACGCAAGTGACCTCATTTGCTTAATGGGTGCAGAAAATCTCCTACATGAAAAACTCCCCAAATATTAACCCTTTTACTTTCAAATTCTACAAGCCAATAAGTACTATTAATAATTACACTGACACCGTCTACTGACCAAAACTAAATACACTCCCCAATAGCACCGTAGAGAAGGGGACTGGCTTATCTGAGATACTGAACCAGACAGCCAGACCCCTTCAATCTCACCACTGAGGAAGGGACCTTTCAGCCTGTGTCAGAATGTGTGAGAATTCCGGGACCAGCACTGAAGTTAAGACAATGGTCTAACTTGTAAAACCCGTAAACTGTATTGCTATATATATTTTTTTTTATTTAAATTTGCAAACCAACCCAAAAAAAATCTTCTCTGCCAATTGTGCTCCAGGCCAAGCCCATTTTTCTGAGAAATGACAACATATTCTTCTTTGAGGTTACTACACTTCTATGGTCAAGCAAACAGCCTCAAAAATCAATGACTAAATTACATTAGTGGAAAAGCAGAATCTGACTGCACTTTTACATAATACATGCTCTCTGCTCTCAACCGCAAATGAAACATTTCCTGCTATTAAGGGACTTTATATTAGTCTGGAAATAGATAAACAAAAATATGAAATATAGGGGCTGTGCTTTTACTTCTTCAAATACTTACCACTTTCAACATACACAGAATTCCCAGTTGGGAAAGCTGGCAATAAAAACCCACATAGGAAATTAAAAACCCTTCAAGGAAGTTGTGTAAGATCAATATATAAAAGTAGACCTCAAGGTTAGAGTTGAGCGATACCGTCCGATACTTCAAAGTATCGGATCGGAATGGATCGGCCGATCTTAAAAAAAAGTATCGGTATCGCCGATTCCGATACCGGAAGTCCCATTCAAGTCTATGGGACTTCCGGTATCGGAATAAGAAAAATCCTGTTTTTCCCTTGTACAGCCTCTCTGGGGTCTGTACAGGCCTTTTGGGGGGCTGTGCCGGCCTGCCAGGGGTTCTGTGCAGGCTCCGGTGGTCTGTGCCGGCCTGCCGGGGGGCTGTGCAGGCTCCGGTGGGCTGTGCCGGCCTGCCGGGGGGCTGTGCCGGCCTGCCGGGGGGCTGTGCAGGCTTCGGGGGTCTGTGCAGGCATCGTCCGATGGGACTACAAGTCCCATCGGGCGATGCCTGCTACCATGACAGTGATTGACACATTAGCCAATGATGGGACAGTAGTAGTCCCATCATCCGGCTAATGTGTTGAATGTAAAAAAAAAAAAAAAAAAAATTACATGCTACATACATGCTACATACATACAACATGCATACTACATACATGCTACATTCATACTACATACAGTGGGGCAAAAAAGTATTTAGTCAGTCAGCAATAGTGCAAGTTCCACCACTTAAAAAGATGAGAGGCGTCTGTAATTTACATCATAGGTAGACCTCAACTATGGGAGACAAACTGAGAAAAAAAATCCAGAAAATCACTTTGTCTGTTTTTTTTTCATTTTATTTGCATATTATGGTGGAAAATAAGTATTTGGTCAGAAACAAGCAATCAAGATTTCTGGCTCTCACAGACCTGTAACTTCTTCTTTAAGAGTCTCCTCTTTCCTCCACTCATTACCTGTAGTAATGGCACCTGTTTAAACTTGTTATCAGTATAAAAAGACACCTGTGCACACCCTCAAACAGTCTGACTCCAAACTCCACTATGGTGATGACCAAAGAGCTGTCAAAGGACACCAGAAACAAAATTGTAGCCCTGCACCAGGCTGGGAAGACTGAATCTGCAATAGCCAACCAGCTTGGAGTGAAGAAATCAACTGTGGGAGCAATAATTAGAAAATGGAAGACATACAAGACCACTGATAATCTCCCTCGATCTGGTGCTCCACGCAAAATCCCACCCCGTGGGGTCAGAATGATCACAAGAACAGTGAGCAAAAATCCCAGAACCACGCGGGGGGACCTAGTGAATGAACTGCAGAGAGCTGGGACCAATGTAACAAGGCCTACCATAAGTAACACACTACGCCACCATGGACTCAGATCCTGCAGTGCCAGACGTGTCCCACTGCTTAAGCCTGTACATGTCCGGGCCCATCTGAAGTTTGCTAGAGAGCATTTGGATGATCCAGAGGAGTTTTGGGAGAATGTCCTATGGTCTGATGAAACCAAACTGGAACTGTTTGGTAGAAACACAACTTGCCGTGTTTGGAGGAAAAAGAATACTGAGTTGCATCCATCAAACACCATACCTACTGTAAAGCATGGTGGTGGAAACATCATGCTTTGGGGCTGTTTCTCTGCAAAGGGGCCAGGACGACTGATCCGGGTACATGAAAGAATGAATGGGGCCATGTATCGTGAGATTTTGAGTGCAAACCTCCTTCCATCAGCAAGGGCATTGAAGATGAAACGTGGCTGGGTCTTTCAACATGACAATGATCCAAAGCACACCGCCAGGGCAACGAAGGAGTGGCTTCGTATAAGCATTTCAAGGTCCTGGAGTGGCCTAGCCAGTCTCCAGATCTCAACCCTATAGAAAACCTTTGGAGGGAGTTGAAAGTCCGTGTTGCCAAGCGAAAAGCCAAAAACATCACTGCTCTAGAGGAGATCTGCATGGAGGAATGGGCCAACATACCAGCAACAGTGTGTGGCAACCTTGTGAAGACTTACAGAAAACGTTTGACCTCTGTCATTGCCAACAAAGGATATATCACAAAGTATTGAGATGAAATTTTGTTTCTGACCAAATACTTATTTTCCACCATAATATGCAAATAAAATGAAAAAAAAACAGACAATGTGATTTTCTGGATTTTTTTTTCTCAGTTTGTCTCCCATAGTTGAGGTCTACCTATGATGTAAATTACAGACGCCTCTCATCTTTTTAAGTGGTGGAACTTGCACTATTGCTGACTGACTAAATACTTTTTTGCCCCACTGTATATACTACATGCAACATACATACTACATATATACTACATGCATGCAACATGCATACTACATATATAGTACATGCAACATACATACTACATATATACTACATGCAACATACATACTACATATATACTACATGCATGCAACATGCATACTACATATATACTACATGCTACATACATACTACATATATACTACATACATACTGCATGCTACATACATACTACATGCTACATACATACCACATACATACTACATACATACTACATGCTACATATATACTACATATATACTACATGCTACATACATACTACATATATGCTACATACATACTACATACATACTACATGCTACATACATACTACATATATACTACATACATACTACATACATACTACATGCATGCTACATACATACTACATGCTACATACATACCACATACATACTACATACATACTACATACTACATACATACTACATATATACTACATACATACTACATACATACTACATGCTACATACATACTACATATATACTACATACATACTACATGCATGCTACATACATACCACATACATACTACATACATACTACATACATACTACATATATACTACATGCATGCTACATACATACTGCATGCTACATGCATGCTACATACATACTACATACATACTACATGCTACATACATACCACATATATACTACATACATACTACATACAATACATTCATACAATACATACATAGACATACAGTACATATAACATAGAGTAACATACTTACCAATACTTGTCACATTGTTCCCCGAAGCCATTGTCTTTTACGGAATAAATATTAACATAACAAACCACAAAAATACTCACCCACGATCCGAAGCAGTCCACGAGTGTGTCCCACGACGATCTTGGGTAGAGAACTGTAGCATCAGCTGTTGCTGCCATTCTCTACGGGCTGCAGGAATCCAATGACGGAAGGTAGGTATCCTTCCGCACTGTATTCCTCCGCCACTTAAAAAAAAAAAAGTCCCTAGTCTCACTTTATGCCATTGCTGCGTGGGAAATTCCCACACAGCAATGGCATAAAGTGAGACTAGGGACTTTTTTTTTTTTAAGTGGCGGAGGAATACAGTGCGGAAGGATACCTACCTTCCGTCATTGGATTCCTGCAGCCCATAGAGAACGGCAGCAACAGCTGATGCTGCAGTTCTCTACCCAAGATCGTCGTGGGACACACTCGTGGACTGCTTCGGATCGTGGGTGAGTATTTTTGTGGTTTGTTATGTTAATATTTATTCCGTAAAAGACAATGGCTTCGGGGAACAATGTGACAAGTATTGGTAAGTATGTTACTCTATGTTATATGTACTGTATGTCTATGTATGTATTGTATGAATGTATTGTATGTAGTATGTATGTAGTATATATGTGGTATGTATGTAGCATGTAGTATGTATGTAGTATGTATGTAGCATGCATGTAGCATGCAGTATGTATGTAGCATGCATGTAGTATATATGTAGTATGTATGTAGCATGTAGTATGTATGTGGTATGTATGTAGCATGTAGTATGTATGTAGCATGCATGTAGTATGTATGTAGTATATATGTAGTATGTATGTAGCATGTAGTATGTATGTAGCATGCATGTAGTATATATGTAGTATGTATGTAGCATGTAGTATGTATGTAGCATGCATGTAGTATATATGTAGTATGTATGTAGCATGTAGTATGTATGTAGCATGCATGTAGTATATATGTAGTATGTATGTAGCATGTAGTATGTATGTAGCATGCATGTAGTATGTATGTAGTATGTATGTAGCATGTAGTATGTATGTAGCATGCATGTAGTATGTATGTAGTATGCATGTAGTATATATGTAGTATGTATGTAGCATGTAGTATGTATGTAGCATGCATGTAGTATATATGTAGTATGTATGTATGTAGTATGTATGTAGTATATATGTAGCATGTAGTATGTATGTAGCATGCATGTAGTATATATGTGTTATGTATGTAGTATGTATGTATATATGTGGTATGTATGTAGTATGTATGTAGTATGTATGTAGTATGTATGTGGTATGTATGTAGTATGTATGTAGCATGTACTATGTATGTAGCATGCATGTAGTATGTATGTAGTATTTTTTTTTTTTTTTTAACATTTAACACATTAGCCGGATGATGGGACTACTACTGTCCCATCATTGGCTAATGTGTCAATCACTGTCATGGTAGCAGGCATCGCCAGATGGGACTTGTAGTCCCATCGGACGATGCTTGCACAGACCCCCGGACATCAGCACAGCCCCCCGGCAGGCCGGCACAGCCCCCCGGCAGGCCGGTACAGACCCCCACAGGGTGCACAGACCAACGGCAGGCCGGCACAGCCCCCCGGCAGGCCGGTACAGACCCCCACAGGGTGCACAGACCACCGGCAGGCCGGCACAGCCCCCCGGCAGGCCGGTACAGACCCCGGGCAGTCCACACAGCCCCCCGGCAGGCCGGCAGAGACCCCCGGAAGGCCCGAAATGACGGCGCATCATGATGCGCACACACCGCGCATCATGATGACGTCAGGCTGTCAATCAACTTTGAACTTCCGATTCCGATGCCGACTTCCGATATTGAAAAAATATCGGAAGTCGGTATCGGAATTCCGATACAGCAAGTATCGGCCGATACCCGATACTTGCGGTATCGGAATGCTCAACACTACTCAAGGTACAATTGGCTGATTGAATGTGATTAAGAAACCTGATCATTTTTTATATTTTACAACAATTACATCTTATTTGTCTCTTTAAGATCTTCACTATTCTATTATATATGTGGCATACACCAAAGCGAATTCAAAATAAACACGGCCTTTTGGACAAACATAGGAAAACAAAACAAAGTGGTAACACAAAGCACAGTCTTTGTGGTAGCGGGGATCTGTCAGCTCAAGGTTAGCAAAACACACGGTTCAGATTAGCACAAACACGAGCACTTCTCTGGAGTAAAGGCCCCGTCACACTAAGCGACTTACCAGCGATCCCGACACCGATATCAAGGTGTCAGGATCGCTAGTAAGTCGCTATGTGATCGCTGGTGAGCTGTCACACAGACAGCTTCACCAGCGATCAGCACAGCGATGCCGAGCGCCCGGCATTGCTTGCCATCGCTGTAAAAAATAGAATCAAAATAAAAAATATAGTTATTCTCACCTTCCGACGTCGCATTCAGCCATCCTGCCTCTCTCCACGCTCCGGTCCCAGTGATCCTTTGCACGAATGACCGCGAGATGTCACGGTCTCGAGGGATAACAAAGTCTCGCGGTCATTCGTGCAAAGGATCACTGGGACCGGAGTGTGGTGAGAGGCAGGATGGCTGAACAGGACGTCGGAAGGTGAGAATAACTCTATTTTTTATTTTTTTTATTATTTTTTACACCTGATCGCTGGTCTCCCGCCTGTCACACGCAGCGATGCGTGCTAGCCAACGGGAGACCAGCGACCAAAGAAATGTCCAGAGGTTTCTTCCAGCGATCAGCGATACCGGCAGGGGGGGCGCTCGCTGATCGCTGTCACACACAGCGATCTCTCTGGTGAGATCGCTGTTACGTCACAAAAGTTGTGACTCAGCAGCGATCTCGCTACCGAGATCACTTAGTGTGACGGGGCCTTTAGCCTCTCCAGACACACTGAATAACAAATGTCTCAGGAGGCCGTCAATTTAAACCCCAGACCACACCTTGAGGTGGAGATAAGGTGGACAAACTCCCTCCCTCTTTTTGGTTGTCCACAAAAACCCAGCTTTTAAAATTGCCGATTAACTCTTCTTAGCATAGAACGATAGAATCATAGAATCGTAGAGTTGGAAGGGACCTCCTGGGCCATCTGGTCCAACCCCCTGCTCAAAGCAGGATTTGCTAAATCATCCCAGACAGATGTCTGTCCAGCCTCTGTTTGAAGACTTCTATTGAAGGAGAACTCACCACCTCTCGTGGCAGCCTGTTCCACTCATCACTCTAACTGTCAAAAAGTTTTTTTCTAATATCTAATCTGTGTCTCCTCCCATTCAGTTTCATCCCATTGCTTCTAATCTTTCCTTGTGCAAATGAGAATAAAGATGATCCTTCTACAATGTGACAGCCCTTGAGATATTTGTAGACAGTTATTAAGTTTCCTATCAGTCTTCTCTTTTGCAAGATAAACATTCCCAAATCCTGCAACCTTTCCTCCTAAGACAGGGTTTGCAGACCGGTCACCATTCTGGTCGCTCTTTTCTGAACTTGCTCCAGTTTGTTGATGTATTTTTTAAAATGTGGTGCCCAAAACTGGACACAGTATTCCAGATGAGGTCTGACCAAAGAGGAGTAGAGAGCAATAATGACTTCACGTGATCTAGACTGTATGCTTCTGTTAATACATCCTAGAATTGCATTTGCCTTTTTTGCTGCTGCATCACACTGTTGACTCATATTCAGTCTGTGATCTATTAGTATACCCAAGTCTTTTTCAAATGTGCTGTTGCTTAGCCCTATTCCTCCCATTCTGTATATGTTTTTTTCATTTTTATTGCCCAGATGTAGTACTTTGCATTTTTCCTGTTAAAAACCATTCTGTTAGTTGGTGCCCACTGCTCCAGTTTATTTATATCTTTTTGAATCTTCTCTCTCTTCTCTAGTATTAGCTATCCCTCCTATCTTTGTGTCATCAGCAAATTTAATCAGTTTACCCTCAATTCCTTCATCTAAATCGTTGATAAAGATGTTGAACAGTACAGGGCCCAGGACAGAGCCCTGTGGTACTCCACTTGAGACATTCTTCCAACTGGATGTGCAGCCATTTACGACCACTCTTTGGGTCCGATCACTAAGCCAGTTATGAATCCACCTAACAGTTGCCTTGTGCATTCCATACTTAGTCATTTTTTCAATAAGGATTGTATGAGATACTTTGTCAAATGCTTTGCTGAAGTCAAGATATACTATATCTACAGCATTTCCTTGATCCACCCAATCAGTGATTCCGTCATAGAAGGAAATTAAGTTAGTCTGACGTGACTTATTAGTTACAAACCCATGCTGACTCTGTTTAATCACTTCATTCTTATCCAGGTACTGACATACATGTTGTTTAATAATTTGTTCAAAGATCTTTCCTGGTATAGAAGTCAGACTCACCGGCCTATAGTTGCCTTGGTCCACCTTCTTCCCCTTTTTGAAGATAGGAACAACATTTGCTCTTCTCCAGTCTTCTGGGACTTCTCCTGTTCTCCAAGAAGTTTCAAAGATTATGGAGAGGGGTTCAAAAATTTCTTCTGCTATCTCTTTCAGTACTCTGGGGTGTAATTCATCTGGACCTGGAAACTTGAATTCATTTAGGTTAGCTAAGTGTTTCCTCACTATCTTTCTGTTTATAGATATCCTGGATTTTTCTATTCCCTTAATAGGACAATGAAGAACAGTTGATGTTACATTTCCTTTCTGAGAGAAAACAGATGCAAAATAGGAATTTAAAAGTTCGGCCTTCTCAACATCCTGTTTTACCATTTCATCATTTTCATCCTGTAAATTCCTATAGCATCTTTGACTTTTCTTTTACTTTTGACATATCCCCAAAATCCTTTACTATTGCTTTTGACGTCTCTTGCAAGCCTCAATTCATTGTCAGCTTTAATAATCTGATTTGCGCCCTGCAAGTTCTACAGACAGCATTATATTCTTCTTTAGATATGCCTTCCTCTTTCCATTTTATAAACATTTCTTTCTACCTTTTTAGTATGTGCTTAAGTTCTGTGTTCATCCATCCCGGTTTCCTTAAATGCTTCCTATTCTTCCCTTTCCCTCTTTTCGGAATTGTTAATAATTGTGCTTTGAGAATTTCATTTTTCAAGATTTCCCATCCTTCCTGGACATTTTTGTCCTTAAGGATATCCAACCATTGGATCCTGCCAATTCTCTTTCTGAATCCCTTAAAATTTGCCTTTCTGTAATCTAACCTTGACGTCTGAGTCTTCACAGGTCTTCCTCCTCTAGTTATCCAAAATTCTGAAATAGCATGGCCGCTACCTCCTAGGGTCCCAGCCACTTTTACCTCCTCAACCATTTCCTCCCTGTTTATAAGGATTAGATCCAAGGTAGCAGTTCCCCTTGTTTACTCCCCTACCTTTTGAAGGATAAAGTTGTCAGCAAAAGAGGATAAGAATTTCCTTGACCTGTTAGTTTTGCCTGAGAGAGATTCCCAACAAATGTCTGGATAGTTGAAATCTCCCATGACAACTATGTCATATTTTTTGGAGAACTTGGCCATTTGATGCATAAAGAGTTCATCCATATCTTCAGCTTGCACAGGTGGCCTGTAGTAAATGCCTACAATGGTGTCCTTTCCATTGTTCTATCCTTGTATTCTTACCCAAACAGTTTCCACAGAACTCCCAGTCTCTGAAGCTTCAATCTCTGTGCAGATATACGTGTTTCTAACATACAATGCGACACCTCCTCCTCGTTTATCAAGTCTGCTTCTTGCAAATAAGTTGTATCCTTCTAGCCTTGTATTCCAATCATGTGTATTGTCCCACCAAGTTTCAGTGATTCCAATGACATCATATTTCTTTTCCTGTGTTAGTAGTTCCAATTCTCCTTGTTTGTTGCTCATGCTTTGTGCATTAGTATAGAAACATTTTAGTTTGTGATTGGTTTCTCTTTCTCCAAATTTTTTATTATTTAGATTCTTTTGTCTTTGTTCTTCCTTTCCACTTCTAATAGCATAGTTCTCAATAGCATTTATCAGGTGTATGGCTTTTTCTGGCCTTTTGCTTCCCTTCCCACATTGTTCTAGTTTAAAGCTCTCCTGATGAATGTAGCAAGGCGACTTCCAAATACATGTTTTCCAGTCTTCGTAAGGTGCACCCCATTTCTAGCAAGTAGTCCATCGTATAGGTAATTCACTCCGTGATCCAGAAATCCAAATCATTGCTGACGGCACCATCGATGTAGCCAGTTGTTCACTTGCAGAATCTTATTCCACCTCCTTGTTCCATGGCCATCCACTGACCATATAGTGTGCTGAAGCAAACTTCTGGGTTTCAAATCACTGAAGCTAATAGTCTCAGTGACATGTATCTCCCTTCCAGCACTTTTCTAGTGACTTTGTCACACTATCTATCTACCTATCATCTATCTATTAGTGATGAGCAAATGTGTTCGGTGATACTCGGATATCACTTGAGCATCTGGGTGCTCAGATTTGGTCTGCACTTATCGAGCATTGGCTGATGCTCGGACTGAGTGCTCGAATTCCTGCCCCAAATCTTTGGTGCCTTTTACACAGCTAATAAACATGCAGGGATTGCCTGCCAGTCACTTTAATGCACTAGCCATCTTGGTAGGTACATTACTGTGATTGGCTAGCCTCATTACCTCATCAGAGGTTATATAATGACTGGCTCCGTCATGCTCGACACAATGATGCTATTACACAGCTCAGGGACATCAGACTGTAGAGGGAGTTAGTCTACAATATTTTGCGCTGCCAACAGAATTGAGGCATATATCCAAGTATGGTACAGTAAGGTGGTGGTTTATTTCAATGTGCTTGAAGTATATAACTTCTTCAGGAAAAACCCCATGTATCTCAGCTCAGGGACAGTTATTATTGGAGGAAGAGAGTAGTTGTCCAGACCTGTGTGCACAGTTTTAGAAATCAGAGTCCTGTAGTGGTGAAACTTTGCTAAACCATCTTACTAAAAAACCTTCTAAGGGCTAATCCTGTGCTTTGCTGTTTCTATGCGATGCATTCTGCATTTAGCCTAGGGATAGCTGCTGGAGCAGGGAGCCTGTAGGCAGGACATAGGGCTTTGTAGTCCACTGCCAAATGCATAGCTGCAGGTGACCACATTTTTTGGGGGGGAGGAAAAATTGACTATATTGTCCTCCATACAGTTTAACCTGCTTTGTGTGAAATTACAGTGGTTTAAAATAAAAAAAAAAAAAAAGCTTGGCTTGCTACGAGTGAACACATTTTTTGCTACAAAAATTGACTATTGTCATCCATACAGTTTAACCTGCTTTGTGTGAAATTATGATGGTTTGAAATTTAAAAAAAATGCTTGGCCTGCCAGATGTGGCCAATTTTTTTGCTACAAAAATTGACTATTGCTATCCATATAGTTTAGCATGCTTTGTGTGAAATTACAATAGATTGAAATTTTTAAAAACTGCTTGGCCTGCTACAGGTGACCAAATATTTATGTTCCAAAAATTGTCTATTGCCATCCATAGAGCTTAAAATGCTATGTGTGAAATTACAGTGCTTTGAAATTTAAAAAATAAACGCTTGGCCTGCTTTAGGTGACCACATTTCTTTGTTCCAAAACTTGGCTATTGTCATCCATACTGTCTAACCTGCTGTATGTGCTCCAGGCCAAGCCCATTTTGCTGAGAAATAACAATATATTTTACTCTGAGATCACTACATTTCTAGTCTGGTCATGCTTTCAGTGGTTGGAAACTAAAAAAACGCTTGACCTGCTACAGGTGATTAAAAAATGTTTTTTATAAAAAAATGCATTTTCAGTTAATTAAGGAAACGGTTTCCGGAGACCTAGCAATTAGTGTCATGTGGTTACCACAACAGAGAGGAGCCAGAAGACTGCAGCATCTGATTGCTCCTACTCCTGCACAGAGAAGAAGCACTTCTCCGTTTTAATGACATTTGTTCCTTATTTCAGAACAGGAGGTTAATCAGCCATGTTGAAAACTCTGAGCTCTCAGCTGATCTCAGTTAGCCACTCCCATCCCCTTTATAATCTGGGTCCTGATTCAAATTAATGTCAAAGCTTGCATTTGCATCATGGCTTAGGAGGAGAGGTGTTCTTATTAGAAGGAGTTTTGGAGGACTTATCTGTGACTCTTGCATGGTTTGTGTGTGGTTATTTCCTTTACTGCTCTACTTTGTTTTTTCCCCATCCTCCACTCCCTTGTACATTCCACTGTTATATGTTAGTGATTATTTGTGTACCTGGTGTTTTCAGTTTACCCTTGTTTGTGTAGCTTTGTTTGTCCAGTTGGTGTACTGTGGTGCACAGTAGTACCCCTCTTCCCTGGGTGGGGTAAGAGAACAGATGGAGGGATAACTCAGTAGATAAGACAAAGGTGGCGGCTCCAGCATCTTCACCTTCAGAAGTATCCCAGGGAATAGGGTTATCTAGGGTGCCCCCTAGTATTAGGGACAGGGAAGGAGCCCCTAGTAATGGGTCATCCGACAGCTGAGTCGTGACATTTAGAAAATGTGTAAGGCATGTGGTAAGGGGCGGAAAAGTGGAATTGCTGATGATGGTGCATGTAGACGGTGAGGACGTCGGGCAGGTGCAACTGTGCCGGTTGCTGGAGCTCAAGTAACACACCCATCTATGACACATAGCTTCCTGACCCACTTTACAGGGAGGGCAGGATACCACTTCTGAAACCACACCACTGTGAACAGGTGGTTGGTTGGTTAGCAGATAATGCTTCTAGCAAGCTTGCCAGCACCACACAGTCTTCCAAATGGTCCAGTCTCACCAGCCAAGTGTCTGGATCACTTAATCTTCACCCAATCCTCCTTCCTCCCACCATGATGTCATTTCTTGATTGTGGCCTCTCACCCTGCATGTTCCAAGATGGACATGAGGACATGCTGTTTAATGATGCACAAAACTTAAAGCAGCCACTATCACAAAAATATGATGGTGGAGTACGGCAAATTTTCTCTAAGGAGATAGATGATGATCAGACACAGTTGCCAATAAGTCAGGTTGTTGTTAAGTCACCAAGTTAGGTTGACCAGGGTGTGGCAGTGGATAACTAGGTGGTGGATGATGAAGTCACTAACCCAACCTGGGAAGCTGGCATGTAAAGCTTGGCCATCACCGCTGAAGGGGAAGAATCAGCAGCTCCGAAATAGGCAGAAAGAGGCAGTTGGGTGACCAGAAGGAGAAGGTGGGCAACAGTTCTGCAGAGCTCCGACGCGCGTGAATTTTTCCACCAAAGAGTTAGATGATCCCCAGTCTGGGACTTTTTCAAAGAGAGTTCTGAGACAAAAAAAAGGTCATTTGCAACCTGTGCCATGTTAAGATCAGCAGGGACCTGACCACTAAGAGTCTAAAACATCACCAGAAAAACAACACAAATGTCATCTAAGCACCTGATGCTAATTAGTGACCTGACTAGTGACCTGATTAGTCACCTATGCTTGATAAACGAGGAGGAGGTGTCGCATTGTATGTTAGGAATGCGTATATCTGCACAGGGATTTAACCTTCAGAGACTGGGAGTTCTGTGGAAACCGTTTGGGTAAGAATACAAGGACAGAACAATGGAAAGGACACCATTGTAGGCATTTACTACAGACCGCCTGTGCAAGCTCAAGATATGGATGAACTTTTTATGCATCAAATGGACAAGTTCTCCAAAAAATATGAAATAGTTGTCATTGGAGATTTCAACTATCCAGACATTTGTTGGGAATCTTTCTCAGGCAAAACTAACTGACAACTTTATCTTCCAAAAGGTAAGGGAGAAAACAAGGGGAACTGCTATCTTGGATCTATTCCTTACAAAGAGGGAGGAAATGGTTGAGGAGGTAAAAGTGTCTGGGACCCTAGGAGGTAGCGACCATGCTATTTTAGAATTTTGGATAACTACAAGAGGAAGACCTGTGAAGACTCAGACGTCAAGGTTAGATTTCAGAAAGGCAGATTTTAAGGGATTCAGAAAGAGAATTGGAGGGATCCAATGGCTGGATATCCTTAAGGCCAAAAATGTCCAGGAAGGATGGGAAATCTTGAAAAATGAAATTCTCAAAGCACAATTGTTAACAATTCCAAAAAGATGGAAGAATAGGAAGTGTTTAAGGAAACCAGGATGGATGAATACAGAACTTAAGCACATGTTAAAAAGGTAGAAAGAAATGTTTATAAAATGAAAAGAGGGAAGCATATCTAAAGAAGAATATAATGCTGTCTGCAGAACCTGCAGGGCACGAATCAGATTATGTAAAGTGGACAATGAATTGAGGCTTGCAAGAGACATCAAAAGCAATAGTAAAGGATTTTGGGGATATGTCAAAAGTAAAAGAAAAGTCAGAGATGTTATAGGATTTTTACAGGATGCAAACGATGAAATGGTAAGACAGGATGTTGAGAAGGCTGAAGTTTTAAATTTCTATTTTGCATCTGTTTTCTCTCAGAAAGGAAATGTAACATCAACTATTCTTCACTGTCCTATTAAGGTAATAGAAGAATCTAGGATATCTATAAACAGAAAGATAGTGAGGAAACACTTAGCTAACCTAAATGACTAACTTAATTTCCTTCTATGACAGAATCACTGATTAGGTGGATCAGTGAAATGCTGTAGATATAGTATATCTTGACATCAGCAAAGCATTTAACAAAGTATCTCACACAATCCTTATTGAAAAAATAACTAAGTATGGAATGGACAAGGCAACTGTTAGGTGGATTCATAACTGGCTTAGTGATCGGACCCAACGAGTGGTCATAAATGGCTGCACATCCAGTTGGAAGAATGTCTCAAGTGGAGTACCACAGGGCTCTGTCCTGGGCCCTGTGTTGTTCAACATCTTTATCAATGATTTAGATGAAGGAATTGAGGGTAAACTGATTAAATTTGCTGATGACACAAAGCTAGGAGGGATAGCTAATACTAGAGAAGAGAGAGAGAGGATTCAAAAAGATATAAATAAACTGGAGAAGTGGGCAGCAACAAACAGAGTGGTTTTTAACAGGGAAAAATGCAAAGTAGTACATCTGGGCAATAAAAATGAAAAAAAGCATATACAGAATGGGAGGAATAGGGCTAAGCTACAGCTCATGTGAAAAAGACTTGGGTATACTAATAGATCACAGACTGAATATGAGTCAACAGTGTGATGCAGCAGCAAAAAAGGCAAATGCAATTCTGGATGTATTAACAGAAGCATACAGTCTAGATCACGTGAAGTCATTAATGCCCTCTACTCCTCTTTGGTCAGACCTCATCTGGAATACTGTGTCCAGTTTTGGGCACCACATTTTAAAAAAGACATCAACAAACTGGAGCAAGTTCAGAAAAGAGTGACCAGAATGGTGACCGGTCTGCAAATCCTGTCTTATGAGGAAAGGTTGCAGGATTTGGGAATGTTTAGCTTGCAAAAGAGAAGACTGATAGGAAACTTAATAACTGTCTACAAATATCTCAAGGGCTGTCACATTGTAGAAGGATCATCTTTATTCTCATTTGCACGAGGAAAGACTAGAAGCAATGGAATGAAACTGAATGGGAGGAGACACAGATTAGATATTAGAAAAAACTTTTTGACAGAGTGATAAATGAGTGGAACAGGCTGCCATGAGAGGTGGTGAGTTCTCCTCCAATAGAAGTCTTCAAACAGAGTCTGGACAGACATTTGTCTGGGATGATTTAGCGAATCCTGCTTTGAGCAGGGGGTTAGACCAGATGGCCCAGGAGGTCCCTTCCAACTCTGCGATTCTATGATTCTATAGTGGACACACCTTGATTTAACATGTCCCTTTTGTCACATTATTTTCATGGGGCCCATCATTTCTGTTTCATGAGTTTTATTTTTATAAAATTCTGTGGAAGCATGGCTGAAAAGCAATGTCTGACTTTCATTTGTTCATTTTCATAGATTTTTTATTTATTATTACTCTTGTCATATTCAAGCTAATTCAGTCACCATTGTGGTTTTTTCTGTCATTAAACGAGGGGTACCAACAATTTTGACCACGTGTGTATAGGAAGGAATAACAGACCAGACAGATCTGTGGCTCTCACTGCTGAACCTACAACCAGGCATGGTCATGTGTGATAATGGTTGTAACTAGAGATGAGCGACTTTGCCTTTTTTAGGGTCGAGTAGGGTTTCATGAAACCCGACTTTCTCAAAAGTCGAGTCAAACGAAATCGGCCGACTATCATGAAAGGTCGAAGGTCTGACTGAAACACAAAACCCAACGCAAGTCAATGGGGAAGCAAAGTCAGCAGGGAGTGGAGGACAGTAAACACACCTAAATGCCGAACCGCTTTTTTAAAGTGCGCGAAAACTCTCTTTCTCCCCGGACGCTGCACATGTCATCTCGTTGCCCGCAGAGTACGTCCTTGCACACTGGTGAAACCCAACTTTGCCATAAGTCGGTGACTTATGAATCTGGCCGACCTGTTTTGCTCAACTCTAGTTGTAACCATGCTTAGCCTACATGCTCAACTTGGAAATTCAGTGGATTCTGAAAACCTATCCAGATTTGTAAGAGCTTCTGGTCAAGGTACACCACGTCAGTGACCATTTCTGCAAGTCAGCTACAGCTGCTGCCACTCTGGCAGTGATGTACAGTGCATGCAAGTGCCAGCTCACTGACTGGTGTGTGATGTGACCACATACTGGAATTCCACACTGCACATGCTGGCAAGGCTTTTTTAACAGCAGAGGCCAGTTGTTGAATACCAGCTCCAACACGCCCATCGGTATTCTGGTCAGACTCCCCACATAACAGCTGTACAGTGGGTATGGATATCTGACATTTCTGTGGTTCTCCATGACATTGAGGTCTACACAAAGATTATAAATGTAAAAGACACCATAATCAGCGCAACAATCCCGCTTCTGGGCAATTTAATCAGTCGTTGCTCTCAATTAAAGATGAAGTTTTGCTTGCAGACTAGGTGGAGATTGAGGAAGACTTTAGACAGGGAGATACTACCCAGCTCAGCCTCATTTCATCTGCTCAGTGCAGATTGGGTAACAATGAGGATGTGGAGTTAAAGAAGAGTAGGAGGAACAGGAACTGGCTGAGTACAAAAGAGGAAAGTACCTACACAAGCTTTGCCCTGTCTCTCCTATATTAATGGGCTGAAGAGTGGAATGAGGAGGAAGATATGGAGGAGAATGAAATGGAGAGTCATTATCATGGTGGAGACAGAGAAGTGTTGGTTGTATGGACTTTGATATATATGCCTTTTCCGTGACCTTTGTGTTATATTCATCTTGGCCAAAAAAGTAGTGGTTGTTCACCTTGCTAGACCCATGCTACAAAGCGAAATTTGCATCTCTCTTTCCTGAGGCAGAGAGGTCTACTAAAATGGTGCTATACCAGAAGGCCTTTGTGGAAAAAATGTTGAAAAAATTCCTATTATACACTAGTGCAGGGGGCAAGCTTCCTTGCCCAACCAAGGAGAAGTAAGGGAGACACACACCAGGTGCAGCAGATGCAGGGGTACACTGTCAAAGGCCTGGGTCAATTTCATGACACCATCTCATCGTCCAGGCCCTGATAACCAGGTATTTTTGACAAGCATAGAAAAGTATTTAAAGATAGTCAAGCAATACCTGACCGGCCAAACCAGCATACTCCCTATTTCCCTTGTACAGTCCTATGTTAAAGTTTGGGCACCCCTATTAATGTTAACCTTTTTTCTTTATAACAATTTTGGTTTTTGCAACAGCTATTTCAGTTTCATATATCTAATAACTGATGGACTCAGTTATATTTCTGGATTCAAATGAGGTTTATTGTGCTAACAGAAAATGTGCAATCTGCATTTAAACAAAATTTGACCGGTGCAAAAGTATGGGCACCCTTATCATTTTCTTGATTTGAACACTCCTAACTACTTTTTACTGACTTTCTAAAGCACTAAATTGGTTTTGTAACCTCATTGAGCTTTGAACTTCATAGCCAGGTGTATCAAATCATGAGAAAAGGTATATAAGGTGGCCACTTGCAAGTAGTTCTCCTATTTGATTCTCCTATGAAGAGTGGCATCATGGGCTCCTCAAAACAACTCTCAAATGATCTGAAAACAAAGATTATTCAACATAGCTTTTCAGGGGAAGGATACAGAAAGTGGTCTCAGAGATTTAACCTGTCAGTTTCCAGTGTGAGGAACATAGTAAGGAAATGGAAGAACACAGGTCCAGTTCTTGTTAAGCCCAGAAGTGGCAGGCCAAGAAAAATATCAGAAAGGCAGAGAAGAAGAATGGTGAGAACAGTCAAGGACAATCCACAGACCACCTCCAAAGACCTGCAGCATCATCTTGCTGCAGATGGTGTCACTGTGCAGCGGTCAACAATACAGCGCACTTTGCACAAGGAGAAGCTGTATGGGAGAGTGATGCGAAAGAAGCCGTTTCTGCAAGCACGCCACAAACAGAGTCCCCTGAGGTTTGCAAAAGCACATTTGGACAAGCCAGTTACATTTTGGAAGAAGGTCCTGTGGACTGATGAAACAAAGATTGAGTTGTTTGGTCATATAAAAAGGCGTTATGCATGGAGGCTAAAAAACACAGCATTCCAAGAAAAACACTTGCTACCCACAGTAAAATTTGGTGGAGGTTCCATCATGCTTTGGGCTGTGTGGCCAATGCCGGCACCGGGAATCTTGTTAAAGTTGAGGGTCGCATGGATTCAACTCAGTATCAGCAGATTCTTGACAATAATATGCAAGAATCAGTGACGAAGTTGAAGTTACGCAGGGGATGGCTATTTCAGCAAGACAATGATCCAAAACACCGCTCCAAATCTACTCAGGCATTCATGCAGAGGAACAATTACAATGTTCTGGAATGGCCATCCCAGTCCCCAGACCTGAATATCATTGGACATCTGTGGGATGATTTGAAGCGGGCTGTCCATGCTCGGCGACCATCAAACTTAACTGAACTGGAATTGTTTTGTAAACAGGAATGGTCACAAATACCTTCATCCAGGATCCAGGAACTCATTAATAGCTACAGGAAGCGACTAGAGGCTGTTATTTTTGCAAAAGGAGGATCTACGAAATATTAATGTCACTTTTATGTTTAGGTGCCCATACTTTTGCACCGGTCAAATTTTGTTAAAATGCAGATTGCACATTTCTTGTTAGTACAATAAACCTCATTTGAATACAGAAATATAACTGAGTCCATCAGTTATTAGATATATGAAACTGAAATAGCTGTTGCAAAAAACAAAATTGTTATAAAGAAAAAAGGTTAACATTAATAGGGGTGCCCAAACTTTAACATATGACTGTAACCTTCAACTATTGGGTCTCAAAGCTGGATTCCTGGCATGAGCTGTCCCTCTATGCCTTGAAGATGTTGTGCTGCTCTGCCACTAGTCTTGTTTGAGAAGGTTTTTAGTGCCTCCACGGGGGTTATAACGGACAGATGCTTTCTCTTGTCAACAGAAAATGCTGACAGATTCACTCTGATAAAAATGAAAAAAGCCTGGATTAGACCCGACTTTTCCACACCACCAGATGACAGCAGCACATAATTTTTTTTAATCTTCAATATTTGAATCAGGTCCTCCAGTTGCTGCCTTTCAAGGATCTATGGATGACCCTCCTTATATTTTTTCCTTTCCTTGCACTTTGTGCAGAGCCTGTCATGATCCTGTGGTTAAGTTCGAGCTGGAGCCTCGGGGGTAAACTCTGTGGCCTCGGTTTGGGCATGGGGAGGGTTTTTATAACCACTGCAGACCTCCATCTTTGTTAGTTATACTTTTGCCCTCGGCTTAGTTAAGTGACCCCTGTGCATTTTTGTTTGTGTCATGTGCCTGCTGCTTTGTTTGATCTCAGGCTTTTGACTCAGTCTGTCCCCATTGTGCATCTGCCTGCTGATTTGGTTCCATCTGCTTGACTTCCCGGTGCCTGACTTCTGCTTGTTTCCCGGCTACACTACTGTCATCCCCTCTGGTGTATGTTTTGAACCCCTCGGCATTTTGACCCTTGGCTCTATTCTAGAAATCCCCTTATACTCAGCGCTTATTTGCGCCTTTGCCTGTTTGGCTTGCCTGTCGCTCTCGGCTCCGGCTCCTAGTCGGCAATTCTTATGGCTGCTGCTCCCTCCAGGAGACCAGAGGCTGACTCCGCCTACGGCTTCACCCCCAGCAGTTACGTGCTACAGGTCCTGCATGCTGACTGCCATGCCAGGACATTCTTACTCTCCCACTGTCTGTCTAAGCCCCTGTATAACCGTGCACTCATCGGGACCCAGGTACTGACCAGTACAGCAGTCCTGGGGATCCCGACAGAGCCTTTATGAGTGTAGAAGTACTACAACTACACTTTCTTAATTTCTGAATGAGGCACTACAGTTGTTTCCTTTAAGGGACTATGGATGACCCTCCTTATATTTTTTCTGGCATTGCACTGTGTACAGTGCCTTAATGAGTGTAAAAGTACCACAAATACATTGTCTTAATATTTGAGTGAGGTCCTAAACATGTTGCCTTCAGTGGTCTATGGATGACCCTGCTTGTAATTTTTTTCTGGCTTTGCATTGTGTGTAGAGCCTTTATGAGGGTAAAAGTATCACAACTTTATTAAATTGCTTATAATAGTTTAATGAAGGGTCATTAGATTGTCAATATTGACTTTTAGGATTGCTACATCCAATAGGTGGCTCTAGATTGCTAGTCCTCTTATATATGTGTAATGTTGGAGATTTTTTTTTAGCAATCTTTGACTGTTTTAAAAAGTATGTAAAAGATAATCTCTGTTCTAAGGGTCACTATTGAAGGAGGAAAGCAGACAATATCAGTCCAAATGAGAGAAAAAATATGAAGAGTATATAACTTCATGTAAAGATAATATTTCAATTTAGTTAGTGAGTGTGACAAAGTGATGGTCAAAGTACTGGAGTGGAGATATGTGTCATTGAGGTCATTAGCTGCAGTGATATGAACCTAGGAAAATGCTCTAGCATAAGTGCTGAGAGAGGTTAATCGGCCATGTTAAGGGCTAGGTTTACTGAACAGCTGGAGAGTGTGTGGGAGGCTGTTCATTATATTTCCAACCCAGGGTGGAGTCCAGAAGATAAATACATAGCCTTCTGGTTCATTCAGTGTTGAGTGTGCCTGGAGATCAGAGCTGCAGAGCTGTGTTTGCGTGATAGGGAAAGTTGAAACATTTTATGTTTGTTCCTGAGCAGGTGGATCCCCACAGCAACACAGACTGTGCAACATGTTATGATTTTTTTTCCATTAGGCCTGAAAGGCTGTGCTTATTTTGCCAACTCTGCACTGGTTTATGCAGTACCTGTAATAAACCAGTGGGAGATTTAAAGAGACACCATTCCTGTGTCAACCTCTATGTGCAACTGAGTGAGACTATTCACCACAAGAGGTTGTCTACTACACTGATGTTGTTAGCATAAAAGCAGAAAGGTTTACCTGTCCAGGCCTCCAGACAAATGCAGTATCAGGATGCAGTGGACCCATATAATTAAGATGACAACACAGGTGCAAGAATACCGATGAAACAACCGCTCGCAGCCTACCAATACATGGAGGGGGTGGTTGCCTGGTATGTTAATGCACAATAAAAAACTTGTATGCGGCACTGTTCATATTTTCCGCAACATGTTTTGTTTTGAGCACAACCTGGCAGACTAATCCTCATGTGTCAGGAATGGAGCCAAGAAGTCTGACCTCTATGTCTGATAAATGTTTGATCATACTGTAAGAGATGGATTATAAAAGGATATCAGGAAACAATCTGGTCATTTGTGGAATTGACACATTTGGGTTTTGCAAACAAAAAAGTATGATTCAGCAGATGCATTGGCTCAGGCAGAAGACCCACGGGGTTATACAGGGATATCCTTAGTCCTTCTGCCCTATTGGGGCATATAAATGTCATAGATTGTAGCCTACTGTAGAATTATTCATACCCTAGTGGTCTCAATGTGACCATCATCATTTAGAATGGGTAGACACTGACTACAAGAAGTTTGCTTGGAACACAATCTCTCCAGTGAAGAAAAGGCAAGACAATGATATGTATATACAGTACATACTACTGTACAAAAGTTTTAGGACTTGTGCAGACGACCGTATTTTCAGTCCGAGTGCGAACCGAGTAAGCATATCATACTCGGTCCAATGTTATTCTATAGGGCCATGCATAGGTCCAATTTTTCCTTTGGACAGATTCTGTCTGAGCAGTAGCGTAGCTACAGGGGGACAGAGGGGGCCATCGCCCCTGGCCCCGTCACATGAAGTGGCCTACCAAAAGTCACTGCTGCTTTTTAATGAGATCCACAATTGTCCTAAATAATGCGACACTGGCACTTCACAACACTAATAACCTAAATTCGGACTTACATAAATCATAGCCGAAAGAAGAGTTCCAGAAATATAATAAAAAACACCATATTTTTATTTATATTAAAAATAACAACAACAATTAAAATATCAATGAGCACCCAAAATAAGAGAGATATATGCCAAACGTGTTTAAATATCCTGCAGCTAGTACATCACCACTTATAATAATCCCTGACTAAATCCACAAAAAAATGCTTTATAGTGTGAGGTATCGCTGTCATTTACTTGGGGAATTCTCGCTTGGCAGCGAACAAAACACATCCGGCACGGGTTTTCCATCAAACATAGCAGTCCATGTGGTTTATTACACAGCATAAACCGATAGAAGCAATCAACAAAACTTCACAAAAACAGCAGAGCGTCCATTATAGCTTCCCACTATAAACCCAGTGTTCACACAGGTTGTTCAATGTCCAGCATACAGGCTCTCTTAGCCTCATTTATCTCACCCACGTAAGGGTCTCCCAACACACCGGCCTCACCAGCACAAAACTCACGTGTCCTGTCTGTGTGCTATTCAGGACGCACCGTCTCCACCTGAGACCGTCCAACACACAGGGCGCACCGGGTGCTATTCAGGGAGCCGACCCTCTTTCCAGGGTTTCCAAACACACCGGTCTCACCAGGTCCAGTGGCTTAGTGGGTGCTATTCAAGACATCCATCTCTGCCTGAGACTGCCCAACACTTACGCCTCACCAGATCCAAGGTCATACCACGTGCTCCAGGGATCTTCCCAACACTGACCCTCCAGGACCTTGCTCACTGAACCCTCCAGGAACACAGTCTTTCCCACTGACCCAGGTCAGTACCACACGAACACCAGTCCGTTGCCTGTGTCAGCCACACTGATCCTCGGATACCTCTTCTCCTCAGAGGCACCCTATAGTAATCACCAGTCTCTTTCTCACTGATCCTGGTCAGTAAAACACGTTTTTTCATGACCGTCACCTGCTGGCCGCGCAGGTTCTCGGACCCCTCTACAGCAGAGGTATCCTAGTAAACACCAGTCTTTTTCTCCTGAGGAAACGGCCGCACTGGGCTCACCGATTCGGACAATGTTTTACTCACTAGGCCGGCCCACGGTTCCAGAACCACAGCCGGACAGTGGCTTCCCCAACCATCAGCCTTCCTGGCTCAGCGTTGCCAGCACTGCAACATGCACATTTTGGAAACCGTTGCCCTTAGCAACAGACTTTGCAGTCCTCTTCCGTTGCTCCCAGCAACAAGACTACAATATTGCCCATTGCTTTCTCCACCAAATGTGAGGTAGCGCTGTCATTTACTTGGGGAATTCTCACTTGGCAGTGAACAAAACACATCCGGCATGGGTTTTCCTTCAAACATAGCAGTCCATGCAGGTTTATTACGCAGCATAAACCGATAGAAGCAATCAACAAAACTTCACATAAACAGCAGAGCGTCCATTATAGCTTCCCACTGTAAACCCCGTGTTCACACAGGTTGTTCAATGTCCAGCATACAGGCTCTCTTAGCCTCATTTATCTCACCCACGTCAGGGTCTCCACATGGTTCCGTCACTCATGCTGCAGACGTCCATATCCCTCCAGGGAACTTTCAGGCTCTGGCAGCCATTACACACAGCCACACACAGGCTGTTAGCCAGGAGACAACTCTCCTCACGGGACCTTCCACACTGGACCAACCAGGTCCCTGCATTCACCCCTTGTGACTCACCCTGGCCACATTATATCATTCATAGCCACGCCCACTGGGTCACATGACTCTGACCTCATCACAGGTCCTTCAGGCATTTTCACACTCTTTACAACCGTGCTTTAAACCCATCCAGTGGGTATGTTTGTAGGTAACCAGGCCCCCCCAACTCTCTAGTTACCTTGAGACTTCTCCCTCTCATATTAAATCAGCATCTCAGCAAAGACCTTGCTGATCACACAGACATAAGTCTCCATCTCAAAGCTACCCACTTTGAGATACCTAATGGCCATTCAATATTCTGCCATTCATCCTTTTTCCTGGAACCTCCACACAGTGCCCCCTAGCTGACACAGTGGTTACTACACCACATAAGCCAATAGGATTCCATCAGAAATGTGGCCCTATAATTCCATATTACATATGTATAATAGAAACAAGTCCACAATATAACGCTATGTTTATACACTACATTTTAGTAATGGAGTCAAATACTCCATATAGTGCTATAACTCTTTATGTCACATATATAATGAAAAACCGGTCACATTACCAGGGAATGCAAATTGCGGGTGAAGGCAGCAGAAACACCGGGATGACACGTCTCTGCGCATTTCGCATCCAGCTTCTTCTGGGGGCATTATAGAAAGCTGTAGATAAGCCTTGAAAGGCAGCGGCTGAATCTTATAGCGGCCAAAACAGGTAACAGGTGCACTTTAAGCTGATTCAGAAATATCTCTAAATGAGACGCAGAGCCATGCCAGATGAAAAACACATTATCTATGTAATGTGATGAGGCTTTCATGTCCTGGTGTGTCAAAGACCACCTCTCTTTTCCACAGCCAAAGGAACAAATTGCCATATGAGGGCATGCATATTGCCCCCCCGTTTCCTGGAGCAGTAGGAAGGGGAGGAAGATGGTCCACATAGTCAGTATTACATACTCGCTAATTTTGTTTATATATATATATATATATATATATATATATATATATATATATATCGCCTAATAAAGGGTTACTGGGGTCTCAATGCCGCTTTTTACTGTCTAAGTGTCTTTTAACTGATCTTATTGACTATTTATGTACATGTTTAATAAAATATTCAGGATTGAGAGTCCTCAGTAGTTGATACCTTTTAATGGCTAACTGAAAAGATGGTTACACATTGCAAGCTTTCCAGACTACTCAGGTCTCTTCATCAGGCTAGCTACGGTACAAAGATATACATCTTTCCTGTATGTTTAATAAAGTATTACACTTGATATTATCTCAAAAATGCTTCTCCCAACTTTTTGAATATAGTCTCTGAGTGAAATTGTGTGTGGTTATATCCATTATACACCACTACGATGAGATTATAAATGTAGGTATGTGTGTAAAGGGAGTCACACTAAATAATTTTAGAGGTTTGCTTAGGCTTTTAATTACTAAAAAATGTTTCCATTTTGCTTTTTCTACAAGGGTCTGCACCAAAATAATGCATTAACTATGTTTTATAATTATTGCATTTTTGCTACGTTATTTTTTGGCACTTAAGTTTTTTAATGTATTTGGTGCATTTTTGGTAGATTTGAACCTTTTTTTAATTCATATTTAGTATAGAACTTTTATGATTCTACACATAAAACTGCAATTTTTTCAGGTTGACCAGAGAAGAAAAAAGATAAAAACACAACCTTTATTAAATTCCAAAATCACAACAGAGACTGACTAGAACATACAAAACAGAAGATAACAAAAACCCAAGGTCTCAACAATATAGATAGGGTAAGGTGGCAGTCCACACTCACTCAACAAACTAGTGTCACTACTTGTTTCATTGTTCACAAAATAGACGACTCCTCAGGAGACTATCTCATATCTTGACTCATATTGTAACAAGACATAACATACACTCCTAAAAACACTTAACATATTAAATGTAGACTAATACCACCACTTAAAGTATATCAAATAAGAAATAATATCATACTATTTCAAAAGTTAATATCTTTATTGCAAAAAAAAATCTCACAGTGAAAGAAAAAACAGTAAAAACAAGCCCCTAAAACAAACATAAAAAAATTAGGGCAGTGTGGTTACAAAATTAATGCAAATGGCTAGTACAATTATTATATATGGTAGTAATAACTACATAATGCAAGTAAATACATTGCCATATTGAATAAATGACAAGGCAGATGGATTTTTTATCAATGGTTTGCGAAAACTAGTGTCAAAGACCCCATTAAAGCAGTATTATTTTCAACAACCATTATCCAAAATACAGACCATGTGCCATGATTTTTGATTGAACCACAGAGTCCAGCACCCCAATGCGCATTTCGTGTGTAGCTTCATCAGGAGGTCTTTGACACTATTTTTCGCAAACCATTGACTCAACAAATATATTTTTCTGCTTTTCCATCTGCCATGTAATTTATTCAATATGGCTATGTATTTATTTGCATTTTGTCATTATTGATATCATATATAATAATTGTACAAGCTATTTGTATTAATTTTTGAACCACACTGCCCTAATTGTTTTCATTGTTTTTTTAGGGGCTTGTTTGGACTGTTTTTTCCTTCAGTGTGTGATTTTGTTTTTGCAATAAAGATGTTAACTTTTGAAATAGTATCTTTTTTCTTATTTGATATACCTTAAGTGGTAGTGTTAGGCTGTGGGCACACGTAGCGTTTTAAAACGCTCACTAAAAACCGGACTCCTTCCCAGAAATCGCGCATTTTTTTCCGCGCGATTTCACCGCGATTTTACCGCGATTATGATCGAGATTTTCGCGTGCGATATTCAAGCACTTTCCAAGCGATTTGAAGCATCGCTTGGAAAGTGATTGACAGGTTGGTCACACTCGTCAAACATAGTGTTTGACAAGTGTGACCAGGTTTTTACTATTGAGGCCGCCTATGCGGCATCAATAGTAAAAGATAGGATGTTAAAATGCTAAAAAAAAATAAAAAAATCGGTGTATATTTACCTTCGGGCGTCCCGCGCTGCATTCCCGGGCCTCAGCGTTCCCAGTAATGCCTTGCGCGACCTGTGATGACGTAGTCTCGCGTTGCTATAGCGATCTCGCGAGACCGCTAGAGTCACGCGAGACTACGTCATTACAGGGCCTTGCCTCAAGGCATTACTGGGAACGCTGTGGCCGGGAATGCAGCGCGGGACACCGGAAGGTAAATATACCCCAATTTTTTATTTTTTATTCTTTTTTTTACAGGGGTATGGTACCCAGGGCCTGGAGGACAGTCTCCTCTCCTCCACACTGTGGGTACCAACCGCACATGAGACGCTTAACTTCCCGCATGGTGGGCATAGTCACATGCGGGAAGTAAGCGATTCTCATGCATTCCTATGGGTGCGGAATCGCGGCAATTCTTTGCGATTCCGCACAAAAGAATGAGCATGCTGCGATTTTTTCCGCGATGCGATTCCGCCGCGGAACGCAGCATTAGCACAGCATGTGCGGAATGCCATAGGAATGCATGGGGGGCGTTCTGTACACGATTTTTAAGCGTTTTCGCGCCGAAAATCGCGGCAAAAACGCTTAAAAATCGCTACGTGTGCACATAGCCTTAGTCTGCATTTGATCCTTTCCCGTGGTTATCACCACATGATATTATATGCTTTTGATATATTATGGTTCTACAAATCCTTTTTTTTTAATAATCACTTAACATATTAGTCTTGAGCAGCCACCAGACTCTTTATGGGCTAGACCCAGTATCGGAGAGTCCCATTAACTCTGGAATAGCCCCCCTACTGTTTAATCATCAAAGTGTTTAAACGAAGATACACTATATTCGTTTTTATAAGGAACTAGTCCACTAACTGTATGAAGTGGCTGTGAGTCAGTAGTGCAGACCCTGTGTCCTTTACTACACTCCTTCTCAAAACAGCCCACTACTTATCATTCAATGAACACCGATTCTTAGTGCTTTAACAGACCATTTAGACATCATGATTGCACATATCCCCAGTCTTTATCATGATATTGCACTTTTTCCCTAACCAGTCATAGCGAAGCTTATTATGGGACACTGCTCATAGTACACACAGATCCTACCACAGCAGATAACAATCACACTGTCAACATGTTAGTAAGCTTAAGCTTGCCTCCTTGACGCCATCCTTAAACTCATGCTGGCATTGTTCGCTGACATCCCTAGAGTACCTGTTTCAGTGTATCACATCACTAAAAGGAGCACAAACCATGTGCATTCCGATCAGAAGTTATAGTCACGTGAGTGCAGAGGTACTAATATGAGAGTCAGCTATAGTATGGTCTATATGACACACTTGTAAATACTCTCTGTTAATATATGTCCGACTAACAAGGAAAGATAATACAAATTAAAACATAACTTTTAATCTGATAATGTAAAACTGGATAAATCACACAAAAAAACACACAGTGATAAAGTGTAAGGGCAAAAAAGTTGCCAGTGCTCAATAACAAATGGTTTGATCTCACCACTGTTGTAGAAATTCACTGCAGGTTGCAGGTATACAGGCGCATGGAAGATGACTATGTAGGCAGAGAGGGGCAAAATTTCTAATATCCCCTGTCGTGCCTCTGCATTGGTCTTGCCCTTACAAGAACAGTCCCCAAGTAAGGCTTCTAAGATGGACTCACCAGATTGGTTATGGTCTCCCTTCACCTTTCCTCCCCCATTTCGGGGATTCATCAGGGGAGTAAAATAGTATGTGGGAAAGCTAAGGGTTTCTGCATTGGCAGGTAGCCCAAATATCAGGTCCAACTGGTGTTGTTAGAACCTGTAAAATAAGAGCCTTACACTTGAGATCATGCCCTAGATGAAAACTGAAAATGTATCAAAGATTAACAGTGAAGAAAGAATTTATGCAAAAACAATATTACAATCCCCCTTAAAAATAAACAAATTATTCAATAAATGATAGCTATCCCATCAAAGTCCTAATAAAACCTTCAACTTACCCTCCCAAAAATCAATCTCTAATGTGCCTACACTGACAGAAAATTAAAAAGCTATAGCTCCCGACATGATTCTGTGACACCCCAGAGTCTGGTTGTCACAGTGACATTGCCTCCCTCTAAGAGGTGAAGTCATGCTTGGAGGCAGAAAGAGAACCCCCATGTCAGGTAACATAGATTAAATCACAATTCCTGCTGCAGGTCAGAAAAGGGAGCTGCCTTATAAATTCTGGCCAGCAGATGGGGTTGGTGAGTCAGCTAGAAGTGAGCTGGGGGAGTTGTCATGGAAACGGGAGCAGCTGTGAGCTGTGAGAAAATGACAGGGCAGTTAAACGTGAGGTAAAAAGATCTTTCTAGAAGATCCTGTCAGTTAGAGATGGAGAGCTGATCTGAGAGGAGGGGAAGGACGATAGCAGAGAGAAGGGGCTTTGGGGAAGCTAAAACTGCAAAACTGCATATAGCAGACCCCAGAGTGAAGTGCTAACAGAGAGAAAAGGGACGCCAGAGTCCTTGGTGGTCAGTAGCTGTATGTCCTGATCGCCGAATCTGAAAGTACAGGGGACTGTAAGTTCCTGTGTGACATTGAACACCTGAGGGCACGGCAGCGGATAAGGAGCCTGGGGCTGATGGAGAAAAAGGACAGTACCCGTGGAATAGGTTCATGCTGACAGCTGTGCAGGTTAGTGAAATCATCACGCAATTGAAGGTCGCAGCTTAGTTACAAACAGCAGAGACCCACACATAAAGTGCAGAAGGAAGGTCCTAAACCCCCACCTGGCAGGGTGGATCCCCTGAATGCCTCCAGGCAAGCCGGACTCAAGCCATCACCTGTATGTGGTTCTCCGGATTGCAACCAATTGCCAGTAAAAGGTAAAGAAACTGCACCTCTCTGTGTCCTTCTTTCATTACTCTGCACCCCAACGTTCACAGCCATCTTAACTATTAATCAAACATCTTTGCCCTGGGACTATTGCTGGACATACCTGTCGAGAGCCATTTTCACCTCAGCTGCGACACACCAACAGACTTAGGGGAACAACACCGCAGCGCTGGTCACCTCTGACCAGAATACCACAGGTGGCGTCACGTATTTAATCATCTATAAACTTTATCTTCAGTTTTACCACATCTAACAACATCACAAACAACTTTTCCCCCTATGCTATTTTATTATTTAATGGATGCCCCAGGGCCATGGACCGGGTCACCGCCGCCGTGACAGTCCCCCACTGAAGTCGACGGGCCCGGTACCGAGTACCCCACGGCCCTGCTCCTGCGCCGCGCTCACGCGCCCGGGCGCTCCAACTGGCATCACGAACAGGATTTAGCGAGCCTAGCAAAGTTGGGTACAAGGAGCCTGGCAAAGCTGGGTTCTGTGCACCATAGACTTTATTAAATTGAGTGCTAAAGATTTGACTGAGCTTTTAAGTAACCGCCAAAACTGCGCCACACAGTGCGTGCGAGCAGAGAGGGGCGTGCCAGTGAAGCTGGAGCTGCGATCTATTGTGAGCAAGTGAAAAACAGGAAGAAAAATGCCCAACTCGGGTGAAGATTCAGCGGCGGATGCAGCCGCAGCCCCCATAATGCTGCTATCAATGCCAGGAGCAGCCCGGTTACCTCAGTACTCAAGGGAGTCGCACACCATGAGGATTTTAAAGAAAGACTTTGTAGTTTGTTCAAAGTGTACCCCCTGTCAGAGAGCCAAAAAGTCAGTATCCTCTTTGGCCAGTTAACTGGTGCGGCCCAGAGGGAAGTAAAGTCCTGGCCGGACACTGATAAAGGAACTGTCAAACAAATCTTAGCCAGACTGAAAGACACTTTTGATACCCGCACTGCAACAGAGATAAAAATGAGATTCTTTGGGTGTAAACAGAGGGTGCAGGACAGTAAACGGGATTATGCCCTTAATCTTCAGGAGGCACTACGGGCCGTAAAGCAGGTTGACCCTGAGAGTGTGCAAGATGAAGATAGATTACTAACGGAGCAGTTTATAGAGGGACTCCAGTCTAACAACCAAAGGACACAGCTGCGTATAATGGCACTACAAAATCCTGAATTGGACTTTGCACACTCTAAGGATAGAGCCATCCGAGTGCTACGTGAACCAAACCCTGGCAGCACAGAGCCCTCTAAGCATCCTGCAATTACATACCAGCAGGAGGCAGCATCCTTTCCAAAGACCCCTATTGAGACTGACAAGTCATCCCAAGATGATGATTCTGCTGCAGACTTACGTCTCCAAGTCAAGGAACTAACCAAAAGTGTGGCTGCACTCACAAAAACTGTGCAGTCCCTGCAAGTGACTCCAAAGAAGATACAGCTGGCCTCAAGTCCAGAAGATGTCCTAATGCAACAGCAGAAGAGGATCCCACCGACCAGAGGGAGAGACAGCGATCGTTACGACAAGGACGGACAGCCCATCTGTCGCCGCTGCAACAAGGTGGGACACCTAGCAAGATCCTGTCATTTAAACAAGCAACCCCTGGGGCAAAGGGCCAACCCCCAGGAGAAAGATGACCAGGCCCACCAAATTGGCGAGACAAGTAAGTAGGAGGACGACCAGTCCTGCCTGTCGTGATTGACGGTTTTCCGATGAACGCTTTACTGGACACCAGCTCCCATGACGTTGGTATTGTCAAGTATTTACCTCGTAAGGGGATATCAAGCATCTTGACTTACCCCAAAACCCCCCACCGTGACCATAAAATGACCACCCCCAACACGGCGCCAACTAATACACAGACACCGGTATTTCTTTTTGGAATTTTATGGCCACAGCAGCCTTTTATTATAACAATAAACAAACAATAAACACTGTATCATAAACAATACAATGAATTTAACCCTGGAAGGAGAAGTCCTTGAAGCCACAAGATCGTGGTGAAATAGTACACATATCGTGGACAACCCCCGACCATTTGCTCCCAGCCGTTACCCCACAGGCTCGGGAGCACCAGCACACCAATAGATGTTGTCCACAAACTCCTTGGGGATCCGCCCTCTTCCGACGGAAAACTCCCCATCCACCTTTCACCAGATCACGACCAGCATACCTTTAAACGAAGGAGACCCTACCCAGAGAGTCTCCCAAACCAATTTACACCGACATCAAGGACTCCCCCTCCCCCAAAACCGCCACAACGAGGGGCCTTTGAACACCTCAATGACCCGAGACCCCCACAACCCGCCAAGCGACAGCCTTCTCTATACCCTCCTGAAGGGCGAGGGCCCAAATATCGGAACCCACTGCATTCAAGTGAATCCCGTCCGCCAACCAGTAATCGCCCTCACCCTTCCCCAAATCAAAATGTCGCACGGCAACTCCCCCGTTTTTAACTATAAAAGCGGACACCGCTCTGTTAACCTTGATCCTTGCCCGGTTGACCTTCTCCAATGATCTCATGGACCGCCAACGCCTGCGTGGCATGATCTCTGACCACACAATCGTGACTTCCCGATAAGTCACCCACAACCGCAAGCAATCTTGCTTAATGTCCTTGATCAACTCCCGGAAGGGACGAACAGCCAGATCATTACCCCCAGCGTGAATAACGAGAACATCTGGTGCCCGGTCCAAACGAACACACTCGTGAATTTCCGGCAACACCCGACGCCACACCAGGCCCCGAAAACCGATCCACCGCACCACCGCCGCCGATCTGGAAATTCCCAACTGCCTGCCATCGGTCCTGACATCGGCTCTCACCGCTCCCCAGTAAACAAAGGAGTGACCAAATATCCAAACCAGCAGCGGTTCCGTACCTGAAACACAAAACGACACTCACAGAAACATATCGCAAGAAAACACTCCAATACTTGCAATATTTAATCAACCCCATGGACCACACCAACCGGACACACCTCCTGCATGCCAGAAGGCCGAACATAACTCCGATAACGATTAGACCTCCACCCTCCTATACGCTGTATGAAAGAGGGACCCAAACCACGCTCAGCTGCCTCAGTCGCCACACCAATCCGAAAAGAATGCGAAGCAAACCTAGAATCGTCCAAACCCAAACACCGAATTGACTTCTTAAACACCGCACCAAACTGATATCGAGACAGACTTCCCCCGTCTGCGTGACACAACAAAGATCCACCCAGACTAGGACGAAGATCCCAAAATCTACGCAAACACTGAGCCGGGCACATTCTGGAACCAGAGACAACTCCCAACACAACTGGACGGCCTTTCCCAGCCTGGTCCGTTTTCGACCTCCGTAGCCAGAATTCGACGCCCTGAGTGGTCAACGTCACATCCCTGGCTAACAACCCGCCCACAGACTCTTTATTGTGAGACACGAGTTCCCCGATCCGCAGTTCCCCAAAAAATGCAAAGGAAAAAGCCAGCCGAAACAACTCAACCTCATAACCATCCGCGCATACCGATTCCAGAACCAAACCCAATTGCTCAAGCATATTAAACGACACTGGCCACCGTAAATCACCCCCCCCCGAAAGCGGCGAAAATCTTTCGCCGCCTGTCTAACCAAAAACGTTTTGGTCAAATCCCTGTGCCCGCGCAACCGAAAACCGAAAGACAATCCGGCCAACAAACGTGTCACCCTTGCCCGAGACCAACCTTCGTTTGCGCCCTGCCCCAACCATGACAACAACAGACCCTCTTCCTCAAGCCTGGCCCCACTGGTGGAGCCAGCCATAATGACCTCTTCCCACGCACACCACACATTCCGGTAGGCCTCCCAGGTTTTTGGTGCCAAAAACGATACGATCAGTGACTCCGCGGCTCGTAAACCACCCTCCACAATTCCTCTGGACAAATCAGACCCTCGAACTCTGCCTCCGGGGCCAAGGAACAAAAACGATCCCACTGTAAGTGAGAGAGAGAGTCAGCTATTTCATTCTTCACTCCAGGCACATGTGTCGCCGTCACATGCGCATTCAAAGACAAACATGCTAGCACCAACTTCTGCAAAACCCTGACCACTGGAGGGGATGATGCAGTAAGACCATTAATCGCGCTCACCACCCCCATGTTGTCGCAATTAAAACGAAAGCGCCGATTCCGAAACTCCTAACCCCACAAATGAACTGCCACCAGAATGGGAAAAATCTCCAACAACGTGATGTTACGCACCAACCCAGCCGAAACCCAAGCGGCAGGCCACTGAGCGGCGCACCATTGCCCTCCAAAATAAGCACCAAAACCGAATCCGCCTGCCGCATCCGTAAACAAATCCAAAGCATTGTTGCAGACCACATCAGCCATTACCAACGATCGACCGTTGTACTTCATCAAAAAGGACTCCCAAACCTCCAAGTCGGCCCTGAGCTCCGCCGACAATCTCACAAAATGATGTGGAGCCCGAGCCCCCGAAGTAGCGCTAGCCAGCCTACGTGAAAAAACTCGACCCATCGGCATTACCCGACAAGCGAAGTTCAGCTTTCCCAACAGCGACTGAAGGTCCCTCAACGAAATTTTACGCAACCGACGTGCGCGAACAACCTCTGCCCTCAAATCATCAAGCTTGTCTTCCGGCAACCGGAATTCCCATTCGACCGTATCGATGACGATCCCCAGAAAACGCAAACACGTACCGGGGCCCTCAGTTTTCCCGGGTGCCAACGGAACCCCGAACCGATCCGCCACCCACTCAATCGCCTTCAAAATCCTGAGACAACGCGAAGAATCCGCTGGGCCAATACACAAAAAATCGTCCAAATAATGAACTATCGAATCACCACCAGAGACATCGCACACAACCCACTCAAGAAAAGAACTAAAAGCCTCAAAATACGCACAAGACAAGGAACAACCCATAGGTAAACACCTATCTACAAAAAACCTGTCTTCCCAGAAACAGCCCAACAACCTCACGCTGTCTGGGTGAACCGGAAGCAAACGAAAAGCGGACTCAACATCAGTCTTAGCCATAAGGGCCCCACGACCACATTTCTGGACCCAACCTGCCGCTTCATCAAATGAAGAGTATACCACTGAACAAATCTCCGGATCGATACCGTCGTTAACCGACCTCCCCCGTGGGTAAGACAAATGCTGAATGAGCCGAAACTTATTGGGCTCCTTCTTCGGAACCACCCCCAACGGGGAAACGACCAAATTCGGAAAAGGAGGAGACACGAAAGGGCCCGACATGCGCCCCAACGAAACTTCCTTTTGGATCTTCTCCGAAACAAATGACGGATGCTCCAAAGCAGAGCGCAAATTTTTTAAAACAAACGGGATTTCAAACGGAGGATCCGGAATCTGAAAACCCTCCTGAAAACCAGAATACAACAGCTCCGCTCCTACCCTATCAGGGTATCTATTTAGATAGGGGACCATCCTTTCCAGATTCACTGGAGTCTCCCCCTTGCGAATTACCCCCCCGGATTTGGACTTCCCTTTCTTAAAACACTTTGATGCCCCATGTGAAGTACCGTTGCAGTTTGAGCAGAGGTGTTTAAATTTACAGTTGGCCCCAAACTTACACTGGCCGTCATTAAACTGCCAGCACACCCCTGCCTTGTGTGTTCCCGACTGCCCTTGACCCCCGCCACCCGTAGAGCCGGCAGTGCCGCTATTCTGGCTGGTGCTTCCAGCCCCCCCAAGAAAGGAACTCCCAGACTTATTTTGCGCTATCACCCGCATCCACAAGCCAAAGTCTTTTTGGTCCCAGCGGATAGCCGGACGCACAGCTTTCCTCTGACGAAACTGCTCGTCATACCGCAGCCACGCCTGCCCGCCATATACTCTATAAGCCTCCCCAATAGCATCCAAATAACAAAATTACGCGGAGCAATTATCAGGGGCCTGTTCCCCGATAACACTCGCCAAAATAGCAAACGCCTGCTGCCAATTTACAAATGTCTGAGGAATCAAGCGCCACCTCCTCTTTTCTTCCTCTTCCTTTTTGCTATCCTCTTTCTTACTTTTGTCCAAATTAAACTTCTCAAGAGGCAATAGCGAAAATATTTCAACATATTCATCCTTCCAAATCCGCTCTTTCACCTCCTTTTTCAAATGGGCCCCCAACGAACCCTCAAAACACACATACACCTCGCCATGCGCCCGATCATCCAGATGCACACGACACTCCTTTTCCTTCTCGGTTTGCACCGACACTGAAACCGGCGTGCCAACACAAGGGCCCGACGCAGCCGCGGCCTTGACCCGCCAACCCGCCACCCTGTGGCCCAACCCACGCTGCTACTGGCGACGACCCCACAAAACCCTGCTCCAAACGTAAAAGCAAGCTACGCACATCCGCCAACACATCACATACTCCCCCAGCCGACCCTGAACTGCTAAAATCAGCCTCAACCCCACCACCCCCGGACTCTGCTAAGGGGCCCTCCACCACCACAGACGAAGACAAAAGCGGGTGACAAACAGGGGACATAGACGCATACTCACCGGGCTGCGAGGGGGCTGTGTGCCCTCCAGCTGGAAATCCTGGATCCCCAAACGATGACGCCTCGTGGACCTCCCGCCTCCAGGCGGCGAACTCACCGCCTCGTTGCTGCGGCCCAACACCCCTGCAGACTGAGCCGGGGTGGGAGGCCTGAACCCCCCAACGGAACTGGGCCGCGACACCCCCACAAAAGAAGGCTCCTGCCTCCCCCCGCCGAGAGTCAATTCGGCCACGCCATCGCGAGGGACCCGGTCGCTCAGGGCCCCCCACGGCAACTGGGAGCCCGACAGCGTCCTCCGCTCCCTCCAGTCCCGCTGCAGCCATGGGGCTGGGCACAATCTCGGGGGTCAGAGGTGAGCACCGCTGCAGGGGCGCCGCAGCAGCGCCCCCCCATTCCAGCCAGCTCCCCCCCATGGCCGGGGGACGCGACCCGGTTCAGCCCTGCCGCCTGGCAGGCCGCCGCTCCACCCGCGGCCGAAACACCCGCCGAGGCAGGCCGCGCGGCTCGTCCACCACCACCGCGGCCCCCCGAAGGACCTGGTGCCGCCGGAAGTCGGGCGCGCACCAGCCCCGCCCCCTTCCGGCCACGGGGCGAAGGTCCGGACGCCGCTGCAGGGCCTCGCCGCGTGACTGGATTCCTCCCAGGCCGCGCACCCCCGGATGGGGAAGGCTGCGTCGCGCGGCCTGGAGGGTCCCGGGAGGGGCTCCGGCGGCGACGCGAGGCCCGGGGAGCGGTGTCGGGGGACAGCCGCTCTGGAGGCCGCGCCCGCCGGGGCCTCCGTTCTCTCACCTCGGCCTGCCCCGGCGCTCGGTGAAGCAGGCCGGCCACCTGCGCCTCCAGCCAGCCAGGAGGCTGCCCCGCCGCTGCCGCCCGCAATCTGTCCAAGGCCTGGTCCACCCCCGACATCCCGGTGAGTTCTGTGGGACTGCTCAGGAGCTGGGACAACAGGAACAGAGGGCGGGCACCCCCCAGACCCTGCATTAAATACCCCCTAGCTCCCCCTCCCCTTTAACCCTTCACCTTCCCTCACTAACTTCCAACCCCCCGTCATGTTGGCCTCCGCCCACGCCTCCTCTAGGGGGTTGGGAGGCTCACTCCGGCCATTTCTAGTGACAACAATGTCATATGTTCTTTTTAAGCAGTACTGGGCTGATTCAGACATTACTCATAGCCCAGATAAAGACCTTGCCATCTTTGCCTGCAATGGTCAGCCCTTGCCTCAGATGGGATATAAAGAGGTGACCATTAAGATTGGCCAAGTAGAATTGCAATCACAAGGTTTCATTATAGTAGATATTGACAAACGCGAATGCCATCCTATGATCACTTTAGGCACTAATGTAATTGAAAATTGTCTTGGAGAAATTATTGCTTTGTTACAACAGGTAGCCAAGACCACTAGCTCCAGTCAGCAACGGGTTCTGCAAAAGGAGATCAGAGCCCTGATGCAGAGACAACAGGTAGAGCTGTCTGGTGGAGAAGTCGGCAGTGTCAGAGTATGGGATCCTTTCCCCATTGCAGTACCTCCCAGAAGTGAAATATTAATTTGGTGTAGGGCAGCAATAGGCCTCAGGGGTCAAGATTACCAAGCCCTGGTAGAACCCATGTACTCTAATAGTAGGCCCACTATCCTGACAGCCAGAGGGGTAGTTGATGTCCACAAGGGGAGAGTACCAATACGCATCTTAAATTGTGGGGAGAGAGTGGTCCAGTTACCCCGGTATGCCACCCTTGCTAAGTTGTTCACTGTCAGCAACAATGCAATAGAGGCACTGGAACCCTTGCTTCCGTCTGACAAGGTGGAAGAGAATGGCTCTGAAGGGCAGCAGGAGGGTTGGTGTCAGCAGCTACACGTAGGCACTGACTCCACTCCTTCGCACCAAAAACATGGGGCATACCGGGTGGCTCGAGAATTTGAACGGGTCTTCAGCAAGCATCCTCTAGACGTTGGGCAGGCAAAAGCGGTTCAACATCATATCCCCACCGGAGATCATCCACCCATTAAAGAGAGGCACCGGCCTGTACCCCCAGCACACTATCAATGTGCCAAGAGTATGTTACGGGAGATAAAGGAGGCTGGGGTAATCAGAGATAGTTGTAGCCCCTGGGCAGCTCCATTACTCCTCGTTAAGAAGAAAGATGGTACTATGAGAATGTGTGTAGACTACAGGCGGATTAACAGCGTTACACATAAGGACACTTACCCATTACCTAGAATTGAGGAATCACTAGCTGCACTGAGAACTGCTAAATATTTCTCTACCTTAGATCTCACCAGTGGGTATTGCCAGGTTCCTGTGGCAGAGGCAGGCAAAGAGAAGACGGCGTTTACAACACCAAAGGGCCTCTGCGAGTTTAACTACATACCGTTCGGGCTCAGCAATGCACCAGGAACATTTCAGCAGTTAATGGAATGCTGCCTTGGACATAAAAACTTTGAAACCGTTCTGCTGTACCTGGATGACATCATCGTTTTCTCCAAAACCTACGAAGACCATTTGAAGCACCTGGCCGAGGTATTCGAAGCCCTGTCCAACTTTGGCTTAAAAGTAAAGCCTTCCAAATGTCACCTTTTGAAACCCAAGGTGCAGTACCTAGGCCATATGGTGAGCGCGGAAGGTGTGGCACCCGATCCTGACAAAGTCACCGTTATCCGGGACTGGCAAAGACCAAGCACTATTCATGAAGTGAGGCAATTTCTTGGGTTAGTAGGCTACTACCGAAGATTTATCAAGGACTTCACCAAGATAGCAGCACCGCTGCAAGATCTTCTAGTGGGCCAATCCAAGAAGGCCAAGAACAAAAATCTTCCATTCGAGTGGAGCAAAAGGATAGAAGAGTCCTTCACCAAGTTAAATTGGCCCTCACGGGAGATGAGGTCCTGGCCTACCCTGACTATGACCAACCATTTGTACTTTACACTGACGCCAGCAACATGGGATTGGGAGCAGTGTTGTCACAAGTGCAGAAAGGCAGAGAGAGAGGGATTGCCTACGCCAGCAGGAAGCTTCGTCCCACTGAGAGGAACCCCCACAACTACAGTCCCTTAAACTGGAGTTCCTCGCCATAGTCTGGGCGGTAACAGAGCGCTTCAAGCACTAATTGGCATCAGCAAAGTTCACCATCTACACGGACAATAATCTGCTAACCCACCTTGAAACGGCAAAGCTTGGGGCACTTGAGCAGCGATGGATGGCCCGGCTGTCCAACTATGAGTTCACCATTAAGTACAGAGCAGAACATAAGAACGCTAATTCGGATGCGTTGTCCAGGATGCCAAATTCACCAAACGGGGGAGAAGATCCAAAAGAACTCGAAGAAATCGAGTTACCAGCCTTCCACTGTCCAATTGCATCCCAGCGCTCCCAAGGAGTGAGGAATAAGCGCTTTGTCGTACGAGAGGTAACATTGAACCCATTACCCTATCATGAGTGGGCAGAGACACAAGATAGTGACCCAGCTGTTCGCCTAGTAAAGGAGTGGCTGGCACAAGCTGATGCACACCCTGGTCCAGATGACCCACAGGAAGCACAGCAGCTATGGAAGGAAAGAGGCAAGCTGTTCATCTACAAGGGTAAACTGTGTCGGAGGAACATCAACTCGTGCACACATTAACTGGTCTGGCAGGTGGTAGTCCGAAAGAGGGATGCGCCAATGATCTTAGAGGCGTACCACAATGGAGCAGGACACTTCGGTTGGAAGAAGTTGGAGGTCCTACTTTGTGAAAGATTCTACTGGGTTGGCATGAGAACAGCCATTGAGAAGTGGTGCCGAGAATGTGGCCCATGCAACCTGCATAGAAAAGACCATAACAGCCAGCGAGCCCCATTACAGCCGATCATCACAAAACAGCCGCTTGAACTGGTAGCCTTGGATTACGTGAAGTTAACTCCGAGTAGGAATGGCTACACCTATGCATTGACCATCGTTGACCATTACTCAAGGTTCTTGGTAGTCGTACCTGTTAAAGACCAAACAGCGAAGACAGCAGCCAAGGCATTTCAGCAACACTTTTGTCGACCGCACGGATACCCTGAACAAGTGCTCACCGACCAAGGTCCAGCCTTTGAAGCAGAAGTGTTCCAGGGGTTCTGTAACATGTACAGTTGCAAGAAAATCAGAACAACGCCGTACTATCCACAGACAAATGGCATGTGTGAAAAGATGAACCAGGTGGTAATTGACTTATTGAAGACCTTACCTCTGGAAGAACGAAGCCAGTGGCCAGAGAAGTTGCCAGATCTGGTAGATCTATCTATATATATATATATAAGAGGCATCGTGATTACTCGCTAATCCCGCCCCCTGCACAGTAGCTCTGCCCCCCACCACATCACTACACATAATCCCACCCCCCACCCCATTACCACACACAATCCCGCCCCCCACCCCATTACCACACACAATCCTGCCCCCACCACATTACCACACAATCCCGCCCCCCCACCACATTACCACACACGATCCCACCCCCCACCCCATTGCCACACACAATCCGGCCCCCACACCACATCACCACACATAATCCCGCCCCCCACCACATCACCACACATAATCCCGCCCCCACCATATCACCACACATAATCCCGCCCCCCCACCACATCACCACACATAATCCTGCTCCCCACCACATCACCACACATAATCCCACCCCCACCACATTACCACACATAATCCCACCCCCCGCCACATTACCATACATAATCCCGCCCCCCCACCACATCACCACACATAATCCCGCCCCCCCACCACATATCCACACATAATCCCGCCCCCCACCACATCACCACACATAATCCCGCCCCCCACCTCATCACCACACATAATCCCACCCCCACCACATCACCACACATAATCCCGCCCCCCCACCACATTACCACACTTAATCCCGCCCCCCACCACATCACCACACATAATCCCGCCCCCCACCACATCACCACACATAATCCCGCCCCCCCACCACATCACCACACATAATCCCGCCCCCCCACCACATCACCACACATAATCCCGCCCCCCCACCACATCACCACATTCGATAAGATTGGCGTTCTCCTACCTGATCCTGTATTCACACATGGTCAATTATACACTGCATTCTCTAGAGTAACAAGTTGTAAAGGTCTTTCAGTTCAAATTGTACCTGGTAGAAGTCAAGGAAAGATCTTTGAAAATGACGAAAATGACTATACATTTAATTGTGTTTACAGAGAAATTTTAACTTAATTTTTGTTTCGTTATGAAATTTGTTTAGATGCTGGAATGAATAAAAAACGCACATCTTACTGAATCCAGTTTGTTTTTGATTTTACACTGTGAATAAAGTGTATCATTAGCATTATTCAGATTTTTAATGATTATTATTGTTATTAACTTCATTTTAATTTACTTTACCACCTGCGTAAGCGCTATTGAAAGCTGTCATTATTTACTGCAGTTTAATCACCAGCAGCGTTAATTAGATAGCAATGAGCGTGCTGAGCGTTAGCTGGCTGGAAACAGCTAGTATAATCATATACCGGTAAACTCTACAAAATTCAGTCCAACCTACTTGATGAGAGCGAGACCAGGCAAATTACCCATTGATTTGGACATGGGAGTCTTAGCACCTGAGACAACATCACCAGATGCAGACTGGGATACAGAGCGGCAGCAACAATACCACAAAGTACAAGAATGTGTGGAGAAAAGTTTGTCCCGAGCAAGACAGAGGCAGGAAAGAAATTACAATCAACATGCCCCTGCAGTTCCCTTGACACCAGGAGAACAAGTACTCAAAAGAAAGAGACCTGTTCACTAACTAGATGACCAATGGGAAGCAAAACCATACACCGTAATACCTTCAGACTTTAATAACACCAAGGTGTGCATCATCAGCAAAGATGGAGGAGAAACCTTAGAAGCAGTCTCAAGAGATCATCTAAAGGTGTGCCCTGATCAGCTGAAGGACAAGAAAGAAGTCCAAGACACTCCACGGCCCATAGTAGAGGTGGAAGAAAAGATCCAAACTATCCTTGGAGAATTTCCTCGGACATGGACACAAGTAAATCAGGCAATAGTAGTACCAGTTCTAACCTTTCATCAGCCTACTGCACCAGATGAAGTAGAGACTCTAAATGAAATGGCTCCAGAAACACATACCACATCTGCAGTGGAATGCGGAAATCTGTCCCCTGCTAACAGCGAATCTGACAATCTCATGGTGAGTCTAGGAGTAAAGAGAAGGCAGTCTAGAATACCAATCTTACACAAGTCTACTTATGGCGTAGTGACTAGTGCACCAACAGTAGACATCAGAGAACAGGTCAGGTCATCAGAAATACCTATACTGTGTAGATCCACTCGTGGTACTAGAGGTCAGATCCCTGCCCGTTACAGAGATTACATAATGTAAGTAAAGTAATAAGAATGTATAGTTGTAACCGTTAAGCATTAGAGCCTACAGAGACTTACTGTATGAACCTTTTAAAGTATTCGTAATAACCAGTTAAAGGACAATTGGGCCACAGGACTATGTGTGGTCAGAACTTTTATTTGTACATAGTTACTCCAAAAAGGCCTTGAAAATAAGCTGCCGGTGTGGCCAAAAAACAGGCCCATCTACAGAATGCCCTGTAGCCACGCCCAGGGATGACACACAAAGTGGGTTAAGGCAGTTCCCACCAACCAAACTCCAGGTACAAGGACAAAGACAATTCCTGGACAGCAGCGTAAGGACTGGTCACTGCAGTATCTGTGCTATTGTTTCTTTTTCTTGTTTGGTTTTTGATCATTTTAACATTTTTAAGACTTTGTAGATTTTCATTAATTGCTGTTGTTAACAATTCTTGTTATGTTTTCCTCAGTCCAAGAGTACTGAACTTAACTGGGGGGGAATGTGACACCCCAGAGTCCAGTTGCCACAGTGACATTGCCTCCCTCTAAGAGGTGAGTCATGCTTGGAGGCAGAAAGGGGACCCCCATGTCAGGTAACAAAGATTAAATCACAATTCCTGCTGCAGGTCAGAAAAGGGAGCTGCCTTATAAATTCTGGCCAGCAGATGGGGTTGGTGAGTCAGCTAGAAATGAGCTGGGGGAGTTGTCATGGAAACGGGAGCAGCTGTGAGCTGTGAGAAAATGACAGGGCAGTTAAACGTGAGGTAAAAAGATCTTTCTGGAAGATCCTGTCCTTTAGAGACGGAGAGCTGATCTGACAGGAGGGGAAGGATGATAGCAGAGAGAAGGTGCTTTGGGGAAGCTAAAACTACATATAGCAGACCCCAGAGTGAAGTGCTAACAGAGAGAAAAGGGACGCCAGAGTCCTTGGTGGTCAGGAGCTGTAAGTCCTGATCGCCGAATCTGAAAGTACAGGGGACTGTAAGTTTCTGTGTGACATTGAACACCTGAGGGCGTCGCAGCAGATAAGGAGCCCGGGGCTGACGGAGAAAAAGGATGGTACCCGTGGAACAGGCTCATGCTGACATCCATACAGGTTAGTGGAACAGCAGAGACCCACAAATAAAGCGCAGAAGGAAGGTCCTAAACCCCCAACTGGCAGGGTGGATCCCCTGAATGCCTCCAGGCAAGCCGGACTAAAGCCATCACCTGTATGTGATTCTCCGGATTGCAACCAATTGCCAGTAAAAGGTAAAGAAACTGCACCTCTCTGTGTCCTTCTTTCATTACTCTGCACCCCAACGTTCACAGCCATCTTAACTATTAATCAAACATCATTGCCCTGGGACTATTGCTCTACCTGTGGAGAGCCATTTTCACCTCAGCTGTGACACACCAACAGTCTCAGGGGAACAACACCGCAGCGCTGGTCACCTCTGACCAGAATACCACAGGTGGCGTCACGTATTTAATCATCTATAAACTTTATCTTCATTTTTACCACATCTAACAACATCACAAACAACTTTTCCCCCTATGCTATTTTATTATTTAATGGACGCCCCAGGGCCACGGACCGGGTCACCGCTGCCGTGACACAGTCCCCCATTGAAGTCGACGACCCCGGTACCGAGTACACCACGGCCCTGCTCCTGCGCTGCGCTCACGCGCCCGGGCGCTCCACTTCTGCCCCAAAAAGACGTTTTTTTCATAAAACATTTTTATTGTGCAGAAGTACTAATATGCAAAATTAAAAACTAAAAAAAAAATAGGTAAGGTAAGTAAGGTAAAAAGGTAAGGTAAGTAAGGTATGTCAAGGTAAGGAGGCTTATTCGCCGTGCAATGCCTCTCTGGGAAATATAATATGCAAATTGTCTCTTCAGCGAGAAAGAGGACTTGAACTCTATAGCGCCACCTGTTGAAAGCAGCGATCCTACAAGTCACAATCAACCCTTTAACGAGTCTTGCAGTATGATATCCTAAGTCATATTGCAAGATTTGTTAAAGGTTTTTTGTGACTTGTAGGATAACTGCTTTCAGCAGGTGGCGCTATAAAGTTCAAGTCCTCTTTCTCTGTGAACAGGCAATATGTATATTAAATTTCCTTAGGTCCACCATTAAGTCTTCACTGCTGCTCCCAATACCTGTGAACGTCATCTCGACAGCACTGCAGCCAATTACTGAGCTCTGCAGCCCTGCCTGACTTGACAGGCCAAGCCGATGAACTCACTGATTGGCTGCTGTGACATCAGGACTGCTCACTGGACCCATGGAGTAAAGAAACAAAATTTTATTTTTAAACTGCAGTCAGAAGACAGAGATTTTCCAAAACAGGAAAACCCCTTTAATGACATAACCTTTTAGTGTTTGTTTCCTTTTGTGATGACACAGCAATTATTATTAATTATGCCAGTTGTATTTTTCAGTACTTGAACAGACATAAGCTATTGTTCATATGAGCCTTAACTTTGACTCTTGAATTAATGTTTGTTGATTTGTTGAATGCGCTGTTGACTACTATTGTATATCCATCCCTGTAACTTATTGTTCTGCTATCCTTGTGGAACAAAGGTGCAGGTTAATTGAACAATCAATGTTTGTTAATTTGGTTAATGTCTGCTGACTACTAGTGATGAGCGAGTATACTCCTTGCTCGGGTTTTCCCAAGCATGCTTGGGTGTCCTCCGAGTATTTTAGCGTGCTCGGAGATTTAGTTTTCGTTGTCTTATCTGCATGATTTGTGACTTGTAGACAGGCTGAATACATGCGTGGAATGCCTTCTTGTTAGGGAATTCCTACATATATTCAGCCTGTCTACAAGTTGCAAATCATGCAGATAAGACTACGAAAACTAAATCTCCGAGCACTCTAAATTACTCTGAGGACACCAGAGCATGCTCGGGAAAACCTGAGCAACGAGTATACTCGCTCATCACTACTGACTACCTATTGTATCAGTTCATGCAGCTTCTTGTTCTGCAAACATTGAAGGAAAAATATGCATGTTAATTGAACACTCTAACAATGAAAGATGGCCTCCTCCCACCTTCCCTCAATCCTGTGGAAAATGCCTGGATAAGAACTGTGAACTATAAAAAGGGATCTGCCTCTAGTTTCAGATATAGACACTACAAGACAGTAGCCAAGGCAACATGGCTCCAACTGGAGGAATACATATGTGTTTCGTTGACTATCACTGAACCATTGACATTTGGAAAACCCACGTTGGGACAATCAAGTCACCTATCCACATACATTAATGTACTCAGTCAGCTTCTTAACCTTGCCGCTGCCTCCTCTGTTGGTTCCTGCCATAAGCAGGGTGCACTAGTTGGGGTAGTTGGCCCTGAAGGCCCCAAAGTTGCAGATGTTCTAATTCCCAGCGAGCCAGTAGAATGATGAGACTCGCTGTCATTTACACCATCTTATTTACTTGCTGGGACTGTTCTATATGTTATTGTCTCTTGGTGGTTCAATAAGGTATTGCCACACTGTTTTACCCTTATGCTGTGTTGTCTGAGTAGTATTCTTCCCATGGGAAAGTAGTAGGGGCATTCAGTGGGATGAACTTCGGTCAATGCGGTCTTTTTAAAGATCGCCAGGCCAGCAGACGAGAGCACCCACTGACACTTTGTAGATAAGTGCTGAAAAGTCAATGACCTCTGATTTTTTGTAATTAAACAGCTTCTCATGCAACTGATGCCAAATGTATCCCAGATTGTTTGATGCAGAGAGCTCTGTGAGCACATCTCTTTCATTGCATCCTAATTACAGTATCTGTAATATCTATCCTCTTAGCATAATTTGTGATATATCTATTCAACATTCCTATGTGCTACATTTGCTGATGACACCCAATTATATGCTTCTTCTCCTGATATCACGCCAGCCTTTCTAGAAAACACCGGCGATTGTCTAAACGCTGTGTCTAACATCATGTCCTCACTATATCTGAAACTGAACCTGTCAAAGACTGAACTCCTGGTGTTTCCTCCCTCTACTAATGTACCTATACCCGACATTGCCATTTCTGTGTGTGGCTCCACTATTACTCCCCAGCAACATGCCCGCTGTCTTGGGGTCATACTTGACTCCGAGCTTTCCTTTGCTCCCCACATTTGATCACTGGCTCGCTCTTGTCATCTGCACCTCAAAAACATTTCTAGAATTCGACCTTTTCTTACTTTTGAGTCTGCAAAAACTCTTACTGTTTCTCTTATTCATTCTCGTCTCGACTATTGTAACTCTCTTCTAATCGGTCTCCCTCTTACCAAACTCTCCCCTCTCCAATCTGTCTTGAATGCTGCAGCCAGGATCATATTCCTCACCAATCGTTACACCAATGCCTCTACCTTGTGCCAGTCATTACACTGGCTACCCATCCACTCCAGAATTCAGTATAAACTTATTACCCTCACCCACAAAGCCCTCCATGGCTCAGCACCACCCTACATCTCCTCCCTTGTTTCAGTATACCACCCTACCCGTGCCCTCCGTTCTGCTGATGACCTGAGGTTAGCATCCTCAATAATCAGAACCTCCCACTCCCGTCTCCAAGACTTTACATGTGCTGCGCCAATTCTTTGGAATGCACTTCCCAGGTCAATACGATTAGTCCCAAATCCCCACAATTTTAAGCGTGCCCTGAAAACACATTTATTCAGACTGGCCTATTGCCTCAACATATTGACCTAATCTATCCCTGTGTGGCACAGCCAAAAGTTTTACCATAACCAGATTTCCCGCATCATGTTCCCACATGCTTTATGCATCCATTAGCCCTCTGTGTCTGTACTGTTACACACTTAACATTATGGCTGGTCCATACAATCAGGGCAATTGTTACCACCCACCTTTCGTGTCTACCTCTTTTCCTCATAGATTGTAAGCTTGCGAGCAGGGCCCTCATTCCTCTTGGTATCTGATATGATCTATGTGATTATTGTTATGCTGTAATGTCTATTGTCTGTACATGTCCCCTCTGAAATGTAAAGTGCTGCGAAATATGTTGGCGCTATAGAAATAAAATTTATTATTATTATTATTATTACGTGCTATCATTTAGATGGCAAACAAGAAAAAATAATATTGCGATGTAACTACTGATCATGAGAAACTGACCCTTTACGAGGTTAGTAAGGCCATTTCTTTCAGACAGTTCTTTACATACTTAGCTAATGAGAGGGGATGTGTATGAGTGATACGTGCATACTACACATATATACTATACCCACCTAAAAAATGAAGAGCTGATTCAGACGTCAGTGAGTCTTCTCGTATGGAAAAAAAAACTGTCCGAGTTTCATCAGTGTTTTTATATCAGAGAGTCATCAGAGTTTGGTCAATATCCGTTTTTACCAGCAGAGTTTTGTCAGAGTTTCATCATTTTTTTTCACATGGTTTCTCCAGCTTCTCATAAGGTCCCCCTTACATGCATGTGTTTCCAGTATGTGTCGCATTTACACACTGAACATAGACACATATCCACACGTACCTTTTAAAACCTACGGTGATCTTCACATGTCCGTGTTTTCACAGACAAGGGACAATGCAAGTCTATGGGTCTGTATAAAACACGTATGGCACATGGATGGCATCCGTGTGTCATTCCTGTGCAGTCTGTGTGCTGTACGTGTTTAACATTGCAAGGTATAGGAGAAGCTTTGGAATTGATTTTTCTTAAGCCATTCTGAAAAAAATTGGTTGACTCACTGATGGCACACTGATCCAAAAGACTGAAGACACCAGTACCTTCTTTTCCGGTAATGGTACTATACGGACGTGTGAAGTGGGCCTAATAGACAGTCTGTGAAAACAGCACAGAAAAAATACCTGGATCAATTTGGAACTAACTATACAGCAAGTGTCGAGCACCACATGCTCTTATAGGAGACTTCTTAGCTGTTTCAATTTTTAGCATGCGTAAACCCTAGTTTCTATGAGGTGCAGAAATGGTGGAGAAAATCTGCAAAATCAAAAACTTAGTTTGTGATTTCTTGAAGGGGATATAATTAAACACTTTTGCTCCCTGCTCTGCATTCAATATTGAAACCCTTCGTTTGTAAAGTCGCCAATTCAAAAATACACCTTAATTCTTTCCTCTTCAAGATTTTTTCCTATCCCCACCCCTTCTCTATACAGGGACACTATCAATAATCCTAAATCTCAATTAGTTTTCTGAGTATCTGTTATCAAGAAAATGTCTTGGAACAAGTAACTATCGTGGTCTCCCCCCACAAAGATCAACCCACAAGGACACAAAATCCGGTATATCACAAAGCTTGATGAGCATGTATATCTCTCTTTCAGTGTATATTTCCTCCAGTACCGGGATGATGGAACAAATTCCCCTTCATCATATTACCACAGCATGCACAATTCAGGCAGGGAAAATTACCCAGCCTTGGGGTAATACGTGTCATCTGTACTGATATTTTGGGTGTACCAAAGTCCAATATCACTAATTGATCTCTTAAGTTCCAACTCCGTTTGTAAGAGAGAAGAGATTGTGAGGCAAAATCTAGTATTGAGGGTAAACCCCTGTGCAAGAGGGGCCAATGTCTATTCAAAATATTCCTTATGTCATGTCCGCCATGTTTGTCATGTCTGCCATGTCTGTTTTGTCTCAAGAACTCCTGGAGCGATGTGCATATCTTGTCTGCTGTCCTGCATGTTCGCTAGGGCAGTGTGCACACTCACCTCATGTCTGAGCTGCAGGATGCCTGCGTTTCTGCTCTGCCTTCTGTGATCTTCTCATCATGTCTAGGAGTCCCTGATCATGTGTCCCTGCCTGGATCCTGCACTGCCTGGTTCTGCAATCATCTTGTTATGTCTGGAACGCTTATCATGTGACGTTTCCTAAAGATCCTGCACTGTCTGGTTCGGTAATCATCTCGTCATGTCTGGAACTATGATCATGTGACCTGTCTAGGTTTCAGCACTGGATCTGCAGTCATCTCGTCGTGTCTGGAACTCTGATCATGTGACTGTGCTCTGTTATCCTGTGGATCTGAACCCGGAAGTGCTCCCCTGGTCCTGACCTGGAAGAGGAGGTGCTATGCCCCATATCAGGCCGCCCCTTCCTTTGCTCAGGGCCTGAGTATTGTGTAGTGTCTCTGCATGGCTGCTTGGTCTGTGGGGCGCTCCCTCTATTCTGTTCCTTTGCACTCTGCCCTGTCGTGCATCTCTGCACACGCTCTGTGCTCGTACTCCATCTCTTGTCCCGTGCCTTGTCTTATGTTTGTCCGTTGTGCCATGTTCGTCCTTGTCCTGCTTGGACTTGTAGTCCTTCTGTTATTCTCTGCCTTGCCTTTGCTATGCTCTGCCTTGTTCCTCCCTATGGTCTCTGCCTTTGCTTGCTCTGCCTCTCTCTCTCCTATGGTGCTCTGTAGTGCTCCCTGGCACACGCACCATTCCTTCTCTCTTTCCTCTTGTGCTCTTTTCCATGTCTAGTCCCAAGGCTCTCCCTTGGCCCGACTCTGGGCTTCGGCCTACGCTCCGCTGCTAGACTCTTTCCTATTATGCTCTCTTGCACGTTTCTAGGCTAGTCCCAAGGCTCTCCCTTGGCCCAGCTCTGGGCTTCGGCCTACGCTCTGCTGCTAGACTCTTTCCTATTATGCTCTCTTGCACGTTTCTAGGCTAGTCCCAAGGTTCTCCCTTGGCCCGGCTCTGGGCTTTGGCCTACGCTCCGCTGCTAGCTCTGTTCTTGCTCTGATCTGATTCCGTGTTTCTGCCTATGCTTCCGTTCCTGGTTCTTTACTCTGCATAAGCTCTGCCTTGTTTCTCGTCTTGTCTTCCCTTGCTCTTTCTTCGTATGCTCTTGCATGCTCCTGGCCTTCCTGCCTCCTGTCTGTGCCTCAGCCGTGCCCGCCCTAGCCGTGCCCGCCTGCTTGTGCCTCAGCCGTGCTCGTCGGTCAGTGACAGCTGTGTCGCCTGCCATGCCTCAGCCGGGTTCGCTGGAGTCTTGCCCGTCTGTCAGTGCCGCAGCCCGATCAGCTAGCCAGTGCCCCAGCCGTGCTCTCTGTGCTCCCTTGCACCTCACGCTGCTTCCGCACTGTGCTCTGCGTGCTCTCTAAAGCACGCGCAGGCCCTTGCCTGCTCATAGCATACCTCCCCGTGCTTCTATTATAGTACGTGCAGGTTTGGCCATGTACCCTGTCGTGCCCTCTTGCACGCACAGGTCCTAACCTGGTCCTTGAACGCTGTCCCTGGCGTGCCTCTCTGCACGCGCAGGCCTCTGTCTCGCCTGGACCCTGGTGTGCCCCTTTGCACGCTCAGGACTCTATCTCGTACCTTGTGCCTTGGCGTGTCTCTACACACGCACTCTGTCTCGTGCCTTGGCGTGTCTCTACACGCACCCTGTCTTGTGCCTTAGCGTGTCCCCTACACACGCACCTTGTCTCGCACCTAGCCTTGGACCTCGGCGTGTTCCCTAACATGCACCATGCCTGGAGATCTGTCTTGCCTCCTTGCCTGAAACCTGGTTTGCCTGCCGGATTCCCGTAACCTGCCGACCGTTGCCAGAGGTCCGGAACCAGATGACTGCGGCCTGATGTCCAGAGCTGATGTCCGCAGCCTGATGCCTGGACCCTGTCGGTCGTTGTCAGTAGTCCAGAGTCCGATGCCATCGCACCCCGTCTTGGATCCTGGTGTGTCCTAGCATGCATTCCTTCTAGGAACTCTTGTGTGATCCCTATCACGTATCCTGTCCTGGACCCTGGTATGTTTTCATGCACGTGTTATGCCTGGAACATTTGGCGTGCCCTTGCACGTATCCTGCCATGTTTCACTGTTTGTGCCCTGCACCTGATTCCCTGTTATGCCTTGCACCTGAATAAAGTGTGACTCCACGTTTGAGGAAGAAACTGTGTGACTTCGCTTTATGTTTGGTATCCAGTCCGTCTTGTTGACAGACACTCAATAGTGTCTCCTTGAGCCTGCCGTCTGGTCCAGCTGCCGTGGTGGCTCACCCCCTTGGTCTTGCCCCTGACACTCCCTGTACAGGGGGTGGGTTCTCACTAGGTCAACTCGCCCTAGGTGGGTGGGTGCCACGGCCCAGAGGGTCCACTCTTTCTAAGAAGAACGACTCAGCGTAAGCTGACACTCGTCACACCTTATATGTTCACTAGCCAGGTTATATGTTGATACAAATGGAATCCTTTTAACATTTTGTTTCCTTTGTTTCTGTGCAGTCTGGGAAAGATGGGCTATTGAGTGTGAATTATGTTGAGGTTTCCCTGACAGCTCAATGCTTGAGCGCCATTGGAGAAGCGTGGATACCGCTGATATCATTTGCCATTAGAATTTTAGTGCACTTTTACAACCAATCCATCATTGGCTCCCCATATGACATCGTTACATATGCATGGCCTATCTTATTTGGATTGGACCATGGTATCCATGACAATGGGGGATACAATTATTTGATTGGCAGATCAACCCGACAATATTGTATGTATACTCGATAAAGACCAATAACGGGTGGAAACGTTGCTAATTGATGGCAGAATGAACTTTACTTTTAGAAATCCATCACACTGAATTTGACACTGTTTGCTTTTTTGTATGCTGTTGATCTTCCAAGTTAGTTCCTTGGAATACTGAACGAGCGTCTGGCTTAGCGAGTGCTGTCAGCCCTCCCTTTCTATTTTGGATATTCTTTGCGAGGGAGTCATTCTCTTTTCCATCTGGCTCATACCAACATAAGAACTTCTTCAAGCCAGGACTCAGCTGCAAAGATTACAACAAAGGCACATTTGACTTCTCACATTTCCAGCACTGTCCCTATTGATCCTCAGCCTGCACATACCCCAATACAGAGCTGATGCTGATGTATGTGTCTCTATTACTGCACCTGCTGTATTATACTCTGTCCTCTAGATGGTAAAACAAACTTCTAGAATGTATTAATGCTCTTTGTAAGTGCCATGGAAAACAATACCCACATTTTGCCACATAGAAAGTAATAATGCCCTCTGTGTGCCCCTTTGACAGACACAGTAACCTGAGTGCCCCTACAACAATAAGTGCCCATTTAACATTGAATAGTGTCACAAATTTCCCCTCATACAGCTCACCTCTACACAGTATGATGCTCTCCCGTACATAGTATAATGCCCCCAAACTGTATAGTACCCACACACAGTATACTGACCCCTTAGTCACCACCAAACTGTTTGATGGCCCCAACACTGTATAATGGTCACCACACTGTATAAAGGACCCACATTAGCTCCCACACTGTATGATGGCAACCTCACTGTATGAAGGCCCCCTCACATCAGTCCCCACACTGTATGTTGGTACCCTAAGTATCCTCCATATAGTATAATGCATTTCTCATAGTCCTCCATATAATATAATGCATTCACAATAGTCCTCCATATAGTACAATGCACTCCTCATAGTCCTTAATATTGTATAATGCACTGACCATAGTCCTCCACATAGTATAATTCACTGCCTATAGTCCACCATACAGTATAATGCACACTCCATAGCGCTCCATATAGTATAATGCACTCCACATAGTCCTACTGCACTCCGCATAGTATTTCATATAGTATACTGCACTCTGCATTGTCCTTCATATAGTATAATGCACTCCCCACTGTCCTCCATATAGTATAATGGCGCCCCCATAGTCCTTCATATAATATAATGCACCTCATTGTCCTCTATACAGTATAATGCACTCCCTATAGTCCTCCATACAGTATAATGAACTCCCCATAGTACTCCAGATAGTTGAATGCACTTCCCATAGGCCTCTAGATAGTATAATGCCCCCACAGTCTTCTATACAGTATAATGCACTCCACATTGTCAATAATATAGTATAATGCTCTCCCCATAGTCCTCAATATAGTAAAATGCCTCACATGGTCTTCCATACAATATAATGCACTCCCCCATAGTCCTCAATATAGTATAATTCACTCCTCGTACTCCTCCATATATTATAGTGCACGCCCTATAACCCTTAATATAGTATATTGCACTCCCCATAGTCCTCCATATAGTATAATGCACTCCCCATAGTCCTCCATAGAGTATTTTGCACTCCCCATGAAAAAAAAATACAATACTCATCTCTCTTCCTGGTTCCGCCTCTGCTCCAGTCTCTGCAGTGAACACTCTGAACTTCTGTACATCTCAGCGAGTGGGCGCAATGTAGTGATTTCTTGTGCCCTCCTGGAGGGTCCACTGGTGATGTTTCCAGTAAGCTTGTGAGTGCCAATATTGCTCACCCCCATCCAATAAAAAGCTATCCAAGGATTCCCAAAGACACTCGCAATTTCTCTGAAAATAACATTTCTAGTTTCCTGTTGCATTTAAATATGTATCTTCACACTATTTTCAGACTTTACGCAGCTATTTTTTTCTGTCTGCAGGCAGCCCTGATTGGTTGGCTGTTACCCTTTGTCGCTACCTACTTTTTCCATACAGTCATGATATTACTTTTCCCATACAGACATCCAACTTTCCCTGATTAAACCTTCACACAATGGAAATGGCACAAGCGCAACTGTCAAGCTCCGATTGTTACAGATGCGTAAATGCACCATCAGCACGGTACCTTTATGTCAGATGGCGCTCAGATTGTGGACATGTTTATAATTACCATACAGTGAAACCAAATAATAAAAATTGATTCTTATTTAGTCACAGCTCCATGAGAGTGAAATCAATTTAAGATCCAAAGAAGAGACCATTGTGCTCTATCCTCAAGCCGCAAATCAGAGATAATTAATCAGAAATCCCAATCGGTGGCGGCTGCCAATTCTGTGAACAAAGCGTTGTTGTCTCAGACATAAATATGCTCCTAGTTAAATATTTATCTAAACCAAAAATACAGCAATGTTTTCTCCACATAATACTATGGTCATGGTATAATACAATACAACAGAATATGTGGCTATCATGAAAGTATAAATAACTCCCAAATATTATCCTAACATTGATCACTTCTCGGGTCACTTAGACTTTCATACTGGTGTTTTTAGTTTTCCATTGCATTTTTTTGCAGCATTCTTATTGACTATAAGTTCCATCAGAATTCATTTTTGACTATTAAAATAATTTTATCAATAAGATCAAACCCCTTAAAACTGCATTTATAAGCATGCAGGTCTTAAAAGCTAAATCTACAGACACCTTTATGTCTTCTATCCGTTGTTACATTCCCGAAAAATCAACGTTTTAATTCACATGCAAATGAGATGTTGAGCGCTCTCAAGAGCACGTGTAGAACCACTGCCTTCCCAGGTTATTTCCAAAGCCAGTACCATTCTCTTTATTTTGATTGGTACCTAAGTGTCTCTGTTGCATCAGGTATCAGTTTGGGAAATTTGACTGTGCTGCACCCATGGCTGTTAAAGGCGCCCAATGGCTGACTAAATCAGCCATCATGTGCAGGGAAAGATGTAGACTCAGCTTGGGACCCCGAATCAAAGGCAGGAACATTACATAGATATGACGTAAATATACATCATATGTCATGACATGGTTAAATTGCCCCCTTTCACCCATCAGTGCAGGCCCCATTGGTCAGACCCTCACTGACCAATAAGTTATCACTAGACAACAACTTTAAATCTTATATTTGCTTGGTAATGCATTATTTGCATCTACAGTACAACACAGCATCCAAGCTGCATTCTCAAAAGTATAGAGCAGATGATGTAGCATGACCTATGAAGCAGCAGCCAGTCTTTACCGTATCTTAGCCTGTTCTGCTCTGTACATTTCCCCACATATTCTTATGTGCAGCACAGCTTTATCAGCAGAGTTGTAGCACTTTAGAAACATCCGCTAACAATAGCTTCACATTCCGGGAACCCAGACAATAAATGATTTACACTGATGATTTGTACTCCCATAGAAATTATTTTATCATTTATTATTTTGACAACCTGAGTGCTTAAACCGTAGTGTTATTAGTGTTTCATGGGAAAAGGTGAGGAGAGCTGCGGGTTTATTTTACCCGCATTATTTATCTGTCTCATATCACAAGGGCTTTCTAAAGAACATCAGTACCGAATATTAATGACTGTAACATTTTAGAGAAACAGCTTAGACAAAAGACCATGAGCGCAGGTATCTTTAGAATCAGTCAATATATTTTCAAAGTCCAACAAACACAAGTCTAGAAATGTTAATGGATGAGGCAAAGGCCCAAATCAATGAAATCCCCACAAATCCGTATCTGGAAATCACTTTTTAAATGCAGCAATGGATGAGTATGGGCACCATTCATCATTTATGGGACATCCGGAGATAGATAAGCCCAGCACATCACAGTGATAGCACTAGTGCTACACTATCGTTCAAACAAGGACCCTAAGAAACCCACATCAGATTCATGAGGATTCCAGAGGTGGGCCTCCCTGAGAGTATCAAATTGTCACCTATACAGTGGAGGACATAAAGTTATACAGTTTTGGTTCAATCCCTTCATCAACTAACAGCGACTACAGCGACTGCTGCATTATAATGTGTGATGTACACTGCGGTGGCTGGCACAAAATGGTTTTGCCTTTCAGTATCTTGGCATATTTAACCCTCTATGTGTTGACCACAGATGCAGAGGGCAACACACTATTGGTGTAGCATGTGCAACTGCACAGGAGCCCAAAAAGTAAGTGGTATCCCCTCCAGCTCCAAAGTGGGTGGAATTGTGCTTTATGATGAGCTGTTGGACAGCAAAGGGCTGACATACCATTCTTGCATTGGGGTCCTCTTCTGTCTGTGTCTGCCAAAGTCCAGGCAGGGGCGACCTACCGCCAGTGCAGCCCATGCATTGCATGGGGCCCCGGGGGAGAGGGGGCCCCTCCAGCCTCCAGCACCACATGGCTAATTATTCAAATTAGCCATGTGGAGCGCCAGGCAAGGAGGAGAGGAGCCAGCCCTGAGGTGAGATGATATCAGCATCAGTCACGCTGTGCTGAGCTGCTGCTCTGGGGGAGGAGAGGAGGAGACAGACTGTCTCACTCACTGTGCCTGTGGTGCTGGCTGGACGGTGGCTGCAGCTGCAGGTCAGTCAGTCACTTGTGTGTGTGTGTGTCTGTGTGTATGTCTGTGTGTGTATGTGTGTCTGTGTGTATGTCTGTGTGTATGTGTGTATGTCTGTGTGTGTATGTGTATGTATGTGTGCATGCATGTGTGTATGTATGTATGTATGTATGTCTGTGTGTATGTATGTGTGTGTATGTGTATGTATGTATGTATATGTGTTTGTATGTCTGTGTGTGTATGTATGTGTGTGTGTGTGTGTCAATATGTATATATGTGTCTGTGTGTGTACGTATGTGTGTATGTGTGTGTGTGTATGTGTGTGTATGTATGCATGTATGTGTGTCTGTGTGTATGTATGTGTGTATTTCTGTGTATGTCTATGTCTGTCTGTCTGTGTGTATGTCTGTCTGTGTGTATGTCTGTCTGTGTGTATGTCTGTCTGTGTGTATGTCTGTGTCTGTGTGTATGTCTGTGTCTGTGTGTATGTCTGTGTCTGTGTGTATGTCTGTGTCTGTGTGTATGTATGTGTGTATGTCTGTGTATGTCTATGTCTGTCTGTGTGTATGTGTGTCTGTGTGTATGTATGTCTGTGTCTGTATGTATGTCTATGTATGTGTGTGTCTGTCTGTCTGTCTGTGTGTCTGTCTGTCTGTGTGTCTGTCTGTCTGTGTGTCTGTCTGTCTGTGTGTATGTCTGTCTGTGTGTATGTCTGTCTGTGTGTATGTCTGTCTGTGTGTATATGTCTGTCTGTCTGTGTGTATGTCTGTCTGTCTGTGTGTATGTCTGTCTGTCTGTGTGTATGTCTGTCTGTCTGTGTGTCTGTCTGTCTGTCTGTCTGTCTGTCTGTGTGTCTGTGTGTCTGTCTGTGTGTCTGTCTGTGTGTCTGTCTGTGTGTCTGTCTGTCTGTGTGTCTGTCTGTGTGTCTGTCTGTGTGTCTGCCTGTGTGTCTGTCTGTCTGTCTGTCTGTCTGTGTGTATGTCTGTCTGTGTGTGTGTGTAGGTGGAGCCTGGCCCTGGAGGAGATGCAGACATGAGGAGAAGACTGTGATGAGGAGAGAAGGCCATGATGCCCGGGGTGATGGGAGAAGGCCATGAGGGGTAATGGGAGAAGGCCATGAGGGGTGATGGAAAGAAGGCATTGATGGGATCATGGGAGTGATGGGGAGAAGGCAATAATGGGGAGAAGGCAATGATGGGAGTGATGGGGTGATGGAGCAGGCAATGATGGAAGTGATGGAGAGAAGGCAATGATGGGAGTGATGGGGTGATGGAGCAGGCAATGATGGAAGTGATGGGGAGAAGGCAATGATGGGAGTGATGGGGTGATGGAGCAGGCAATGAAGGGAGTAGGCCATGATGGGAGTGATGGGGAGAAGGCCGTGATGGGATGATGGAGAAGGCAATGATGGGAGTGATGGGAAGAAGGCAATGATGGGAGTGATGGGGTGATGGAGCAGGCAATGATGGGAGTGATGGGGAGAAGGTGGTGATGGAGAAGGCAATGATGGGAGTGATGGGGAGAAGGTAATGATGGGGTGGTGGGGGAAAAAGAAATGATTGGGGTGGTGGGGGAAAATGCACTGGTGGTGGTGGAAAGGGCAATAATGGGGGTGATGGAGGAGGAGGAAATGTTGGAGGTGGTGGAATGGGCAATGATGGGAGTGGTGGGGGAGAAAGCAAAGATAGTGGTGGGGGAGAAGAAAATGATGGAGGTGGTGAAGAGGGCAATGATGGGGTGGGGGAAAGGACAATAATGGGATGCGAGGGGAGGAGGACAATGAGGGGTGTGGGGGATTGGGATGTTAGGAAGGGGGACTTATAATGGCCTTAGGAACAGGGGGAGGTGGAGGAAGACGTTATCGATTATTATGTCTAGCACAGTCCCTTAGTATATAGTGGACTCACTAATTCTGTATAACACCACCCTTAGTTACATAGTTTCCTCTTTTATTATGTATAACACGTCCCTTATTACGTACCATCCTCTCTAGTTATACATGGTGCCCTCCCTTATTATATAGCTTCCTCTGCTGTTATGTATAGTGCTGCCTTTTACATAGTGTATTCTTGTTATTTGTTATTCACAGTGCCCTCTTTTATTACATAGTCCCCTTTCTTGTTAGATATAAAATGACTGCTGATGGAGCAGCCGGTGACCAAACTACCAGTCCATCAGCTCCTCCATTAGAAAGGAAGCTTTCCCATGCTCCATCAGCCATCATTGCATTATACAGATAACAAGACAGGACGGTATGTAATAAAAAACAGGGCTCTATATAATTCGATATGTAAGGGACGGTACTGTACATAAGAGAGGGCACTGTGTAAGGGACAGCAATATACATAATAAAGGTGACTTACATATATACATGTATGTGTGTGTGGCTATATAATATCAATATATATATATATATATATATATATATATATATACAGTGGGGCAAAAAAGTATTTAGTCAGTCAGCAATAGTGCAAGTTCCACCACTTAAAAAGATGAGAGGCGTCTGTAATTTACATCATAGGTAAACCTCAACTATGGAAGACAAACTGAGAAAAAAAAATCCAGAAAATCACATTGTCTGTTTTTTTTTTCATTTTATTTGCATATTATGGTGGAAAATAAGTATTTGGTCAGAAACAAGCAATCAAGATTTCTGGCTCTCACAGACCTGTAACTTCTTCTTTAAGAGTCTCCTCTTTCCTCCACTCATTACCTGTAGTAATGGCACCTGTTTAAACTTGTTATCAGTATAAAAAGACACCTGTGCACACCCTCAAACAGTCTGACTCCAAACTCCACTATGGTGAAGACCAAAGAGCTGTCAAAGGACACCAGAAACAAAATTGTAGCCCTGCACCAGGCTGGGAAGACTGAATCTGCAATAGCCAACCAGCTTGGAGTGAAGAAATCAACTGTGGGAGCAATAATTAGAAAATGGAAGACATACAAGACCACTGATAATCTCCCTCGATCTGGTGCTCCACGCAAAATCCCACTCCGTGGGGTCAGAATGATCACAAGAACGGTGAGCAAAAATCCCAGAACCACGCGGGGGGACCTAGTGAATGAACTGCAGAGAGCTGGGACCAATGTAACAAGGCCTACCATAAGTAACACACTACGCCACCATGGACTCAGATCCTGCAGTGCCAGACGTGTCCCACTGCTTAAGCCTGTACATGTCCGGGCCCGTCTGAAGTTTGCTAGAGAGCATTTGGATGATCCAGAGGAGTTTTGGGAGAATGTCCTATGGTCTGATGAAACCAAACTGGAACTGTTTGATAGAAACACAACTTGTCGTGTTTGGAGGAAAAAGAATACTGAGTTGCATCCATCAAACACCATACCTAGTGTAAAGCATGGTGGTGGAAACATCATGCTTTGGGGCTGTTTCTCTGCAAAGGGGCCAGGACGACTGATCCGGGTACATGAAAGAATGAATGGGGCCATGTATCGTGAGATTTTGAGTGCAAACCTCCTTCCATCAGCAAGGGCATTGAAGATGAAACATGGCTGGGTCTTTCAACATGACAATGATCCAAAGCACACCGCCAGGGCAACGAAGGAGTGGCTTCGTAAGAAGCATTTCAAGGTCCTGGAGTGCCCTAGCCAGTCTCCAGATCTCAACCCTATAGAAAACTTTTGGAGGGAGTTGAAAGTCCGTGTTGCCAAGCGAAAAGCCAAAAACATCACTGCTCTAGAGGAGATCTGCATGGAGGAATGGGCCAACATACCAACAACAGTGTGTGGCAGCCTTGTGAAGACTTACAGAAAACGTTTGACCTCTGTCATTGCCAACAAAGGATATATCACAAAGTATTGAGATGAAATTTTGTTTCTGACCAAATACTTATTTTCCACCATAATATGCAAATAAAATGAAAAAAAAACAGACAATGTGATTTTCTGGATTTTTTTTTCTCAGTTTGTCTCCCATAGTTGAGGTCTACCTATGATTTAAATTACAGACACCTCTCATCTTTTTAAGTGGTGGAACTTGCACTATTGCTGACTGACTAAATACTTTTTTGCCCCACTGTATATAGCTTTGATGCCATAAATGGAGGGGAGGCCCAGACACATTTCTTGCACAGGGGCCCCAAGCTGTCAGTGTCCGCCCCTGAGTCCAGGCACCATATTTGTGAGGAGGCAAGGTAACATAGTAACATAAGCCATTCATGAACCTTGTGACCCATATTCTAAAGGCATGATGCTGCTCACTCTGGAATTCTTGTGGGTGATATCTAAGGGATAGAAATATATAACATATAGTTAACTCTAATTGCCATCGACCAAGAAAATTATTACCAACAAAAGTAGGTGTGACACAGTTAGAAAGTTGTCTCTTCAAATAGAAAGAAGACTAGAACTCTATAGCCACCTATAGGTAGTAGCAATCCTAAAAGACAATATCGACTCGCCAGCGAGCCTTGTCACAAGACTGAGGATAAATAAAAAAACTGAGATTCTGGGTGCTTGGGTGTATTACGCTGGTACAAACTGTTGCTGAAACATTTAATTCACTCTGTCTTATTATGGAAAGACTGAGGTGTGGATATAGTCCTTTCTTTCCATGTGGGACGCCCTCACATCCAGGGCTGTGGGGTATTCGGTACCGGGCACGGTGGATCTCAATGGAAGTTATCACAGTAGCTGTGACCCGGCCCGTGGCCCTGGGCGCCCATTGTAAATGTTCAGTGTGAATAAATAAGTCGTGACGCCACCTGTGGTGTTCGGCAATGTAGATGTTAGGCCGACGCTGCAGACAGATCCTCTGGGACAGATGGTGTGGTGCAGCAGTGATGGTATAGCCCTCCACAGGCAGGGCTGTAGTCCCAGGGCAGAGTAGATATGGTGACACTTAGATAGTGTAGTGTCAGGCGCAGGGGAGGTAGCAGTGCCGGGCAGGTTGACGCAGGAATAAGTGGAGGACACCAGTGCATGTAGTTCCAAAGCTTTACTCACAATCTCCTTCTCTAGCTGTTGACAGTTCATCCTGGAAGCCGGGTTAGAGCCCTCAGCCATTGCGCCGGGGAGACTCAGCTCAACCTCCTCGCGCTCCGCAGGCCTCCTCCCTTCTCCTTACAATATGGCATTTTGGCGTTCATCCTGTCTGGGCTCTTTTCCCACCACTGGCTCTCGCCCCTCCTTCTGAGGGCGGCGTCCCCTCCCCACTCCTCCACACCAGGCCAGCACACGAACCCCTCGGGGGGTGGGCCACGTCGCCGCCGCACAGAAGCCCAGACAGGAGGCCCAGGACAGCTCGCGGTCCCCTCTCAGGACCACCCATGTTGTCACGCCCCTCTTCACCGTGCCGGCGGCCATTTTTAGCATTCATTTTACAGTCTATTAAATTAGGTCTTCTGCACATTTTCAAAAGATCTGAGTCTTAGGCACACAGAACCCGATGGCATCGGTCTCGTCATACCGTTCGTGACGCCAAATAATGGGTCGCCCTCCCAGGGATGTGGGGTACTCGGTACCGGGCCCGATGAGCTTCAATGGGAGATGTCACAGCAGCTGGGACCAGGCCCGTGACCCCGGGCACCCACTGCAAAAGGGGGTTGTTTCAGTGTGCCTGTGGTGGTGAAAGTCTATAAGTGACCCGCGACGCCACCCGTGGTTCCCGGCAACGGAGATGCAAGCCGACGCCGCAGACAGACCCTCCGGGACAGATGGTGTGGTGCAGCAATGATGTTATAGCCCTCCACAGGCAGGGCTGTAGTCCCAGGGCAGTGCAGGTGAGGTGACACTTAGATGGTGTAGTTTCAGGCGCGAGGGATGTAGCCGTGCTGGGCAGGTTCGTGGAGCAGGAACGAGTGGAGGACACCAGGGCATGCAGCTCCAAAGCTCCACCCACAGTCTGCCGTACAAACAGGTGCCCGCCTCCATGCCGCGCCCTCCGGGCCAGGGACCCAGCCAACCCCGAGGCCAGATGGAACACCCCCCCAACACTCCGCCAACATGCTCCCCTCCGAATGTCTCCTCCTTTAGTGCCTCTAAATGAAGCACTCCCAGCACTGAGCCACACTGGGCGTTCCTATGAACTCTACTTGTACGGCAGACAGCTGTAGCCTGCTTCGTGGACTCCTTGCTACTAAGTCCCGGCTCACTATCCAGTTGCTGTTGTGCCCCCGAGTCTTGTGTAGGAATAAAGTGGTCACTACTTCTATTCCTCCGGTGTCTGCTGCAGGACCATTAGTATCCGTACAACCTCGGAGACCGGGCCCTGGCCTTGCGCTTAACACTTCTAGGAAGGGTTCTCTTCTCACCCACGTCCTCTGATCTCTTTTACTCCTCATGTTCCGTACTAATCCTTTCTTTCTATGGAGAGTCAAGCTTTCTGTCTATGTTGCTCTCTCGTTCTCTCTTTCCCGTGCCAGCAGACCCAGATCACTGGGATCTGCTGCAGTACTTCCATCAATCTATCCCTCTCTCTAGGGATCTTCTCTCTCCAACCAACTACTGACTAACTAACTTAAACTCTTCCCGCTCCTTGAAATGTCATCTAACTCCACCCACCTCCCAGCACGTTTCATGATCCAAGCAGGGAGCCACCAATGGGTGCTTTGCTATACTCCAAGCAGGGAGCCGCCGAAGGTGCTTTGCTACACTACTTTGTGGTGTGGGGTGCAGGTCTTGTAGCGTGGTCAGGAGTTTCCACCTTACCTGGATGGTGGGACACCACACCTCAGGAGGAGGTGCAGTACCTCTGTGGTGACTGAGCCTCAGGGGCGCCACACATGTAAAACAATTGGGCAACTTGGTTCCTTCTGAGAATGATCTACAGTCGGTAGGGATAGAATTCAGACCTCTTTAAATTTTTCACTCTTTGTTTCATTGCAGCCACTTGGTAAAATCAAAAAAGCTAATTTTTTTCTCATTAATGTACACTCTGCACCCTATCTTGACTGAAAAAAACAGAAATGTAGAAATTTTTGCAAATTTATTAAAAAAGAAAAACTGAAATATCACATGGTCATAAGTATTCAGGCCCTTTGCTCAGACACTCATATTTAAGTCACATGCTGTCCATTTACTTGTGATCCTTTTTGAGATGGTTCTACACCTTCATTGGAGTCCAGCTGTGTTTAATTACACTGATAGGACTTGATTTGTAAAGTCACACACCTGTCTATATGAGACCTCACAGCTCACAGTGCATGTCAGACCTAATGAGAATCATGAGGTCAAAGGAACTGGCCAAGGAGATCAGAGACAGAATTGTGGCAAGGCACAGAGCTGGCCAAGGTTACAAAAGAATTTCTGAAGTACTCAGGGTTCCTAAGAGCACAATGGCCTCCATAATCCTTGTGACATCACAGAGAGGTGCATTCTGGGTTGATCCCACCTCTCTTATCCAAGTTATGTTTTGGCTACAAAACTTAGATTAGCTATAACTTTATGGGAGAAGCTGGTATGGACTCATCAGTGGTATCATGTTTCCCAGCGTAATGAGCCCATCAAGAAAACATCAAACATCTATGCGATATGACCGTCCATTTGGGCGCAAATCCTATCTCATGTTCTGGACAGGGTAGAACTTCGAAACATACGCGGTCTCGAAGCTGGGACCGCTCAGGTTACAAAAATATGATTTTCATATCTCTAGGGTATTTGGTTCTTATGGTATAGTCTCTCATAGTTTTATTCGTTTCAAACAAAGAAGTTTTTCCCGCTCTGAAGAGGAGAGAAGGCAAATGGTGTGAGGAAGATGGTCTAGCTAATTAACATTCCTGCTCTTCCAGAGGAAGTGGCAGGGTTGATAAAACCTGGGGGGAAGGAATTCCTACTACTGAGAGTTTACAATGTCCTAGGATGGAGGATTTGTTAGCACATTGCAACAGAAAACATATCTTGCAGACATGGTACATCACACCTCCCCCCTTAAGAGGGCGCTAAGGAGGCATTACCTCTCGGTAATTGGCCATGCGCACCTCAGCGGGTTCGCCCCGGCGGGACAACCCATCGGCATTGCCGTTTTCACTGCCCTTCCTGTGTTTTACAGTAAAATCGTACTGTTGAAGGGCAAGGCTCCAGCGGAGCAATCTTCCATTGGTTCCCGACACGGTGTGCAACCAGCTCAGTGGGTTGTGGTCGGTTACCACCGTGAAGGCGCGCCCATACAGGTAGGGCTGCAAACGCTGCAGTGCCCACACCATGGCCAGACACTCCTTCTCGATGGTCGAGTATGCCACTTCCCTCGGCAAAAGTTTCCGGCTCAGGTACAACACGGGGTGCTCTTGGTCCCCCGAGTCGACCTGGCTAAGCACAGCACCGAGGCCAAACTCACTGGCGTCGGTCTGTACCAGAAACGGGCGACTGCTGTCGACTGCTCTCAACACTGGAGAGTTGCACAGGGCTGCTTTCAAAGCTTGGAAAGCCGCCTCACAGTCATCTGTCCAGTTGACTGTTTGGGGTAGCCTCTGCTTGGTGAGGTCAGTCAAGGGTTTGGCAAGGGCGCTATAGTCCTGTACGAACCGCCTATAGTACCCTGCAGTGCCCAAGAAGGACTTCACCTGTTTCTTGGTCCTGGGGGTGGGCCAGGACACGATTGCGTCCACTTTTTCTGGCTCCGGACTCATGGAACCCCCGCCTACCCGGTGCCCCAGGTAGTGGACCTCGCGCATGCCTATCTGGCACTTCCCCGGCTTGATGGTCAGGCCTGCCTGGTGAAGACGCTTGAGCACCTCCTGGAGGTGCTGAAGGTGTTCCTCCCAGGTGGAACTGAAGACGGCAATATCGTCTAAGTACGCCACTGCGTACTCCTCCAGTCCCCGAAGCAGGTGGTTGACCATCCGCTGGAAAGTGGCAGGGGCATTCTTCATGCCGAAGGGCATGACCGTGGACTCGTACAGTCCAAAGGGGGTGATAAAGGCGGATTTCTCCTGCGCCTCAGGGCTCAGGGGAATCTGCCAGTATCCCCGACTCAAATCCATGATGGATATGTAGTTGGCGTTTGTCAACCGCTCGAGCAGATCCTCGATGCGCGGCATCGGGTGGGCATCAGAGGTTGTCATGGCGTTGAGCCCCCTGTAGTCCACGCAGAACCGGGTGGTTCGATCCTTTTTAGGCACGAGGACTACAGGTGAAGCCCACGCACCTTTTGACCGTCGAATCACTCCCAGCCTTAACATCTCATCGACCTCTTGGCGCATGACTTGTTGCACCGTTTCAGAGATCCGATAAGGTGTTCGCCGTAATGGGGCATGATTCCCGGTGTCCACCTCATGAACCGCTAACTCCGTCCTCCCAGGACGGTTGGTGAACACGGGCCGGAAGAGTTCCAGGGTGGCCATCAACTGCAACCGCTGGGACACGGTGAGCGAACCACTTATCTCCATGTCCTCAATGGACCCATTGGCCTTGGCCCGGGCCAGCATGTCCAGGAGGGAATCTTCCTCCCCATCCTCTGGCAGATTGCAGACCGGTAGGACGCAAGCTTCACGTTCGTAGTGCGCCTTCAGCATGTTGACGTGAAAGGCCTTGCGCCTACCCCGAGCATGGTCAAGCGTGACCACGTAGGTGACCGGGTTGAGCTGTTGGTGGACGACGTACGGGCCTTCCCAGGCTGCCTGAAGCTTATCCGTTGGTACCGGGACCAACACCCACACCTTTTGACCCACCTGGTAGGTCCGCTCCCGGGCGTTCTGGTCGTACCAGCGCTTCTGGTCAGCCTGAGCCTGCGTCATGTTGTCATGCACCAACTGCGTCAAGGTCTGCATCTTGTCACGGAAGCGCATGACATAATCCACGATGGACACTTCTGTGGGGTTTGGCTCATCTTCCCAGGATTCTCTTATCAACCCAAGGGGTCCCCGGACTCGCCTGCCATACAGGAGCTCGAAGGGGGAGAACCCGGTCGAGGCCTGCGGAACTTCTCTGTAAGCGAACAGCAGGTGTGGGAGGTACCGCTCCCAGTCGCGTCCTTGGGTCTCAACCAGTATGCGGAGCATCTGTTTGAGGGTACCGTTGAAACGTTCACACAAACCATTAGTCTGTGGGTGATACGGACTCGATACCAGCTGCGTCACCTGCATTTTCTCACAGAGAGCCTCCATTAGGCGAGACATGAATTGGGGCCCTTGATCGGTAAGCATCTCCCTGGGAAATCCTACTCTTGAAAAGATGGTCACCAGTGCGTCAGCCACCTTATCTGCCCTGGTTGAAGACAGAGCTACTGCCTCTGGGTACCGGGTAGCGTAGTCTACCACGGTGAGAATGTATCGCTTTCCGGAGCTGCTGGGGACGGACAGCGGTCCTACAATGTCCACCGCGATTCTCTGGAAAGGCTCCTCTATCACCGGCAAAGGAATAAGGGGAGCCTTAAGAGCAGGCCCCGCCTTACCCACTTTTTGACAGGTGGCGCAGGAGCGGCAGTAGTGTGTTACATCTGTCCCCATCTTGGGCCAATAGAAGTGTTGAGACAGCCGTGCCTTTGTTTTGCTGATCCCCAAGTGTCCAGCGAGTGGAATCTCATGGGCAATCCGCAACAACTCACTTCTGAACTGATAGGGGACGACCAGCTGTCTTTCCCTCAACCACTCCTTTTTAGGATCTCCGGGTACTGTCTCCCGGTACAACCTTCCTCGTTCCCAGAACACCCTCTCCTTATCAGGCTTGGAGGTGGGCGTCTCGGCGAGACCTCTCAATTTCTCCAGGCTGGCATCTGAGTGCAGAGCAGCCTGGAACTCCATGCTGGAGGCTGCCAGAAGTGACGTCAGGGTACCTCCTTTACTGGGACCCTCTGGAACCGGCTCTGGGTTCACCTCTGGTTCAGTCTCTCCTGTAGCAGCAGAGGGTCCAGAAGACAGTGCGTTACCTGCGATCTGGGCACTCTGACTGCGTGTGACAGCTGCTATGTATGCTGTCTCCCTGGGGATTTCTACAGACCCACCAGCCGGTGCTGCCCTGGGCTCTACCTCCCCATCCACCCCCAACACTTCAGGAGCAGTGCTACTTATGGGCCAGTTACCTTCCTCGGTGGCACTGGTCAGCTGCATGGCATTACCTTCCTCATGGTCCCCATGCACCTCCCCATTTCCTTGAGCACCGTTGCTTACTCCTGCCAGGGGTTCCTCAGCCGTCTCACTCCGCAGAGTGACGGGGCTGAGCACTTCGGTACCTGTGGACACATCTACCGCTTCAAAGAAAGGGTTAACGGGTTCAGTCGGCACAGATACATCAACATCATCATCATCCTTCCTAGGAGAAGAATGGTTATCAGTTTGCTTTGGTACATTCACATCAGCATCAGCATCGTACCTGGGGAAAGAATGGTTGTTAGTTGCATCATTACTCATCAAGGCATTAGCAGGTAACACATTCAGTTTCCCATCATCAACATCATCAGGGTTAACGTTACCCTTATTATCAGTTTGGGGAAGGGTGTCAGGGACATAGTATGCAACCATCCTCCCCAAGTCAGTCCCCAATAAAACATCAGTGGGCAGGTTTTCAGACACTCCCACCTCCCTCAACCCGCTCCCGGCACCCCAGTCAAGAAAAACTCGTGCCACTGGCAAGGGACAACGGGTGCCTCCAATCCCGGTGACAGTCAGGGTTTTCCCCTCAACAAACTCTTCAGGGGCCGCCAGTCCAGGACGGATGAGGGTTCGTTCAGCCCCGGTGTCCTTGAGGCCTGTAGCAAGATGGGCCCCCACCTGAACAGGTTGAACGTTGTCGTCAGCCCTCCCAACCACACCTCCCACCAAAAGAACAGAGGCGTTGGGCCCGGGGGCCTTGGCTGGGGGGTTCTTCGGCCTATTCGGACAGGTGTAAAAGAAGTGACCAGGCCGCTGGCAGTGGTGACACAGGCGACTGTCAGTAGCCGGCCTGCTGTTGGCAACAGGGACTGGGCCTCCGGAGGGACGGCTAGCTGGGGCATTGGGGTTGGTTGCTGGCTTACCCCCTTTCCAGCTGGTGGCGACTGGCCTCCGCGTCTCGGGCTTCCGGTTGGCCCCGTGGTTGTCGGCGATCTGCGCCGCTTTGTCCGCGTTCGTTGGTTCGCGGTCCAGGATGAACTGTCGGACCTCAGCTGGGCAGAGATGCAGGAACTGGTCTTTGATCATCAGGTCCCGTAGCTGCTCAAAGGTTTCAACGGACAGTCCATGGATCCACTGGTCAAAGTGGGTCCTGAGTCCTTGCACCACATCACTGTAGCTATCGTGTGGGCCACGTTGGAGGTGTCGGAACTTCTTTCGGTATACCTCAGGTGTCAGCCGGTATTTGGCGATCAGCGCCTGCTTTATGGCGTCATAGTCATCATCGGCTTCTGGCGGAAGAGAAGCAAATGCCTCCAGGGCTTTGCCTTTTAGCCCTGGGGTCAAGTACCTTGCCCATTGGTCTCTAGGCAGCTGGTACTGTCTGCAGGCTTTCTCAAAGGCTCGCAGAAATGTGTCCAAGTCCCCGTCCTTTTCCATCACGGGAAAATGCTCTGGCCGGGGTTTAGGAGTCTGGACGCTGCTGGGCTCACGGCTTCGGGCTGTGAGGGCATTCCCACCCCGCTGGAGTACCTCCAGTTCATGGGCCCTCTGCGCCTGGCGCTCGGCTCTCTCAGCCTCAGCTTGGCGCTCAGCTCTCTCCGCCTGGCGCTCGGCTCGCTGCTCTGCTCTCTCTCGAGCTTGCTGGATCAGCCTCACCCGCCCATCACTGTCTTCGGCGGGGAGTTCGTCCAAGGCCATTTGCAGATAGGGGTCCACCCCGTTCTGGTTGAATGTGGGGCCAGCGCTCAGGAGTGGAGCCTCTGCTGCAGCCCCATTGCAACTTGGGCCAACTTCTGCGCTCGCTGGATTCTGGTCGTTGTCCAGCTGCACTAGAGCCGCGATCATTTGAGCTCTGTTTTTGTTCGTGGCGTCAAGGCCTTGGTACGTGCATAACGCAGCAAGAACTTCCTTTGTCTGCCGGGTGTACCAAGGTTCTCCTTTTGCCGCCATGGTTGCCAAATAAAAGATAGAAAAAGAAAAACGAAGAAACGGGAGGGGGATACTTGCAAGTACACACTAATGTCTCAGGACTAGTAACCACTGAGTCTGTTCTCCAAAACCTATGATGCAGGATTCCCGCAGGAACCGTGCAGGTTTTTAGTGAGAGGAATGATTGCTCAAACCAAATCACTAATGCTCTAGGATTATCCCACCGCGCTGCCACCAATATGTGACGAACAGCCCACCGCCGTTCGTCCACTTACGGGCGACACTAACGGGAGTCCCGCTGCCACCAAAACGCGACGGACAGCGGACCCTGTGTCACCACTATGTCACAGTCCCACCACTGACACGGGTGTATCAGCGGACGGAGGGGCGTGACACAATGCCGGCACACGGCTATCACAGGCGCAGTGGGGCTTATCTTAGTTATCCCAACACTGGCACCATGTGACCAAAAATATCCAGCAAGCTAATCTCGCTCTACAATTTGCCGCAGGGGGAGTTTAATTTGGATGCCCCACCACTGCTATCAATCTTCCAAGTACTGCGGGGATTTATGTATATCCCACTTTCTCAGTTCCACTTTGGAACTCGCAGCTCTCCGGCGCCCCCCTTACCCTCAGGTCAGTCAGGGAACTGCACCTAGGATAATTAGTCGCCGGACGGGCTGCCTGTTGTGAACCGGCAATTAGGCTTCTGCAGTAAGGGAATTATCAATGCTGTGGCTGAAGCCCCTTACTCAGCAATATAAGACCCTTCTAGACTGCCAGCAAGCCGTAATAGCCGTACACAACGCGCTGCCACCAGTCACGGTTACTTAATTCACAGTGTTAAATTAAGAGGGTCCGTGGCAAACCCCTTGAATTAGTAGCGATTATCTATCAAAGGCGTATAGTTCGAGTCTTAGAGCATAGAGACAGATCTAAATAATTATTTCATTTATTTTCCGAAAGAGGACAGTGATTACAGATAAAAGTTGCTATAAAATTGAGACATAAAATATGTACAGTACAGGTATAAAATAAAAGTGGAGAAAACAAAGAGATTACACTCACAGTTCCATATTGTTCCGTAGGCAGACCATGCGGCTAAGGTGGGTGGAGGCGGAGCTGCACTTCTCCGCTCATTGGGGTCCTTCTAGCACGACGACTTGAGCTGTTCTGAGCTGGTTTGCCCAGGAAATGCCTTATAGACTTTCCTATGTGACATCACAGAGAGGTGCATTCTGGGTTGATCCCACCTCTCTTATCCAAGTTATGTTTTGGCTACAAAACTTAGATTAGCTATAACTTTATGGGAGAAGCTGGTATGGACTCATCAGTGGTATCATGTTTCCCAGCGTAATGAGCCCATCAAGAAAACATCAAACATCTATGCGATATGACCGTCCATTTGGGCGCAAATCCTATCTCATGTTCTGGACAGGGTAGAACTTCGAAACATACGCGGTCTCGAAGCTGGGACCGCTCAGGTTACAAAAATATGATTTTCATATCTCTAGGGTATTTGGTTCTTATGGTATAGTCTCTCATAGTTTTATTCGTTTCAAACAAAGAAGTTTTTCCCGCTCTGAAGAGGAGAGAAGGCAAATGGTGTGAGGAAGATGGTCTAGCTAATTAACATTCCTGCTCTTCCAGAGGAAGTGGCAGGGTTGATAAAACCTGGGGGGAAGGAATTCCTACTACTGAGAGTTTACAATGTCCTAGGATGGAGGATTTGTTAGCACATTGCAACAGAAAACATATCTTGCAGACATGGTACATCACAATCCTTAAATGGAAAAACTTTGGGACCACGAGAAGTTTTCCAAGACCTGGCTGTCCAGCCAAACTGAGCAATCGTAGGAGAAGAGCCTTGGTGAGAGAGGTAAAGAAGAACTCCAAGATCACTGTGGCTGCTCCACAGATTCAGTAGGGAGATGGAAGAAAGTTCCACAAAGTCAAATGTCACTGCAGCCCTCCACCAGTCGGGCCTTTATGGCAGAGTGGCCCGATGGAAGCCTCTCCTCAGTGTCAGACATGTGAAAGCCCACATAGAGTTTGCTAAAAAAAACACATGAAGGACTCCCAGACTATGAGAAATAAGATTCTCTGGTCTGATAAGAATAAGATAGAACTTCTTGGTGATAACTGTAAATGATATGTGTGGAGAAAATCAGGCACTGTTCATCACCTGCCCAATATAATCCCAACAGTGAAACATGGTGGTGGCAGCATCATGCTATGGTTTTTTTTTTCAGCTGCATGGACAGAACTGGTTGCAAGAAACATTAACCCCTTCACCCCCAAGGGTGGTTTGCACGTTCATGACCGGGCCAATTTTTACAATTTTCACCACTGTACCTTTATGAGGTCATAACTCTGGAACGCTTCCATGGATCCCGGTGATTCTGACATTGTTTTCTCGTGACATATTGTACTTCATGTTAGTGGTAAAATTTCATTCAAATAACTTGCGTTTATTTGTGAGAAAAACGGAAATTTGGCGAAAATTTTGAAAATTTCGCAATTTTCCAACTTTGAATTTTTATGCCCTTAAATCACAGAGATACGGCACACAAAAAACTTGATAACTAACATTTCCCACATGTTTACTTTACATCAGCACAATTTTGGAACCAAAATTTTTTTTTGTTAGGAAGTTATAAGGGTTAAAAGTTGACCAGCGATTTCTCATTTTTACAACACCATTTTATTCTTAGGACCACATCACATTTGAAGCCACTTTGAGGGGTCTATATGATAGAAAATACGCAAAAGTGACACCATTCTAAAAACTGCACCCCTTAAGGTGCTCAAAACCACATTCAAGAAGTTTATTAACCCTTTAGGTGCGTCACAGGAATTTTTTTGAATATTTAAAAAAAAATGAACATCTAACTTTTTTTCATAAAAAAAATAATTCAGGTTCAATTTTTTTTTATTTTACCAATGGTAACAGGAGAAATTGGACTGCAAAAGTTATTGTGCAATTTGTCCTGAGTACGCAGATACCTGATATGTGGGGGGGAACGACTGTTTCGGCGCATGGCAGAGCTCAGAATGGAAGGAGCGCCGTTTGACTTTTTCAATGCAAAATTGGCTGGAATTCAGATTGGACGCCATGTCACGTTTGGAGAGTCCCTGATGTACCTAAACAGTGGAAACCCCCTACAAGTGACCCCATTTTGGAAACTAGACCCCCCAAGGAACTTATCTAGATATGTGGTGAGAACTTTGAACCCACAAGGGCTTTACAAAAGTTTATAACGTACAGCGGTACAATTAAAAAATCATATTTTTTCCACAAAAATGATCTTTTCACCCCAATTTTTATTTTCCCAAGGGTAACAGGACCATAAAAGTTATTGTGCAATTTGTCCTGAGTACGCTGATACCCCACATGTGGGGGTAAACCACTATTTGGGCGCATGGCAGAGCTCGGAAGGGAAGCAGCGCCATTTGACGTTTTTGGCTGGAATTGAGATCGGACACCATGTCGCGTTTGGAAAACCCCTGATGTACCAAAACAGTGGAAACCCCCCACAAATGACACCATTTTGGAAACTAGACCCCCTAAGGAACTTATCTAGATGTGTGGTGACAACTTTGAACCCCCATGGGCTTCACAGAAGTTTATAACATAAAGCCATACAATTAAAAAATCATATTTTTTCCACAAAAATGATCTTTTCACCCTCAATTCTTATTTTTCCAAGGGTAACAGGACCATAAAAGTTATTGTGCAATTTGTCCTGAGTACGCTGATACCCCACATGTGGGGGTAAACCACTATTTGGGCGCATGGCAGAGCTCGGAAGGGAAGCAGCGCCATTTGACGTTTTTGGCTGGAATTGAGATCGGACACCATGTCGCGTTTGGAAAACCCCTGATGTACCAAAACAGTGGAAACCCCCCACAAATGACACCATTTTGGAAACTAGACCCCCTAAGGAACTTATCTAGATGTGTGGTGACAACTTTGAACCCCCATGGGCTTCACAGAAGTTTATAACATAAAGCCATACAATTAAAAAATCATATTTTTTCCACAAAAATGATCTTTTCACCCTCAATTCTTATTTTTCCAAGGGTAACAAGACCCTAAAAATTATTGTGCAATTTGTCCTGAGTACGCTGATACCCCACATGTGGGGGTAAACCACTATTTGGGCGCATGGCAGAGCTCGGAAGGGAAGCAGCGCCATTTGACGTTTTTGGCTGGAATTGAGATCGGACACCATGTCGCGTTTGGAAAACTCCTGATGTACCAATACAGTGGAAACCCCCCACAAATGACACCATTTTGGAAACTAGACCCCCTAAGGAACTTATCTAGATGTGTGGTGAGCACTTTGACCCCCCCAGTGCTTCACAGAAGTTTATAACGCCCGGGCGTGAAAATAAAAAATTTGTATTTTTTCCACAAACATGATCTTTTAGTCACCATTTTTTTATTTTCCCAAGGGTACCAGGAGAAATTGGACCTTAAAAGTTGTTGTCCAATTTGTCCTGAGTATGCTGATACCCCATATGTGGGAGAAAACTACTGTATGGGCACACGTCGGGGCTCGGAAGGGAAGTTGTGACGTTTTGGAATGCAGACTTTGATGGAATGGTCTGCGGGTGTCATGTTGCCTTTGGAGAGCCCCTAATGTACCTAAACAGTGGAAACCCCCCACAAATGACACCATTTTGTAAACTAGACCCCCCAAGGAACTTATCTAGATGTGTGGTGAGCACTTTGAACCCCCCAGTGCTTCACAGAAGTTTATAACGCCCGGGCGTGAAAATAAAAAATTCGTATTTTTTCCACAAACATGATATTTTAGTCACCATTTTTTTATTTTCCCAAGGGTACCAGGAGAAATTGGACCTTAAAAGTTGTTGTCCAATTTGTCCTGAGTATGCTGATACCCCATATGTGGGAGAAAACTACTGTATGGGCACACGTCGGGGCTCGGAAGGGAAGTAGTGACGTTTTGGAATGCAGACTTTGATGGAATGGACTGCGGGTGTCATGTGCGTTTGGAGAGCCCCTGATGTACCTAAACTATTGAAACTCCCCACAAGTGACCCCATTTTGGACACTAGACCCCCCACAGAACTTATCTAGATGTGTGGTGAGCACTTTGAACCCCCAAGTGCTTCACAGAAGTTTATAACACTCGGACGTGAAAATAAAAAAATCATTTTTTTCCACAAAAATGATATTTTTGCCCCCAATTTTTTATTTTCCTAAGGGTAACAGGAGAAATTGGACCCCAAAAATTGTTTTGCAATTTGTCCTGAGTAGGCTGATACCCTACATGTGGGGGTAAAACACTGTTTGGGCGCATAGCAGAGCTTGGAAGGGAAGGAGCACCATTTGACTTTTTCAACTCAGAATTGGCTGGAATTGAGATCAGACGCCATGTTGCATTTGGAGAGCCCCTGATGTGCCCAAACAGTGGAAACCCCCAATTCTAACTCCAACCCGAACCCCAACATGCCCCTAGCCCTAACCCTAACCCTATCCCTAACCCTAGTCCTAACCCTAACCCTAGCCCTAACCCTAACCCTACCCTAACCCTAGCCCTAACCCTACCCCAACACACCCCTAGCCCTAACCCTAGCCCTAACCCTAATGGAAAAATTGAAATAAATACATTTTTTTTATTTTATTATTTTTCCCTAACTAAGGGGGTGATAACGGGGGGTTTGATTTACTATTTATGGCAGTTTTTATTTTTGGCAGCTGTCGCACGCTAAAAGACGCTTTTTATTGTAAAAATAGTTTTTGCATCACCACATATTGAGAGCTATAATTTTTCCGTATTTTGACCCACCGGGTCATGTGAGGTCTTATTTTTTGCGGGACGAGTTGACGTTTTTATTGGTACCATTTTCGGGCACGTGAAATTTTTTGATCGCTTTTTATTCCGATTTTTGGAACGCAGAATGAAGAAAAACCAGCGTTTCATGAATTTCTTTTGGGGGGGGTGCGTTTACACCGTTCCGCGTGCGGTAAAATTGATAAAGCGGTTTTATTCTTCGGGTCAGTACGGTTACAGCGATACCTCATTTAGGTCTTTTTTTATGTTTTTGTCGGTTTTATGCAATGAAAACTATTTTATATAAAAAATAATTATTTTTGCATCGCTTTATTCTGCGAGCTATAACTTTTTTATTTTTTCACTGATGATGCTGTATGGTGGCTCGTTTTTTCCGGGACAAGATAACGTTTTCAGCGGTACCATGGATATTTATATGCGTCTTTTTTATCGCGCGTTATTACACTTTTTGTTTGGCAGTATGATAATAAATCATTATTTTTTGCTTCGTTTTTTATTTTTATTTTTTAAGGGGTTCGCTAAAGGGGTTAACTAATGGGACAGTTTTATAGGGCGGGTCGTTACGGACGCGGCGATACCTAATATGTGTACTTTTATTGTTTTTTTTTTTATTATTTCCAAAAAATGGATTTATTGGGGGAATATTTTTTTTTTTTTTCTAATTTATTTGGCAATTTTTTTTTAATTATTTTTACACTTTTTTTTATTTTTTTTTTACTTTATTAAATAGTCCCAGGTGGGACATCACTGTCCTGTGACAGATCGCTGATCTGTCACATCACAGATCACTGTGACAGATCAGCGATCTGACACAGGCACTGCAGAAGGCTTCCTCATGCCTGCGCTTTGCAGGCACTGAGGAAGTCGGCTTCCTCAGGCCCCCGAAGGCCCCCGTTGCCATCTTGGATTTGGGGGCCTGGAGGAAAGGAGTCCCCCGCAGCAGCGCTGCACATTGCGCTGCCGTGGGGGGCTCAGGGAAGCACGGAGGGAGCCCCCTCCCTGCCGATGCTTCCCTTTAACTCCCGGTACACCGCGATCATGTTTGATCGCGGTGTGCAAGGGGTTAACGTGTCGGGGGCGGTCCGTGACCACCCCTGACACATTGTGCCGGGTGTCAGCTGTGATAATCAGCTGACACCCGGCCGCGATCAGTGGCGCTCACCATGTGGGCGCCGCTGATCGCGCCCGACGTACTATCCCGTCCATGGGCATAGGGGCCCAGGTCCCATGGACGGGATATACCGTCGGATGTCGGGAAGGGGTTAATGCAGCCAAGTACAGAGATATCCTGGATGAAAACCTCTTCCAGAGTGCTCTGGACCTCAGAATTGGCCGAATGTTCACCTTCCAACAAGACAATGACCATAAGCACACAGCTAAAATAACAAAGGAATGGCTTCAGAACAACTCTGTGACCATTCTTGACTAGCCCAGCCAGAGCCCAATTGAGCATCTCTGGAGAGACCTGAAAATGGCTGTCCACCAACATTCACAATCCAACCTGATGGAACTGAAGAGGATCTGTAAGGAAAGATGGCAGAGGATCACCAAATCCAGGTGTGAAAAACTTGTTGCATCATTCCCAAGAAGACTCATGGCTGTACTAGCTCAAAAGGATGCTTCTACTCAGTACTGAGCAAAGGGTCTGAATACTTATGACCATGTGATATTTCAGTTTTTCTTTTTTAATGAATTTGCAGTAATTTCTACATTTCTTTTTTTTTCAGTCAAGATGGGGTGCTGAGTCTACATTAATGAGAAAAAAATGACCTTTTTAATTTACAAAATGGCTGCAATGAAACAGAGTGAAACATTTAAAGGCGTCTGAATATTTTCCGTACCCACTGTATGTAATGTTTTCTGTACATTTTATCTACATTACTGCAGAATATGTTGACTGTAACTAAATAAAGAATAACAATGAAATAATAATGATAATGTTAAAAAGTCTACAACTTTTTCAATTTTTTTTTCATCTTGAACCTGCACCGCTTTCGTCCATCAGCTGTGCCTGGTATTGTGAAAACATATATGTGAATACATTAAAAAGAATTCCCCCTTTCCTTAACCAAGAAAATCAAATTTGAAAGCTTGAGAACAACTGATATTTCTGAACCCACAAAATTATTTTGACTTTTTCTTATTCATAATAAATGCTTGTGATTGCTAGAATTCATAAACTCAAGGCTCCCGAGATGAAAATCTTTGGAGTATCTCACATTCTTTCCTGTTTTTCTGAATCTCATGTTTCATAAATGAATAAATTAATGTTTTGTGCTACTTTTTTGTAGCTTTTATTTGTATCAGATGACAACTGATCGCAGACGTATTTTGATTAGTTCATTTACAGACCCAGCTTTTGATGATCCCTTCTCATTTGTGAAGTCATGCTTAAATACTGTAGAATCAATATAAAATGGCCTAGGTCAACATGAGAATCAGTTCAAACATCTAGATGTTAACATCAGCCTCTGGATGTAATAATCTTTTATATGAAATTTGAATTTCTGATCTGTATGAATGATCACTATTAAGGCTAGTTTCACACTAGCGTTCAGGAGGGCAGCGGATGGCAGCCTTCTTCCTCCGTGAAGCTCCGCCCATGCTCCGCCTACTTCCGCATGCGTCCAGTATTTCCTTGCGTACCTATCTTTAACATTGGGTACACAGGGACATGCGTCGTATGCAGATACGTCCACATGCGGTGATTTGATGTGTGTGGCGACCGCACGGAAGCGCAAAATTTTGCCATAGCTGGAGGAGAATATAGTTCAGATAACAGTTTGGCAAAGCGGAGGTTATCACGATGTGGTGGCTGCTCTCATTGAATCTCATTCTTTTCATGAGCGAATTCTGCACTTTATGATAACCTTTGCTTTGCCAAGACATCTTTTAGATGCTGCAGTATCCACAGATTTTTTTCTTGCAAAAAATGCTTATTGAACACACCAGTGATGTTTTCTGTGAAGCATCTTTTTTACATTTTTTCTGACAGTTTTTGCAGACTGGCATTATTTTTGTTTTCTTTTAAATGTATGTATTAAAGAAAATCTGTCAGCAAGCTTTTGCTATGTAATCTGAAGTTAGTATGCAAAGCACAGATTTCAGGGATATGTGGCGCCCCTGAGGCTCAGTCGCCACAGAGGTACTGCACCTCCTCCTGAGGTGTGGTGTCCCACCATCCAGGTAAGGTGGAGACACCTGACCACACTCCAACACCTGCACCCCACACCACAAAGTAGTGTAGCAAAGCACCTTCGGGTGGCTCCCCTGCTTGGAGTGTAGCATAGCACCCCTTGGTGGCTCCCTGCTTGGAACACGAAACGTTCTGGGAGGTGGGTGGAGTTTAGCTTGCACTAAAGGAGCGAGAAGAGTTGAGGAGAGAGTTCAGTTGTGGAAGAAGTAAGAGGGAGAAGAAGATCCCCGGAGAGAGGGATTGATGGATGGAAGTGCTGCAGCAGATCCCAGTGACCTGGGTCTGCTGGCACGGGAAAGGAAGAGAGAGAGCAACATAGACTGAAAGCCTGATCTTCCATAGGAAGAAAGATTAGTACGGAACGTGAGGAGTAAAAGGGAACAGAGGACTGTTGTGAGTTCATTCTCTGGTCCACCAGTAGTGAGTTCTCCGTCCAGACTCCCTCTGGTGGTAACAGGAGGTAGTGAGGCTGATTTAATACCACCTGATAATGAGGATGATGATTGGACCTCAGGAATCTTAGACTGGATTTAAGACAGCCGACGCCCTAAGTCAGTGCTGGTGATTGCTTCAGGCTGCTCAGGTCTTTGGTTTCAGCTCTGTTCTAGCCTTCTCAAAGCTAAGTGTTTTTGCTAATGTTCACACTTGATTTTGTTGGTCTATTCAGTTTTTTGTGTGTTCAGCCAGCCCCGGCGGGGGCTGTGCTGAATTTCCATTCTTATTTATCTGTATTTGCCAATTTGCTTTTTAGTCCCTTATTAGATTGGCCGCTTTTTTGCTCTGTCTCAGAATATTTCAGAGTGCTGATATAGTGGGAGAAGTCTAGTGACATCAGGGTTAATTTTGTTATCAGACGTGTTGGACATTATTTTTGTAGGGTTTTTGGCAGATTGCAGACAGTGTCTTTCCTTTCCTTTATAGTTAGTTTGGGCCCCATCGTTTGCTCAGCCTATTTTCCTGCATGTGTTTGTGTTTTCATCTTGTTTCACCATCAATACATGTGTGGGGGCTGTCTATTCCTTTGGGGTCTGCTCTGGGGCAGTTAGTTTTCCCCTTTTCTTGCTTTAGGCTTATGTAGTCCTCTGGCGGTGACCAGGTGTCTAGGTCATTGTAGGAATGCTCCACTGCTACTGCTAGTTGTGTGGATAGGATCATGGATCTGCAATCTGCATAGTTACCAACCTCTCTGGTTTTCTGGGACTTGGCCCTTTGTTGTCCTCCTCGGTGACCCATTCATAACAGAATCACCAGCCATACCGCAGATTCTATGGTACTCAAAAGCAGGGAAGAATTGTTTGGAAGAAAAAGAAAAAAAAAAGTGTCAGAATTTCTTTTTTTTATATATATATTTTTTCCTCTTTTTTTTTTCTGGGGCCGTAGGAGGATTTTTTTTTTCCTAATGGAGATTAAGCAATTGTCTGATCGTGTGGAGCAACTTGCTGCTGAAGTGCAGGGAATTTCCACCTACCTCATTCAGTCACATGCTGCTGAACCTGAGATTCCTACTCCTGATGTGTTTTCTGGGGATCGGTCTAAATTTCTGAATTTTAAGAATAATTGTAAATTATTTCTTGCCTTGAAGCCTAATTCATTGGGGAGCTCTGTGCAGCAGGTTAAAATTGTCATCTCCTTGCTGTGCGGCGATCCCCAGGTTTGGGCTTTTTCTCTGACACCTGAAAATCCTATTTTGACTAATGTGGATGCATTTTTTCAAGCCTTGGGGTTGTTGTATGATGAACCTAATGCTGTTGAACAAGCTGAAAGAACCCTGTTGGCATTAAGCCAGGGTCAGGATTCTGCAGTTATACTGTCAAAAATTCCAAAAGTGGGCGGTCCTTACTACATGGAAGGGTTTGTCAGAAACCGTAAAAGATGTTATGGTGGGATTTCCTGTTCCCTCTGGTCTGGATAATTCTATGTCATTAGCCATTCAAGTTGATCGGCGTTTAGGTGAACGTAAAACTACACGGGAGGCGCTGCCACCTTTTGAACAAATGTCTGAACCTATGCAATGTGATGGGGTTTTGTCTAGGGCGCAACGTCAGGAGTTTAGAAGGCGTAATAAGCTGTGCTTTTTCTGTGGAGACGCCACTCATACTATTTCCGTCTGCCCTAAACGAGAGAAACGTTTTGCACACACATTTGCTGTGGGCAGTGTACAATCTAAGTTTCTTTTGGCAATTACTCTGATCTGCTCCTTATCCACGTTTTCCACTAAAGCTTTTGTGGATTCTGGAGCAGCGTTGAATCTGATGGATTTGGACTTTGCTAAACGTTATGGTTTGTCCATGATGCCTCTGCGGACGCCTATTCCTTTGAGGGGTATTGATGCTACTCCTTTGGCGGAGAATAAACCTCAGTTTTTGACCCAGGTGATAATGAGAGTTGCCCCAGACCACCAAGAAAATTGTAAATTTCTGGTGCTGCATAATTTGCATGATACTATTGTTCTGGGTTTTCCCTGGTTGCAGGCTCATAATCCAGTTTTGGATTGGAAATCTGGGTCTGTGGTGAGTTGGGACTATCAGTGTGTTCTTATGGACGCTCCTGTTTTCTCCACCTCTCCTCAGTCTCATGATATTCCTGATTATCTAGCCGATTTTTCTGATGTATTTAGTGAGAGCAAGTCTGCGTCTTTGCCTCCTCATAGGAGTTATGACTGTGCAATTGAGTTGATGCCTGGGTGTAAATTTCCCAATGGTCGGCTTCTCAACTTATCAGTACCCGAACATGATGCTATGCGATCCTATGTTAAGGAGTCGTTGGAGAAGGGTCATATTAGACCATCCTCGTCACCTTTAGGTGCTGTGTTTTTTTTCGTGGCCAAGAAAGATGGTTCATTAAGACCGTGTATTGATTATCATTCCCTTAACAAGATGACGGTTAAATATCAGTACCCGTTACCTCTGATGTCTGATTTATTCTCCAGAGTTAAGAGTGCCTGCTGGATTACTAAGCTTGACCTCAGTATAATCTTATTCGCATCAAGCACGGGGATGAATGGAAGACGGCGTTTAATACTCCGGATGGACATTTTGAGTACCTGGTGATGCCTTTTGGGCTCACTAATGCCCCTTCTGTCTTCCAGTCCTTTATGAATGATATTTTCCGTGACTTTGTGGATAAGTTTTTGATCATCTATCTGGATGATATTTTGATCTTTTCTAGTGATTGGGATTCTCATGTGGAACACGTCCGGACCGTGTTCCGGATTTTGAGGGAGAATTCCCTGTTTGTTAAGGGATCGAAATGCCTCTTTGGTGTACAGAGGATTTCAATTTTGGGATTTATCTTGTCTCCATTGACTATTGAAATGGACCCAACCAAGGTGCAGGCCATTTTTGATTGGGTTCAGCCTACTTCTTTGAAGGCTCTCCAGAAGTTTTTGGGTTTTCCTAATTTTTATCGCAAATTTATGCATGTGACAGTACATGGTGAAGATGTGTTCCAGCTTTGGTAGAAAGGTTGCACTTTTTATTACTCTATTTTGTGCTATTTTATTGGAATAACATAAGCTACTATTAGTCATAGACCGTATCCGTAGGCATTTACTTTTCACTTATTAGTTTAAAAATAGTTTTCTTTTCATTCTCATAGCCGGGAAAATATTCATACAATTTTATGACTCATTAATTGATATTATGTTTTTATCCTCGGAGAGGAAGATTAAACATTGCGACGTCATAACTTTACACTAATAAATCAAGCCAAACAGTGTAAAAGGTAATGTGTAACCCACGGGTCTCGAGTTGTTCCTTATCTCAAGTAAATATGATCTGTAAATATTTTGTGTGTAGAGAAACCAGACTCCAAATGCCAACAATTATTGTATCTTAATTAGAAAATATGATTCCCGTAATCCACCCTAATAATGGTAGTTACAATCTGTCTCGTAATCTTAGCTATAATCTAGATCCAATTGTACTGTTTTGAAAACCGAACTTATGTAGGGAGGGTGGAGAAAACATAAAAGACCGACCAAAAATGCCCCAATAATGATAAAATAATCTTTATTGAAAGTAGATAGTAACAGGGGTGACAACACAATGGTAAAAATATATATCTATAAAACACATAAATATAGGACGCACACTCAGAAAATAAGGTAATATTAAAAGGAGTGCCAAAAAGACTTAATAGACGTAACTTGTTTTTATACAAATTCTGTAGTCAATAACACAATGATAGTATAACAAGTGAATGAAGTGACAGTGCAATATTTAATGCGTTAAAACTAGTGTTGAGCATTCCGATACCGCAAGTATCGGGTATCGGCCGATACTTGCTGTATCGGAATTCCGATACCGACTTCCGATATTTTTTCAATATCGGAAGTCGGCATCGGAATCGGAAGTTCAAAGTTGATTGACAGCCGAAATGACGTCATCATGATGCGCGGTGTGTGCGCATCATGATGCGCCGTCATTTCGGGCCTTCCGGGGGTCTCTGCCGGCCTGCCGGGGGGCTGTGTGGACTGCCCGGGGTCTGTACCAGCCTGCCGGGGGGCTGTGCCGGCCTGCCGGTGGTCTGTGCACCCTGTGGGGGTCTGTACCGGCCTGCCGGGGGGCTGTGCCGGCCTGCCGGTGGTCTGTGCACCCTGTGGGGGTCTGTACCGGCCTGCCGGGGGGCTGTGCCGGCCTGCCGGTGGTCTGTGCACCCTGTGGGGGTCTGTGCCGGCCTGCCGGGGGGCTGTGCCAGCCTGCCGGGGGGCTGTGCTGATGTCCGGGGGTCTGTGCAAGCATCGTCCGATGGGACTATAAGTCCCATCTGGCGATGCCTGGTACCATGACAGTGATTGACACATTAGCCAATGATGGGACAGTAGTAGTCCCATCATCCGGCTAATGTGTTAAATGTTAAAAAAAAAAAAAAAAATACTACATACATACTACATACATACTACATGCATGCTACATACATACTACATGCTACATACATACTACATATATACTACATGCATGCTACATACATACTACATGCTACATACATACTACATATATACTACATGCATGCTACATACATACTGCATGCTACATACATACTACATACATACTACATACATACCACATATATACTACATACATACTACATGCATGCTACATACATACTACATACATACTACATACATACTACATACATACCACATACATACTACATGCATGCTACATACATACTACATACATACTACATGCATGCTACATACATAACACATATATACTACATGCATGCTACATACATACTACATGCTACATACATACTACATATATACTACATGCATGCTACATACATACTACATGCTACATACATACTACATATATACTACATACATACTACATGCATGCTACATACATACTACATGCTACATACATACCACATACATACTACATACATACTACATGCTACATACATACTACATATATACTACATGCATGCTACATACATACTGCATGCTACATGCATGCTACATACATACTACATACATACTACATGCTACATACATACCACATATATACTACATACATACTACATACAATACATTCATACAATACATACATAGACATACAGTACATATAACATAGAGTAACATACTTACCAATACTTGTCACATTGTTCCCCGAAGCCATTGTCTTTTACGGAATAAATATTAACATAACAAACCACAAAAATACTCACCCACGATCCGAAGCAGTCCACGAGTGTGTCCCACGACGATCTTGGGTAGAGAACTGCAGCATCAGCTGATGCTGCCGTTCTCTACGGGCTGCAGGAATCCTATGACGGAAGGTAGGTATCCTTCCGCACTGTATTCCTCTGCCACTTAAAAAAAAAAGTCCCTAGTCTCACTTTATGCCATTGCTGCGTGGGAAATTCCCACACAGCAATGGCATAAAGTGAGACTAGGGACTTTTTTTTTTTAAGTGGCGGAGGAATACAGTGCGGAAGGATACCTACCTTCCGTCATTGGATTCCTGCAGCCCGTAGAGAACGGCAGCATCAGCTGATGCTGCAGTTCTCTACCCAAGATCGTCGTGGGACACACTCGTGGACTGCTTCGGATCGTGGGTGAGTATTTTTGTGGTTTGTTATGTTAATATTTATTCCGTAAAAGACAATGGCTTCGGGGAACAATGTGACAAGTATTGGTAAGTATGTTACTCTATGTTATATGTACTGTATGTCTATGTATGTATTGTATGAATGTATTGTATGTAGTATGTATGTAGTATATATGTGGTATGTATGTAGCATGTAGTATGTATGTAGTATGTATGTAGCATGCATGTAGCATGCAGTATGTATGTAGCATGCATGTAGTATATATGTAGTATGTATGTGGTATGTATGTAGCATGTAGTATGTATGTAGCATGCATGTAGTATGTATGTAGTATGTATGTAGCATGCATGTAGTATATATGTAGTATGTATGTAGCATGTAGTATGTATGTAGCATGCATGTAGTATATATGTAGTATGTATGTAGCATGTAGTATGTATGTAGCATGCATGTAGTATGTATGTAGTATGTATGTAGTATGTATGTGGTATGTATGTAGCATGTAGTATGTATGTAGCATGCATGTAGTATATATGTGTTATGTATGTAGCATGTAGCATGCATGTAGCATGCATGTAGTATGTATGTAGTATGTATGTGGTATGTATGTAGCATGTAGCATGCATGTAGTATGTATGTAGTATATATGTGGTATGTATGTAGCATGTAGTATGTATGTAGCATGCAGTATGTATGTAGCATGCATGTAGTATATATGTAGTATGTATGTAGCATATATGTAGTATGTATGTAGCATGTAGTATATATGTAGTATGCATGTTGCATGCATGTAGTATATATGTAGTATGTATGATGCATGTAGTATATATGTAGTATGCATGTTGCATGCATGTAGTATATATGTAGTATGTATGTTGCATGTATTATATATGTAGTATGCATGTTGCATGCATGTAGTATATATGTAGTATGTATGTTGCATGTAGTATATATGTAGTATGAATGTAGCATGTATGTAGTATGTAGTATGAATGTAGCATGTATGTAGTATGCATGTTGTATGTATGTAGCATGTAATTTTTTTTTTTTTTTTTTTTACATTCAACACATTAGCCGGATGATGGGACTACTACTGTCCCATCATTGGCTAATGTGTCAATCACTGTCATGGTAGCAGGCATCGCCCGATGGGACTTGTAGTCCCATCGGACGATGCCTGCACAGACCCCCGAAGCCTGCACAGACCACCGGCAGGCCGGCACAGCCCCCCGGCAGGCCGGCACAGCCCACCGGAGCCTGCACAGACCACCGGCAGGCCGGCACAGCCCCCCGGCAGGCCGGCACAGCCCCCCGAAGCCTGCACAGCCCCCCGGCAGGCCGGCACAGACCACCGGAGCCTGCACAGACCCCCTGGCAGGCCGGCACAGCCCCCCGAAAGGCCCGTACAGACCCCAGAGAGGCTGTACAAGGCAAAAACAGGGTTTTTCTTATTCCGATACCGGAAGTCCCATAGACTTGAATGGGACTTCCGGTATCGGAATCGGCGATACCAATACTTTTTTTTAAGATCGGCCGATCCATTCCGATCCGATACTTTGAAGTATCGGACGGTATCGCTCAACTCTAGTTAAAACATTATGAGAAAGATCCATGATAGGTAATACTAAGAAAAGAGTAAAAAATAAAACAATCATAATATAATAGTGATTATTCAAATGATATAGCCAGCAACGCAATCGTAATATGGCTAATAAATAAAGTGACAGTGCAATATTCAATGTACTCATTGTTCTTTGCGTACCATAAGCATTGTTGGCCTTTGTAAATAGGATTTTTAACTATCGCTGAATGGTGATTATTTTTATCCACAGATCATATAGTGTAAACTGTCTCTTAAGCCCCCGTCTCACATAACGAGATCGCTAGCGAGATCGCTGAAGCGTCACCGATTTTGCGACGCAACAGCGACCTCGCCAGCGATCTCGCTACATGTGACATGCAGCGGCGACCGGCCCCCCCGCTGGATATCGCTGATCGTGCTCGAATGTCCTGGGCCATTTTTTAATTGTCGGCGTCCCACTGGCCAGCGCGCATCCCTGTGACGAGCGACCTCGTTGGCAACGCAGAACTCAGAGACACAGGCTGGAATCGTTCAGAAAAGGTGCTGTGTGACAAAGTACCAACGACCGCTGAGGATTGCTGGATGGTTGCTGCATCGCTGAAGAGATCTGCCTGTTTGGCAGCTCACTAGCGGCCATGTAGTGACGCACCAGCGATCCTTACCAGGTTGTATCGTTGTCGGGATTGCTGGTGCGTCGCTAAGTGAAACGGGACCCTAAACCACCCAAGTAACCAACTGGAGTAGGAGAGATGAAAGCAGCACTTTGTTTTCAAGATCGAAAATTGCCTCAATGGGGAGCAGAAACATTGTGTGTATTTGTAATGGATTTGGGTGAAAAAACCTCTGTTCACAATGATTTTCTGGAGTGACACAAAGAATACTTTTTTTTATCTCTACTAAAAAAAATTAAAATTTAAGACTCCTTAGTGCTAGTCGTTAATACCTTTTAATGTTTAACTGAAAAGATTATAACAAATTGCGAGCTTTCGAGACTACTCAGGTCTCTTCATCAGGCATATACACTCACTGGCCACTTTATTAGGTACACCATGCTAGTAACGGGTTGGACCCCCTTTTGCCTTCAGAACTGCCTCAATTCTTCGTGGCAGAGATTCAACAAGGTGCTGGAAGCATTCCTCAGAGATTTTGGACCATATTGACATGATGGCATCACACAGTTGGCGCAGATTTGTCGGCTGCACATCCCTGATGCGAATCTCCCGTTCCACCACATCCCAAAGATGCTCTATTGGATTGAGATCTGGTGACTGAGGAGGCCATTTGAGTACAGTGAACTCATTGTCATGTTCAAGAAACCAATCTGAGATGATTCGAGCTTTATGACATGGCGCATTATCCTGCTGAAAGTAGCCATCAGATGTTGGGTACATTGTGGTCATAAAGGGATGGACATGGTCAGCAACAATACTCAGGTAGGCTGTGGCGTTGCAACGATGCTCAATTGGTACCAAGGGGCCCAAAGAGTGCCAAGAAAAAATTCCCCACACCATGACACCACCACCAGCCTGAACCGTTGATACAAGGCAGGATGGATCCATGCTTTCATGTTGTTTACGCCAAATTCTGACCCTACCATCCGAATGTCGCAGCAGAAATCGAGACTCATCAGACCAAGCAACGTTTTTCCAATCTTCTACTGTCCAATTTCGATGAGCTTGTGCAAATTGTAGCCTCAGTTTCCTGTTCTTAGCTGAGAGGAGTGGTACCCGGTGTGGTCTTCTGCTGCTGTAGCCCATCTGCCTCAAAGTTCGACGCACTGTGCGTTCAGAGATGCTCTTCTGCCTACCTTGGTTGTAACGGGTGGCAATTTGAGTCACTGTTGCCTTTCTATCAGCTCAAACCAGTCTGCCCATTCTCCTCTGACCTCTGGCATCAACAAGGCATTTCCGGCCACAGAACTGCCGCTCACTGGATTTTTTTTCTTTTTCGGACCATTCTCTGTAAACCCTAGAGATGGTTGTGTGTGAAAATCCCAGTAGATCAGCAGTTTCTGAAATACTCAGACCAGCCCTTCTGGCACCAACAATCATGCCACGTTCAAAGGCACTCAAATCACCTTTCTTCCCCATACTGATGCTCGGTTTGAACTGCAGGAGATTGTCTTGACCATGTCTACATGCCTAAATGCACTGAGTTGCCGCCATGTGATTGGCTGATTAGAAATTAAGTCTTAACACACAGTTGGACAGGTGTACCTAATAAAGTGGCCAGTGAGTGTAGACTAATACAAAATCTGAAGAATCACATATTTATGCACAAGCGGTCACAGCAACAATGCAATAGATAAGTGACGTGCAGCAGAACTATAAATGTGGGACGGGGAGAAAATAGTTGTGGCCGTAAATATTGGAACAGTTCATTGATAAGGAGTGTGAAAGTTTTATTGTTGCAGGGAAAGGTTCCTGCACCTGTTGGAGAGGACAGGGAGCTTCTGACAATGATGCTTCTTAGCTTTGGAGGCTGTCTAAAACACAGCAGTGGGGGGTCTGGAAATATAGACTGTAATTGGGCATCTTTTTGTAATAAAAGTTGTAATTTCTATGCAGCTCCCCTCAACACCTCCAGATTTGGATTGTAGGTGACCATAGAAACACCCGGTTGCTTTCTTGCTTAGTTTGGTAATGTAGCAGGTGATTCTTTGATATTCTGCTGGCTCTTGTAATCTGGTTTTCAGTTGTTCTTGGATGGTAGCCCTGGCTCAAAAAAGTTTTCCTGAGGAGACCAAGGTGTTTGTCTCTGTCCATTGGGTTGCAACTAGTGTTGAGCGATAACATCCGATACCCCAAAATATCGGATCAGATGGTATCGGCCCGATACGAAAAAAGTATCGGGTATCGCCGATTCCAATACTGGAAGTCCCATTCAAGTCTATGGGACTTCCAGTATCGGAATAAGAAAAACCCTTTTCTGTCCTTGTACAGCCTCTCGGGGGTGTGTACGGACCTTCCGGAGGTCTGTGCCGGCCTGCCGGGGGTCTGTGTCGACTGCCCGGGGGTCTGTGCTGACTGCCCGGGGGTCTGTACCGGCCTGCCGGGGGTCTGTGCCGACTGCCCGGGGGTCTGTGCGGACTGCCGGGGGTCTGTACCGGCCTGCCAGGGGGCTGTGCCGGCCTGCCGTTGGTCTGTGCCGACTGTCCGGGGGTCTGTGCAGGCTGCGGGGTTCTGTACTACATATATACAACATGCATGCAACATACATACATAATACATATATACCACATGCATGCAACATGCATACTACATATATACCACATATATACTACATGCATGCAACATACATATATACTACATATATACTATATGCAACATGCATACTACATATATACTACATGCATACAACATACATACATACAACATATATACTACATGCATGCAACATGCATATATACAACATATATACTACATGCAACATATATACTACATATATACTACATGCATGCAACATACATATATACTACATATATACTACATGCAACATACATACTACATATATACCACATGCATGCAACATACATACATACTACATACATACTACATATATACTACATGCATACTACATATATACCACATGGATGCAACATGCATATATACTACATGCATGCAACAGACATATATACTACATGCATGCAACAGACATATATACTACATGCAACATGCATACTACATGCATGCAACATACATACTACATATATACCACATATATACTACATGCATACTACATATATACCACATGCATGCAACATACATATATACAACATATATACTTCATGCATGCAACATGCATACTACATATATAATACATGCATGCAACATACATACATACTACATATATACCACATATATACTACATGCATACTACATATATACCACATGCATGCAACATACATATATACAACATATGTACAACCTACATGCATATATACAACATATACACTACATGCATGCAACATGCATACTACATATATACCACATATATACTACATGCATACTACACATATACCACATGCATGCAACATACATATATACAACATATATACTACATGCATGCAACATACATATATACAACATATATACTACATGCATGCAACATGCATACTACATATATACTACATGCATGCAACATACATATATACTACATGCAACATGCATACTACATACTGTACATAGTACATATATGCCACATGCATGCAACATGCATACTACATATTTACCACATGCAAGCAACATGCATACTACATATATACTACATATATATTACAGACATGCAACATACATATATACTACACACAATATATTCATACAATACATACATATAGACATACAGTACATATAGCATAGAGTACATACTCAACATCACTTGTCATTTTGATCCCCGAAGCCATTGTCATCTGTGGAATAAATATTAAAATAACAAACCACCAATATACTTACCCCTGATCCGCAGAAGTCCACGAATGTCCCACGACGATCTTGTGTGGAGAACAGAGGCATCAACTGATGCTACCATTCTCTATGGGCTCTAGGAATCCAATGATGGGAGGTAGGTATCCTTCTGCACTGTATTCCTCCGACACTGTAAAAAAAAAGTCCCTAGTCTCATTTTATGGCATTGCTGTGTGAGAAATTTCCCACGCAGCTTTTGCCATAAAGTGAGACTAGGGACTTTTTTTTTACAGTGGCGGAGGAATACAATGCGGAAGGATACCTACCTCCCGTCATTGGATTCCTGGAGCCCGTAGAGAATGGTAGCATCAGCTGATGCTGCTGTTCTCCACGCAAGATCGTATATATGTAATATATATGTATGTTGCATGCATGTAGTATATATTTGGTATATATGTAGTATGCATGTTGCATGCATGTAGTATATATGTTGTATATATGTATGTTGCATGCATGTGGTATATATGTATTATGCATGTAGTGTATATGTAGTATGTATGTAGTATGTATGTTGCATGCATGTAGTATATATGTAGTATGTATGTTGCATGTAGTATATATGTAGTATATATGTATGTTGCATGCATGTAGTATATATGTAGTATGTATGTTGCATGTAGTATATATGTTGTATATATGTATGTTGCATGCATGTGGTATACAGTCATGGCCAAAAGTATTGACACCCCTGCAATTCTGTCAGATAATACTCAGTTTCTTCCTGAAAATGATTGCAAACACAAATTCTTTGGTATTATTATCTTCATTTAATTTGTCTTAAATGAAAAAACACAAAAGAGAATGAAGCAAAAAGCAAAACATTGATCATTTCACACAAAACTCCAAAAATGTGCCGGACAAAAGTATTGGCACCCTCAGCCTAATACTTGGTTGCACAACCTTTAGCCAAAATAACTGCGACCAACTGCTTCCGGTAACCATCAATGAGTTTCTTACAATGCTCTGCTGGAATTTTAGACCATTCTTCTTTGGCAAACTACTCCAGGTCCCTGATATTTGAAGGGTGCCTTCTCCAAACTGCCATTTTTAGATCTCTCCACAGGTGTTCTATGGGATTCAGGTCTGGACTCATTGCCGGCCACCTTAGAAGTCTCCAGTGCTTTCTCTCAAACCATTTTCTAGTGCTTTTTGAAGTGTGTTTTGGGTTATTGTCCTGCTGGAAGACCCATGACCTCTGAGGTAGACCCAGCTTTCTCACACTGGGCCCTAAATTATGCTGCAAAATTTGTTGGTAGTCTTCTGACTTCATAATGCCATGCACACGGTCAAACAGTCCAGTGCCAGAGGCAGCAAAGCAACCCCAAAACATCAGGGAACCTCCTCCATGTTTGACTGTAGGGACCGTGTACTTTTCTTTGAATGCCTCTTTTTTCTCCTGTAAACTCTATGTTGATGCTTTTGCCCTAAAAGCTCTACTTTTGTCTCATCTGACCAGAGAACATTCTTCCAAAATGTTTTAGGCTTTTTCAGGTAAGTTTTGGCAAACTCCAGCCTGGCTTTTTTATGTCTCGGGGTAAGAAGTGGAGTCTTCCTGGGTCTCCTACCATACAATCCCTTTTCATTCAGATGCCGACGGATAGTACGGGTTGACACCGTTGTACCCTTGGACTGCAGGGCAGCTTGAACTTGTTTGGATGTTAGTGGAGGTTCTTTATCCAACATCCGCACAATCTTGCGTTGAAATCTCTTGTCAATTTTTCTTTTCTGGCCACATCTAGAGAGGTTAGCCACAGTGCCATGGGCTTTAAACTTCTTGATGACACTGCGCACGGTAGACACAGGAACATTCAGGTCTTTGGAGATGGACTTGTAGCCTTGATATTGCTCATGCTTCCTCACAGTTTGGTTTCTCAAGTCCTCAGACAGTTCTTTGGTCTTCTTTCTTTTCTCCATGCTCAATGTGGTACACACAAGGACACAGGACAGAGGTTGAGTCAACTTTAATCCATGTCAACTGGCTGCAAGTATGATTTAGTTATTGCCAACACCTGTTAGGTGCCACAGGTAAGTTATAGGTGCTGTTAATTACACAAATTAGAGAAGCATCACATGATTTTTCGAACAGTGCCAATACTTTTGTCCACCCTCTTTGTTATGTTTGGTGTGGAATTATATCCAATTTGGCTTTAGGACAATTCTTTTTGTGTTTTTTCATTTAAGACAAATTAAATGAAGATAATAATACCAAAGAATTTGTGTTTGCAATCATTTTCAGGAAGAAACTGAGTATTATCTGACAGAATTGCGGGGGTGTCAATACTTTTGGCCATGACTGTATATGTAGTATGCATGTAGTATATATGTGGTATATATGTAGTATGCATGTTGCATGCATGTGGTATATATGTAGTATGTATGTATGTTGCATGCATGTAGTATATATGTAGTATGCCTGTTGCATGTAGTATATATGTATGTTGCATGCATGTAGTATATATGTGGTGTCACGGGGTCCTTCTCTGGTATCACACAATCAACAGAGCGAGCGATGAGTGAACAATTCCAAGACCTTTATTCAGGCAAAAATAAGAAAAGGTCCATATTCAGTCCACCACACAAAGGATAAGATATTCCAGAATAAGAATGCAGTCCAGTATCAGGATAAAATGTCCAGGGAAACGAGATTCCAAAACACTTTAGCACCAGAGGATAATAATAATCCTTCTCTCTGAAATGCAGCCTTTTCACCATCTTGTCTCTACCGGAACTGACTTGTCCAGCTGCTGTTCTTCCCCTCACCCCCTTCCTTGTCCAGGGGTAGTCAAACAAGTTACCTCCCAGAGGAGAACAAAAGGCCTTAGGGATTAATGCACTACAGGGGGTCATCAAGAGACAGATACAGTGAGGCTGTAGACTTACAATGTAATAAGAAAAACACTATGAAAATAACTGGAATTGTTAAAAATAGGAATATACAAAAAATGACATCCACATAACATATCACACCATCACATGTGGTATATATGTAGTATGCATGTTGCATGCATGTAGTATATATGTTATATGTATGTTGCATGCATGTCGTATATATGTGGTATATATGTAGTATGCATGTTGCATGTAGTATATATGTATGTTGCATGCATGTAGTATATATGTGGTATGCATGTGGTATATATGTAGTATATATGTATGTTGCATACATGTAGTATATATGTGGTATATATGTAGTATGCATGTTGCATGCATGTAGTATATATGTTATATGTATGTATGTTGCATGCATGTAGTATATATGTAGTATGCATGTTGCATGTAGTATATATGTATGTTGCATGCATGTAGTACAGTCATGGCCAAAAGTATTGACACCCCTGCAATTCTGTCAGATAATACTCAGTTTCTTCCTGAAAATGATTGCAAACACAAATTCTTTGGTATTATTATCTTCATTTAATTTGTCTTAAATGAAAAAACACAAAAAGAATTGTCCTAAAGCCAAATTGGATATAATTCCACACCAAACCTAAAAAAGAAGGTGGACAAAAGTATTGGCACTGTGCGAAAAATCATGTGATGCTTCTCTAATTTGTGTAATTAACAGCACCTGTAACTTACCTGTGGCACCTAACAGGTGTTGGCAATAACTAAATCACACTTGCAGCCAGTTGACATGGATTAAAGTTGACTCAACCTCTGTCCTGTGTCCTTGTGTGTACCACATTGAGCATGGAGAAAAGAAAGAAGACCAAAGAACTGTCTGAGGACTTGAGAAACCAAATTGTGAGGAAGCATGAGCAATCTCAAGGCTACAAGTCCATCTCCAAAGACCTGAATGTTCCTGTGTCTACCGTGCGCAGTGTCATCAAGAAGTTTAAAGCCCATGGCACTGTGGCTAACCTCCCTAGATGTGGCCGGAAAAGAAAAATTGACAAGAGATTTCAACGCAAGATTGTGCGGATGTTGGATAAAGAACCTCCACTAACATCCAAACAAGTTCAAGCTGCCCTTCAGTCCGAGGGTACAACGGTGTCAACCCGTACTATCCGTCGGCATCTGAATGAAAAGGGACTGTATGGTAGGAGACCCAGGAAGACTCCACTTCTTACCCCGAGACATAAAAAAGCCAGGCTGGAGTTTGCCAAAACTTACCTGAAAAAGCCTAAAACATTTTGGAAGAATGTTCTCTGGTCAGATGAGACAAAAGTAGAGCTTTTAGGGCAAAAGCATCAACATAGAGTTTACAGGAGAAAAAAGAGGCATTCAAAGAAAAGTACACGGTCCCAACAGTCAAACATGGCGGAGGTTCCCTGATGTTTTGGGGTTGCTTTGCTGCCTCTGGCACTGGACTGCTTGACCATGTGCATGGCATTATGAAGTCAGAAGACTACCAACAAATTTTGCAGCATAATTTAGGGCCCAGTGTGAGAAAGCTGGGTCTACCTCAGAGGTCATGGGTCTTCCAGCAGGACAATAACCCAAAACACACTTCAAAAAGCACTAGAAATTGGTTTGAGAGAAAGCACTGGAGACTTCTAAGGTGGCCAGCAATGAGTCCAGACCTGAATCCCATAGAACACCTGTGGAGAGATCTAAAAATGGCAGTTTGGAGAAGGCACCCTTCAAATATCAGGGACCTGGAGCAGTTTGCCAAAGAAGAATGGTCTAAAATTCCAGCAGAGCATTGTAAGAAACTCATTGATGGTTACCGGAAGCAGTTGGTCGCAGTTATTTTGGCTAAAGGTTGTGCAACCAAGTATTAGGCTGAGGGTGCCAATACTTTTGTCCAGCCCATTTTTGGAGTTTTGTGTGAAATGATCAATGTTTTGCTTTTTGCTTCATTCTCTTTTGTGTTTTTTCATTTAAGACAAATTAAATGAAGATAATAATACCAAAGAATTTGTGTTTGCAATCATTTTCAGGAAGAAACTGAATATTATCTGACAGAATTGCAGGGGTGTTAATACTTTTGGCCATGACTGTATATATGTGGTATGCATGTGGTATATATGTAGTATGTATGTATGTTGCATGCATATAGTATGTATGTAGTATGCATGTTGCATGTAGTATATATGTATGTTGCATGCATGTAGTATATATGTGGTATATATGTAGTATGCATGTTGCATGCATGTAGTATATATGTTGTATGTATGTATGTTGCATGCATGTAGTATATATGTGGTATATATGTAGTATGCATGTTGCAAGCATGTGGTATATATGTTGCATGTATGCATGTTGCATGCATGTAGTATATATGTGGTATATATGTAGTATGCATGTTGCATGCATGTAGTATATATGTTGTATGTATGTTGCATGCATGTAGTATATATGTAGTATGCATGTTGCATGTAGTATATATGTATGTTGCATACATGTAGTATATATGTGGTATATATGTAGTATGCATGTTGCATGCATGTAGTATATATGTTGTATGTATGTATGTTGCATGCATGTAGTATATATGTGGTATATATGTAGTATGCATGTGGTATATATGTAGTATGTATGTTGCATGCATGTAGTATATATGTATTATGCATGTTGCATGTAGTATATATGTAGTATATATGTATGGTGCATGCATGTTGTATATGTGGTATATGTAGTATGCATGTTGCATGCATGTGGTATATGTAGTATGTATGTATGTTGCATATATGTATGTTGCATGCATGCAGTATATATGTTGTATATACAGTGGGGCAAAAAAGTATTTAGTCAGTCAGCAATAGTGCAAGTTCCACCACTTAAAAAGATGAGAGGCGTCTGTAATTTACATCATAGGTAGACCTCAACTCTGGGAGACAAACTGAGAAAAAAAAATCCAGAAAATCACATTGTCTGTTTTTTTTTTCATTTTATTTGCATATTATGGTGGAAAATAAGTATTTGGTCAGAAACAAGCAATCAAGATTTCTGGCTCTCACAGACCTGTAACTTCTTCTTTAAGAGTCTCCTCTTTCCTCCACTCATTACCTGTAGTAATGGCACCTGTTTAAACTTGTTATCAGTATAAAAAGACACCTGTGCACACCCTCAAACAGTCTGACTCCAAACTCCACTATGGTGAAGACCAAAGAGCTGTCAAAGGACACCAGAAACAAAATTGTAGCCCTGCACCAGGCTGGGAAGACTGAATCTGCAATAGCCAACCAGCTTGGAGTGAAGAAATCAACTGTGGGAGCAATAATTAGAAAATGGAAGACATACAAGACCACTGATAATCTCCCTCGATCTGGTGCTCCACGCAAAATCCCACCCCGTGGGGTCAGAATGATCACAAGAACGGTGAGCAAAAATCCCAGAACCATGCGGGGGGACCTAGTGAATGAACTGCAGAGAGCTGGGACCAATGTAACAAGGCCTACCATAAGTAACACACTACGCCACAATGGACTCAGATCCTGCAGTGCCAGACGTGTCCCACTGCTTAAGCCTGTACATGTCCGAGCCCGTCTGAAGTTTGCTAGAGAGTATTTGGATGATCCAGAGGAGTTTTGGGAGAATGTCCTATGGTCTGATGAAACCAAACTGGAACTGTTTGGTAGAAACACAACTTGTCGTGTTTGGAGGAAAAAGAATACTGATTTGCATGCATCAAACACCATACCTACTGTAAAGCATGGTGGTGGAAACATCATGCTTTGGGGCTGTTTCTCTGCAAAGGGGCCAGGACGACTGATCCGGGTACATGAAAGAATGAATGGGGCCATGTATCGTGAGATTTTGAGTGCAAACCTCCTTCCATCAGCAAGGGCATTGATGATGAAACGTGGCTGGGTCTTTCAACATGACAATGATCCAAAGCACACTGCCAGTGCAACGAAGGAGTGGCTTCGTAAGAAGCATTTCAAGGTCCTGGAGTGGCCTAGCCAGTCTCCAGATCTCAACCCTATTGAAAACCTTTGGAGGGAGTTGAAAGTCCGTGTTGCCAAGCGAAAAGCCAAAAACATCACTGCTCTAGAGGAGATCTGCATGGAGGAATGGGCCAACATACCAACAACAGTGTGTGGCAACCTTGTGAAGACTTACAGAAAACGTTTGACCTCTGTCATTGCCAACAAAGGATATATCACAAAGTATTGAGATGAAATTTTGTTTCTGACCAAATACTTATTTTCCACCATAATATGCAAATAAAATGAAAAAAAACAGACAATGTGATTTTCTGGATTTTTTTTTCTCAGTTTGTCTCCCATAGTTGAGGTCTACCTACAATGTAAATTACAGACGCCTCTCATCTTTTTAAGTGGTGGAACTTGCACTATTGCTGACTGACTAAATACTTTTTTGCCCCACTGTATGTAGTATGCATGTTGCATGCATGTGGTATATATGTAGTATGTATGTTGCATGCATGTAGTATATATGTAGTATGCATGTTGCATGCATGTAGTATACATGTAGTATGTATGTAGCATGTATGTAGTATGTATGTAGCATGTAGTATTTATGTAGTTTTTTTTTTTTTTTTTACATTCAACACATTAGCCGGATGATGGGACTACTACTGTCCCATCATTGGCTAATGTGTCACTCACCGTCATGGTAGCAGGCATCGCCCGATGGGACTTGTAGTCCCATCGGACGATGCCTGCACAGACCCCCGCAGCCTGCACAGACCCCCGGACAGATGGCACAGACCACCGGCAGGCCGACACAGCCCCCCGGCAGGCCGGTACAGCCCCCCGGCAGGCCGGTACAGACCCCCGGGCAGTCGGCACAGACCCCCGGGCAGTCGGCACAGACCCTCGGCAGGCCAGTACAGACCCACGGGCAGTCGGCACAGACCCCCCCGGAAGGCCCGAACTGACGGCGCATCATGATGCGCACGGACCGCGCATCATGATGACGTCATTTCGGCAGCCAATCAGAGCCACAACAGTGGCTCATTGCATTATGGGAACTTCCGATTCCGATATCCGATATTGAAAAAATATCGGTACTCGGTATCGGAATTCCGATACAGCGAATATCGGCCGATACCCGATATTTGCAGTATCGGAATGCTCAACACTAGTTACAACATATCCGATTATATCTGATGGCTTGGCTGCAGACAGAGTTTTTTTCATGTATTTTGAATGGAAAATGTACCATTTAAGGTATTTTGGATGGTCAATTGACTTCTGGTACAAGGATGTCTCTATTTCCTTGTTCTTTAGCTTAATGATGGTGTCCAAAATGTTAATTTCAGTACAGGAGTAGTTGAATGTTAAGTTGATGGTGGAATGAAATTGATTAAACTGTTCATTGAACTTCTTTAGCTGTGGCTCAGGCTCCATTCAACTGATTAAAATATCATCAACGTAACGGTAGTAGGCCAGAGGCCTGATGGGACAAGACCAAAAGTCACTTTCAAGCTTGGTCATGAAAGATTTGCATACTGTGGAGCCATTTTACTTCCCATTGCTGTACCAGTCTCCTGTAGCTATATCTTGTTGTCAAATTCAAAGTAGTTTTGAGTGAGAATGAATTATACTGTAACATGACTGTGTGCATCACCCAAGCCAAAACTGATGATATGGCAGTTCTGGCAAAAGCACAATGTTTTCTGATTCCAGAAGGAAAGAGCTTACCCACCAGATCAATAATGGTTAGGTTACTCTTTGGTCTAACCTAGAGTCAGCATTATCCATGTAGTATGCTGAGCCTGTAGCTGTGACATCATGATCTTTACTTCCTTTGCTTTTGCACATAACTGTGCATGTTATTCATCTATAGATGCGGTCACGTGACCCCTAACCCACAATGAGAATGCAGATAAATCATAACTGTCTGAGTATTGCACACTGTCACACAAACAGTGAGATTGCTGACTTTTCAGCCCAGAAAACCCCTTTAATTACCCTCAAATTGTGACGACTGTATTTACTATTATATTTTGTATAAACACATGAAAAAAACATCTATATGCTTCTCTTGCTGTGTAGACTCATGTTTATGTCTTTTATATAGTGTGAATAACGCCCAATTTTGGAGAATACCGACATCTTTGCAATTTGCTACTTTATGACAAGCAGAGATTGAGAGAAAATTACTTTATCAATATTATTTTATTAAAATCATTGTTATAATCATTTCCCATCCTAATTATCTGGCCCAGATATCTTTGATAACAGCAGCCTGTAAAATGAGTAACTTGAATATATGCAAAATGACCAAACTCAGCATTTAGGATGTTAGAAAATGATATCTGCCAGGATCTGACCGCAGCAGCCCTACAACATTCATTTCATGCAAACGTCACAGGTCTGAAAAATCTCAACATTTGGTATCTTTTTTTTATTATTGTGAGTCACATATAAGACATTATTACACAAATTGTGAAAAATGTCATTATATTGGAAAATCAGAAGGTATAACAAAAAAATACTTATTGCATGATGTTTTTTATGTAACTCAATAAAAAGACAGTTAGCTTATAAATCTGTATTTATGAAGAGGATAAGGAGCCCTTTGTCAAAAAAGTTCTGATTTATTTTTAATATTTTATTTTATAATTTGCATCTAGAGATTCTATTTAGATCAACACTGGTTTGTGAAAGTATTCACCCACCTTGGTTTTTTACCTGTTTTGTTTCTTTAAAACCTGTGTTTACATAATTTTGTGAATGATTTGTGTGTGATGTATCAGCACTAAATAGTCTAAAGGCCCTTTTACATTTAGCGATGCACCAGCGATCCCGACAACGATACGACCCGGTCAGGATCGCTGGTGCATCGCTAACTGATCGCTAGTGAGCTGCCACACAGGCAGATCTCACAGCAGCGATACAGCAGACCATACTTACCTTTCAGACGCGGCGATGAAGACGTCCTCCCACCCGCCTCCACACGTTGTTCGTCGGCGCCACAGGAAGCACCCGACGAGAAATGGAGCCGGCCGATCTCGCGCGATCAGCGATGGACAGCGGAGGAGCCGGTCGGAGGTAAGTATCACACATAGCGATATCGCTAGCAATATCGCTGTAACGTCACAAAATCGGTGACGTTATAGCAATATTGATATGTGTAAAACGCCCTTAAGTTGATGGAGTGAAGTGAGAAAAATATAGGCATAAATTAAATTTGTGGGATAAAATAACTAAAAATTGGCATGTGCATATGTATTCAGCCTTTGCTATGAAGCCCAGAAAAATTTCTGGTGCAAGCCATTACCTTCATAAGTCACATGCTTAGTGAGAAGAAGTCCGACTGTGTGTAATCTGTGACGAGTGTCAGCTTACGCTGAGTCGTTCTTCTTAGAAAGAGTGGACCCTCTGGGCCATGGCACCCACCCACCTAGGGCGAGCTGACCTAATGAGAACCACCCCCTATACAGGGAGTGTCAGGGGCAAGACCAAGGGGGTGAGCCACCACGGCAGCTGGACCAGACGGCCGGCTCAGGGAAACAAGACAAGGCGAGTCGTTAATTCAAAGAAACTTCATTAAGGAAGACTTCAGGTACAACAGGTGCAAAACGTGAACACACAGAACATAAGACAAGGTGCGTGCAAGGGCACGCCGAGATCCAAGACTTGAGGAACTCTTCAGGGTGCAACAGGAGCAAACGTGAACACACAGTTCGTAGAACAGGGTGTGTGCAATGGCACGCCAAGGTCCAAGCATGGAACGTGCAGATGGTATGCGGACATCGGACTCCGGACAACAGTCCATGATCAACCAGGGCATCAGGACCTGTAGCTCAGAGGGTGATCGGCAGGATCCAGACATCCAGAAGTCAGCCAGGGTTCCATGCAAGGAAACAAGACAGAGTTAGTGATATGGTGCGTGTCAACGGACACGCCAGGATCAGGTTCACAGGACGGTGGCCTGCGCATGCCAAGGGGCATGCCAGGGACGGGTCAGGTTCACATGACGATGGCCTGCGCATTCCAAGGGGCATGCCAGGGATGGGTCAGGTTCACAGGATGGTGGCCTGCGCATGCCAAGGGGAATGCCAGGGAGAGACACAGGGTATGGTGGCATCGGAATCCAAGTGCTGGCATCGACCGACAGGGTCCAGGTATCTGGCTACGGACATCAGCTCCAGACATCAGGCCGCAGTCATCTAGGTCCGGACCTCTGGCAGCGGTCGGCAGGTTATGGAATCCGGCAGGCAAACTAGGGGTCAGAGACGAGCAAAAGAGACAAAGGCTTTGTGCAAGAGTAGCACGAAAAGGCACAGTGCGAGAACCAGCGTGAGTGCAAGGGAGCACAGAGACCACGGCTGGGAGCACCGGCAGGTGGTACCGACTATGGCAGTTGCAAGCAGGCACGACTAGAGGTGGCACCGCTGGGGGGGCAAGCAGCCAGACCACTATAGCACTGGACAGGGCCCGGCTGGGGCACACAGGCGAGCACGGCTAGAGGCGGCACGGCTGAGGCACGTGCACAGAGGCACGGAGCCACAAGGCAGGGCTAGGCAAAGGGTACAGGACAGAGCCACATGTGAGACAGCATGGCAAAGCCTAGTATGAAAATGTTCAAGAACGCACGAAACAACAGGGACAAGACAAAGAACGAGGCAGAGACCTGCGCATGCGGAGAGCATGCCAGGGACAGTCTAGCAGCGGAGCATAGGCCGAAGCCCAGAGCCGGGCCAAGGCAGGGCCTTGGGACTAGACAGGGTACAGAGCGAGGCCTGCACGTGTAGAAACACACCAGGGAGAGGTTCCGAGCGGAGGCCTGCACGTGTAGAGACACGCCAGGGACAGAGACAGAGGCAGGGTACCTGAAGCCACAAAGCAGAGCGAGACATGACACGAGGACAGAAACACGGAACAGAATCAGAGCAAACAAGGACTACAAGGCAAAGCAGAGCAGGGACAAAACATGGCTCGAAGGACAAAAACTAGACAAGACCAGAGACGGAATACGAGCACGGAGCGTGTGCAGAGATGCACGACAGAGCAGAGTGCAAGGGCACAGAATAGAGGGAGCGCACCACAGACCAAGCAGCCATGCAGGGACACCACACAATACTCAGGCCCTGAGCATAGGAAGGGGCAGCCTGATATGGGGCATAGCACCTCCTCTTCCAGGTCAGGACCAGGGGAGCACTTCCGGGTTCAGATCCACAGGATAACAGAGCGTAGTCACATGATCAGAGTTCTAGACATGACGAGACGACTGCAGAATCAGTGCTGAAACCTAGACAGGTCACATGATCAGAGTTCTAGACATGACGAGATGATTGCAGAACCAGGCAGTGCAGGATCCAGACAGTACCCCCCTCCTTAAGCCCCCTCTTACAGGGGCTGGAAAGAAAAAAAAATTCTTCGGCAGAAACCAGAGTTTAGTACCAACCACTCCAACGACGCTGATCTGACATCTGAAACGGACACCTGCAACGGTCAAGACACAGGAGCCGCGGACGAGACACGGGGATCCAGTGGGGAGGACTGCGGGTAGACAAGCAAGTCTTCTTACTCTGGCTGCCATAATTTCCAAACTAGTTCAGAGGTCAAGGGCCGGGTCTGATTTACATCAGAAAAGTGGCCGGGGTACCGTCATTTTCAAGCGAGTTCAGGAGACATAGACCAGATTCTTCATCAGACGGGTAGCCGAGGTACCAGCGGAATCCATGGCCTGAGTATTCTGTGACGAGTGTCAGCTTACGCTGAGTCATTCTTCTTAGATAGAGTGGACCCTCTGGGCCGTGTCACCCACCCACCTAGGGCGAGCTGACCTAATGAGAACCACCCCCTATAAAGGGAGTGTCAGGGGCAAGATCAAGGAGGTGAGCCACCACGGCAGCTGGACCAGACGGCCAGCTCAGGGAAACAAGACAAGGCAAGACGAGTCGTTAATTCAAAGAAACTTCAGGTACAACAGGTGCAAAACATGAACACACAGAACATAAGACAAGGTGCGTGCAAGGGCACGCCAAGATCCAAGACTTGAGAAACTCTTCAGGGTGCAACAGGAGCAAACGTGAACACACAGTTCGTAGAACAGGGTGTGTGCAATGGCACGCCAAGGTCCAAGCATGGAACGTGCAGATGGTATGCGGACATCAGACTCCGGGCAACAGTTCATGATCAACCAGGGCATCAGGACCTGTAGCTCAGAGGGTGATCGGCAGGATCCAGACATCCAGAAGTCAGCCAGGGTTCCATGCAAGGAAACAAGACAGAGTTAGTGACATGGTGCGTGTCAATGGACACGCCAGGATTAGGTTCACAGGACAGAGACCTGCGCATGCCGAGGGGCATGCCAGGGACGGGTCAGGTTCACAGGACGGTGGCCTGCGCATGCCAAGGGGCATGCCAGGGACGGGTCAGGTTCACAGGACAGTGGCCTGTGCATGCCAAGGGGCATGCCAGGGAGAGACACAGGGTACTGTGGCATCGGAATCCAAGTGCTGGCATCGACCGACAGGGTCCAGGTATCTGGCTACGGACATCAGCTCCGGACATCAGGCCGCAGTCATCTAGGTCCGGACCTCTGGCAGCGGTCGGCAGGTTATGGAATCCAGCAGGCAAACTAGGGGTCAGAGAAGAGCAAAAGAGACAAAGGCTTTGTGCAAGAGTAGCACGAAAAGGCACAGTGCGAGAACCAGCGTGAGTGCAAGGGAGCACAGAGACCACGGCTGGGAGCACCGGCAGGTGGTACCGACGATGGCAGTTGCAAGCGGGCACGACTAGAGGCGGCACCACTGCGGGGCCATGCAGCCAGACCACTAAAGCACTGGACGGGGCACGGCTGGGGCACACAGACGAGCACGGCTAGAGGCGGCATGGCTGAGGCACACCAGGTAGGCACAGGCGACCAGGCACGTGCACAGAGGCACGGAGCCACAAGGCAGGGCTAGGGAAAGGGTACAGGACAGAGCCACATGCGAGACAGCATGGCAAAGCCTAGTACGAAAATGTGCAAGAGCGCATGAAACAACAGGGACAAGACAAAGAACGAGGCAGAGACCTGCGCATGCGGAGAGCATGCCAGGGACAGGGACAGTCTAGCAGCGGAGCGTAGGCAGAAGCCCAGAGCCGGGCCAAGGCAGGGCCTTGGGACTAGACAGGGTACAGAGCGAGGCCTGCACGTGTAGAGACACGCCAGGGAGAGGTTCAGAGCGGAGGCCTGCACGTGTAGAGACACGCCAGGGAGAGGTTCAGAGCGGAGGCTTGCACGTGTAGAGACACGCCAGGGACAGAGACAGATGCAGGGTACCTTAAGCCACAAAGCAGAGTGAGACATGACACGAGGATAGAAACACGGAACAGAATCAGAGCAAACAAGGACTACAAGGCAAAGCAGAGCAGGGACAAAACATGGCACAAAGGACAAACACTAGACAAGACCAGAGACGGAATACGAGCACGGAGCGTGTGCAGAGATGCACGACAGAGCAGAGTGCAAGGGCACAGAATAGCGGGAGCGCCCACAGACCAAGCAGCCATGCAGGGACACCACACAATACTCAGGCCTTGAGCATAGGAAGGGGCGGCCTGATATAGGGCATAGCACCTCCTCTTCCAGGTCAGGACCAGCGGAGCACTTCCGGGTTCAGATCCACAGGATAACAGAGCGTAGTCACATGATCAGAGTTCCAGACATGACGAGACGACTGCAGAATCAGTGCTGAAACCTAGACAGGTCACATGATCAGAGTTCTAGACATGACGAGATGATTGCAGAACCAGACAGTGCAGGATCCAGACAGGGACACCTGATCAGAGATTCTAGACATGACGAGAAGATCACAGAAAACAGAGCAGAAACGCAGGCATCCTGCAGCTCAGACATGATGTGAGTGTGTACACTGCTCTAGGTAACGAGCAGGATAACAGACAAGATATGCGCATGCAAATCGCTCCAGGAGTTCTTGAGAGAAAACAGACAGGGCAGACATGACAGACATGGCGGACATGACACAATCTAATTGTCACATGTCTGTCAGACACCTTTCTGAAGGCCACAGAGGATGAAACACCATTAAGCGAGCGGCACCACTAACCAAATAACACCATGAAGACCAAGGAGGTCTCGAAACAAGAACATGGGACAAAGATGTTTGAGAAGTACAAGTCAGGGTTGGGTTATAAAAAAATATTCCAATCTTTGATGATCCCCCAGAGTATCATCAAATCTATTAACATCAAAGGGAAAGAACATGGTACCACAACAAACCTGCCAAGAGAGGACCGCCCACAAAAACTCTCAGCCCAGCTAAGGAGGTCAATAATCACAGAGGCAGCACGGAGACCAAAGCCAATGCTGAAGGAGCTGCAGAGTTCCCAATCAGAGACTGGAGTATCTGTCCATAAGACCACAATAAGCCGTACATTCCATAGAGATGACCTTTATGAAAGGATGGGCAGAAAAAAAGCCTTTACTTACACACACAAATTGTAAGCCTTGTTTTGAATTTGGCAAAAGACATGTGGGAGACTCCCCAAACGTATGGCGGAAGGTGCTGTGGTCCGATGAAATCAAAATTTTAACTTTTTGGCCACCAAAGTAAACGTTATGTCTGGCACCAAACCAACACAGCTCATCACCCCAAGAACACCATCCACACAGTGTCACTTGGTGGTGGCAACATCATGCTATGGGAATGTTTTTCGGCAGCAGAGACAGGGAAAATGGTCTAAGTCAAGTTAAAGATATATGGTGTGGAATACGGGGATATTTTTGAGCAAAGCCTGTTTCAGTCTGTCAGTGATATGAGACTGGGAAAGAGGTTCACCTTCCAACAAGATAATGACCCAAAGCATACTGCTAATGCAACAATCACTCGGATGGTTTAAGGTGAAACTGTAAATGTTTTGGAGTGGCCTAGTCAAAGCCTAGACCTTAATCCAATTGAGAACCTGTAGTTATACTTGAAGATTGTTGTTCACCAGAGGAAACCGTCTAACTTGAAAGCAAATGATCAGTTTTGACTTGAGGAATGGGCAAAAATTCCAGTGGCAAGATGTGTAAAGCTCATAGAGACTTATCCAAAGAGACTTGCAGCTGTAACTGCCACAAAAGGAGGCTATACAGAATTTTCAGCTATTTTGTCTCATTTGTTTGCTTCACAATAAAAAGAAAAACAAATGTTCATAGTTGTAGGCATGTTATTTACATGAAGTGATGCAAACCTTCAAAAAAAAGTGAAAATTTCTGGTTGTGAGGTAGCAAAACCCCAAAAATGCCAAGGTGGGTGAATACTTTTGCAAGCCTCTGTATATGTCTCTATGGTAATGTAAGGGAGGACAGGACTGTAGTCGTGACCTGAATTACTGCTATATTCTTGTCCAGTCCTTCCCCTACAGAAAAATGTACTGTTCTCTTCTGCATGCCTGCATTTCCAGGATCAGCTTCCTTTGGGCACTTCCCAGGCGATAACGGTCCCTCTTCCAGGCGACCCCCAGCAATGGAGATACACTCCGAGTCTACTTTAACACTTTCTTTACTGGGTATTTCACATGTTACATCCACAGTTGGTACATTGTGACATTTGCATACTTCCTCATCTTTCCTTTTCTGGCTGTTACTTCGGTGCAGTACATGTGGCACCTCTGAGGGTTCGGTCGCCACAGAGGTACTGCACCTCCTCCTGAGGTGTGGTACCCCACTTCCCAGGTGAGATGGGGACACCTGACCAGACTCCAGCACCTACACCCAGCACGGAAACCTTAGAACGGCAGGGCACCCTCTATGACCCCTGCTTGGTTCATGAAGGGTGCTGGGAGGTGGGTGGAGCTTAGTTTGCACTAGAGAGAGGGAAAACTGATAGGAAGTCAGAATCAGTTCCCTAGAGGGGGAAGCAGAGAAAGGATGTGTAAGCAGCAGCCTCCTGTGAGCTGGAGCTGCTGGGAAAGAAAGAAAGGGAAAGTGTTATGATTGAGTCACCGTAGGAGGCAAAAACAGAAATGCTAGCTAAGTCCAGAAAACCAGAGAAGTTGGCAGCTATCGGATTGCAGACCCCTGAACCTATCAACACAACTAGCAGTAGCCGTGGGGGGTTCCTACGATGCCCTAGACCCCTCGATCACAGCCGGAGAATTAAATAGGCCAAAAGAAAGAAAGGGGAAATCTAAACTGCCCCAGAGCAGACCTCAAAGCAATAGGCAGCCCCCAACATATAATGACGGTGAAGCAAGATGAAAATACTAACACAGACAGAAAGATAGACAGAGCAAAGAGGGGCCTAAGCTAACTACATAGGAAAGGACAGGAAGGCTGCTGTCTGCAATCCGTGAAAAACCCTATGAAAATAAGAGCCAACAAACTGACAGTGAAAAAGGCCCTGAAGACGCTAGGCTTCAAAAAGCTATGTCAGCACTCAGGAATATACTGAAGACAGAGCTACAGGCAAAAGGAGATTCAGCTCACCCCAGCAGGGGATGGCAGAATACTGAAAAGCAAGGAAAACAAAAAACAAAACAAAAAGGCTAACAGCCAAAACAGAAAAACTTAGCTTTAGGAGCAGGAATCAGACTGGTGTCCTAGGAGTCCACAGAGAAATCACCCGCAGGGCAGAAGGGCGTCGGCAGCCTTATATCCAGTCTGTGACTCCACTCAGCCAGTCATCCTCATTAGACTCAGGTGCCTGATAATCAGGCTCATTACCTTCCTTCATCAGAATAGGGAGTTCACCAGAATCCAGTGACAAAGGGGAAAATGAACTCACAACAGGAAAGATCAGTTCTTCAGAAAAAAGATAGAAACGGACGGAAAGTGTGGAGGAGAGCTGGGGACTAGGGCTAGAGTAGAGCCCTTCCCTAAGTTAATGCGCCAAAGGCCGGAGGAATAGAAGTTGTGACCACTTTATTCCCAACTAAGACTCGACGACACAGTAGCAATGTGTGTGAGCCGGGACATGATTGTAAGGAGTCCCTGAAGTAGGCTACAGCTACCTATCATGTGAGTGGAGTTCTAAGTAACAGCAAGAAAGAGGAACTTGAGTGTAATTCATAACTGCAAGTACTTCAGATTAGTGGTAGTAAGGAGACGTTCAGAAAAGGCACATTCGGAAGGGAGTGCTGGAAGGGTGTGCACCATCTGCCTGGGAGTTGGCTGAGCCCCTCACCTGGAGGACACGGCACTGAAGTGGGCACCTGTGTATGCCAGAAATGTGACTAAAGCTTTGGAACTGCATTCAGCTGTGTCTCTGCCTTCTTCCTGCATCACCTACTCAGCACTGCTACATCTCTGTGCCTAACACTACACCATCCACCTCAACATCTACTACCACTGCCCTGGGACTACAGCTCTGCCTGTGAGGAGCTATTACACCTCTGCTACATCCCACCATCTGTCCCAGAGGATCTGCAATGCAGCGCTGGTCACCTCTGACCAGATACCACAGGTGGCGTCACGAACTTATCTACACATAAACTTTATTTCCACTTATTTTTCATGGAAACCCAGGGCCACGGACCAGGTCACTGCCACCGCGACACATCCCTTTAAGACACTGGCCCGGTACCGAGTGAAACCCCACTTGCCCTGGGGTGATCCATACATGCCCGGACCGGACTGTCCTAGACTGCTCCCCAGTTTCTTTCTGGCCTAACCTTGCCATCATGACAATTCCTTCTGTCTGTTTCGCCCCCAGACTCTGGTAAAGCATCCGACCCATCTGTACCAAACTCGTCAAAGTCCCAGCTTCCTTCACTTCATCTGTCCAGCGGACTCTTGCCCTAAAAGCATTGGCCCAGGCAACAAGTCGCCACATCTTTCCGTTTCTGTACTAACCCACTGCTGTGACACAGTGGCCGTGGGTAACGTGGGCTGCAGCACTTGAATGTTGTGTGGCTGCCAAGCTGTCAGGGCCTATAGCCCATGTGGACACTAGGGCACCCTGTCCCCATCTGATCTAACTTTCTATGAGGTCTCCGCTTACTACCCGGCATCCCCTAATACACTTAACCCTCTATGAACGTCCAATCAGCTATTAATATAGAGCCCACTAGTATACCCCCATCTAGTGGCCCGCAACAGTACTACACTTACCCATGACTATGTAAACTATATACTAAAGTGCCCTCCTCTAATGTCCCCAAGAGGATGCACTAACTTACCCTTACTGTACTTACACAACAAGCACATTATATTATGCAATAGTATAATACAGAAACACAAGTCATCATGTTACAACTTTCTACATAATGGTAACACATACATTTGGCAATACCATTAAAGATTAGCGATAATACATATTTCTATGTAGCAGTACCACAGACGTTAATCATAAACATTATAACTTAGCAATATATACACAGCAACATAGGAGGGGCAATCTGAGGAAGGGAAGCAAGAAAGACGTCATATCTCACTCCCTTACAGTAACGACTTCAAATAATTCCTGTGTAGTATAACACTGTAGTTATACTCCTGTAAGAGGTTACAGAGGACAGTTTAAACTCTGAGCACGCTTCTACGTCTTTGCGAGTGCTGGTGTAATTGATTTATTGTGCATATATGTTTTACCTTATATGCTTGACATTGCTGATATATATACTGTATATATATGTACATATGCTATTATGCAGGGTAAGTGTAGGAAACAGATTAGCCACTAGAAGGGGCAAGATAGAAACTAGTTAGTTAGGAGGGGCCAACTGGGATAAGGGATAGAGAGCTTTCTGGGTTCAGGGAGTAGGGCTGGGAGCCCCGCCAGGGCAGTTGTGCTGCGCAACTTTAAAGCAGAAGAGCCCAGCTCATCCAGGACCTGGAAGCTAACAGTCACACGAGAGGTGGAGGAATACAAAGCAGCATCAACATGGTGACAGCTTATTACGTGGGATTAACCCCAAATGTCCCGGGGCAAAATGGACAGGGAACTCCAGGAGTGGATTAGGTTGACCAGACAGAGCGCTGTGGTACCGGAGACGAAGGTACGACCCTGTGATATTCCTGGAGGCGTAAAGGACAGCACAGGGAAAGGAAAAGTTATGCCATTGTCATGCGGGGCTTAGGTCAACTAAGGCAGAAATACCCGGGGCCCCTGTGGTGTCCCTTTCACTAGGGGAAACCCTGTCTGACCCTCAACTCAGGGTTTTTGCTGATGGTGCAAATGCCTGAGCCTCCACCCTTTCTTTATCTCCTGCTCAGCCCTAAGCTTAACCCTCCACCCTCCACCCAGTGAGGAGACAAACCACCAAAGCCCCACACAATAAAGACAGACAGGGAGAACTTGAACTGCACCGCGCCGCATACACACAGGACTATACAGTAATGTGAACAGGGCACAACAAAACACAAATATGGGAAGGCGAGAAGTTAACAATGGATCATACGACACCAGATATGAATCTCTCTCTCTCCAACACCTCCACTCCAGACCGGAACCACTTGGTATGACACACAAGCTATAATCGGCGACGCCCATAGGCCAGCACGACTATTTAAAGACCGTGGGCGTGACCAAACATCCAACCTGATCTCCAGCTAGATTAACCCCCGATAGCCTGAGAAACTCAAGCCGGCGCCATCGAGGCTATAGTGGACGGAGGTGGAACTACCTCTGCCTGCCGGACGCTGTGGTGTGAATAGCGTCCGACATGACAGTACCCCGTCTTCTACGAGGGACCCCAGGGCCCTCAAGACTCATAGGACCCGGCTTGTCCGGATGACGACGGTGAAAAGAACTGACCAGCCGATCCGCATGTATGTCCGAGGCTGGTACCCAAGACCTCTCCTCCGGACCATACCCCCGCCAGTGTACCAAATACTGAAGAGTAGGGCGCACTACTCGAGAGTCCAATACCTTGGAGATCTCAAACTCTAAATCGCCATCCACAATGACCGGAGGTGGCATCGGCGTCGTGTCCACAGAGCCTACTACCTTTTTCAATAAAGCCCTGTGAAACACGTTGTGTATCTTGTATACTGCAGGAAGTTCCAACCGATAAGCAACTGGGTTAATGATGGCAGCAATCTTAAAAGGCCCAATAAACCTTGGACCCAATTTTAAAGATGGAATTTTGAGTTTTATGTTTTTAGTCGCTAACCACACCCATTCACCCACACACAGGTCCGGACCTGGCACGCGTCTACTGTCAGCCACCCGTTTGTACCTCGCACTCATGCTCAACAATTGCTGTTTCAACCTCCTCCAGACCGATGATAATTGAGCTCCTAGCTGGTCCTCCTCCGGGACGCCCCCCGAGTCACCCTGACGTAAGGTACAAAATTGAGGATGTTGACCGTAAACACAAAAGAACGGAGACTCTCCCGATGACTCTTGGCGGTGATTATTTAACGCAAACTCGGCCAGAGGAAGGAAAGTAGACCACTCCTCTTGGTTGTCGGACACAAAGCATCGTAAATACTGCTCCAGATTTTGGTTCATGCGCTCAGTTTGACCATTTGACTGTGGATGAAACGCCGATGAATGTGACAACTTGATCCCCAAACGTGAGCAAAAAGCTTTCCAAAACCTCGCAACAAATTGAGTTCCCCTATCAGATACTATGTCCGACGGAACTCCGTGGAGTCTGACCACCTCCTGCACAAACACCTGAGCCAACGTCTTCGCATTGGGCAAGGAAGGCAATGAGACAAAATGCGCCATCTTTGAAAATCGGTCAACCACCACCAGGATGACCGTGTTCCCTGCCGAGACTGGCAAGTCAGTGATAAAATCCATGGAGATTTCTGTCCATGGCCTATTAGGTACCCCCAGAGGCTGTAGCATGCCAGCAGGACGGGCTCGGGGCGACTTGGCCCTAGCGCACGTGATGCAAGCTGCCACGTACGAGACCACGTCCTGCCAGATTTTGGGCCACCAGAAACGACGCGATACCAGCTCCAAGGTGCCCTTAACCCCTGGATGACCAGCCAGTAGAGTCGTGATGTTCCCTCAACACCTTAAGACGAAGATGAAGGGGTACAAATGATTTGTTGGCGGGAAGTCCTGGCGGTACCTCCTCTTGGGCCTCGGCAATCTCCGCCTCTACCTCAGTCGTGAGAGCCGAAACCACTACACCTTCCTGGAGGATGGGTACCGGCTCTTCCCGAGGTTCTCCCCCCGGAAAACATCTGGACAAGGCATCCGCCTTGGTGTTTTTAGCCCCGGGACGGTAAGTCACCAGAAAATTGAAACGTGTAAAAAACAATGCCCAGCGAGCCTGCCTAGGAGACAGATGCTTGGCCAACTCCAGATAGAGCAGGTTCTTATGGTTGGTGATGACTGTGACCTAGTGAGCTGCCCCCTCCAAGAAGTGTCGCCATTCCTCAAAAGCCAATTTGATGGCCAACAACTCCCTGTTGCCGATATCATAATTCCGTTCGGCCGGCGACAGCTTCTTGGAGAAGTAGGCGCATGGATGCATATCGCTCAAAGATGAGCCCTGTGACAGTACTGCCCCCACTCCCACCTCAGACGCATCAACCTCCACCACAAAAGGTTTAGACAAGTCCGGTTGCACCAGAATGGGGGTTGAAGCAAAACTGTTCTTCAGACGCTCAAATGCACGTATCGCCACCTCAGACCAGCTAGTCAGATCGGTACCTTTTTTTGTCATGTCCGTGAGCGGTTTGGCTATAGTAGAAAAGTGTTTTATAAATTTCCTATAATAATTAGCAAACCCAAGGAACCGCTGGAGCGCTTTCAGATTATCAGGCCTTTCCCATTGTAGCACTGCTTGCACCTTCGCTGTGTCCATTTTAAACCCTGCGGCGGACACAATATATCCCAAAAAAGGCAACTCCTGAACAAAAAATAAGCATTTTTCCAGCTTAGCATAGAGCTTATTCTCACGGAGCAACTGTAACACCTGCCTGACATGCTCTAAATGAATGTCCCGGTCGCTCGAATAAATGATGATATCATCCAGGTATACAATCACAAATTTCCCAGGACACGAGCAAATACATCATTAATAAAACGTTGGAAAACAGCAGGGGCGGTTGTCAACCCAAATGGCATAACCAGGCTCTCAAAATGACCCTCAGGAGTGTTAAACGCCGTCTTCCACTCATCCCCCTGACGGACCCTTATGAGGTTATACGCCCCCCTGAGGTCAAGCTTGGAAAACCACTTTGTCCCCGCCACCTGATTGAACAAATCAGGGATCAAAGGCATCGGGTATGGATCACGGATCGTAATCTGGTTTAACTCCCGGAAATCCAGACACGGGCGTAACCCCCATCTTTCTTCTTAATGAAGAAAAACCCCGCTGCTACAGGCGAGGACAAAGGCCGGATGTGTCCTTTGCTCAGACTCTCCACAATGTAGTCTTTCAGAGCTTGTCTCTCTGGACCAGAAATATTAAACATCCTGGCCTTAGGTAATTTGGCCCCGGGTTTTAACCTAATCACACAGTCATAGGCTCGATGTGGAGGCAGTTCTGAGCAACCCCTCTCAGAGAATACATCCGCGAAATCCTGCAAAGCCTCCGGAAGGCTGGGCGTTACGGCGGGCACACATGTGGCCAAGCAATTGTCCTGGCAAAAACCACTCCATTGGACTATGTCCTGAGTTTTCCAATCAATCACCAGGTTGTGCCTGGACAACCATGGAAAACCCAGGACCATTTGTGCTGGGAGATTACGGAGGACCCTACATGTGACCCACTCAGAATGTAGGACCCCAATGTGGAGTTTCACCTCAGCCACAAATTCCGTAATCTCCTCTTGTGGGAGGGGAGCGGCATTAATGGTAACCACCTGAATAGGATGAGGGAGTTTTTCGATCTTAAACCCGGCAGTGCGTGCAAACTCCTGAGATTGGTGGTGGAACCGCTATCCACAAACACTGATATTGGTAGCTCTCTGCCTGCGATAATAACCTTGGCAGGGAGCACACATTGAGATACCATCATGGAGGATATGCATACGCTCAGTTGGGTCTCCTCCATACCCACTGAGCTTAGCAGTTTTCCACCGGTGTGACCTTCTTCGGTAGCACAGGACAAGCGTTAACATAATGATTCCTTTTACCACAGTAAAAACATGCTCCGGGCTTCCTGAACCCAGGAACGCGACGCTTAACCTGTGACACCCCCGCAATTTGCATAGGTTCAGTGGGCTCACCTGCAGCAACCACACTTGCACCTCTGCTTTCCCCCAGGGGTAGCGTCTCCTGTGCCCCTGACGCAAACGGCGATCAATACGTATAACCAAACTCATGGCAGACTCCAACGATGCCGGAGTCTCATACATCAGGAGGGCCTGTTTAACTCTTCCTGAAACCCCATGAATAAACTGACTCCGCAGCGCTGGGTCGTTCCACTGTGTGTCTACTGCCCAATGGCGAAATTCTGAACAATAGTCTTCCGCCATACGTTCCCCCTGATGGAGGGCGCGGATTTTAGATTCAGCTAGAGCTAATCTGTCAGGATCATCATAAATGAGCCCGAGTGCAGAAAAAACATTATCGACAGAATGAAATGTTGCAGAGTCAGCTGGTAAGGAAAATGCCCATGCTTGGGGGTCCCCACTCAGTAATGATAACACCAGACCCACCCGCTGAGCCTCATTACCTGAGGAGACCGGGCGCATGCGGAAGTATAACTTGCAGGCCTCCCGAAAGATGACAAATTTGCTGCGTTCCCCTGAGAATCGTTCTGGCAGCGGGATCTTCGGCTCTGCACCGATACCTGCAGATGCCGTTTGCACCTTCGCTACTACCAGGCCCTGCTGCTGAACTGCCCCTTTCAACTCGGAGACCTGTAAGGACAGCGCCGCCAGCTGGCGGGTTATGGAATCCATGGGATCCATGGACTCCTGAAAAATGTTGGCCGATTATAATGTCACGCGGGGCTTAGGTCAACTAAGGCCTCTTTCACACATCAGGTTTTCGCCGTCAGGCGCGATCCGGCGCTTTTGACAGAAACCGGATCCGGCGAAATGCAATGCCGGATCCGGTTTCCCCCCCATTGACTTGCATTTGCGCCGGATCGCGCCGGATGGCCATGCGTTTCATCCGGTTTTCGCCGGATCCGGCAATGTGTCGCGATCCGGCGTCTGGAAAAAACGTCTACTGTAACGTTTTTTGTCTCCGGCGAAAAAGCCGGACACGCCGGATCCGGCGCGTCCGGCTTTTTCACACAATGAAAGCCTATGAGCGCCGCAATGCGCCGGATCCGGCGAAAGCCGGATCCGGTGGCCTGATCCGGTTTTTTTGGTCTGAGCATGCTCAGTAGCTCTGCCCACAAGACATATATAAAAGCAAGACAGTGGGACCCACAGCCACACCCAACATGCCACCCAAGCCAAGAACCAGGAGAAGGCAGCAGACATCTGCAGCACCATCAGCACCACCACCACCCCAAATGGAGCAGCAAAGGGAACATGCTGAGGAGGGGAGTCCAGAAGCAGATGAGAGACGGTAATTATCAAATCCCCCATTCCTCCAAACTAGGGCCATGGAATATCAAGATATTCATAGGCCCTTTGTTTCTCTTTATTCAACAGCCGCCAAAGAGATGCAGCAGCAGCAGCAGAAATGGCATCACTGGCAGCAGCAACAGCAGCAGCAATACCCACAGCCATGGAGTCTGGCCATCAACAGGACAGCACATCTTTTTCTGGGAGCCCTCCCTCGCATCGTCAGCGTTTGACGGTAAGTTTTTATTTCCAAAATCCATCATCTCTGTAATATATGTCTATTCATTGACTTTTATTTCAAAACAGGAATCACAAGATGAAGAGGAGCTCCCAGAAGAAGAAGGAAGGGGTGGACAGACACCTGGAGTGGGCTCACAATTGGTAAGTTTTTTGCATCAAACGCAGAAACACAACATCACACTACACACAACACATAGAAAACAATGTTCTGCAGACCACACACAGCAAACAAATGCCTACATCCAAAGACATAACATTTTTTGTTTTCTTCTCTAGTATTCCCAATCTGGTGCTCGGCCAAGAGGTCCTCGCAGTGCCTCCCAGGGTCGTCGGCGACAGCAACGCGGCGGTCACCAGCGTGTAAGTATAAATATTTTTGCTTTGTTTTTTTGCACTTTTTATTTCATTTCTTTTGTGGAGGCTAATTATGTTATTTTTGTCTTTTTCTTTAACAGCCTTCACAGCGTGCTCCCGACTCTGACGGTGAGGATGGAGGGATTGATGTGGACCGCCTCATCGATCTCGTCAGAGAAAGGGAGCCGCTCTGGAATATGGCTGACCGCCGCCACGCTGACCTGATAGTTACCCGACGACTCTGGGAGGAAATCTGTTCTCTCCTTGTGGGCCGCTGGGAGGACCTCGAAGCTCGGGCCCAGATTAAAGAGCGTAAGTATATACAGTATCGGTTGCTTGATGTAAACCAGTGTTTCCCGAACTCCAGTCCTCGTGGTCCCCAAGGATCATGTGTTCAGGATTTCTATTTACTATGGAAATCCTGAAAACATGACCCCTGGGGACCATGAGGACTGGAGTTTGTGAAACACTGATGTTGTATACTAACCACTCCTTTCTCGTTTCAGGGAACAGAATTGTGAATCGGTGGCGGTCTGTGAGGGATCGTTTCAAGAAGGAGTTCAATAAAGAGATGCGGGCCCCGAGTGGATCTGGAGGACGCAGGAGCAAGTACAAAGTACAAGTACGCACAAGCCCTGTCGTTCCTCCGGGAAACAATGCTCACCAGAAGGTAAATATTACACACCACATGTGAAAAGAATGTTAGATGTAACTTTTTTTTTTCAGCCAGGGCCATACCATGTCAGTATTTTAATTGTTTTTTTTTCTCTTTATTACACAGCACGGTGAGCAGCACTCGGGAGCCTGCATGATTGGACCCTTCTGAGGCGATCCCTGAGGAGACCGGCACCGAGGGACACTTCGACCGCCCCGGTACATCTGCACCTTCCCAGCCTTCCCACACATTTGACCCATCTGTCCCATCCACCAGCACAGGAGCATCGTGGCCGCCTACATTACATGAAGCTGCTGGTGAGGAGATCGCTTTCCCTTTACCCCACCCTTCTGCCCCTGCCACCTCTAGTACACCTGCGGGTACTGGGCGGCAGCGGCAGAGGGGTCAGGAAAAGAGTTATGCGCAAGAGTTCTTGCATCTGAATGCATCTTTCCAGAACTGTCTCAAAGTCTTGTCAGAGCAAATCTCCGCAGGCTTTCAGCAGATCAACTCCAGCATTCTGGAGGTGAAGACACTTCTGCAAACCATGCGTTCAGAAGCAAGATCTTCGCCAAACCACACCTTTTTCAGGTCTGTTGTGGAGCGCATGGAAACGCTATCTCCTACGCAGCAGATGCATGTAATGCATTCGTGCCACGGTGCTCTACAGCAGGTTACCTCCCAACCTCCACCTCCCACCACTGTAGTTCCTCCACCTGCACCCCCTCCAGCCACTTTCCATCCTCCCCCTCCTATTACATCTGCACCCCCTCCAGCCACTTTCCATCCTCCCCCTCCTATTACATACCAGCAACCTCACCAGTACCAGCAACCTCCCCAGTACCAGACATCTCCCCACTTCCAGCAACCTGCCCCGTACCAAACTCCTTCCCCGTACCAAACTCCTTCCCCATACAACTTTCCATCAACATCATCTGCTCCTACAGTCCCTGCCCAACCCTCCACTCCACCGCCCACCACCTCTTCTGCCTCCCACATGTCCACCCATTCTGTAGCTTTTTCAACACCATCACCTCTAACTGTTCCTTCCCCACCACGATCCCAGTCCTCTCTCCACACACCCAGTGTCGAAGTGTCCCGCAGCCCCTCCAGCAGTATTTCCACCCCACAGTACACAGATTTGTAATGTGTGTTTTTTGTAATAAAAATGCCCATTGGGTTTAAAACCTTTATTAAAAATTTTTTTTGCACTTTAAAAACATTTTACAAAAAAAAAAAAAAATTTAAATAAAAGTTAAATTATCTTTTCACAATGGTTGTCTGTCATTTCTTTCTGCGGCGAACTATGTTTTAAAAAAAGGTTAAATACAGGGTATTTCAAAGGTAAAAAGGTATTCAAAACCAGGTATATAACTGTGGGTAAATTTTAGCTTTTTGCCACAGTTGTGTTCCTGGTTGTGTTTGAAGCAAAGTATTTCACCTAAAAAGTTGTGTTTATTGTTGGTGATTTCCTACCAATGTACACAACTTTTGTTAAAAGGTGAAATACTTTGCATAAAACACAACCAGGTACACACCTGTGGCCTAAAGGTAAAAATAGTAAGACCATGACAAGATAGCCAACTTTGGTTGGCAAAGGTATATACTGTTGGTCCAGAAGGTACACAAGTTTGGTTAGGGCACAAATCTTTCACACTCTGTCATCCTGCCAGTGTACTCTGCCTTGAGGTGACATAAAGTATAGTGCAAAATTGTCCCTGAAACCGTCACAGAACTTCTAGTGGTAATATTTCCAATGACAACATCCATCTTCGCCAGTAACTTGCTCTTCTCTCCAACCTGCACTTTCTTCTCTACAACCTGTCAAAGAAGGGCTGTAGGAACATGCTATATCTAGTTTTCCAGTAGCCAATCCCGTTCGGAAGGCCAGAAGGGTAAATTTTAAAAACCGGATCCGGCGTAATCCGTCGAAAAACGGATATAAAAACGGATAGAAAAACGGATGAACCGGATGAGACGGATCCGGTTTTGTCTGTCAAGAACAAGACGGATCCGGCAGAAAACTGGATCCGGCACTTCAGGTTTTACAAAACATTTGCCGGATCCGGCATTCCGGCACGACGCCGGATCGCGCCTGACGCCGAAAACCTGATGTGTGAAAGTAGCCTAAGGCAGAAATACCCAGGGCCCCTGTGGTGTCCCTTTCACTAGGGGAAACCCTGTCTGACCCTCAACTCAGGGTTTTTGCTGATGGTGCAAATGCCTGAGCCTCCACCCTTTCCTTATCTCCTGCTCAGCCCTAAGCTTAACCCTCCACCCAGTGAGGAGACAAACCACCAAAGCCCCACACAATAAAGACAGACAGGGAGAACTTAAACTGCACTGCGCTATATTAAAAAAAGATTATTATTATTATTTAAAGGAAGAAACCCCCAGCTGACCAGAGAGGACTCTGATGTGCAAGTAAGTGAACCATTGAATGCATAACAGAAGGGACAATGTATTTATGTGACAGAGGGCCAGGGTGCGACAGAGCAGTCCCTGTTAGCAACGACCAGGGGCGTAACTACCATGGTCGCAGCAGTCGCCACTGTGACCGGGCTCGGAGGGAGTCAGGGGCCCGGCAGGTCAGATCAGATCTCCCAACTATCCCGATTCTCGCCGGACAGTCCCATTTTTGACCCCCCGCATCCCGCCCAGGAGTCTATTTTTCCCACTGCACTGAGCCGCCATGCCCCCCCATGCACTCATCCTCGACCTCCCACAGAGACCCACAGCAGCCCCCCACAGCCTTCAATGAAGTTGCTAGGCTGTTCTTTAATGTGCGCACAGGACCTGTGATGAGGTCACAAGAGGGGAGGTGTCATGGGTCACATGATCAGGGGCCTCTGTCCGAGGCCCCTGATCATGTGACCCATGACTCCTCCCTTCCTGTGACCTCATCACAGGTCCTGTGAGCACAGCCCTTGGTGTATGCAGTACTCTGCTGTGCCGGTTGTCATGGTGCTGGATGAGGATAAGTTTATGTGTGTGGTCAGGAGGGGTTTACAGTGTGGATGTAGCAGAGCTGTGTGTACCATATTGGACGGAGCAGAGCCGTGCATGTATGAGGTGTACAGAGCGGAGCCGTGTGTGTACGAGGTGTACGGAGCGGGGCTGTGTGTGTACGAGGTGTATGGAGCGGAGCCACGTGTGTATGAGGTGTATGGAGCAGAGTCATGTGTGTACGAGGTGTGCGGAGCCGCGCGTGTATGAGGTGTACAGAGCGGAGCTGTGTGTATACGAGGTGTATGGAGCGGAGCCACATGCGTATGAGGTGTATGGAGCAGAACCGTGTGTACGAGGTGTGTGGAGCGGAGCCACGTGTGTATGAGGTGTGCGGAACTGAGCTGCGTGTGTACGAGGTGTATGGAGCGGAGCCGTGTGTGTATGAGGTGTACGGAGCAGAGTCGTGTGTGTACGAGGTGTACAGAGCGGAGCTGTGTGTATACGAGGTGTATGGAGCGGAGCCGCATGCGTATGAGGTGTATGGAGCAGAGCCGTGTGTGTACGAGGTGTGTGGAGCGGAGCCACGTGTGTATGAGGTGTGCAGAACCGAGCTGCGTGTGTACGAGGTGTTCGGAGCGGAGCCACGTGTGTATGAGGTTTACAGAGCTGAGCCACGTGTGTACAAAGTGGACGGAGCGCAGCCACGTGTGTACAAGGTGGACGGAGTGAAGATGTGCGTGTATTTTGGAATGGGGGTCCCCATTTGAAAGTTCGCACCAGGGCCCATGACTTTGTAGTTACGCCACTGGAAATGACCATTACAGCCTTGGCCTCTGTTACACTCCAATCCTGTAGTTATATCCTGTAGTTATACACCCATCTGTTCCCATATATTAGCAAATGACGAAGAATGATAAAAGTGAGTGTCAGGATCCTGTCAGCATCGGCAACTGCCACGGCTGAGCAGGGTGACTTACCAACACTGCGGGAGAGCACGGGGCCCAATACGGTAGTGAAGGTTTAAGCAGACAGGACCTGAGGCACGGAAAATAGGAGTACCAAGACCTACGATCATGTTACTACAGGGGGTGGGGCTTAGTGTCCTACTACTGCAGATGATGTAATGTACCTACTGCAGGAATACTGTAGTAGAGGAGAGGAAAATGCAGGTCAGACAAGCAGAGGTCATACACGAGAGGGCGGTGCGGTACAAAAGGGAGGAGCAGAGAATAGTCAAGTCACAAGCAGAGAGTCAAACACGAGAGGGCGGTGCAGTACAAGAGGGACAGGCAGAACTCGTAACAGGGACAGAACCGGATCAAAACCAAACAAGCAACAAGTTATTAGGCACAAGGCACGGGTACACAAGAGGTCAACTAACTCAGCTGAGGGAAGGAGTATAACTGACACCGGACCTAGGTCCACTGAGCATTAAATAGCCACCCTCTGCCAGAGAGATGCAGAAACAATTAACCCCCTGTCTGACCAGGACGGGCCAAAGCGAAACCCCATCCTGGATCATGACAGGGAGTATTATTGCATGAACTTGTTTCTTTTGGTTATTCTGCTGGTGATGGCTGCCAAATGGCTACTGATTTAGGATCATGTGACCAGAAATGTCCCCCAGCATCCTCCCATCGAAAACAGTTTTTTCACTTATATTACTTTTTAATAGGAAGATTCTGATGTCAGATCTGGTCACATGCTTCTCCATCAGCAGCAATAGTGTGGATAAGAGAGTTGTGTAATCTGTGAGGAAGGTTAATAAAAGCTGGAGGAGAACTGTTGCATACACACCACTCAGGATATGAGGGAAATTCAAAAGAAACATGGGTTCTTGTTGGAATCCTGGGAAAATCTTATTCATGGCAACCATTAATTAGAATTTGTCACAGTAGAGGGGAGGTAATAGTTTACAGGTACGCAGCTATGACACAGTTCTTAGCTGGAATTGATCATAGGGGTGTTATTCAAGCTTCTTTTCATCACGCAGAATCACTTCTCTTGATGCACTGCTTCATCAACATATATGAAAGTCTCTTTACAGATAACTTCTCTTCACAGATAACTTCACACAAAGTGTCTTATCATAAACAGAACTGTAATTTGTACATGCAGTGAGGTGGGGGGAGGGGAATGAGTCCGGTGCTGTAGCTTTCTCACTTCTATCTTGAGGTAATAAAGATGCTCCTGGCTGTCCTTACTGCTTCTATGATTACAGCAATAGGTTCCCAGTAAGAACTGGTCTATACAGCTTGTCTGATTTCTGTCCAGGACACAATAATAACTTTCCCAATATTTCATGGGGCTGAGCTAACCACTCCTTGTCTGCTATAACCATTTTCACCCCTACAGTTTCTGGATTATTCTAAATCAACAGTACAGCTTTTATATGTCCCAGAACCTGTAATACTTATATTTTGGTAAGTGCCACACAAAATGGCCACAACATTTGTTAAAATAATGATAAAGTGGACAACACCTTTAAGAATCCAACAGATGTTTGCAATGTACCAAATTCACTACAAAAAAATCTAATCATCCCATTTTTGCATATATTTACACCCAACTATGCAAAAGGGTAAGATAAAATACAAAAGCATTCATTAACACTGCAGCTCTTTAATGAGAGACTCCAGAAAGTTGAAGTTTTAAACTTCATATTTAAGTAAAATATACTTTTTGGAATTTTTTTTTTTTTTTTTTTACATTTCAACTGGTTTATACATTTTAAAAATAGATGCAAAATATTATTCCTCTTCAGAAGGGATCACAAAAAGATAAAAGTTCAGGAAGGGATACAAAGGTGCTCTTAGTACTGTAGCTGTAAACTAAAGTGATCTGGGTGGAGGATTGGAATGATTGACATTGACATTGTCAGCTTCATCGTATTCTTGATAAGATTGATAAACATAATGTAGACAGACAGGGAAAACACAAGTGGAAGCTATGAAAGAGAACAAGTATAAAATTAGAACAGCAGAGTATAAAGTTCCATTCAAAGAAGCTGACGATCACCGGACAAATGAGTGAAACAATCGTTCGAAGTGCAAAATTATCTTTTTGCTTGCACAAACGATCATTATTCTCGACAGTACATTATTCCAAGTAAACAGGACCTGCACTGCCGAGACCAATGAAGAATCTATTACTGATCATTCTGTGCTCATAGGAAGCACCCTCTGATTGGGTAAACAATTTTTACAGATTGGTGGCCATTTAATACGGCAAAATTGTCTAGTGTAAAATTACCTTAAGGGAAACAAAACAAAATAAATCTATCCCAACATTTTAGATATATAGGAGTCTAAGGGGTAATGATTCTCTATCTGGAGAGTGACAAGCCAACTTTGACATGCCAGAGTGAGGAAATTTATAAGCCATGCATACTCCTCTGGGAAATTCAATATGCAAATTGTCTCTTCAGAAAGGAAGAAGACTAGAACTCTAGTGCCACCTATTGGTAGCAGTAATCCAAAAAGTCAATATCAACTCTTTAACGAGCCTTGTAATATGAGTTAGGAAAAAAGCCAAAACAGAATCTCATTTTGAAGATACAATGTTTCAGGATACTGTCAGTGCAAAATATAAGATCTAATTTGGCTAAGGGAAAGGCTCTGGACTAGGGTTTAAGGGGTACCATTTCTCCTTGTGGAGAGTGACAAGTCAAGCCTGGCATGTCAGAGTCAGGAGACTTATAAGCCATGTATGCGCCTCTGGGAAATTAAATATGTAAATTGTCTCTTTAAAGTGATCAATTTCAAGTGTTTATTTCTGCTAATGTTGATGATTATGGCTTACAGCCAATGAAAACCCAAAAGTCATTATCTCAGTAAATTAGAATACTTTATAACACCAGCTTGAAAAGTGATTTTAAAATCCGAAATGTTGGCCTACTGAAATGTATAATCAAATGTATCCAGACAAAAAACATATTTTTTAAAAAAAGCAAAATAAAAGTAGAATAATTACGGTACTGAAGATAGTCAAATAGGCGACCAATAATAAGGGACATTTCACTATATATGAACACTATAAGTGACTTGGAGTCAAAAAAGCCAAAAGACTATACATATAAAACTATAGCAAGATTTATTTTACTGAATAAAAAACATACAAAAACACACTGTTGCAAATGTAAGGCGTAAAATGTACTTAAGGGAAAAGGTGATGGCACAGAATGTCACAAAAAATGCAATCTCACGTAAAAAAATGTGTAGGGCATGGGTAAGTCAAAGTGATCTAATATCCCTATGGACAGGGTATGCCAGAAGTCTAGTATCCATAATATAGACCTCGAGATGACAGATAGCGTCACATAATAGTGACCTATTCAGTGGTCTCATAATAATTTTAGATACACTCTGCACACATTAAATGGTAAAAAGGTATATGCAGTATATGGTGTAATTTATATTAACCCAGTACAGAGAAATATATATGGAGAACAAAAATAAACCACATGAATAAGAATAGTAGATAGGGGAACAGGTCATCTTACCCATAGTAACCCTTGTGAGAGATCACAGAAAAAGCTGAATTACCCATGCCCTGCACACTTTTTTACATGAGATTGCATTTTTTGTGACATCCTGTGCCATCACATTTTCCCTGTTGTACTTTTTACTCCTTACATTTGTATCATTATCTGTTGTGAGTTAATTCTCGGGTTCCCCTTCTGAACTCCCTCTGTTGGTGTCGGGAGGTGGTGCGGCTGGTTTGATCAGTGGTGATCTGCCACCTGAGGATGGGGATGATGATTGGATCTCGGGATTCTCAGATTGGATTTAAGACAGCCGATGCCCTATTCAGCTGCTGGTGATTCCTTCTGGCTTGTCAGCTCTTGGTTTTCAGCTCTGTTCCAGTCATCTAAAGCTAAGTTTTTCTGCTAATGTTCACACTTGATTTTGTTGGTCTATTCAATTTTTGTGTGCTCTGCCAGCCCCGGCTGGGGGCTGAGCTGAATTTCCACTCTTATTTATCAGTATTTTGACAATTGGCTTTTTGTCCCTTACTAGTTCGGTCTCTTTTTGCTCTGTCTCAGAATATTCCAGAGTGCTGATATAGTGGGAGAAGTCTAGTGACTTCAGGGTTAAGTTTGCTATCAGAAGTGTCGGACATTATTTTTGTAGGGTTTTTTTGCGGGTTGCAGACAGTGACTTGCCTTTCCTTTCCTGTCTAGTTAGTTTGGGCCCCATCATTTGCTCAGCCTATTTTCCTGCCTGTTTGTGCCTTCATCTTGTTTCACCATCAATACATGTGTGGGGGCTATCTATTCCTTTGGGGTCTGCTCTGGGGCAGTTAGTTTTCCCTTTTCTTGCTTTAGGCTTATGTAGTCCTCAGGCCGAGACGAGGCATCTAGGAACATCGTAGGCACGCTCCACGGCTACTGCTAGTTGTGTGGTAAGATCAGGGATCTGCAATCTGCATAGTTACCAACTTCTCTGGTTTTTTTGTGGCTTAGCTTGTTTTGTTTTTTTCTCTCCTCGGTGACCCATTCATAACAGAATCACCAGCCATACTGCAGATTCTAGGGTACTCAAAAGCAGGAAAGAATTGTTTAAAAAAAAAAAAAAAAGTGTCAGAATTTTTTTTTATGTATATTTTTTCCTCTTTTTCTCTGGGGCCGTTGGAGGATTTTTTTTTTCTTAATGGAGATTAAGCAATTGTCTGATCGTATGGAGCAGCTCACTGCTGAAGTGTGGGGAATTTCCGCCTATCTCGCTCATTCACATGCTGCTGAACCAAGGATCCCTACTCCTGATGTGTTTTTTGGGGATCGGTCTAAATTTTTGAATTTTAAGAATAATTGTAAATTATTTCTTGCCTTGAAGCCTAATTCATCGGGGAGCTCTGCGCAGCAGATTAAAATTGTCATCTCTTTGCTGTGCGGCGATCCCCAGGATTAGGCGTTTTCTTTGACACCTGAAGATCCTATTCTGACTAATGTGGATGAATTTTTTCAAGCCTTGGGGTTGTTGTATGATGAACCTAATGCTATTGATCAAGCTGAGAAAGCCCTATTGGCATTGAACCAGGGTCAGGATTTTGCAGAGTTGCACTGTCAAAAATTCCGAAAGTGGGCGGTCCTTACTACATGGAATGATAGTGCCTTGGCAGCTCTCTTTCGGAAGGGTTTGTCAGATACTGTAAAAGATACTATAGTGGGATTTCCTGTTCCCTCTGGTCTTGACGATTCTATGTCATTAGCCATTCAAATTGATCGGCGTTTACGTGAACGCGAAACTACACGAGAGTTGCTGCCACCTTTTGGACAAATGGCTGAACCTATGCAGTGTGATAGAGTTTTGTCTAGGGCGCAACATCAGGAGTTTAGAAGGCGTAATAAGCTGCGTTTTTTCTGTGGAGATGTCACTCTCTCATACTATTTCTGTCTGTCCAAAACGAGAGAAACATTTTGCACACACATTTGCTTTGGGCAATATACAACCTAAGTTTCTTTTTGCAATTACTCTGATCTGCTCCTCATCCACATTTTCCACGAAGGCTTTTGTGGATTCAGGAGCAGCATTGAATCTGATGGATTTGGACTTTGCTAAACGTTGTGGCTTTTCCATGACGCTTCTGCGGACGCCTATTCCTTTGAGGGGTATTGATGCTACTCCTTTGCCGAGAATAAACCTCAGTTTTGGACCCAGGTGACGATGCGGGTTGCCCCAGACCACCAAGAAAATTGTAAATTTCTGGTGCTGCATAATTTGCATGATACTATTGTTCTGGATTTTCCTTGGTTGCAAACTCGGAATCCAGTTTTGGATTGGAAATCTGGGTCTGTGGTGAGTTGGGGTTGTCAGTGTGTTCTTAGGGATGCTCCTGTTTTCTCCAACTCTCCTCAGTCTCATGATATTCCTGATTATCTAGCCGATTTTTCTGATGTGTTTAGTGAGAGCAAGTCTGCGTCTTTGCCTCCTCATAGGAGTTATGACTGTGCAATTGAGTTGATGCCTGGGTGTAAATTTCCCAAGGGTCGGCTTTTCAACTTATCAGTACCCGAACATGATGCTATGCGATCCTATATTAACCCCTTCACCCCCCAAGGGTGGTTTGCACGTTCATGACCGGGCCAATTTTTACAATTCTGACCACTGTCCCTTTATGAGGTCATAACTCTGGAAAGCTTCCATGGATCCCGGTGATTCTGACATTGTTTTCTCGTGACATATTGTACTTCATGATAGTGGTAAAATTTCATTCAAATAACTTGCGTTTATTTGTGAAAAAAACAGAAATTTGGCGAAAATTTTGAAAATTTCGCAATTTTCCAACTTTGAATTTTTATGCCCTTAAATCACAGAGATACGGCACACAAAAAACTTGATAACTAACATTTCCCAGATGTTTACTTTACATCAGCACAATTTTGGAACCAAAATTTTTTTTTGTTAGGAAGTTATAAGGGTTAAAAATTGACCAGCGATTTCTCATTTTTGCAACACCATTTTATCTTTACGGACCACATCACATTTGAAGGCACTTTGATGGGTTTATATGATAGAAAATACCCAAAAGTGACACCATTCTAAAAACTGCACCCCTCAAGGTGCTCAAAACCACATTTAAGAAGTTTATTAACCCTTTAGGTGCGTCACAGGAATTGTTTTGAATATTTAAAGAAAAATGAACATCTAACTTTTTTTCACAAAAAAAATACTTGAGGTTCAATTTTTTTTATTTTACCAAGGGTAACAGGAGAAATTGGACTGCAAAAGTTATTGTGCAATTTGTCCTGAGTAGGCTGATACTCTATATGTGGGGCTAAAACACTGTTTGGGCGCATGGCAGAGCTTGGAAGGGAAGGAGCACCATTTGACTTTTTCAACGCAGAATTGGCTGGAATTGAAATCAGACGCCATGTTGCATTTGGAGAGCCCCTGATGTGCCCAAACAGTGGAAACCCCCCAATTTTAACTCCAACCCTAACGCCAACACACCCCTAACCCTAATCTCAGCCCTAACCCTAACCCTAGCCCTAACCCTAGCCCTAACCCTAGCCCTAACCCTAACCCTAGCCCTAACCCTAATGGGAAAATGGAAATAAATACATTTTCTTTTAAGTTTATTATTTTTCCCTAACTAAGGGGGTGATAACGGGGGGTTTGATTTACTATGTATGGTGGGTTTTTATGTTTGGCAGCTGTTGCACGCTAAAAGATGCTTTTTATTGTAAAAATAGTTTTTGCATCACCACATATTGAGAGCTATAATTTTTCCGTATTTTGACCCACCGAGTCATGTGAGGTCTTATTTTTTGCGGGACGAGTTGACGTTTTTATTGGTACCATTTTCGGGCATGTGACTTTTTTGATCGCTTTTTATTCCGATTTTTGGGACGCAGAATGAACAAAAACCAGCGTTTCATGAATTTCTTTTAGGGGGGTGCGTTTACACCGTTCCGCGTGCGGTAAAATTGATAAGGCAGTTTTATTCTTCCGGTCAGTACGGTTACAGCGATACCTCATTTAGGTCATTTTTTTATGTTTTGGTGGTTTTATGCAATGAAAACTATTTTATATAAAAAATAATTGTTTTTGCATTGCTTTATTCTGCGAGCTATAACTTTTTTATTTTTTCACTGATGATGCTGTATTGTGGCTCGTTTTTTGCGGGACAAGATGACATTTTCAGCGGTACCATGGATATTTATATGCGTCTTTTTGATCGCGCGTTATTACACTTTTTGTTTGGCGATATGATAATAAATCATTATTTTTTGCTTCGTTTTTTATTTTAATTTTTTAAGTGGTTCGCTAAAGGGGTTAACTAATGGGACAGTTTTATAGGGCGGGTCGTTATGGACGCGGCGAGACCTAATATGTGTACTTTTATTGTTTTGGTTTTTTTTATTTCCAAAAAATGGATTTATTGGGGGAATATTTTTTTTTTTTCTAATTTATTTGGCGATTTTTTTAAAATTATTTTAACACTTTTTTTATTTTTTTTTTAACTTTATTACATAGTCCCAGGTGGGACTTCACTGTCCTGTGACAGATCGCTGATATGTCACATCACAGATCACTGACAGATCAGCGATCTGTCACAGGCACTACTGCAGACTTCCTCATGCCTGCGCTTTGCAGGCACTGAGGAAGCCAGCTCCCTGCAGTCCCCCGTCGCCATCTTGGATTCGGGAGCCTGTAGGGAAAGAGACCCCCACAGCAGCGCTGCACATTGCGCTGCTGTGGGGGGCTCAGGGAAGCACGGAGGGAGCCCCCTCCCTGCCGATGCTTCCCTTTAACCCCCGGTACACCGCGATCATGTTTGATCGCGGTCTGCAAGGGGTCAACGTGTTGGGGGCGGTCCGTGACCGCCCCTGACACATTGTGCCGGGTGTCAGCTGTGATAATCAGCTGACACCCGACCGCAATCAGCGGCGCTCACCACGTGGGCGCCGCTGATCGCGCTAGACGTACTATCCCGTCCATGGGCATAGGGGCCCGGGTCACATGGACGGGATAGTACGTCTGATGTCAGAAAGGGGTTAAGGAGTCATTGGAGAAGGGTCATATTAGACCATCCTCGTCGCCTTTGGGTGCTGGGGTTTTTTTTGTGGCCAAGAAAGATGGTTCATTAAGATGGTGTATTGATTATCGTTCCCTTAACAAGATGACGGTTAAATATCAGTACCCGTTACCTCTGATGTCTGATTTATTCTCCAGAGTTAAGAGTGCCTACTGGTTTACTAAGATTGACCTCAGGGGGGCGTATAATCTTATTCGCATCAAGCACGGGGACGAATGGAAGACGGCGTTTAATACTCCGGATGAACATTTTGAGTACCTGGTGATGCCTTTTGGGCTCACTAATGCCCCTTCTGTCTTCCAGTCCTTTATGAACGATATTTTCCGTGACTTTGTGGATAAGTTTTTGATCATCTATCTGGATGATATTTTGATCTTTTCTAGTGATTGGGATTCTCATGTGGAACACGTCCGGACTGTGTTCCGGATTTTGAGGGCGAATTACCTGTTTGTTAAGGGATCGAAATGCCTCTTTGGTGTACAGAGGATTTCATTTTTGGGATTTATCTTATCTCCATCGACTATTGAAATGGACCCGGCCAAGGTACAGGCCATTTATGATTGGGTTCAGCCTACTTCTTTGAAGGCTCTCCAGAAGTTTTTGGGTTTTGCTAATTTCTATCTTAAATTTATAGGTAATTTTTCTGGTATTGTCAAACCACTGACTGATCTGACCAAGAAGGGCTCTGATGTGCTGAACTGGTCTGCGGCTATTTCAGCATTTCAGGAGCTTAAGCAGAGATTTACTTCAGCTCCAGTTTTACGGCAACCTGATGTCTCACTTCCATTTCAGGTGGAGGTAGATGCTTCTGAGATTGGTGCAGGAGCTGTTTTGTCCCAAAAAGACCCTGTGACTTCTAAGATGAATCCCTGTGCCTTCTTTTCTCGAAAGTTCTCCCCATCTGAACGCAACTATGACGTGGAGAATCGGGAATTGTTGGCCATGAAGTGGGCATTTGAGGAGTGGAGACATTGGTTGGAGGAAGCTAGACATCAAGTTGTGGTCCTCACCGATCACAAGAATTTGATTTATTTGGAGTCGGCCAAATGCTTGAATCCTAGACAGGCTGGATGGGCCTTGTTTTTCACGTGTTTTAATTTTGTGGTCTCTTTTCTTCCAGGCACTAAGAATGTTAAGGCAGACGCCCTTTCTAGGAGTTTCTTTGCCGATTCTCTTAGTGTGACTGAGCCTACTACTATCCTAGGTGAGGGGGTAGTTCTTTCTGCCATTTCGACCGATTGGAGACGCACCTTGGAGGAATTTCAGAAGGATAAACCTGAGCGTTGCCCTATGGGAAAATTGTATGTTCCTGACCAGTGGAGAAAGAGAGTGATGTCTGAAATTCATTGCTCCGCATTGGCTGGTATTTTTGGTACCAGAGATTTGGTGAGTCGGTCCTGTTTGTGGCCTGCCTTATCTCGTGATGTCAGGAATTTTGTACAGTCCTGTGGGACTTGTTCTCGGTCTAAACCCTGTTCTTGTTCTAGTGGGTTGCTGATGCCCTTGCCGGTGCCCAAGAGGCCATGGACCCATATCTCAATGGATTTTATTTCTAATCTTCCTGTCTCTCAGAGAATGACTGTTATCTGGGTGATTTGTGATAGATTTTCGAAGATGGTACATCTTGTACCACTCCCAAAGTTGCCATCTTCCGCTGAGTTGGTGCCCTTGTTTTTACAACAGGTGGTTCGGTTACATGGGATTCCTGAGAACATTGTGTCCAATAGAGGAGTCCAGTTTGTTTCCAGATTCTGGAAAGCCTTCTTTTGTTCCAATCTGGGAATTCAGTTATCCTTCTCCTCGGCGTTTCATCCCCAGACCAATGGACAGACTGAGCGAACAAACCAGACCTTGGAGTCTTATTTGAGATGATTTATATCTGCTGATCAGGATGATTGAGTCTCATTTTTGCCCTTGGCCGAATTCGCACTGAACAATAGAGCTAGCTCTGCCACTTTGATGTCACCCTTTTTCTGTATTTTGGGTTTCATCCTCGATTCTTTATAGAGCAAGTGGAATCTTCGTCCTGCCCAGGTGTGGACACTGTGGTTGAGAGAATGCAGCAGATATGGGACCAAGTGGTGGATAAGTTGTCACTCTCTCAGGAAAAGGCCCAGCGATTTTCCAACCGGCATAGGACCATTGGTCCCCGGTTTAAAGTGGGTGATATGGTTTGGTTGTCATCTAAGAATATTCCTATGAAGGTTGTATCTCCTAAATTTAAGCCAAGATTTATTGGTCCTTATAAGATTTTGGAAATTCTTAATCCTGTTTCGTTTCGATTGTCTCTTCCAGTTACGTTCAAGATCCATAACATATTTCACAAATCTCTGTTGAAGAGGTTTGTTGAGCCAGTGGTTCCTATGGCGGCACCTCCTGACCCTGTGTTGGTCAAAGGCAATGTGGAATATGAGGTAGAGAAAATATTGGATTCTCGTTTGGTTAGACGGAGACTCCAGTATTTGGTCAAATGGAAGGGTTATGGCCAGGAGGATAATTCTTGGGTCTCTGTCTCCGATATTCATGCCAATAGATTGGTCCGTGCTTTTCACCGGGCCCATCCTGATCGGCCTGGTGTCGTGGATGAAGGTTCGGTGACCCCTCGTCAAGGGGGGGTACTGTTGTGAGTTCATTCTCAGGTTCCCCTTCTGAACTCCCTCTGGTGGTGTCGGGAGGTGGTGCGGCTGGTTTGATCGGTGGTGATCTGCCACCTGAGGATGGGGATGATGATTGGATCTCGGGATTCTCAGATTGGATTTAAGACAGCCGACGTCCTATTCAGTTGCTGTTGATTCCTTCTGGCTTGTCAGCTCTTGGTTTTCAGCTCTGTTCCAGTCATCTAAAGCTAAGTTTTTCTGCTAATGTTCACACTTGATTTTGTTGGTAAATTCAGTTTTTGTGTGGTCTGCCAGCCCCGGCTGGGGGCTGAGCTGAATTTCCACTCTTATTTATCAGTATTTTGCCAATTGGCTTTTTGTCCCTTACTAGTTCGGTCTCTTTTTGCTCTGTCTCAGAATATTCCAGAGTGCTGATATAGTGGGAGAAGTCTAGTGACTTCAGGGTTAATTTTGCTATCAGAAGTGTTGGACATTATTTTTGTAGGGTTTTTTGTGGGTTGCAGACAGTGACTTGCCTTTCCTTTCCTGTCTAGTTAGTTTGGGCCCCATCATTTGCTCAGCCTATTTTCCTGCCTGTTTGTGCCTTCATCTTGTTTCACCATCAATACATGTGTGGGGGCTATCTATTCCTTTGGGGTCTGCTCTGGGGCAGTTAGTTTTCCCTTTTCTTGCTTTAGGCTTATGTAGTCCTCCGGCCATGACGAGGTGTCTAGGAACATCGTAGGCACGCTCCACAGCTACTGCTAGTTGTGTGGTAAGATCAGGGATCTGCAATCTGCATAGTTACCAACTTCTCTGGTTTTCTGTGGCTTAGCTTGTTTTGTTTTGTTTTTCTCCTCAGTGACCCATTCATAACAATTATCCTTATATATGGTAGCAAAGAGGACTGACAGTTTAAAGAGGGAGAGATTTGCTTGAGTAAAGGAAGAAAAGTATGTATGTCAGCAGCACTGGGTCCAGAGGGTAGAAGGGAAGGGATGTGATCCGTCAGGCGCAATAGATCTGACAGGCACACAGTAATTAGTTTCACTTCTCTCTCCTTGCCCACTTATCAGAAAACCCCACCCCTCCTAGTTATCTCCTGACTCTACAGGCTCTGTGAAACCTGATATCACAGTGACTCAGCAGACCTTCTAGTGAGCAGATATCAACACTTTGGCTTCTCAGGCACATTGCGCCTGATTTCAACACAAATTGAAAGGTTAGTATTTTCTTTTTTTATTCATCACGATTGTGTATTTAGCTTGTTTTATGAAGGATTAATGCTAAGTTAGTGTACATAAGTACTGTTTTCTTAGACAAAAGGAGGGTGGCTTCTAAGGCACATTGCGCCCTAACACATACTCTTTCTCTCTTGCTTCAGATTTTCTGCTGCAATGTCCAGAAAACAGTATGATTCATCTAAACCCCTTCATTTAGAAGAAATGAAGATTTTTTTGTTAGAAGATGATGAGGAAGAACCAGCAGTAACTGAGGATTTAAAGGAATCTAGTGACATTTCATCTGAAGATGAGGTAGCAGAATGTAACACTGATTCTGGAACTGAGCAGGATGGTGATGACACTGATACAGAGGAAACAGACACAGATCTAGCTTATTATTTGGGCAAAGATAAAAATACAAAGTGGAACAAAAAGGCACCCAAGAACAAACAGCGCAGAGAATCCCACAATATTATTACACACCTTCCTGGAGTTATTGGAAGTGCTAGAAAAGCTAAAACTGCAGTGGAATGTTGGAGTAATCTAATTACAGATAGCATGTTGGAAACTATTGTTCGGTTCACTAACCAGTATATTGACACAATCAAAGAGCAATTCTCCAGAGAGAGGGACATCAAAAACACTGATGTGATTGAACTCAAGGCATTTATTGGCTTGTTATACCTAGCTGGTGCTTTCAGAGCAAATAGGCAAAGTTTGGAGGAGCTGTGGGGGACAGACGGTGATGGCATCGAAAAATTCAGCCTTGTGATGAATCTGAAACGATTCAAAGTCCTGATCCGTTGCCTCCATTTCGATGATCGAAGTACCCGGACAGAACGAAAAGGTTATGACCGGCTTGCACCAATTCGGGACATATTTCAACAATTTATTATGAATTGTCAAAAAAGCTATTGCCCGGGGCAAAACCTCACTATTGATGAGATGCTTCCAGGTTTCCGTGGAAGATGTGGTTTTCGGCAATATATACCATCAAAGCCAAACAAATATGGAATTAAAATTTTTGCCATGGTTGATGCAAGGATGATGTACACTATGAACATGGAAGTTTATTGTGGAAGACAGCCACCAGGTCCTTTCAATGTGAGCAACAAGCCTAGTGATGTGGTAAAGAGAATTGCTGAGCCAATGTTTGGATCTGGTCGAAATATCACTGCTGACAACTGGTTTACTGACTTTGATCTGATTGATTTTTTAAAAACGAAAAAGCTGTCATATGTGGGAACTGTTAGAAAAAACAAAAGGCAGTTGCCGCCAGATTTTCTATATACAAAAGGCAAACAACAGTATAGCACTATGTTTGGGTTCAGTAATGGAAAGATTTTAGTTTCTTACATCCCACGCGAGAGGAAAAATGTGATTTTGGTCTCTTCATTACATAATGATTACACCATTGATCCAGAGTCTGGGGAGCTAAGGAAACCAGAAATCATAACTTTTTATAATTTGACCAAAAGCAGTGTTGACACTGCTGACCAAATGTGTGGCAATTTCAATGTAAGTCGAAATACCAAACGCTGGCCGATGGTAATCTTCTTTACAATGCTGAATGTGGGTGGCATCAACTCACAAGTAATTTACCTCGGTAATGAACTTAAACAAATGCGCAGAAGAATGTACCTAAAACAATTGGCTAATGAATTGGTGAGTGGAGAGCTAAGCCTAAGAAGTACAAAGACGGTTGGAATGCCCCTTGCCCTGCAACACCGGTTGAAGAGATATTGTCCCAAGGACGTTCCAGAACAAACACCGACTCTACCACCTTCTAAAAGACGCAGTTGTACTACCTGCTCATTTGTATCTGGTTTCAGAAGGCTTTCTAAATATGACTGCAAAATATGTAAAGAATCAATCTGCCTTTCCCATGCAACTTTTGTCTGCCAGCCTTGCTTTTCTAAGTGTACCTGTGCTGCTTCTGCTGCAATTGAAACCACTGAAGATGAGTAGAAAATAATTAAGTAACATCTAAGTGCAATATCCTTTAAGTTTTTTTCCATAATTTTATATTTAAGCAATAGTTAAATAAAGATAACTGGAGCCTATTTGGCGGTACTACCGAAAAGTGGTACTTTTAGTTTTAATAAGTTTATGATTAATAAATGTTTTTTTTTGCATCTGATTTGGTGTAATCTCTTTTAATACATTCCTATGAAGGTCACTGACTACTTCTATAGTCCTGAAATTGAAATATGTAGCTACTATAGGTGGTTTTCTGACCTGTGCTTGTCAGGCACATTGCGCATGAACTGAGGAGAATCTATATTGCGCCTGACGGAGGGTTAATGCTAATGTCTGTATAGTAAGTAGGAGGTTTCTACAGTTTTGAGAGGCATAAAGAAGCAACTTACCATGAAGTAGATGGTAGAAGAAGTGCCTAAGTCAGGTTTGTCTACCGTGTAGCTTGGTAATGGGCCGTTATTTGTAGTTTTTGGTGGCCATACTAAAAGTGTGTCACATCACGTGGTGATCCCATGTGGTAGCATCACGTAGGTAGTGACAAGGCAGTGTGAGGCCTGCCTGGGTTCGGTGTCTTACTATAAGTTGCAATGGTTGCATGGGACGTACAATCAACAATCATGTGGGTAGTAATGTGGCAGTGATGGGGTGTGCCAAAGAACAGTGCGTAGTAGAGGAGGCTGCTGTGGTTTTGAGGGACACCGTCTCCTGCGCCATAGCTATTCTACTAGTGTATGTAGTGGTAAAGGGTTTCAAGTGCCCTTATGTGGGGAGCACTGTGATATGAGAAAAAAATGCTAAGGGCCAGAGGGGGAGGATAGTGGACATAAGGAAGCAGGGAGAATTAGCTTGTAGAAGGAACCGAGGTAAGGGAAGGATCTAAAGTGGGGTTAACTATTGATGGTATGGGCAGGAAGGCATGTGAGAGAATGGAATGGGCAAGCACTGTGGCAGTGTATGAAGCAGTCGGAGAATTATAGAACCTATGTTAGGAGAGTCGTAATGAGAGAAATGTACCATGGAGGAAGGACACATGGGAGCAAGGGAGATTATAGTGTGTGTGATTTATCTGTTAAAGGCAGGCAAGGAGAAGGTGGGACGTAACAAAATAGTATGAGAGATCTACAGTAGAATGAAAGTCAGGTTGGGTTATGTAAATACAGAGAAAAAGGAAAAAGATCAGGAAAAAAATGCAGTGAAAATTTCCAAAATATTTTTACAAAAGACTAAGTGCTATTTACGTCTTGAGGCCTTGTGGGGAAGGAGGTGGATAGCCCCATTAGCCTATTTGAGCTTGTAGAAAATCAACAGCACTCACATGAAGGATTTCAGTTTGATGTTGGTTTATTTAACACAATAGTTCACCATAGTGCTGCGTAAAGTGACAAAAAAAGCAACAGGTAGTTCTAGAAGCTTGACGTTTCGACCCATCCTGGGTATTTATCAAATTTGCAGCTGCATCCTGTAGCATGGAGGAGTAAGATATCAACGCTGCATGGAAGAGGGAAAAGGATGGTCAGCGTGTCTGGTGAAAAAGAAGTCGAGTTTGTTTAAGTAACTGTATGTGGTTACCCCATTCTCCCCATTTGGATCGGGGTACCTGTTCTAATACTTGATAATATAGTTGGGATACTGAGTGCTTGGCTTCGGTAAAGTGATTTTACAGTGGGAGCCAGGTCTTTCCACAACATATTGTGTACTGATGACTGGCAATGCAGTTCCTCACATGTTGGGTGGTTTTCCAGGTGTAGAGAAGGCCACCAGGGCATTTGACAACATAGATGACAAAGTTGTAATCTCAGGTAAAATACTCCTTGATGGGATATGATTTAACCGTCCTGAGGTGTGTGACCTTGTTGCCTTTAATGTTGGAGCAGGCTGCACAGTTGAGACAGGGGAAGGTACCGGTTCTTCAGATATTGAGGAAGAGTTGAGTTGGTAGTTTTCGTGAGGTCTTCTGGTGTGTCACGGTGGCAACTTGTATGGCTCCTCAGCACCTCCCATCTCACCATGCGGTGCCTTATTGTCCAGGCCATTCTGCTAAAGTTTGTTTCCTCCTGCATTCTCTTGCACAACTGCTACAGTGCAATGTTTCCATCTGGCTTTAAGGGGAATTTAACCCTGCTGTGTCCTGCAGAGATGTGGCTCCCTAGCCTATCCAATATGAGCAGGTTCTATTTAAGGCAACTCTTCCCACCATTACTTGCCCCAACATTGGTTCTTACCCAGTTTGTTTCCGTTTATGCTATCCTGTATTCTGATTCTCGTTACCACCCCAGCTAGTTTTCCATGCTGTCTGATCTCTCCACTCCTGACCCCGGCTATTCATACTGATCCTGTGCTGCTTGCCTTGACCTCAGACCATTTGACCATGCATTTTCTTTGCTCTCATGTACCACGCCTCTGATCCTCCAGTCAGCTGCTGAAGAACAGGGGACTGCCCTGGAGTGGAACATGGCAACTACCTGCAGCCAAGCCAAGTGATTCTTCACCACCAGAGGCTCTAGTGAACACCAGATAGTTGCTTAGTCATGCCCCTGCAGGTTAGGCCCGGCCCATGGCATAGTGAGTAAACAATCACCAGCGTTACATGGTGCATATGTGGTCTGGAGCCTTCAAGACCTCAATTTTGGGGTAAGACCTTAGGAACTATGGACAATGTTTGCAGATGATTGTGGGTAGCAAGGGTGGTGAGTAGAGTTGAGCGACTTTTGCTTTTTTAGGGTCGCGTTTCGTTTCGTGAAACCCGACTTTTCCAAAAGTCGGGTCGAGCAAGATCGTCCGATTATAGGGAAAAGTCGGGGTCGTCCCGAAACACGAAACCCAATGTAAGTCAATGGGGAATAAAAGTCGGCAGTGAGAGGAGGACAGGAAACACACCTACAGTGCCCATTTGAATGCCAAAAGCATCAATTCATCTGCCTTAAGCTTGTCAACCTTAATTAACTTCATAATACAAGTTACGCACTGAAAAATGGGGGTTATTTGGCTAAATTTGTGGGGGGGGGGAGGGCTGGCTGCAGGTTTTCATGTGCCCTGGGCGAAAGAGCGCCCCTTTAACACATACCACAACTCATCATGCTCCGATACGGCAGAGAAATAGCGGTATAGTACAATGAAAAATACCTCACTTTTTACATCTCATGACGAGGCCCATCTATTTCTCCATACAAAATCATTGGTCCCATATAATGTTTGAAACAGTATATGATGAGCTCCACATAATGCTACAGTATATGTTGGTCCCCATGGATGAAGCTCCACTGTCTTATGGGCCCAAATAATGCTCCAAACATAATGGGCCCCATTTCTAATGCTCTAGTGTATAATGGGCCCTGTAAATGCTGCTCCAGTGTCTGATGTTCACCTTTGGAATGTTCCAGTGTATGGTGGGCCCCATCTATCATTCTCCAGAGTATAGTGCTCCCCAAAAATTGCTGTCCCAACATAGAAAACAATCAAATAAGTCTCCTCGCTAGGGAATCCCTGTACTTGTCTGGACAGGTGCTGTAGCTTGCTTAACAGCTCGCCAGCCGTTCTCACGCCCAGTATGGATTGCACGTGATTGCACAAAGGTTAGAAAGGGTACCGTATCCCTGGATAACATGTATGGATAGCGTACACATTCAAAATATATGTCTATACAGCATGAGGCAGGCTCAGACGGTGTTAGGCCCAGTATGGATTGCACGTCATTGCACAAAGGTTAGAAGGGGTACCGTATCCCCGGATAACATGTATGGATAGCGTACACATTCAAAATATATGTCTATACAGCATGAGGCAGGCTCAGACGGTGTTAGGCCCAGTATGGATTGCACGTCATTGCACAAAGGTTAGAAAGGGTACTGTATCCCTGGATAACATGTATGGATAGCGTACACATTCAAAATATATGTCTATACAGCATGAGGCAGGCTCAGACGGTGTTAGGCCCAGTATGGATTGCACGTCATTGCACAAAGGTTAGAAGGGGTACCGTATCCCCGGATAACATGTATGGATAGCTTACACATTCAAAATATATGTCTATACAGCATGAGGCAGGCTCAGACGGTGTTAGGTCCAGTATGGATTGCACGTCATTGCACAAAGGTTAGAAGGGGTACCGTATCCCCGGATAACATGTATGGATAGCGTACACATTCAAAATATATGTCTATACAGCATGAGGCAGGCTCAGACGGAGTTAGGCCCAGTATGGATTGCACGTCATTGCACAAAGGTTAGAAGGGGTACCGTATCCCCGGATAACATGTATGGATAGCGTACACATTCAAAATATATGTCTATACAGCATGAGGCAGGCTCAGACGGTGTTAGGCCCAATATGGATTGCACGTCATTGCACAAAGGTTAGAAAGGGTACCGTATCCCTGGATAACATGTATGGATAGCGTACACATTCAAAATATATGTCTATACAGCATGAGGCAGGCTCAGACGGTGTTAGGCCCAGTATGGATTGCACGTCATTGCACAAAGGTTAGAAGGGGTACCGTATCCCCGGATAACATGTATGGATAGCGTACACATTCAAAATATATGTCTATACAGCATGAGGCAGGCTCAGACGGTGTTAGGCCCAGTATGGATTGCACGTCATTGCACAAAGGTTAGAAAGGGTACCGTATCCCTGGATAACATGTATGGATAGCGTACACATTCAAAATATATGTCTATACAGCATGAGGCAGGCTCAGACGGTGTTAGGCCCAGTATGGATTGCACGTCATTGCACAAAGGTTAGAAAGGGTACCGTATCCCTGGATAACATGTATGGATAGCGTACACATTCAAAATATATGTCTATACAGCATGAGGCAGGCTCAGACAGTGTTAGGCCCAGTATGGATTGCACGTCATTGCACAAAGGTTAGAAAGGGTACCGTATCCCTGGATAACATGTATGGATAGCGTACACATTCAAAATATATGTCTATACAGCATGAGGCAGGCTCAGACGGTGTTAGGCCCAGTATGGATTGCACATCATTGCACAAAGGTTAGAAGGGGTACCGTATCCCCGGATAACATGTATGGATAGCGTACACATTCAAAATATATGTCTATACAGCATGAGGCAGGCTCAGACGGTGTTAGGCCCAGTATGGATTGCACGTCATTGCACAAAGTTTAGAAGGGGTAACGTATCCCCGGATAACATGTATGGATAGCGTACACATTCAAAATATATGTCTATACATCAGGAGGCAGGCTCAGATGGTGTCAGGCACAGTATGGATTTGACGGCCCAGATTACACAGCGGAGGAGCAGGGAGAGGTAAAGATTGCAGATGATGGGGCCCAAGAGTCGGCCTACCCACCTGTCCAGGGCAACGGCACTCGCACGGTGTCGTGCGCTAGGTGGTGACCCCGGCCATGGGGGGGGAGGCAGCACAGTTAGGGAGTTTTAGAAAGTGGCATATGTTGATGTTGGACATTCAACTGATGCAAATGGCGAAATAGGTGAAGTACCAGGAAGAGGTGGACCAAAGCAAGCCATTTTTCTGTCACCCTATGTGTCATCAGGGGAAGGTGGGACAAAATCCTTGGAAACCCATGCATGGTTCATTTTAATGAAGGTTAGATCATCCACATTTTGGGTTGACAGACGGGTCCTTTTTTCTGTCAGGATTGATCCAGCTGCACTGAAGACTCTTTCCGATAGCACACTTGCAGCTGGGCAAGCGAGCTCCTGTAAGGCATATTGGGCCAATTCAGGCCAGGTGTCCAGTTTAGCGGCCCAATAGTCAAAGGGGAATGACCTGTGTGGGAGAACATCGATATGGGAGGAAAAGTAGTTTGTAACCATAGTTGACAACTGCTGTCTCCTGTCACTTTCCATCGATGCAGTATTACCAGTTGTGTGAGCGGTATTTGAAAAATCAGTCCACAACATTGTCATGAAACCCCTGTCTCCAACGCCACTTCTGCTGTGTGCACCACGAACACCTCTGCCAAGCTGCCCCCGGCCCGTACGGCTCGTGTGAGAACCATCACCGCTGCTGTGTGCTGGGAATGCCTCAAGCAACCGATTTACCAGAGTTGCTTGTTTATTAGCCAATATTAGGTCAAGGTTCTCCTGTGGCATGATGTTTTGTAATTTGCCTTTATAGCGTGGATCCAGGATGCTGGCCAACCAGTAGTCGTCATCGTTCATCATTTTGGCAATGCGGGGGTCCCTTTTTAGGATCCGCAAGGCATAATCTGACATGTGGGCCAATGTTCCCGGTGTCAATGATGCACTGCGAGTGCTGGGTGGAGGAGCACTTTCTGGCAAATACACATCCCTCCAGTCACGCACAAACCCTGTACCAGACCTTGCCACGCCAACATTTTCACTTGCCCCACGAGATGCATCCTCCTCCCCTAAGTAATCATCCCCATCATCCTCCTCCTCCTCCTCCTCTTCTTCCTCCACCTCGTCCAGGAGAGGTCCCTGAGCAGACAATGGATGAATGTCATCAAGGATTCCCTCCTCCTCTTCCTCTTCATCAACATTGGCTGCAGATGCCTGCTCCTTAAGGTGCGTCAAAGTTTGCATGAGCAGACGCATAAGTGGGATGCTCATGCTTAGGATGGCGTCGTCTGCGCTTACCAGCCGTGTGCATTCCTCAAAACACTGAAGGACTTTACAAAGGTCTTTCAGCTTCGACCACTGCACGCCTGTCAACTCCATGTCTGCTCTCAAAGTGCCTGGCCGTGTATCCTCCCACAAATGCATTATGGCCTGCCTCTGCTCGCACAGCCGCTCCACCATGTGCAGGGTGGAGTTCCACCTTGTTGCAATGTCGATAATGAGGCGGTGGTTGGGAAGGTGGAGCAATCGCTGCAGCTTCTGCATACGAACGGAGTGTACAGGCGACCGGCGGATGTGCGCGCACAGTCTTCGCACCTTCTGGAGCAGGGCTGTTAACTCCGGATAATTTTTGAGGAAGCACTGCACCACCAGGTTCAAGGTGTGAGCCAAGCAAGGTATGTGGCTGAGTTTTGAAAGGGCTATGGCTGCCACAAAATTACGGCCGTTATCACTAACTACCTTGCCTGCCTCAAGATGTACACTGCCCAGCCATGACTCAGTTTGTCGCTTCAAGTACTCGGCCAGCACCTCGGCGGTGTGTCTGTCGCCCAAACACATCATCTGCAACACAGCCTGCTGACGCTTTCCACTAGCTGCTCGATAGGGGGACACATCGTGTGCAACAGTGGCAGCTGCAGATGGAGTGCTCGTACGACTGCGCTCTGTGGACGAGCTGTCGCTTCTGGAGGAGGAGGAGGAGGAGGAGGGTCGAACGCCTACAGCCAACTGTTTCCTAGACCGTGGGCTAGGCAGCACTGTCCCACCACCGCTGTCCCCTGTGGACCCTGCATCCACCACATTAACCCAGTGCGCAGTGATGGACACGTAACGGCCCTGGCCATGCCGACTGGACCATGCATCAGTTGTGAGGTGCACCTTTCCGCTCACTGACTGCTTGAGTGCATGGACAATGAGGTCTTTCACATGATGGTGGAGGGCTGGGATGGCTTTGCGAGAGAAGAAGTGGCGACTGGGTAGGTCATAGCGTGGTACTGCATATGCCATGAGTTCGCGGAAAGCTGTGCTTTCCACCAACCGAAAGGGCATCATCTCAAACGAGATTTGTTTGGCAATGTGGGCGTTCAAACCCAGTGTACGCGGATGAGAGACTAAGTACTTTCTTGACCTACTCATAGTGTCTGGGAGGGTGAGCTGGACTTGAGAGCTGCATATGGTGGAAGTAGCGGTGGACAGGGCGGACTGAGAGAGGGTTGATGATGGTGATGGAGTTGGTGTTCTTTCTGATGGCCTAGAATCAGTCTTTCGTTGATATAACAGTGGGATTCCCTGACTGCTGTGGCCTTGCAACGACACCTCAACATTTGCTGCTGTGCTAACCGGTGTGCTTACAGTGGGGGAAACAATGTAGCGTTGCTGACTACCTTCGTTGTGATCAGTTGCACATGTGGCACTTGAGGTTTGGTGTTGTGTCCACGCTTGCAAGTGCATGCTGGTTAAATGTCTAAGCATGCAACTGGTATTCAAATTTTTCAGATTTTTCCCTCGGCTAAAGGTCTTTGCGCACTTCTTACAGATAACCTTGGCCTGATCATGAGGATTTTGTTCAAAAAACTGCCACACTGCACTCTTCCTACTTTGGCAGACATTTTGCGGCCTAGCACGCTGTGATCTTTTGACCCTCTGGACAAGCTGTTCAGCAACTCTTTTGATGTTTGGAACCTGTCTTTGGAGTGCTCCGGGCCTGCCAGATAACAGCTGTTGCGATGTCGATGTCTGCTGTGGATGCTCCTCATCTGAGCTATTGGAAGCAGCACCCTCTTCCCCCAATGGATGCCAATCTGGGTCAACAACTGGGTCATCCATCACCTCCTCTTCTATGTCATGTGCACCTTTCTCTGTGTCACCGTGTATGGTGGTATAGTGTGCGGGAAGGGGCACCTGAGTCTCATCAGGGTCAAAATCTGGCTCTGTACACTGCGAGGACAATGTAGTGCTCTGAGTGAATGTACCAGCAGAATCATCCATCAGCGGCTGTGCATCAGTGCACTCCATGTCAGATTCATCTTGGCCTGGGTAATTCACCATTTGACTTGATAATCCAGGCATGGTATGTGAAAACAGCTCCATGGAGTAATCAGTAGTATGGCCTGCGTCATCCTTCAATCTTGGTTGGGGTGAAGGACACAAGGAAAGGTGTGGTTCATGAACATGAGCCTCCAATGACGACTCAGTTCTTTTACTTTTTACAACTGAAGGAGAGGAGGCGATAGAGCTGGAGGCTGAGTCAGCAATGTAAGACAAAACTTTTTCCTGATGCTCTGCCTTTAAAAGCGGTTTGCCAACTCCTAGAAAACTAAGCGTTCGAGGCCTTATGTAGACAGACGATGACGCAGGGTCAGCACCTCCTGCATTTGGTCCTATTTTGCTCTTGCCACTACCATCAGATCCACCACCAACACCATCATTACCAGCTGCCAACCCCCGCCCAATTCCACGGCCTCTTCCACCAGCCTTCCTCATTTTTGGTAGAAATGTAGACAAAATCCAACAAACTATATAGTAATGTAAAACAAGGTACAAGGTGTCTATAGGATAGGGGAGTTTTAGAATTTCTGCACACACTTGTGGACAGTGGACACTTGTGGATTGTGTGCGGCCCACTGATATCTGAGCGCTATGTGACACGCTCGATGGCACAGCTGCCTGTGACCAAAGTGACGAGAGGATAATGGAGATTTTGAATCTCTGCGTACACTTGTGGACAGTGGACACTTGTGGATTGTGTGCGGCCCACTGATATCTGAGCGCTATGTGACACGCTCGATGGCACAGCTGCCTGTGACCAAAGTGACGAGAGGATAATGGAGATTTTGAATCTCTGCGTACACTTGTGGACAGTGGACACTTGTGGATTGTGTGCGGCCCACTGATATCTGAGCGCTATGTGACACGCTCGATGGCACAGCTGCCTGTGACCAAAGTGACGAGAGGATAATGGAGATTTTGAATCTCTGCGTACACTTTTGGACACTGGACACTTGTGGATTGTGTGCGGCCCACTGATATCTGAGCGCTGTGTGACACGCTCGATGGCACAGCTGCCTGTGACCAAAGTGACGAGAGAATAATGGAGATTTTGAATCTCTGCGTACACTTGTGGACAGTGGACACTTGTGGATTGTGTGCGGCCCACTGATATCTGAGCGCTATGTGACACGCTCGATGGCACAGCTGCCTGTGACCAAAGTGACGAGAGGATAATGGAGATTTTGAATCTCTGCGTACACTTTTGGACACTGGACACTTGTGGATTGTGTGCGGCCCACTGATATCTGAGCGCTATGTGACACGCTCGATGGCACAGCTGCCTGTGACCAAAGTGACGAGAGGATAATGGAGATTTTGAATCTCTGCGTACACTTGTGGACAGTGGACACTTGTGGATTGTGTGCGGCCCACTGATATCTGAGCGCTATGTGACACGCTCGATGGCACAGCTGCCTGTGACCAAAGTGACGAGAGGATAATGGAGATTTTGAATCTCTGCGTACACTTTTGGACGCTGGACACTTGTGGATTGTGTGCAGCCCACTGATATCTGAGCGCTATGTGACACGCTCGATGGCACAGCTGCCTGTGACCAAAGTGACGAGAGGATAATGGAGATTTTGAATCTCTGCGTACACTTTTGGACACTGGACACTTGTGGATTGTGTGCGGCCCACTGATATCTGAGCGCTATGTGACACGCTCGATGGCACAGCTGCCTGTGACCAAAGTGACGAGAGGATAATGGAGATTTTGAATCTCTGCGTACACTTGTGGACAGTGGACACTTGTGGATTGTGTGCGGCCCACTGATATCTGAGCGCTATGTGACACGCTCGATGGCACAGCTGCCTGTGACCAAAGTGACGAGAGGATAATGGAGATTTTGAATCTCTGCGTACACTTGTGGACAGTGGACACTTGTGGATTGTGTGCGGCCCACTGATATCTGAGCGCTATGTGACACACTCGATGACACAGCTGCCTGTGACCAAAGTGACGAGAGGATAATGGAGATTTTGAATCTCTGCGTACACTTTTGGACACTGGACACTTGTGGATTGTGTGCGGCCCACTGATATCTGAGCGCTATGTGACACGCTCGATGGCACAGCTGCCTGTGACCAAAGTGACGAGAGGATAATGGAGATTTTGAATCTCTGCGTACACTTTTGGACACTGGACACTTGTGGATTGTGTGCGGCCCACTGATATCTGAGCGCTATGTGACACGCTCGATGGCACAGCTGCCTGTGACCAAAGTGACGAGAGGATAATGGAGATTTTGAATCTCTGCGTACACTTGTGGACAGTGGACACTTGTGGATTGTGTGCGGCCCACTGATATCTGAGCGCTATGTGACACGCTCGATGGCACAGCCGCCTGTGACCAAAGTGACGAGAGGATAATGGAGATTTTGAATCTCTGCGTACACTTTTGGACACTGGACACTTGTGGATTGTGTGCGGCCCACTGATATCTGAGCGCTATGTGACACGCTCGATGGCACAGCTGCCTGTGACCAAAGTGACGAGAGGATAATGGAGATTTTGAATCTCTGCGCACACTTTTGGACACTGGACACTTGTGGATTGTGTGCGGCCCACTGATATCTGAGCGCTATGTGACACGCTCGATGGCACAGCTGCCTGTGACCAAAGTGACGAGAGGATAATGGAGATTTTGAATCTCTGCGTACACTTGTGGACAGTGGACACTTGTGGATTGTGTGCGGCCCACTGATATCTGAGCGCTATGTGACACGCTCGATGGCACAGCTGCCTGTGACCAAAGTGACGAGAGGATAATGGAGATTTTGAATCTCTGCGTACACTTGTGGACAGTGGACACTTGTGGATTGTGTGCGGCCCACTGATATCTGAGCGCTATGTGACACGCTCGATGGCACAGCTGCCTGTGACCAAAGTGACGAGAGGATAATGGAGATTTTGAATCTCTGCGTACACTTTTGGACACTGGACACTTGTGGATTGTGTGCGGCCCACTGATATCTGAGCGCTATGTGACACGCTCGATGGCACAGCTGCCTGTGACCAAAGTGACGAGAGGATAATGGAGATTTTGAATCTCTACGTACACTTTTGGACACTGGACACTTGTGGATTGTGTGCGGCCCACTGATATCTGAGCGCTATGTGACACGCTCGATGGCACAGCTGCCTGTGACCAAAGTGACGAGAGGATAATGGAGATTTTGAATCTCTGCGTACACTTTTGGACACTGGACAATTGTGGATTGTGTGCGGCCCACTGATATCTGAGCGCTATGTGACACGCTCGATGGCACAGCTGCCTGTGACCAAAGTGACGAGAGGATAATGGAGATTTTGAATCTCTGCGTACACTTTTGGACACTGGACACTTGTGGATTGTGTGCGGCCCACTGATATCTGAGCGCTATGTGACACGCTCGATGGCACAGCTGCCTGTGACCAAAGTGACGAGAGGATAATGGAGATTTTGAATCTCTGCGTACACTTGTGGACAGTGGACACTTGTGGATTGTGTGCGGCCCACTGATATCTGAGCGCTATGTGACATGCTCGATGGCACAGCTGCCTGTGACCAAAGTGACGAGAGGATAATGGAGATTTTGAATCTCTGCGTACACTTTTGGACACTGGACACTTGTGGATTGTGTGCGGCCCACTGATATCTGAGCGCTATGTGACACACTCGATGGCACAGCTGCCTGTGACCAAAGTGACGAGAGGATAATGGAGATTTTGAATCTCTGCGTACACTTTTGGACACTGGACACTTGTGGATTGTGTGCGGCCCACTGATATCTGAGCGCTATGTGACACGCTCGATGGCACAGCTGCCTGTGACCAAAGTGACGAGAGGATAAGGGAGATTGGATTGCTTTTAAAAAAGCAGTTTGCGGAGCAGTGGGTAAACAGCAATGCCAGCGTGTCAGTAAGCCTTAGAAGGCAGCCCAACAACCAACACCACTGATACACCACAATATAGCCTCCCCTTGCACTGCACACACAGTGACTTGTGTGTTGTGCAGGCCAAATCGCTAGCATCAGAAGCAGTTTTTTTGTCTTCTTCCCTGCCTAACGATCTCCCTACAGAATCAGCAGCAACCTCTCCCTATACTAAGATCGGCAGAAGTAAGATGGCGGTCGGCGTGCACGCCCTTTTATACCCCCTGTGACGCCCACCAAAGTAAGCCAATCACTTGCATGCCCTTCTGAAAGATGGTGGTGACCCGTGCCTATGTCATCACGTTGCCCACAGTGTCGGTGGATCCTGATTGGCTGAAAAAGAGCGCAAAACAAACTTTTGAAACGCGACTTTGGCGCGTAAGTCGCCGACCTCGTGGCCGACCTCATCCTAGGGTCGGGTTTCGTTTCATGAAACCCGACTTTGCCAAAAGTCGGCGACTTTTGAATTTTTTTGACCCGTTTCGCTCAACTCTAGTGGTGAGTATTTTTGATTATTGGTCAGAGTGGAGTGGATAAGGGATTGAGAGGGCCATCTCTTCCCCCTGTTTCAGTAGTCTTGTGGGATAATCTCTTTAAATTTGATATGATATGTCTCTGAGTCTGGTGGGTAGAATGGTTTTGTCAGAGACGATACCGGAAATTCTGTGATATTGTGATCAAGGGAGGCTGTTCTTGGTTGCCTTGGGATGACAGCTTGTGCAGTATAGCAGGCTATTGTAGGCTGTGGGATTAGAGTAGTGGTCGGTGGAGAGGTGGCTCTCTGGATTTTTTAATTACCATTGTGTTAAGGAAAGAAATGTTTGTTTTGTTGTGGCTGAGGGAAAATTGAAGCTCAGAGCTGAAGGAGTTGAGAGTAGAGAAAAAAAAAGATTCAAGGGAGTCCAGGGGGACTTGCCATGCAAAAAAAATGTCATCTTTATATCTGGGAAGGGAAGACTGTGTGCACGCGCCCCTGTATATAATCTGCCTGCTCTTTGAAAGGACCCATGCCTATAAAAATATATGTATTTCTTTATTCTCTCACTCTTTCTGTCTCTCTCTCTCCTCAAGGGCCCACTGGGGATTTCACCGGTACTCCGCCAGGCCAGATTGACACTGACCGCATCCTTTCCCTTCTACCTCTCCATACCAAATGCTGGCAACATACAGCTCTGGCAAAAAAAATAAGAGACCACCACATCAAAACCCTGTCATGGGCAGACCATTCTCCAGACCTGAACCCCATTGAAAACCTCTGGAATGTAACCAAGAGGATGATGGATAGTCACAAGCCATCAAACAAAGAAGAACTGCTTAAATTTTTGCGCCAGAAGCAGTGTGATAGACTGGTGGCAAGCATACCAAGATGCATGAAAGCTATTTTTAAAAATCATGGTTATTCCACAAAATATTGATTTCAGAACTTTTCCTGAGTTAAAACATTAGTATTGTTTCTAAACGATTATGAACTTGTTTTCTTTGCATTATTTGAGGTCTGAAAGCACTGGGGGTTTTTTGTTTAATTTTGACCATTTCTCTTTGTCAGAAAAATAATACAAAATTTATTGCTTGGAAATTCGGTGACATGTCAGAAGTAGGGATGAGCGATATTGCCCAATATCGTATCGGAATTCCGATTTCCGATATTGGAAAATATCGGATATCGGAATTTCCGATTTCCGATATCAATGCAAGTCGATGGGACAAAAAAATCGGAATTACAAAATGACCACTACAGTGCTATATAATGGATAAAATGGAGGGGAAACACCTCAGGATATTGGGGAAGGAGTTTGCAGAGGCAGAGGAGCAAAAAAATCGCTAGAAAAATGCACAGAGCGAAAGCTGCAGCAGGAAACTGGTCGCCATCTTCTTAACAGCGGTGTTTTTTCTTTGGGTTAGGATTAGTTGGGGTAGGGTTAGGGTTTATGGTTAGTGGGGTAAGGGTTAGGGTAAGGGTTAGGGTTAGTAGGGTTAGGGTTAGGAGTTAGGGTTATTTAGGGTAATGGTTAGGGTTAGTAGGGTAAGGGTTAGGGGTTAGGGTTAGTTAGGGTTAGGGTTATGCTTATGGTTAGTAGGGTTATGGTTAGGGGTTAGGGTTATTAGGGTTAGGGGTTATGGTTATGGTTAGTAGGGGTAGGGTTAGTAGGGTTAGGGTTAGAGGTTAGGATTAGTAGGGTTATAGTTAGGGTTTAGGTTTAGGGTTAATAGGGTTAGGGTAAGGGTTAGGGGTTAGGGTTAGTGGTTAGGGTTAGTTAGGGTTAGGGTTAGTAGTAAGGTTTAAGGGTTAGGGATAGTTAGTGTTAGGGTTAGTGGTAAGGGTTAGGGGTTAGGGATAGTTAGGGTTAGGGTTAGTAATTTTACATTATTAAATTAAAACTGCCGGTGGTGGTGTCAATATGACCTTTGACTGACATGGCTCCACGGAGAGCTCAGAGGATGAAGGATTATGGGATTTCCGATTTCCGATGTGAAAAAAATATCGGAATCGGGAATCGGAATTCCGATATTGCAAATATCGGGCAATTTCTGATATTTCAATATAAAAAGCTCATCCCTAGTCAGAAGTTTATAGACAAAAAGAACAATTTCCATTTTACTCAAAAATATACGGTACCTATGAATAGAAAAATCAGACAAACTGAACATTTTGCAGTGGTCTCTTAATTTTTGCCAGAGCTGTATATACTGCTCTTCCTTTACTCAAGCAAATCTCTCACTCTTTATGCTGTCAGTCTCACCTACTACCTTATATAAGGCATTTACTTGCCACCCTTATGCTACATGTATTAGACAAACATGTAAACGAGATATGCCCCTAATGCTGCATGACACTAATATTTGCTTTTATTTATTTGCTATATTTTATATGGGTAGCTTGAGTAAAGGTCCCGTTACATTTAGCAATGCACCAGCAATCTCGACAATGATACGACCCGGTCAGGATCGCTAGTGCATCGCTAAATGGTCACTAGTGAGGTGCCAAACAGGCAGATCTCACCAGCGATGCAGCAGCGGTTGGCGGTCGATACATGTCACATGCAGCGAGGGTGACGTCTTCTGCCCCACGTCCATGGAGTCGCTCGTCGGCGCTAGCAGGAAGCTGAAGACGAGAAATGGACCATCCCGTTCTCGCGTGATCAGCGATATCCAGCGGGGAGCCGTGTCAGAAGTAAGTGTCACATGTAGCGAGATCGCTACCGATATCGCTGTTGTGTCACAAAATCGCTGACGCTTTAGGCTAATTTCACACTAGCGTTTTTGAGCGCAGCGACGGCCTGCGCACGGCCGCCGCTAAGCCCCGCCCCCCTGCCATGTCTCCACCGGTAGCTCAGCCTACCGGCGCATGACACTGCATGCGCCTTGCGTCCCCTATCTTTTTCACTGGGGGCGCAGGCCGTGTGCAGTATGCGTTTGGCGGCGCATGCATCCTTTTGACGGTGCGCCGACCTGCGCCAAACGCAACCTGCTGCAGTTTGGTTGCGCCAGCAAAAAGGCGCATGCGCCACCAAACGCATACTGCGCATGGCCGGCACCAATAGTGATAAAGATAGGGGACACAGGCGGAGCTACCGGCGGAGGCGCGGCAGGGGGCGGGGCTTAGCGGCGGCCGTGCGCAGGCCGTCGCTGCGCTCAAAAACGCTAGTGTGAAACTAGCCTTAGCGATATCGCTAGCGATCTCGCTATGTGTGAAGGGGGCTTAAGGCTCCTGCATTTGTCGCCTTCATGCTCTTTATTGTTTGTACTTTAGACAACAAGTATATAAACCACAAGTTACTTAAGTTATGTGAGAAGTGATACACAAGTAATAGACTTATTTGACTTCTCTTTTATGGATAACACCATAGATATGTATATGATGTACATAATGTATGACATGACCATGTATATTTTCTTGTGAAATAATTTTATGCAATCACTTTATGTATAGTACACTCACCAAATGTTCTTTTCTCCCCAGCGACTTTGTGAGCAAGACAACGGTATTGTTGCATTCTCTGCTGCACCGCTATGTCTATTGATTACACATCTGATTTAATGAAGATATTTGCATTCTTGAAGAAAAGATTGTGTAGTGAATTACATTTAAAAGTTTATCAAATAGCTAGTTTAAAAAAATTGTATAAAATAGTGGCAGAGAGGAAACTATTTTGACTAAATGGTCCGTTTAATTATGACAATTGCTAGAGCAACCTTAGTTTCTATTTTGGATTTAATACTTTGTAATAAAGCAGTGAGTTTAGGGCTGTATAACTTCAAAAAAGACAGCACCACAGCTGTTTTTTTTCTGGATATTGATACTACTCCATAAAAGAAATTGTAATGAATGAATCATCAGTGAATGTTGGACTAAAGGACGACATGGTGATAAAAGGTGGAGATTTACAGTCAAGCAATTACTTGTAACTACACCAAGACATAATACATTTTATAATGAACCTTGCACAATGACAGATCTTGAACAAGTAAACAGAATATAACTCTTCCGAACTTGCAAGAGTATCCTGTATATCGTGTTTAGTCTGATTTCTTATTTTACATTGTCATCTAATTTACAGACAGATGTAAAGCTAATTGTGTGGGTCACGATGACATTAGAAATATGCTAATTTGGAATTGAAACCAAAAAACAATTTATTTAAGAATACGATCATGTAAGGGCGTAGATTTTTTGTACCAATATTAGAGAACAATCATTTGGTCTCTTAAATATCTAGAATTGAAAGCTGATTTAGCATCAAAAGGATAAACTCAGATTGACTCGCGTGTGCTCAGTCAACAAGTTTATGCTGTCATCCTCCCTTACATTCCTCCTCTACTTTTTTCCTGTAAAAGGTAATTAAAATCATGCATTAGTGTAGAGTCACTAGCGTAACTAGAGCCTGATGGGCCTCGGGGCAAAATTTGGACTTGAGCCCTTAGATGTATGTGCCCTTGTAGTGTTCCAAATCTTGTGAAGATGTCTTGAAACAATGTCTAACATCCATGGCACTTCTTGTAATAATTTCCTTCATCCTGGTTCCTCTCCAGGTATAATTTTCTCCATCCTAGACCATGTCCAGGTATAATGTCCTCCATCCTGGGCCTCTTCGAGGTATACTGTCCTCCATCCTGGGCCTCTTCTTGTAATAATGTCCTCCATCCTGGGTCCCTTCCACGTATAATTTCCACCAACCTAGGCCCCTTCCAGGTATAATGTCCTTCATCCTGGGCCCCTTCCGGGTATAATGTCCTCCATCTTAGGCACCTTCCAGGTAAAATGTCCTCCATCCTGGGCCATTTCCTGGTATAATGTCTCCCAGTAATAATGTCCCTGTTCTGCGGCTCCTCTACAATAAACGTAAAAAAAATTCTACTCACCTTCTGTTGGGGCTGGCAGAATGCACCAAATAATAAAGATGGTAATAAGGTGCGTTCACAGCCCGGGGTCCACCGTGCAGGGGTGGTAAACTGCTGCTCAGTAATGGTGGATGCTATGTGGCGGTATAATAGAGGAACACATGCGGGTTAATGTCACCCGGTGTGTACAGGGGCCGACTCTGTTGCTTCACAGAGCCGCACTACCGCTGAACATAAATGCCGGAGCCTGTTAAAGCTCACAGAGCTCGGCAAGGTAAATGCTCAGTATCAGGTCACAGAACTCAGCCCCAAAGACACAGGGTCAGAGTCCCTCTAGACCTACTAAGCGTGCGGCGTCGCAACTGCGGACGCCACTAAATGACGCTGGCGACCGTGGAGTGTCGACCAAGTGAACCGTGGCGTAGAGACCAAGCCACCATTTGGCATTGATACCAGTCTCTGACTCTGCTTCCTACTCGCTCCTTAGCCTGGGCGTTAACAGGCTAGGCTACACAACACATGCGTACCAAGGGTAGGGGGTTCCAATGAGTCATTCACCAGAGACATTCATACATGCATACAACTCTCACTCCATATGGTCTAAATCTTTCTCTATATTAGCGCATGGCCGAGCGGCCATGCGAACCTTTTATAGCCGCGTCCTTCCGGGAGCTTCCTGATGGTCCAATCCAAGCTGGAGAAGGACATGAGCATGTGACCTTCCGATCTCCAATGAGAGATCGTCCCACGGGCATGCTCAGTGGACCGAAAGGAGGACTTAGTCCCTGGAGAAGCTCGCTGCTGACCAGAATGCGTTGCTATAGCTGGACCAGAGGTGGCAGCAGCAACCAAACCTACAGAGCTGGTCTGAGCAGAGCGCCTGGATTGACGAGTCTGCTGAGCAGCCTCCTCTGCGGCCGGAGAGGAATGAGAGACTGCCGAATGCAAGGCTCGGGATTCCTGCTGTGCAGTGACAGGAACCCGACGCCTAACACCTTCCCTCCTTTTCATGATATGCATCATCCTCTTCTATAACCAGCACAGAACTGGTAGCTGACCTGGGCATGCAAGCAACAGGCAGCACATGACATCACTGCCATGCGCTTATATGCCCATGGTAGCTACTGACCTCTGATTGACCGGTATCTTGTATTGCAGTGCAGGGACCCAGGGCATCTCTGTACCGTAATACATTTTAGTTGAATGTGTACCCTCGGATGCACATCCAGCTACAATAGCTGCTGGCACCAGCACATTCTGCAACCATGATGGTTATGCTGCTGCGTAGAGTAGATAACCAGCAAAATTACGTTAAGCATTTTACAAGTGAAATATTCAGTACAACAAAGTGCAATCCGCTAACATGAAATTACCAAAGTTCATAAAATAACAATATAAAACCAATGGTCCAGATGGGACCGGACAGATCAAGCAAATCATATCATAGAAATCACATTATATACATTAGTGTACCATTTGCAGATTTGTACAGTGCGATCTGTAAGCAAAAACAAGACACTTTGGGGACAGGTCTAAATTACTAGTACTGATCAACATGGCATTAATTTAGTGCAGAGGTGCTGGGATGCAAGGTCATCATTAAATGCAAACCATAGTTGGCATTGAGATTTAAATTTATGGTAGGTTCACAGGTGTGAAGACTCCTCCATACAAGCTAGTTGGGCTACTTTAGGAAGTCAGAGACTGATGGTAGGTGTAAAGATGGAGACCCAGATTGATGGGATTAGAAATTTCACCATTGACAGGAGTTGCAGTCACAGGGTTCTTGGAAAATGTCTATGCAAATTGCCTCTTTAGAGAGAAAGAGGACTTTTACTCTACAGCGCCACCTATTGGTAGTAGCGATCCTACAAGTCACAATCAGCCCTTTAACGAGTCTTGTAATATGACTTAGGATAAAAGCCAAATCAGAATCTCAATTTGCAGACACGGTGTTTCGGGCTATTGGCCCTCGTCAGTGCAAAGTATGAGATCTTATTTGGCTAGGTGAGAGGCTCTGGACTGAGGTCTAAGCCTCCTTACCTTGACAAGCCAGAGCTGGTATGTCACTCTCCACAAGGAGAAACGTTACCCCTTGGAAAATGTCTAGGAATTCGAAGACAAATTCTGAAATAACACTTTAACGGTTAAGGAAATGTCATCCTGATGGATTATATTTAAAATTTTAGGAATCTGAGATAAGTAGAGCTTCATTTCATCCAATTTCCATCAGAAATGGAGAAAATGACCGAGCACCAACATAAAGGGGACCTGTCCAGGTATAGGTAAGTATTTAGTATCATCTGCAGTTTGATTTAGAAGTAGATTCATCAAGGAGTCTTACATGTCTGGAAGCTTCTCAGGATCAGTGTTTTATCCTCAGCTGACTAGTTAATATTCAAATCTTTCTCTCAAGACTGAGTAAAGAGGATGGAGGATTCTTTTCCCTGAGCATATAAATTCATTATATAGGAGAGAGATAAGTTTTTGCAATTGGTGGTATAATAAGAGAAGGTCTTCAAGCTACATTACTGATCACCGAATAGGTGGCCCACTACTATAGCTTTTAGGTTGCACGTTTTCAAGTGAGTGTATGAATAGATGAAAAATCTGTTAATGATATTAACTCTAAAGAGATGGGAACTTATCATGTTTAAGGACTGAGTTGTCTCCTATTTTTTTAGAGGAAAACATAAGGGGATATGACTGCAAGAACAGACTATGCAGGGTTTGTTAGTAGTCTTTTCTCTTGGAGACATGTAAGTCTGAACAGGGGTACAGTACAGTAAACTAAGGAAATTTTAGATCATATCTTTGCACTTTTTTTAAGGGTGCCACTGCCCGTTCCCGCAACTGTAATTCAATTTTAATGACGTTCAACTGCTGAACCAGATGTAGACCACAGACAAGAGTGGCAATGGTTCTGGAAATAGGATCTTTTTCTAATATCATTCACATGTTAGGGCTAAGAATTTTAGATAAGCTCTTGGAGTACAGGAACCCTTCAATTTTATTTATCTCACTTTTTTGTTGCAATGTCCTGAAACTTAAATGGAATCTGTTAGATCCTTAATGCTCAGAAACTGCCTCTATGGCCTTATAGAGCTTTATTCGTGTATTCCACTAATGTGAGTGTTGTTTTATGGAATTGAATGGTCAACTGCAAAGTCAACATATATTCAGCACATCGCTGTATGATAATAAACCCAGACTAATCCAGGGAGGAGTTTACTCCCTGAGATTGGGCCGGGTTCAGACGCTGCCTATATAGATAGCATGCTTCACTGCACTTAGTCTTTCACTGCAGCACTGTCTATGTGGCTCACCGCAAGGGAGATAATAATTGTGGTTGCAGAGGGTGTGACTGCAATCGGGCCCGTGCAAGAGCGGGGCCAGCCGATGCCTGCCTGTTTCAGCTAGAGGTGTGTCCAATTACGCACCTCCAGCTGAAATTCATTGCAGCACAGAGACCCGCCGGGTCACCTGCCACTTTGAGAACAGGACAGTTGTGTAGTCTGTGAGGACAGCTGCATTAACAAACTGGTGATGCTTCACATCCGCGCTGTACCTACAATAATACTAATGTACTAAATGTAACATTAATTATTAGAATACTACGTTCTATATAATAATAATAATGGAATAATATATACTTATATATTAGTAAATGCTCAAAATTAGGCTCCCAACATATTTGTTAAAATAAAGATAAAATCATCAACCCCTTGAAGAGTAACCATTGCTTTAATTTGTTTTTCTCTAGAAATCAATAGCACATGTGAAATCAAGAAACTTTGTAATAGATCTTATTAGAGAAATCTGATTCTATCTCCACCTGGACTGATCTTTCATTCTCAAAATTCTCAATTCATGGGTAAAATTTGTCTTCAGTGAACACAGATTTTCCCATTAATTAAGAGATGACAATTGATGCTCAGAAAGATCTATGGAGAAATGCAACTGTTGTGTCAAGAGAACTTGCAGCAGAATAGCTCCTCCATCCTCCATGGAATTTTATGAGAGCCAACTGTCATCTATCTCAGTAATGGGAAACTCTTTATTTACTGAAACAATAGTTGCTTATTTTCATGTGTATGATTAAATTATGAAATAAAATTTAAAATGATGTTAACTCTTTAAGCCTTTTTTCTCCTTGACTTTACTGGTGCTGGTGCTTCCTGCAGGCATGTTTACTGTTATCCATTTTACTTTTACAGTTCACTAACCTCTTGTTATAACATCCAGAGAACACAGGGAGAATGAGCACTTCAAACCAAAGAAAACAATTCTGAGCACATTTCACAACATAAATCTGCCAAACATAATTTGTTTATGTCTCTCTTTTTAGAGTTGCTGCTTTGAGAGGAGAATCTGAAAGAATTACAATAATTGTAACACCAAAAGCTAATCCAGTGAAGTAAAGCCAACTGAGTGTGCTGCCTTCACAGATTTTTTTTCTTTGTATTCATTGACTTTCCTACCATCGATGCAGACCCTTCAAATGCTATGGTGGTGAAATGAGATACGGGAGGTGGCACTTACCTTCTTTTCATTATGTAATTGGATTCACTTGTTGCCTCCACTAGGGGGTGTTCTGTATACACGTATTTATAAAGCGTCAGCACTAGCTACACACTGTACATTCAGTAGTAGACTCCACCTAGTGTTAGATGTAGCTGGTGAGAATCTTACCTTTTAGGTTGAGCTTCTAAAGGTCCCGTTACATTGAGCAATGCACCAGCGATCCCGACAATGATACGACCCGGTCAGGATCGCTGGTGCATCGCTAAATGGTCGCTAGTGAGCTGCCAACAGGCAGATCTCACCAGCGACAAAGCAGTGGTCGGCGGTCGTTACTTACCTGTCAGACGGCAGCTCTACTGACGACTTCCTCCAGCGTCCATGGAGTCGCTCGTCGGCGCCAGCAGGAAGGTGACGACGAGAAATGGACCAGGACGATCTCGCGCAATCAGCGATAGCCAGCGGGGGAGCCGGTTGGAGGTAAGTAACAAATATGAACCTAGCACTCAACTTAAAGGTATTTGTAAGGCGGTTTATTGTAGTACACGAAAAAAGACGTTTTGGTCAATGTGACCTTCTTCAGTTATGAGGAGAATGATCTCTCTAAGGTAATGAGCTTGTCAGTATATAGGAGAGGGGCAAACGTGCCTCCAGATGCAGTGTCCACCGGCAGCATCTGGAGGCACGTTTGCCCCTCTCCTATATACTGACAAGCTCATTACCTTAGAGAGATCATTCTCCTCATAACTGAAGAAGGTCACATTGACCGAAACGTCTTTTTTCGTGTACTACAATAAACCACCTTACAAATACCTTTAAGTTGAGTGCTAGGTTCATATTTGTTGCTTTAACGGTTTGGGAACCTAACCTTAGCACCATCTTGAGTTGTGCTCACGGTGTTCTTTCTATACTGGTCGGAGGTAAGTGTCACATGTAGCGAGATCGCTAGCGATATCGCTGTTGCGTCACAAAATCGGTGACGCTTTAGTGATATCGCCAGCGATCTCGCTATGTGTGAAGGGGGCTTTAGACTCTCTTTGGCTTTTTCCAGCCTAGCTTATATTGATTGACAGGTCTTCATCTATTTGCATGTATAAAGAGACCTGTCAATCAAGCCAGGTAGGGAGAAGTCAGATGGAGTCACCCAGCAGACTTTTCTTCCTATACCCGAAATCTTCCCAATCCCTACCTTTTTTTAAAACTATTTTTTTTTCACTAAAATACCACAAGGCAAAACATAGCTCTCACTAGTAAAGATGCTTTTCTGAATTTCTTACTGCCCATGGATGCATTTTGATGTATTAGCAAGTTTAAAACCTTTGAAGTGGATCAATTACCAGATTTTACAATACAAACTGCAAACTTTGTTAGAGAGCACTTTTCACCAAATTTTTCATGTTGAACTGGACATGCATTGTAATAGTGGCTGTAGAGTAAAATAAAATGTTTTTTGACTATTTTTTTAATTTTGCCTATCCTTTGTGGAGATAGCGGCATTTGGCCCCTAATGAGTGAACTTTGGTTATGCTCCAGTGGGTGTTATCAGATAGTTTTCACTGGGGATGTGTACATTTTCTGCCTGTATGTGTTACCCAATCGTAAGCAGGCAGCAACAGAAAAGAAAAAGAACACGCCCCCACCATAGCTTAGAGCAGGCTTCTCAATGTGTGAGATGTAATGATACAGCTCTGATCCCCTGTTCTAATCATAGCCATATGAGGACTAGTTTGTTGCAAAATGAGATGTAGTTTTGAATGGCATTATTCATTTTACCACATAACGTAGTGGAAAGCAGGAAAAGAATTCAAGTGCCATGAAACGGCAAAAAAATGAATTTCCAACAAATTTGTAACCAAAAAAATTGGATTGTGTCAACATTTTCTCAGACATGTAACTTTCTTTATTTTTCTGCAGATTTGAGCTTCTTAATGATGTGTTTATTGAGTGAGAAGCTGACATTTTATTGATATGATTTTGTGGTACATTATTACATTTTTTTACTGCGACTTTAAAATGGAATACTTTCATTCCTCTTTTGCTCTTTACGTTTTTGCAATATAAGTGAAATCATTTAATATTTTTATATACTTTTACTGACATGGCTATTTTGAATATGTTTATTTTTTAATGTCTAATTTTAATGGGGGATGTGAGGAGCGATTAAAATTCATTTTTTTGTATTTTTATTCCATTTATAAAAACTTTGTTTTCCATTTTGTTTTTTATTTTTAATCCCCTGGGGAATTGAACATGTGATCGATCATCTAATTGTTTCTTCTATATACTGTAATGCAGTAGTATTGCAGTAAATAGCTAAAATGAAGTACTCCTATGAAGCCCAGCTGGTGGCTTGACTTCATATTAGTAAATGTATGCCAGCCATGGGGGCCTTCAGCAGGACCCTGGTTGTTGTCGGCACCCCACAATCACAATGTTGTAATTGATGAGTGCCTGTAATAGTGTGCACCTGGGATCATGCATCAAAATGATGCTGTCAGAAATTGGGGTTAATAGCAGCGATCATAAGTCAGGTCCAACTGCTGCAGTTACAAGCAGATGCTGACTTTGTAATGCAGCCGGTATTGTGTAGGCATAGCTACTGCGTCCGCTATATTCTCCTGCACCTGTCATGTGCGGTGCATGCACATGGGATGTTAGGAAGGGGTTAAAAATCCACATTAGAATTGGTGTATAATCCTTCGAGACAGTTTCAATCTAAGATTAAAATGACCATTTTATGAAATGGACCTGACTGCCTTGAATATTTTTACAAAATTAAGTTACTTACTGGACCTTTAATTCTATCAATAAATAAGTAAAGTATGTCAAGAAAGGAAAGGTTATGATGTCTGAATACACTACAGGATACAGAGCTCTATTAAGTGTCTTCTACTTTATTGTCACAGATCATTTGTGGTATCTCTCAGGAAATGCACAGCGAACCCAGCAAGCCAAGCACTTTTCAACTTCCTTCCTTTACAATTTTGTTTTCTTTGCATAAAGAAGAAAAAAAAAATGGAGCGAGTAGAAAATTTTACAGCGCGGAGGAAATTGGCTTACAATTGTTCAGTTAGGAGCCAGCACTCTAAATTCTCAAAGTACCGGATATACTCGAGTATAAGCCAATATTTTCAGCCCATTTTTTTAGGCTGAAAGTGCCCCTCTCAGCTTATACTTGAGTCATTGTCCCAGGGGGTAGGAGGGGGAGGGGGATCATACTCACCCCCACCTGGTGCAGTCTCTGCACTTCCCTGCTTCTCAGATAGTCTCAGGCTCCAGCAGCTCTTCCTGTGTTCAGTGGTCACATGGTATCGCTCATTAAAATAATGAATATGCAAGCGACTCCACTCCCATAGGTATGGAGCGCATATTCATTACTTTACTGAGCGGTACTATGTGACCGCTGAACACTAGAAGGAGCTCACGGCGCCGGAGACTATTGGAGAAGCAAGTGCAAAGACGCACAGAGGGGGTGAGTATGACAGGGAGAAAAGGGGGAGCCATGTGATATTCACCTGTCCCCGTTCCACAGCCGCGCGCCACTCTGTCCTCCGCGTCCTCTGGCTGTGACGTTCAGGTCAGAGGGTGTGATGACACGTTTAGTATGCGCCCTCTGCCTGAACAGTCACTTCAGAGACCCAGAAGACAGATCGGCCCTTGGTGGTGGAATGGGGACAGGTGAATATTGCAGGTGTTGGGGCCCTGAGCCAGCGGCGACACTGGCACCTGGCCCCATAGCACGCCGGGGTCCCCACTTGCTCAGGACATGGGCACCTGGCCCCCAGCGACGAGAGGTAAGTATGTCATTTTTTTTATCGCAGCAGCAGCAGTATATGGGGCATATATATCTATGGAGCATCTTATGAGGCCATCAACCTTTATGGAGCAGCATATGGGGCATATACACTCACTGGCCACTTTATTAGGTACACCTGTCCAACTGTGTGTTAAGACTTAATTTCTAATCAGCCAATCACATGGCGGCAACTCAGTGCATTTAGGCATGTAGACATGGTCAAGACAATCTCCTGCAGTTCAAACCGAGCATTAGTATGGGGAAGAAAGGTGATTTGAGTGCCTTTGAACGTGGCATGATTGTTGGTGCCAGAAGGGCTGGTCTGAGTATTTCAGAAACTGCTGATCTACTGGGATTTTCACGCACAACCATCTCTAGGGTTTACAGAGAATGGTCCGAAAAAGAAAAAAAATCCAGTGAGCGGCAGTTCTGTGGCCGGAAATGCCTTGTTGATGCCAGAGGTCAGAGGAGAATGGGCATACTGGTTCGAGCTGATAGAAAGGCAACAGTGACTCAAATTGCCACCCGTTACAACCAAGGTAGGCAGAAGAGCATCTCTGAACGCACAGTGCGTCGAACTTTGAGGCAGATGGGCTACAGCAGCAGAAGACCACACTGGGTACCACTCCTCTCAGCTAAGAACAGGCATCTGGTGGCTACTTTCAGCAGGATAATGCGCCATGTCATAAAGCTCGAATCATCTCAGATTGGTTTCTTGAACATGACAATGAGTTCACTGTACTCAAATGGCCTCCTCAGTCACCAGATCTCAATCCAATAGAGCATCTTTGGGATGTGGTGGAACGGGAGATTCGCATCAGGGATGTGCAGCCGACAAATCTGCGCCAACTGTGTGATGCCATCATGTCAATATGGTCCAAAATCTCTGAGGAATGCTTCCAGCACCTTGTTGAATCTCTGCCACGAAGAATTGAGGCAGTTCTGAAGGCAAAAGGGGGTCCAACCCGTTACTAGCATGGTGTACCTAATAAAGTGGCCAGTGAGTGTATATCTATGGAGCATTTTACGGGGCCATCAACCTTTATGCAGCATAATATTGGGCATCTTATCTGGCCATCAACCTTTATGGAGTAGCATATGAGGCATATTATTCTATGGAGCATCTTATGGGGCCATTATTACTTTGCAGCATTATATGGGGCATATTTTTTGTATGGAGCATCTTATGGGGCCTATCATGAACTTTATGGAGCATTATATGGGGCATATTTTGTACGGAGCGTCTTATGGGGCCCATCATGAACTGTATGGAGCATTATATGGGGCTCCTAATTCAATATGGATATTCAAAAACATTTAACCTACTGATGTCTCAATTAATTTTACTTTTATTGGTATCTATTTTTATTTTTGAAATTTACCAGTAGCTGCTGCATTTCCCACCCTAGACTTATACTCAAGTCAATAAGTTTTTTCCAGTTTTTTTGTGGCAAAATTAGAGGCCTCGGCTTATACTCGGGTCAGCTTATCCTCAAGTATATACGGTAACTAGAAGTGTTTACTTGTTGACTTCAGGTTTTATTGTAACGCCACATAATGCCTTGCAGCAACCCAATCGCAAGGTGTTAGAGGGGGTATCATAGGCAATATAAAACATAGTGGCTGGCCAAGGAACATCATTTTTTGCTTGTACTGTGTAGGTATAGGAGATCAGAGCCCACAGGATAGGGATAGATAAAGGCCTAATGTGATTGTGGTGTACTACTTCAGTGCTGATGTATTTGATTGAAAATGGGAGTGATGGGCTCAGTCTGTGAATAGAAATCCAATATTCAGTTGATATACAGTGGACTCAGGTAGCGTCTCATCATCACCTCTCCTTTGCTTCTGTTTATACATGAAAGTGCTATCCCTTTTTTTAAAATACACCATTTTTTTAAAGAGGAATTTCCCAAATCTTGAAACTCATAGTTTACAAGTGTACACCTTCTACAGCGTTTACATTGCTTAGCATAATATTTTGTGCCCATTTCATTGCGCCAATAGTCTAATATTAGATGCATACTGTACACAGACGACCTTAATACAGGGGAAGTTCCACGTGCTTGGTATTGGTCATGTGATTCTACCTAGATTTCCTTGTCCCATCTTATTTGGTAAAGGCATATAGACTTTTTTTTAAAAATTCTAGTTTATTTTTTAAAGAGAAAAAAGCTATAAAATTCTAAAACTTACAGGGAAAATGTCATGTAAAAAACAGCAGATATGGGGTTAATAGCATTCTAAAAGCCCCATGCCTCTATTGAAAGCACGAGGCTGCCAGGAGGAATAAAGTTAATTTCCTTCTGGTATCCATGCTTTTAGTGCGACTGCCGGGCAGCTTTAGAATGCTATTGACCTGCAGATTAACCCAATATCTCAAGGTTCATAGCGTTTTTTGACATGACAGGTTCCCTTTAAGCACAAGTGTTCACCTACTACAGTGTGTAGTATGATGTGTTCATGCGCCACCTCAGTACAGTGGCCAGTTACACGTTCTTGCTTATGGCAAGTGATTCTACCTACATTTTCTGGTCCCATCCTATTTTGCAAAGAAACTTAGCCTTTTTTTTCTTCACTTTTAAAATAAAAAGTCTCTTTATTTTTGGAACACTTGTATTAATTGTCTACTCTAGATATTGTACACCCCACGGCCATACTGGTCTTGTGGCCACATATTAATTACAAGTCAGGAACATTTGCATAGCAACTTCACCATATTAGGTTTTAATAACTTATTTTTAAATAAAAATGTTCAACTAAAATGAAAAGTAAGAGAATTAAACAATGAAAAAACAACAACAATCTTGACCACTCTTGACTTTTTTTTTTTTTTTTTTAAGTTCCAAAGTGTACTGCACTATTGGCACCTGGAGCGGCAACTATGGCCAAGGACAATGCATGAGATTCACAGCTCACTGGGTGAATATTTTCAGTGACAGCGATGCATCATCACATCTGGGACAAGTGATAAGACCTCTACGGCTGTGAGCTATGTCCATTTCCACCACTAGACAGGGGTTATCTGTCTCCTCTTACACCTGTTACGGAATCTGCTCAAATCTCATGACCTCATCCCCAGTAACCACAGGGCACCTCCAGTCTTTTTGTTCATTAAAGGCAAATCGCTGCCAAGCAGTTTCACAGCTTGACAGACAGGGTGATAAAAGCAACATGGCAGAAGAGTTGCTGTTGTGCAATAAGAAGCAACTTGGAATTGTCATGGTAGACAACACCTGAAACATTCTGCCTGCTTAAGGTTCAGGTAAAATAACCAATCCTCCATGCACAGCTCTTGTCCAGAATTCAATAGAGCAAGATTTCTTTTGCAAATACACATGCATAAGAAAAAAGACATGGCTATGGCAAAGCATGCCCTCCTGGCAAAAAAAAATAAACAGGCTTCCATAGCAAAACCTGGTTTGTGAAATCGCAATGATTGTAATTTGACACTGTATATATTGCAGAATTTCTACTAACAGAGTTAGGCCGGGGTCACACTAACCGACGCAAAATACGGTCCGTAGTTTACATGCATAATACGGATGAATGACCCCTAAATAGTGCTCCATATGTCATCCGTAAGCAAGGTGTGGTTGCATATTTTGCGCATGTCTGCATCCGTATGTAATCCGTATGGCATCCGTATGCAATCCGTATGGCGAGATTATCTCGCCGCCTTGCAAAATGGACATATAATGAAGCCCTATCACAGGGTTTCTAACAGAAACGAAATAAAAGATATAGACACGTAGAATGCATATATATATACTGTATATATATATATTTGTATATACACACACACAAGTCATTGAGATAAACATATATATTTATATTTCACAGAGTTCTTCATAGCAGAATAGCCGCTAATTAAATTGCCGGTTTCTATCAAATCATTCCCCAACCCGACATGAAATGACACATGGTTTACATTCAGTAAAGCATTTCATTTCATGTTTTTTTATATGTCCCTGACTAATAATTAGATGAGGGTTTGTGGCAAAATTTGGGAGTTGTAGTTGTTATTTTAAGGGGTTAATTCGTTGTTAAAAAATGCGTGGGATTCCCACTGCCCTGTAGCGGTGGCGAATGAGTTAATCTAACAAAGAGTTAATGTCACCTTACAATCGAGTGGCTACGGCCACACTAATCAGTATTTGTTCAGTATTTTTTCTCAGCATTTGTAAGCCAAAACCAGGTGAGGAACAATGAGATTGCAAGATATAATAGAAACAAATGCACCAATTCTGCATGTTTGACCCACTCCAGGTTTTGGCTTACAAATACTGATGTGAAATACTGAACAAATACTGATAGTGTGGCCGCAGCCTTATATTTATCCTGGAAAAAACTCACCAGCCTGCAAGATGGAATGAAGGAAGAACTACAATTTTCACCTACTCAGTGTCACTTTATGTCATTTAGGGACCCTCAATGTCTATGCCACATGCAGCATGATTTGGAGGCGGAAGAGGAATAGGAACAAGTGGAGGTGAAGGAGGATATAGACTTGGTGCAGACAGGGAATGAGTCAGATATTCAGAGTGAAACTGACAACAACTATGACCAAATGTCTAAGTGGGGTTACAAAATCTTAACAATGGGGTCCACGGTAGTGCTGGCAGGCATGGCAAGTTGTATGTAACTGGCCTTTAGATATATCTCTGTTCAATTGAAGAAGTTAATCTATAACATACAGTATTCTATAATATAATAAATAGTAATAAACCATTAACTGTAGATTAGGTGTATATTTTATCTTTAAGAAGATGATTACCGTATACTCTCGAGTATCAGCCGATCCGAGTATAAGCCGAGGCACCTAATTTTACCTAAAAAAACTAGGAAACCTTATTGACTCAAGTATGAGCTGGGTATGCATTGTCACCTCATCCCCATTCTGGTATGCATGGCCTCTTCATCTCCATCCTAGTATGCATGGGCTGCTCATCCCTATCCTTGTTTACAAGGCTCCCCATCCCTATCTTTGTCTGCATGGCTCCACATCCCTCTCCTTGTATGCATGGCTCCTCATCCCTATCCTTGTATGCTAGACTCCTCATCCCTATCCTTGTGTGTAAGTCTCCTCATCCCTATCCTGGTATGCAAGGTTCCTTATCCCTATTCTGGTATGATTGGCCCCCATCCCTATCCTTGTATGCATGGCTCCATCCTTATTCCTTATATGCATGGCTCCATCCCTATCTGTGTATGTATGACCCCATTCTTATCCTGGTATGATTGGCGCCCATGAAAGAAGCATAAACAGAATAAACCTTATTACACTTACCTTCCTGTGCTCCCCCGCAGCGTCTTGTTCTGGTGCCAGCAGCTGCTTTACTTTATGCTTGTAAGCAGCGCATGGCAGGGACTTCATGCGCTGCTTACAAGCAGAGCACAGCTGCTGGAATACTCACCGCTCCCCACACCGGAAGGAGGGCATTGAGTATTAAGTTGCACACACAGTGTCAGCCGCCGGGCAGTCATGTGTGCTGCTACTTAAGAGAAATGAATATTCACCTCTCTTAAATAGCGGCACACGTGACCATCCGGCAGCTACCAGAGCCGGCTGCTGTTGCTGACACTGCGCGCTATTACAGAGAAATGAATATTCATTACCAGTGCAGTGAATATTCATTTGTCGTTAACAGCGGGCACAGGAGTTGGCTGCAGCAGCCGGCTCCTACCTCTGTGACCCACTGCTCCGCTGCTGCCCCTCCCCCTCCATGTTCTGTACTCCTCACTCAATTATAAGCCAAAGGGGGCGTTTTCAGCACAAAAAAAGTGCTGAAAAATTCGGCTTATACTCGAGTATTTACGGTAGTTGAGAAAGTATAGAGTAAATATTACAGAGTCATGATGTACAGGTTCTTCTCCCAAAATTAGAATATCATCAAGAAGTTAATTTATTTCAGTTCTTCAATACAAAAAGTGAAACTCATATATTATATAGAGTCATTACAAACAGAGCGATCTATTTCAAGTGTATATTTCTGTTAATGTTGATGATTATGGCTTACAGCCAATGCAAATTAGTAAGTTAGAATGCTATATAACACCAGCTTGAAAAATTATTTTAAAATCCAAAATGTTGGCCTACTGAAATGTATGTTCAGTAAATGCACTCAATACTTGAAGTAAATGCACATTAATTACTGCATCAATATGGCGTGGCATGGAGGCGATCAGCCTGTGACACTGCTGAGGTGTTATGGAAGCTCAGGTTGCTTTGATAGCAGCCTTCAGCTCGTCTGCATTGTTGGGTCTGATGTCTCTCATATTCCTATTGGGAATCTATAGGGTTAAGGTCAGGCAAGTTTGCTGGCCAATCAAGCACAGTGATACTGTTGTTTTTAAACCAAATATTGGTACTTCTGGCAGTATGCACAGGTGCCAAGACCTGCTGGAGAATGAAATTTCCATATCCACAAAGCTTGTCCGCAGAGGGAAGCACAAAGTGCTCTAAAATTTCCTGGTAGATGGCTGCGCTGATTTTGGTCTTGATAAAACACCAGCAGATGACATGGCTCTCCAAACCATCAGTGATTGTGGAAACTTCACACTAGACCTCAATCTGCTTGGATTGTGCACCTCTCCACTCTTCCTCCAGACGCTGGGACCTTGATTACCAAATGAAATGCAAAATTTAAATTTCATCTGAAAGCAACACCTTGGACCACTGAGCAACAGTCCAGTTCTTTTTCTCCTTGGCCCAGGTATGACACTTCTGGCGTTGTCTATTGGTCATGAGTGGCTGTCTGACACAAGGAATGCGATACTTGTAGCACATGTTCGGGATACGTCTGTGTGTGGTGGCTCTTTAAGCAATGACTCCAGCAGCAGTCCGGTGATAAGTTCTTCCGGCTTCCCCGCCTAACAAGTCGGTCTCACTTCTGGCGGCAGCGGGTCTTACCCCCTGAGCCCCTAGTCCATTATGCTGCATTTTGATTGTGTGTTACCTTGGCCACTTAATTACTAGCAAACACAGCTGCACAGGGCACTGCACACGGCCATGCTTGTTTAAGTGATGGCCCAAGCAGCACCAAAGAAACAGGTGGCCCTGCACAGCTGCTGGGGGAGCGGCCTGGGCACCCTGGCATCCTGGTCCTGAGAGGGTGCGGCGCCCCCAGGAGTATGGTCGCCACACTGGTATTGCCTTCCTCCAGGACTTACTTGTCACACGGCAGCGATGATGACGACTTCCACCTGCATCCAAGCGTCGCTCGTCGGCGCCAGCTGGATGCCAGCGAGAAGAAAATGGCCCAGGGTGTTCCCGCGCGATCAGCGATCTCCAGCGGGGGAGCCGGTCGGAGTGTCACATGTCGGTAAGTGTCACATGTAGCGAGATCGCTAGCGATATCGCTGTTGCATCACAAAATCGGTGACGCTTTAGCGTGTGTAAAAGACCCTTAAGACACAAATCTCCTCTGTTACTAGATATCTGATGGGGATTAATGACTAATGGTGGCTCCTTATTTGTTTCCTTTGTGGCGCCCCTGAGGCTTCAGTCGCCACAGAGGTACTGCACCTTCTCCTAAGGTGTAGTGCCCCACCATCCAGGTAGGGTGGGAACTCCTGACCACACTCCACACCTGCATTCCACACAGAGGATAGTTCAGTGGGGCCACCTAACAGCTTTAGGCTGGGGGTTAGCAGAGCACCCCTCATGGAACCCTGCTTCGTAACACGAGATGTGCTGGGAGGCGGGTGGAGTGAGATGATATAAAAGAGTGGGAAGAGTGAGAGTTAGAGGTTGGTTGGTTAGTTAGTTGGAGAAGAGAGAAGATGGGTGTCTGAAGGATGTGCTGCAGCAGTTCCCAGTGATCTGGGCTGCTGGCACGAGAAAGACCAGAGAAAGAGACTGATAAGATTGATAACTTAACCTTCCATAAGAGAGATAGAACAGATCGGAACGAAGGAGAATAGAAGGACGGTAGGAAGCTGGTTGAAGAAAGATAGAGAACCCTTCCAGTCCAGAGAGCGCAAAGGCCGGGGCCCGGTCCCGAGGTTGATTGGATCTTTATGTCCGGCAACAGACACCGGAGGAGTAGTGATCCACTGACGCCTTGCTCCCATCATAGACTTGGGACACAACAGCAACTGAATAGAGAGCCGGGACGCAGTGAGGTGTCCCCGAAGCAGGCTACAGCTGTCTGTCATACAAGTAAAGACTAGGAACACCTAGAGAGAGGCATTCCAGGGTAACTAAGTACTGGAGTGCTTCGCACCTAAAGGCGCATTGGAGGAGTCGTTCAGAAAGGTAAATGTTGGCGGAGTTTGGAAGGGAGAATCCTATCCTGCCTGGAGGTTGGCTGGAGCCCTGACCTGGAGAACACAGTACAGAGGCAGGCAGTTGTGTGAACTGCAAACAGTAAGTAAAGCTTTGGAACCGCATACTCTAGTGTCCTCCAGTTATTCCCGCACCGCCACACCTGGCTAACAATATCTATACCATTCTGCGCTTCTCCTCATCCATTGCACCTACACTGCCCTGGGACTACAGCTCCACCTGTGGGGAGCTACACCATCTTTGCTGCACCATACCATCAGTCCCAGCGGATCTGCCTGCAGCATTAGCTCAACATCTTACTTGCCAAGCACCACGGGTGGCGTCACGAACTATCCAAATAAACTATTATACCAATAGCATCACTACAATTGATATTGGGCACCCAGGGCCACGGACCGGGTCACCGCTGCTGTGACACATCCCCACCTTGACATCGGCCCGGTACGGAGTACCCCGCTGCCCTGGGTGTGAGAGGGTGACCCACCTTTATTTCTCAGTAAGTAATTATTCCTAGATACAATCCAGAGTTATGTTATCGTAGAAAGAATATTGAATTTTCTCTTTGGTCACAGATCAGTTTATAAAATCTAACAATTAAAGACAAATTAAAATTGTGTCTGTGCATTTCAAATTAAAGATATATTAAAGTGGTAATCCATTTTTATTGTTGTGGGTAGTATGTCTGGGATAATTTCATATTGGGAGAACGAAATTTCTTTTCAGTATTTGGTCAGGAACATTTAAGGCAACTCTAAATTCAGACAGAAAATGGTTTTTGAGAATTTCTTCTCATGCTGGCCATGCACAGTGTAGGTTTCTGTAGCTGAATGTGATCATTTGCCCCATCTACATATCGGGGTGCACTTCATACTTTAGTAGGATTTCTTGGATGTTGAGCCTCTAATAACGGAGGTTCTTGTGCCGGATAGGATACCTTCCTCGTCCTATGTTTCCAGCCCGCATGTTTCCTGCGTTTCTTTGAATTCGCTCCACTGGTACTAGGAATATTGGAAGCAGATCTCTGTTCCATAGAATGTGTACTATTCGTTGAACCCACTGAAAAATCGGAAAGGTCATCCATAGTGAAAAAAAAGAAATATCCGAAGAATAATTTTTATCTTTGAAACTCACTTTTCTTTTAGCAAAATCCCATCTTGAGAGAAACCAAAAGGAGGTAGGTGTTTATATGCTATGTAATGAACAAGTTGTCCTTATTCCATTTTGAAAGGGATTATAGACTTGGTAATAGCACGACTAGAAAACTCAGAATGAATAAGTAAAAAATAAAGTCAGCTTACCGGTCTGACCTCCTTTAGGTTTTTCTTGATATATAAGTTTTTTTTTCCTAATCCTGTTTTGAATCATGGATTCTCAACGTAAGAACTTCATAGATACAGATGACCATACAACTAGACTCAACAAAGTAGCCTCAGTGTTCAGTAATGAAACACCTCATCTGGTAACTGAAAATAATGAATTGAGAGCTTTAATGCTACTATTGGAGAAGAAAATGGAGATGAAAACATGGTGGGATTTGACTACTTTGAGAACATATGAGTCTAAAAGTTAGATTCCTAGAGGATTACGTCTGAAAAAGTACCTACAAGAATTTTTAATGAGGACTTTGAAAAGGAATGGAATTCCATTCTGAGTCAATGTTCCCTCAAGCTCATCTCTCTAATAATAAAGTATGTGGACGCAGAAATAAATATCATCAAACAGGATATAAAGAGTTTGCAACGCTCTTTGGAGGTGCACACCAGTGCTAAAGATTTTAATTTTTATAATGATAGATTGAAGACTAACATCACTAAGTTGGAAAATCAAATCATGGACATTAAAAAATCAAAATGCAATCGAGACACAGAAGACTATATTGCCAATAAAGTATATAATTGGAACATCAGACCACATTCTATTTTAAAAAACCGAGCACAGAGACGGGATTTTGCTAAAGGAAAAGTGAATTTCAAAGATAAAGATTATTCTTCGGACATTTCTTTTTTTTCCACTACGGATGAACTTTCCGATTCTTCAGTGGGTTCAACGAATAGTACACATTCTATGGAACAGAGATCTGCTTCTACTATTCCTAGTACCAGTGGAGTGATTTCAAAAAACGCAGGAAACGTGCGGGCCGGAAACATAGGAGGAGGAAGATGTCCTATCCGGCACAAGAACCGCTGTTATTAGAGGCTCCAGTCTGGAATTTGTCAAGATGTGTGATCTCAGAAGAACAAATTGCAGTATTCAGCAAGGGATTAAGTTTTTCTCCCATGACTGACTTTGATTTATTTAAGACTTTACTCGATCTGAATAAATTTGCACGTAACTTGACATTGAAATGTCATTTCCTTACAGATGAGGCTGTTGAAAATGTTACTTGTACAGAAAATCTTGATTCTCCTATTACTGATAATATTCGTATGTTCCATGAACAGAAAGCATGTCTTAGCTTAAAAATATTAGAGAATCTTGTACGGGTTCCATTTCACTTAATGATTCTTTTTCTGTCAGCAATCCACTTTTTTATCCCCTAAAATCCAGAAAAGTGGTCTTAGATCAATTTCACAGTTTAATTGAACAGGAATTAGTTGACTTAAATAAATCTAGTATGGAATCTAAAAATAACTACTCTAATTTAACAAAAAAGGAAAGAAAGGCACTGAAGGATTTGCACAATAATCAGAATCTCATAATAAGGCAATCAGACAAAGATGGCACCATTGTGCTACTAGATGTGGGGTTATACAAAAAACTGAATTTATTAGATCTGGAAAATAGGGAGACCTATCTTGAACTAAGTTCTAACCCCACTGAGTAATATAATTCATTGCTTCATAACTTATTATTGGAAGGTGTACATATGAATGTTTTGGATGACAGAAGAGCAGAATTTTTAAAAAATGATCACCCTGTCACTCCAATTTATCATTCATTTCTGAAAATTCATAAAAATTCTTTCCCTCCTCCCATGAGACCACTAGTTGCAGGCATTGGTTCCATAGGGGAAAGATTGGGATCTTGGGTGGACCATTACCTGAAACCATTGGTACAAAATGCACCCAGCTTTATACGAGACTCCAAATATGTAACTGCGGTTTTCAATCAGTCTTACTGGAAGGAAGAATATGCATGGTTAACATGGGATGTGGTGGGTTTATATCCATCAATTCCCCACTCTGTGGTATTATCCAGTTTGGCATATCACCTGGATACATATTCTACCTATAGCAATGACATAAAAAAGTTTGACATCCGCAGTGGATTCCTTGTTAAACCATAATTAGTATTGTTTTGATAATAGGTTTTTTAAACAATTAATGGGAGTCAGCATGGGCGCAAAATTTTCGCCTTCTTTAGCTAACATTGTTATGCTGAAATGGGAAGAAAGTCATATTTATGATGATAATAGTGATATATGCAAGCACATTGTTTGGTACGGTCGCTACATAGACGATCTGATCCTAGTACGGAGAGGCACACAGGAGGAGGCTGTTAAATTTGTTATCATATCAATAATAATGATTATCATTTGAAATTTACTTATTCTTTTCAGTAAAACCATACTAACTTTTTGGATTTGAATCTCAATGTTAATGTACCTAAACACACCGTCGAGCTTACCCCTTATAGAAAGCCGACTTCAAGTAATTCTATTCTTAGGGCCAATTCCTGCCATCCAAATCATGTCACAAAAAATATTCCATATTGTGAACTTATTAGGATAAGATGGAATTGTTATGAAAATGATGTATTTTTAGCAGAAACAGAGAAAACCTGTGAGCGACTTTCACAAAGAGGATATCCTAAGTGGAATTTAGACAATGCACGCAAAAAAATTCTACAGGTAGATCGTAAAAATGTATTTACAATTAAAAAAGGTAGATTTATTCAAAACAATTTGCATAAAAAATAATAATGTGGTATTCAGTACTCCTTATAGTCAAACCGGAACATGCGTTGGGGCGCTTGTGCACACACGGGACTTTAACCCTTCGAGGTATTTTGTATATTGCGGTGTTTGCTCTGGTTTCTTCTCATTGGCATCTTTTGCTTTGCACATACCGTTGTATAATTGTTTAGGTGGTATAGGCTTTGGTTCACGCCCAACTTTTCAGTTGTTGCATTTCCACAAAAATTTAAAATAACCAATAAATTTCGTTCAACTTCACAATTGTGTTCCACTTGTTGTTGATTCTTCACCAAAAATTTACATTTGGTATCTTTATGTTTGAAGAATGATATGTGGGAAAAGGTTGAAAAGTTCCAGGGGGCCGAATACTTTCACAAGGCACAGTATATATATATTATATTTTTATGAATAAGTTTATATTATTGGATAACATAATTGTTTAATTTTTATGTCGATCCTATGTTAGTGGGTTATAGTCTAAATATTTTACAAGGGAAAATATTATGTCAATTTATTATTGTCCATGATAGTTTTTGAACAGAAGTTTGTTTGCTTCTTTATAAATTAACATATGCTTTTTTGCATTTTTAATTGTCTGTCCAATCAATGTTATGCGCACACTATATATTTCTTTAATGCACTGTTAGGTAGATCATGAGTAAGACTTTTTAGTTGAAACGCATTGATTGTCCTCACTGGTGTGCTCGGTGTTTGCCATACATATTTTTTAAAGAACAATATACATTTTTAATGTTGTCCAATAAAGCTTTTCAGAGTTGTAGCCACCTCTGTTTTGAGCTGGATTATTTTTTTTTCTCTTGTTCCTATGAGAGAAAAAATTAGTACAAAGTACAAACAGCAGTGAGAGAGACAGACATTTTCAAAGCTTCTATACTTACATAGCCAGTGTACATAGAATTATAGCCTTGCTGTGTCCACACTACCTTTTATAGAGCTATCAATTAGCAGGTGGTTGAATCACTTCCTGGACCAACTCATTAAAATCACGCATGTATACGCAAGCGTTCTCATAGACAGTAATGCTTTTTTACGTGCTCATCCGCATGCGCATACCTGCGCATATTTGACGTATTTTTGCCGCTTCCAAAAATGCAACATTTTGCGCTCGCCGGACCCTGACGCACACCGAAAAACTACGCATGGGTACTCTGACGCAAGCGATCTGATGCAAACGCATGCCCCTGCGTACACCATGCTAAAGATAGGTACACATGACACATTCAGATTGCGGCGGATGAAACGTTGCGCACACAGATGCAAATGTGAAACCAGCCTAAATTGGCCTTTTTATGTAGACAATATATAATGCAATATTGATATAATTCCATGCCCATTTCAACAAGCGTGGTGACGGCCAAAAATAAAAAAATAATGTTGCCTTTTCTTTCGTTTGTTACATTTGATAACCAGGGTGCTTAGTTAACATAATTTTGATTACAAAAAATTTAAAAGCTATCCCACCACTTTGCTGTGACCTTATTCAGAACAGTCCTAACCTCTGGTATTAAAAGCTTACCATTTGTCAAGTGATGTACATGCCCAAAAAAACTGAAACAAAAAACCTAAAGAGATGAACTATACTATGAAATATAAGTTGCATGCATGTACTGTCATCTCCTATCTCAGTAATGTAAAAATCTGTCTTCACTGAATACAGATTTTTTACAGAAATTGAGAATTTTGGAAATGAATGTTAAGTTCTGGAGGAGAAAGAAGCAGTTTTCTCTGATAAGATATATTACAAAGTATTGATTTCCAAAATAAAAATTTTCATGAGAAAAACTATTTTTAAAAATTGGATAGGAATTACAAATAATTGTTTATGCTAAGCGTCAACTTGAGATTTGGTTCGTAGCAGTATAACTTAAAAACTGTTAAGATGACCAAAATTTATATCTATTGACTCCATGACATTTCCTTCCACTCACTCTTCTCTTATAACACCGACTTCTTCCTGTGGGTAACACATCGTCCATTTTTGTGTTCATAATTTTGTCTGCTCATAATAGAAATATTAATCCCTTAATGTCCAATGACAGGCATAACCCGTCATTGGACATCTCCCCTGCTTTGATGAGGGCTCCGGCGGTGAGCCAGCATCAAAGCCGGGACATGTCAGCTGTTTTGAACAGCTGACATGTGTCTGCAATAGATGCAGGTGGAATCGCGAGACACCTGCGCCTAACTAGATAAACGCTATAGTGCCCAATGTAAAGATCCATTTGCACTCTTTTTGGGTGAGGAGACGTCTGACATCACCTCCCCTAATTCCACATTGTACATGTTCTATACCGCGGACTGTTAGAAATTTAGGGTTGCATTTATGGAACTTATGAAAGTGTTGGGGTAATGTTTTTAATTGTGACACATCGGTTAAAAACATTACCCCGACACTTTCATAAGTTCCATAAATGCAATCCTAAATTTCTAACAGTCCGCGGTATAGAACATGTACAATGTGGAACTAGGTGACGTCAGATGTCTCCTCACCCAAAAAGAGTGCAAATGGATCTGTACATTGGGCAGTTTAAAAGAAATTAATGGGTTTTCATCATTTTTGAAAAAAATTGGTGCCTTTGGTATGTTGATCCTCTCTCCAGATACCACACCTCCTTTTGTCTGGTCTCTGTTTTGTTTTTATTTTGATTACTATTAATTTTTGTTTTGTTTTTTATTCAGATGTTGCTTAATATTTATATATGATGGTGATATGATGGCCACTGCTGGGTTTCGTATTTTGGGAAGTGTAACACTGACTATGGTGATTTTGTCATACAAGCTGTAACAAAAAATCAAGAGTGATTGCGATATTGGATTCTGGCATTTATGAGGATGCAATTATGCACATGTATCATGCACATATTTTATGTATTTTTATTGTAGCATATACTTTGTTTTATGTGAACTATATATATTAATGTACAGTATGAAGATGATATTATGCACTTGTATTATGCACATATTTATGTATTATATTGTAGTATATGCTGTGTTATATATGCATTATGTACATTAATATATTATGCACAAATTTTATGCATTTAAATTGCAGTATACATTTTACCATGCATGCACTTTAAATGCCCCTGACCCTCCTGCGGTTTCCTTGTACTCCTCGTCGTGGTCATCGGTGGTGCGGCTTGGTGCCACCCGCCCCCCGTGACTATGACATGGGAGGAAGAGAGATTGTGTGTTGTAAGACCTTGCGGGTAGGCTAGAGCACATGTACAAAGACAAAACATGCTATTGGCCTTCCTGTGGTCAAGGGACCTGGAAGGCCCTGTATTAATAGTAGATCTCTGCCACTCTGAGGCCACGCCCCCTGAGGAAGCGACGACACAGCTCGCGAAACGCGTGTTGGGGTACTTGGCCACAGCAAGGGCAGCAGCTACAGCACCTATGGGTAATTAACCCTTTTACTTCTATCTATCTAACTTAGCGGACTCTGCAGATATGTTTATCATTTATACTACAATGGTGTTTTACCATCTGGGCATATGCACTCAGCTCATTATTTCAGGGTTGGTAACCCGAGTTGTATCACATTGATAGGTCAGCTATTTAGTATTTTCACTGGCTACTTTTCTTTGATACCATTGTTTTACTATACATAACTTATGCTATGTCCTGCTAGCTTGTTTTGCCCGTAGTCTGCGACCACTATTCTTGTGGATCATTCATATCCATACGCATTAATAGAATAATATTTTTATTGTATGTTTTATTATTGATGTAATGAACTTTTGTACAAATAAATACTTATTTTCAAAGTATGTGGTAACTCAGGTTCTCCGTATTTTGACTATATGTTTTTTGAGTCTATATACATGAATTTTGTCATGATCTAGTGCTGGTTAGAGTTGAGCGAAAAGGGTCGGTCATATTCAAAAGTCGCCGACTTTTGCTGAAGTCTGGTTTCATGAAACGAAAACCGACCATAGCGTGAGGTTGGCCATGAGGTCAGTGACCAGAGCGCCAAAGTCGCGTTTCAAAAGATGCTTCCAGCGCCCTTTTTCAGCTAATGATGGAGGACGCACACTGTGGGCAATGCAATGACATAGGCATCGGTCACCACCATCTTTGAGAAGGGCATGCAAGTGATTGGCTGGCTTTGTGTGGCGTCACAGGGGCTATAAAAGGGCGTGAACGCCGACCGCCATCTTACTTATGCCGATCTTAGCATAGGGAGAGCTGCTGCTGCTGATTCTGTAGGGAGAGCATTAGGCAGGGAAGAAGAACCAAAAAAACGGCTTCTACTGTTAGCGATTTCCTCTTACAACACAACACTTTGTGTGCAGTGACAGGGGAGGCTGTATTTTTGTGCATCAGCTCTGTTGGTTATTAGGCTGCCTTATAAGGCTCCCTGATAGCTGCATTGCTGTTTGCACACTGCTGTGCAAACTGCTTTTTTAAAAGCAAAAATACTTTTCTTCCTCTTTTCTGCACAGTTACCAAGCGTCTATTTTTCCACCCACTGTGCAGCAGTCCTGCTTATTAGGCAGCCTGCGTCCATATTTGGACTGAGAGCATCATTGTCAGCGTCCTCAAATCTCTAGTGAGATCCAAATTCTCACCAATCCTATAGACACCCTCCACCTTGTCATACACCATCCAGTTTCAGCCTTTTACATTGAGGTGTAATCTCTACTGGGCCAGAGACAATAGTTCAGCGTCCTCAAATCTATAGTGAGATTCAAAATCTCACCAATCTTATAGACACCCTCCACCTTGTCATACACCATCCAATTTCAGCCTGTTACATTGAGGTGTAATCTCTCCTGAGCCAGAGACAATAGTTCACCGTCCTCAAATCTATAGTGAGATTCAAATTCTCACCAATCCTATAGACACCCTCCACCTTGTCATATACCATCCAATTTCAGCCTGTTACATTGAGGTGTAATCTCTACTGGGCCAGAGACAATAGTTCAGCATCCTCAAATCTATAGTGAGATTCAAATTCTCACCAATAGTAGATACACCTTCTACAGTCTTTTACAGTAGCTGGTGCTATTTTGGGTACATTTTCACAAAAATGAGCAAGTATGGTGGAAGACGCCATGGAAGTGGGCTGGGGTTGCCAGCTGGTCCCGATGGTGGTGGTGGTGTTGCATCTGTTGGTAGTGGCAAAAGCACAATAGCACCTAAGGCAGGAGGTGTTGAGCCTGCGTCATCGTCTGGCTCCACAAGGCCTCGAAGGCTCTCTTTTCTGGGAGTAGGTAAACCACTTTTAAAGCTGGAGCTTCAGGAACAAGTTTTGGCTTACATTGCTGACACAGCCTCCAGCTCTCTCGCCTCCTCTTCTGAAGTTTCATAAAATAAAAGCACTGAGTGGTCATTGGAGGCTCCTGGTCAGGAACAACACCTTTCCTTGTGTCCTTCACCCCTACCAAAAGTGAAGGATGTGGAAGGCCACACTACCGATTACTCCATGGAGCTCTTTTCACATACCATGCCTGGGTTAGCAAGTCAAATCGTGAATTCCCCAGTCCAAGATGAATCTGACATGGAGTGTACTGATGCACAGCCTCTGCTAGGTTTTTCTGATGGTACATTCACTCAGAGCACTACATTGTCCTCGCAGTGTACTGAGGCAGAATCAGACACTGATGAAACTCAGGTGCCCCTTCCTGCATACTATACCACCTTACACGGTGACACAGAGGAAGGTGCACATGAAATTGAAGAGGAGGTGATGGATGACCCAGTTGTTGACCCAGATTGGCATCCATTGGGGGAAGAGGGTGCCGCTGCCAATAGCTCAGAAGAGGAGGAGGAGGATCCGCAGCAGGCAATGACATCGCAACAGCTGTTATCTGGAAGGACCGTAGCAGTCCAAAAACATGTTACAAAAACCAAAAGAGTTGCAGGACAGCATGGCCAGACGGTCAAATTAGCACAGCGTGCAAGGTCTCAAAATGTCTTCCATAGTAGGAAGAGTGCAGTGTGGCACTTTTTTGAACAAAATCCTAATGATCAGGCAAAAGTTATCTGTAAGAAGAGCGCAAAGACATTTAGCCGAGGGAAAAATCTGAGAAATTTGAATACCAGTTGCATGCTTAGGCCTCTTTAACACATCCGGTTTTTGTAATCCGGCACGATGCGGCAAAATTTTTAATAACCGGATCCAGCACTGGATCCCGTTTTGTCCCATAAGCTTTCATGGTCGCCGCATCGTGCCAGATGGTTATGCGTCGTGCCCGGTTGTTGCCGGACACGGCATAAATTAGCCGTCTGGCATCTGCAAAAAACGTTCCCTGAAACGTTTTTTGTCAGCGCCGGACCGGCTTTTTCCACAGCGCATGCCCGGACTCTGTGAATGTTAACCCCACAAGTGCCCGGCGAGAGAGAGATCTCTCTGTCACCCGGACACTTGTGAGAGATCTCTCTCGCCGGGCACTTGTGGAGTTAACACTCGCAGTGTCTGGGTGAGAGAGAGATCTCTCTCTGTGGAGTTAACCCCAAAAGTGCCCGGCAAGAGAGAGAGATTCTCTCGCCTGGACACTAAGTGTTAACCCCCCATGTCTCTCTCTCTCCACCCCCCTCTCCCCCCCGCTCCCCTCTCCTCTCCTATCCTCTCCTCCCCTCCCCTCACCTCCCTTTCAGCAGCTGTCTCTCATCGGCTGCCTCTGTCCACCTCGTCCTGCGGCTCCTTTAAATAATGTCCGAGCCGTATCTCTCGCCGCATACACATCCGGTGTCACGGCTGCAGGCCGGATCCGGCGGCCCGGCTTTTCGCCGCACGCTGCCGGACCCCACACACCGGATGTGTGAAAGTAGCCTTAGACATTTAACCACCATGCACTTGCAAGAATGGACGGACTACCAAACCTCACGTACCACATGTGCACCTGCTCCAAATGAAGGTAGTCAGCAACGCTACATCGCTTCCCCCACTGTAAGCCCACCGGTTAGCACACCACCAGCAGCAAATATCGAGGTGTCGTCGCAAGGGCAAAGCAGTCATGGAATCACAATTTTATTGCTATGAAAGACTGAATCTAGGCCATCAGCAACACCACCAACACCATCACCATCACCAACCCTCTCTCAGTCCGCCATGTCCACCGCTAGTTCCACCATATGCAGCTCTCAAGTCCAGCTCACCCTACCAGAGACTCTGAGTAGGACAAGAAAGTACTCATCCTCTCATCCGCGTACACTGGCTTTGAACGCCCACATTGCCAAACTAATCTTGTTAGAGATGATGCCCTACCGGTTGGTTGAAAGCAAAGCTTTCCACGAGCTCATGGCCTACGCAGTACCACACTATGACCTACCCAGTCGGCACTTCTTTTCGCGAAAAGCCATCCCAGCCCTCCACGTTCATGTGAAAGACCGCATTGTCCATGCACTCAAGCAATCAGTGAGTGGAAAGGTGCACCTCACAACAGATGCATGGTCCAGTAGGCATGGCTAGGGCCGTTACGTGTCCTTCACTGTGCACTGGGTTAATGTGGTTGATGCAGGGTCCACAGGGGACAGCGGCGGTGGGACAGTGCTGCCTAACCCACGGTATAGGAAACAGTTGGCTGTAGGCGTTCGACCCTCCTCCTCCTCCAGAAGCGAAAGCTCGTCCACAGAGCGCAGTTGCATGAGCACTCCATCCACAGCTGCCAGTGTTGCACACGAGGTGTCCCACTATTGAACAGCTAGTGGTAAGCATCAGCAGGCTGTTTTGAAGATGATGTGTTTGGGCGACAACAGACACACTGCGGAGGTGCTGGCCGACTACTTGCAGAGACAAACTGAGTCATGGCTGGGCAGTCTACATCTTGAGGCAGGCAAGGTAGTTAGTGATAACGGCCGGAATTTTGTGGCAGCCATAGCCCTTTGAAAACTCAGACACATACCTTGCCTGGCTCACACCTTGAACCTGGTGGTGCAGTGCTTCCTCAATAATTATCTGGAGTTAACACCCCTGCTCCATAAGGTGCGAAGACTGTGCTCGCACATCCACCGGTCGCCCGTACACTCCAGTCATATGCAGAAGCTGCAGCGATTGCTCCACCTCCCAAGCACCGCCTAATTATCGACATTGCAACAAGGTGGAACTCCACCCTGCACATGGTTCAGAGGCTGTGCGAACAGAGGCAGGCTGTAATTCATTTGTGGGAGGATACATGGGCAGGCAGTTTGCAGGCAGACATGAAGTTTTCTGGTGTGCAGTGGTTGAAGCTGAAAGACCTCTGTAAAGTCCTTCAGTGCTTTGAGGAATGCACATGGCTGGTAAGCACAGACGACGCCATCATAAGCATGAGCATCCCACTTATGCGTCTGCTCATGAAAACTTTGACATGCATTAAGGAGCAGGCGTCTGCAGCCGAGGAGGAAGAGGAGGAGGGAAGCCTTGATGACAGTCAGCCAGGGTAGTCTCATGGATGAGGTGGAGGAAGAAGAGGAAGAGGAGGAGGAGGATGATATGGATGATTATTTTGGGGAGGAGGATGCTTCTCAGGGGGCAAGAAAAAATGTTGCTGTGGCAAGGTCAGGTACAGGGTTTGTGCGTGACTGCAGGGATGTGGATTTGCCAGAAAGTGCTCCTCCACCCAGCACTCGCAGTGCATCATTGACACCTGGAACATTGGCCCACATGTCTGATTATGCCTTGCAGATCCTAAAAAGGGACCCCCGCATTGCCAAAATCATGAACGATGACGACTACTGGCTGGCCAGCATCCTGGATCCACGCAATAAAGGCAAACTCGAAAACATCATGCCACAGGAGAACCTAGAGCTAATACTGGCTAACAAACAAGCAACTCTGGTAAACCGTTTGTTTGAGGCATTCCCAGCACACAGCGGCGGTGATGTTTTTCCAATGAGCAGTAGGGGGCAACATGGAAGAGGTGTTCGTGGTGCACACAGCCGAAGTGGCGTTGGACACAGGGGTTTCATGACCATGTTGTGGACTGATTTTTCAAGTACCACTCACACGACTGGTAATACTGCATCGATCGAAAGTGACAGGAGACAGCAGTTGTCAACTATGGTAACAAACTACTTCTCCTCCCATATCGATGTTCTCCCTCACCGGTCATTCCCCTTTTACTATTGGGCCAGTAAACTTGACACCTAGCCTGAATTGGCACAATATGCCTCACAGGAGCTCGCTTGCCCTGCTGCTGGTGTGTTATCTGAACGAGTCTTCAGTGCTGCTGGATCAATCCTGGCAGAAAAAAGGACCCGTCTGTCGACCCAAAATGTTGATGATCTAACCTTCATTAAAATGAACCATGCATGGGTTTCAAAGGATTTTGTCACACCCTCCCCTGCTGACACGTAGGTTGCCAGAAAAATGGCTTGCTTTTGTCCCCCTCTTCCGCGGACTTCTCCAATTACTCCATTTGCAACTGCTGAATGTCCAACATCAACATATGCCAATTTTTCCACCTCCCTAACTGGGCTGCCTCCTTCCACAGGGCCGGGGTCACCACCTGGTGCACGCACCCATGCGAGGGCCGTTGCTCTGTACAGGTGGGTGGGCACACTCTTTGGCAACGGCACTGGAACAAGGTCCCTCATAGTAGAATCAAGTGTCTCTGACGATGGAGGTGCACACCCGCCATCAGACACCCCGGCGTACTATGAGGGGCCCTGTGCCAGTGCCGTCGCCAACGAGTGGGACCCCCCTGCTTGCTCAGGATCACAGCACTTGCAAAGTTGAAATACTTACCTCTCCCTGCCCCACCGCCGTGATGTCTTCCGCGTTTCCTGACAGTGACATTCTGGTCAGAGAGCGCGATGACATCACGTCTGTACCCCCTCTGCCTAAACAGTCCAAGTGCAGTGAGATAGAAGATGGGGACGACGAGGAGTCCAGACTAGTACAGGGATTCCCTAGCGAGGAGACTTATTTAATTGTTTTCAATGTTGGGACAGCTATTTTTGGGGAGCACTATACTCTGGAGAATGATATATGAGGCCCACCATACGCTGGAGCATTCCAAAGGTGAACATCAGACACTGGAGCAGCATTTACAGGGCCCATTATGCACTGGAGCATTAGAAATGGGGCCCATTATATATGGAGCATTATTTGGGCCCATAACACAGTGGAGCTTCATCCATTGGGACCAACATATACTGTAGCATGTGGAGCTCATCATATACTGTTTCAAACATTATATGGGACCATTGATTCTGTATGGATAAATATATGGGCCTCATTACTCTGTATAGCGCACTATGCGGTGGCCATAATACTGTATGGAGTAATATACTGTCCGTTTTTGGAGCTATTGGAGAATTTAAAATGGATATCAGTCATGTGATGTAAGAAGCGAAGTATTTTTCCTTGTACTATACTGCTATTTCTCTGCCGTATCAGAGGATCATGAATTGTGGCATGTGTTAAAGGAGCCCATTAACACTCTTTGGCCCGGGTCCCACGAAAATCTGGAGCCAGCCCTACCCCCCCACAACTTTAGCCAAATAACCACCAGTTTTCAATGCCTAACTATTATTGTAAAGTAAATTAAGGTTGACAAGCTTAAGTAATAAGAATTGATGTTTTTGGCATTAAAATGGGCACTGTAGGTGTGTTTCCTGTCCTCCACTCCCTACCGACCTTGGTTCCCCATTGACTTGCATTGGGTTTCGTGTTTCAGTCGGCCTTCGACTTTTCATGATAATCGACCCGAAAAAAGGCAACGTCGCTCATCTCTAGTGCTGGTACCTTTCATGTTTTAGATAAAAAAGAACCTAGATATGTTTGGTGTCTATGAACTCGTAATGACCTGGAGAATCATAATGGCAGGTCAGTTTTAGCATTTAGTGACAAGTTTATCACAGTGATCAAAATGTACCTGCAATGAATGAATGAATCTGAAGCCGGCAGATTCGGCGGGCGCACTGCGCATGTGGCCGCCATTTTGCAAGATGGCGGCACCCATGAAGGATCAGGGAGGGACACCGGGACGGACACAGGGACATAAGAGGTATTGGGGGGTGAGGGGGTTGATCGGAAGGCGGGAGGAGCGGAGGGAAGGGGAGCAGAAGATGATGGCAGGGGCCGATCGCCCCGTCAGTCGGTGGCAGGGGGTCGGATCGAGGTCTCCAGCCATGGCCGATGCTATTGCAGCATCGGCCATGGCTGGATTGTAATATTTCACCAAGTTTCATTGGTGAAATATTACAATCGCTCTGTTTGGCTGATTCACTTTTAACAGCCAATCAGAGCGATCATAGCCATGGGGGGGGCTAAGCCACCCCCCATGGGGTGAAGCACAAAGCCTGCTGTATCTGCGGGTCGGGTGACCTTTCATTGACTCCTGTCACCCGACCCCCAGGAGGGCGATCAATTCATGACGCCACATAGGCATCATAGGTTGGATTGGCACCAACTTTAATGACGCCTACGAGACGTCAAAGGTCAGGAAGGGGTTAAAGTTAATGATGAAAATTATTTCAACTGTTTATTTTTTTGACAATATAAGTAGATGGTTTCATATTTGCCACAGGTCACATGTATGGAGCGGGTTCAGGAGTTGGGCTTGCTTTGTAGCTGGCATGCGATGGCTATGTTAACCAGCTGACATCTTCAAGCAACAGCAGTAACCAGAGATAGCTGTTTTTTAAGCATTTAAATGATGCTATCAATCACTGTCATCAGCATTTAAAACACTTACTTCAATCACCCCCTCCACCCAGAATCTTGATCGCTGGGAGCCGGTGGGTTACCATGTAAGATGGTGTCCTACTGAAGGCTGCCATGGCTACCATCTTAATATTTCTATGCTACATCATATACTATATACCAGTGATGGCGAACCTTTCTGAGACCAAGTGCCCAAACTGTAACCTAAAACCCAATTATTTATGACGAAGTGCCAAAACGGCAATTTAAATTATCAATGTGCAAGAACACACTGGAGTATTGGCACATAGGCATTGCAAACTGGGCTTTGCTTGCCTTGACTCCACTTTAAACTGATCGCTGCTTTGAACTTTTCTAACAGTTCAAAGCAGCACTCTGCAAGAGGAAATAAAACATTTCTTTGCCTTTATGGGCATAGTCCAGAATTGCAGGTTACACAAGTTTAAAAACAGTAAGGCTGTGTGCACACGCTGCGGATTTTGCTGCGGTTCCGCAGCGGTTTTGGCCGCTGCGGACCCACAGCAGTTTTTGCTGCTGTGGACCCGCAGCAGTTTTTGCTGCGGTGTACATTACCATGATTCCCTATGTCAATTCTTTCTGCGGATTCTGCTGCGGTTTGCCATCTCCTCCATTGAGGAGATGAAAAACCGCAGGGCAAAACCGCAGAGCAATCCGCAGGTAAAACCGCAGGTATTTTGACCTGCGGTTTCACCTGCGGATTTTACAAAATCCGCGCGGATGAATCCGCACCTAATCCGCAGCGTGTGCACACAGCCTAACAATAGTGTGTGATGAAAAACATGTAGTCGCCGTCTCAAGGTACTACAACGCTATATTCAAAGTGAATGAAAACTACTCAGCAGTGACCGTCATAAGTGCTGTACAGGAGGAGAGTTCGCAGCTGCCAACTCTCTTCCCTGTACAGCGCTTGCTGTCCCTAAACCCTGATGATCAATTCTATTATGTCAATAATTCATTGATTTGAAACTTACCTTTGCAGTGTTCTCTTCTCTTCAGCAGGGGGGCTTCAAGCTCATGCATGCTTATCACACACTGACACTGAGGCACTCACACTGCCCTTTCCAGATATAGCAGATGGATTGATCTTTAGGTAAAAAAATGCAGATTAGATACATAGATAACATAGATAGATTTTTAGCATGGAATGCAGGCAGATTCCATGCTGAAATCCACTTCTACATTTCAAAATATGAATATCTCTAATCTCTAGTCACAGTCACACAAATATGACAACACTTATGTATCTGGCTGCTGCTGAATTCTGAATCTTGGTATGGAGATGGCTGGCTTGGAAAGCTGACCGGCTTGTGGATAGCACCTGGCAAGAATGGCAGGCTAGAAGGCTTCACCGTGAACTGACAAATTATAAATATTTGCCGCAGCTCCATTTTTGCCAAAAAATATATATAAAAAAATCGCTGGCGGTCCAGGTGCTGAGATTGCTAACAACCGCAAAACGAGTAACAGGTACACACTCCCATAATCCCCTTCATTGTCCTTTCCCAATAACTCCCATCATTGCCTTCTCCATTACTCCCATCATTGCCTTCTCCATCACTCCCATCATTGCCCTCACCATCACTTCCATCATTGCCTTCTCCATCCCTCCCTTCATTGCCTTCTCCATCACTCCAATCATCCCCATCATTGCCTTCTCCATCACTCCCATCATCCCCATCAATGCCTTCTCCATCCCTCCCTTCATAGCCTTCTCCATCACTCCCATCATTCCCATCATTGCCTTTTCCATCACTCCCGTCACCCCTATCATTGCCTTCTCCATCACTCCCATCATCCCCATTATTGTCTTCTCCATCCCTCCCATCATTGCCTTCTCCATCACTCCCATCATTCCCATCATTGCCTTCTCCATCACTCCCGTCATCCCCATCATTGCCTTCTCCATCACTCGCATCATCCCTATCATTGCCTTCTCCATCACTCCCATCATTCCCTTCTCCATCACTCACATCATTGCCTTCTCCATCACTCCCATCATCCACATCATTGCCTTCTCCATCACTCCCCATCATCCCCATCATTGCCTTCTCCATCCCTCCCACCATTGCCTTCTCCATCACTCCCATCATCCCCATCATTGTCTTCTCCATCCCTCCCATCATTGCCTTCTCCATCACTCCCATCATTCCCATCATTGCCTTCTCCATCCCTCCCATCATTGCCTTCTCCATCACTCCCATCATCCCCATCATTGTCTTCTCCATCCCTCCCATCATTGCCTTCTCCATCACTCCTATCATTTCCATAATTGCCTTCTCCATCACTCCCCATCATCCCCATCATTGCCTTCTCCATCACTCCCATCATCTCTATCATTGCCTTCTCCATCACTCCCATCATCTCCATCATTGCCTTATCCATCCCTCCCAACATTACCTTCTCCATCACTCCCATCATTTCCCTCCCCATCACTCCCATTATTGCCTTCTCCATCACTCCCATCACACACACCTCTCCACTGCTCTCCTTGCGCTTGACAGCTTCCAACCACACTTCCTCCTCTCCTCCCGCGCTTCCTCTCACGGGCAGGCACACAGTGGCATGGAGCTGAATGATGATGTCATCCAGCTGCACCACTGAATGTCGTGTGGAGAAGAACGGAGCATTTACTTACAGGTTAGATAGGGCTCTGCATATCCTCTCTGGCACATAGGTTCGCCATCACTGCTTTATACTGTAATACTATATTAAAAGAAATGAGTTGGGATATATGTTGGTGAAAGTGCAGTGTGTAGGAGCACGTTAACACTGTTGCCATTTAACAGACAAAACCTAAGATAAAATCAAAGTGAGCAAATACCTTGTATTAATTAAATAGCACAAATAAATAACTTAGTTAACACTATTTTGATCAAAGAAGTGTAAGTGCCATCCCATCACATCACAACACGGCATACCCAATCATGATGGTCCTATCTTTAATATTATAGCTCTCTATGTACCAACAGACCTCAAAATAGTCTGGCGCAGAGCACATCCCAGATATGACAGTTCAGACATCTGCCCATAAAAAGCTGTGCAGATGAAATGGCAACTCCAAAAGGGGGGCCACGCCAAGGATCAAAATAGTAAGTAACTGTATAGTACGAGTTACTTTTAATGGTTTCAACACTCCAATTAATTATTTTACTGACTATTGATATGGTTTTATATATATATATATATATATATATATATATATATCAAAAAAAGATGGAGGCAGCACACCATATGAAATTTTAGAAAGAAGTGTTTTTTATGGGCTATTAAATAACACTTCTTTCTAAAATTTCATATGCTGTGCTGCCTCCATCTTTTTTTATTTCTATTTAGAGGGACTGGTACGTGCCTGGGAGGCTTTGCACCCTATTTTTTCCTGTGCTGTTTCTTATTTTTTTATATACATACATATATATATATTTATATATATCCTTCTAACCTCCCTGAAGGTCAGATCATTGAAACTTGTTCAAACTGTCCAATCTGTTTTTATTGCAATCTTAACACTTATCTTCTAAACAAAGGAATGTAAATTCTAACAAGAGGACCTTTGACATCCAAAGATGAGAGTTAGTTTATTGGAGCTTTCCCAGGAGATGTTTATCCTAATTGGACGCAGTATTAGCCTCCAGTACACATACCTTGGGACATCAAAGGCTTTAGAGTTTATATATATAAAAGAGCACACAGACATAGAGGGAGGGGACACACACTGAGAGCAGAGGGGAGATGTGACAGACAGAGATGAGACTGAGAAGAGAGAGAGATGGATGCAGATTGAAGGACTTTCTCCCTTAATAATGTAATGTATGTAATGTTTGTTTCTGATTGATGCATATGTATTTATAGTTTATTGTTTATTATTTAATCTTATCATTTATTAAGTAAATCAACTTAAGTAAATTCAATTCTTGTGTAAGCATTTTCTTATTCATTATAATCCATTTGAATCCGTTACAAAACAAATTGGTGCCAGAAGTGGGATTGTTTTGAATAAATATGTTTGCAAAACTGAATAAGTTTGTCAAGAATAGGAAAGCAGTTGAGAGCAGCAGTGTAAGACCCTTGCCAGAATCGGTGTTATCAGGAAAATGGTCCCCAATGACACAGGAATGTAATAAGTATATGGAAGGACAGTGCTTATCCAATCCCCAGGATGTTGCTGCCAAATTTGATCGCTCAAGGTATGATGCAAAAGAGCAGAAATCAGCAGCAGCCATTGGATGGGTCTGTGTTCAGGCACTTCAAAGTTTGCAGGAGGAGATTGATAACTTGTGTTTAGAGCTGCATACAGCTATAGAGCAAAGGTTTAGCTTGCAATCAGCCTTGAGAACCCAAATGAAACAGCATGACAATATGCAAAGGAATTTTGAAGCTTATGTGGTTAAAAATGTGAGTAAGAAAAGGTGCAGGAGGAGACAGCAGCCAGTGCAGATATTCGTACTGCACAGATTAGAACCATGATTGCACATGAGAAATGGTCAGATTTGCTAGAATGAGACAGATCTGACAGTGAGACAGATGAGGTAGAAAGGCATGCCAAACCAATTGTATTAAGAAGGACCAAGGGAGAAGTCACACAGCATAGTGGAGATAGGATGGATGCAGGAAATGCAGCTGTTGGAGCAGAAGCCGCCATGACAGAGGAATCTAGGAATTATACCGCAGGAGAATTATCAGAATTAGCTACCAGGTACAGGCAGCAAGCTGGAGAACATTTGTTATCATGGATTCGCAGATTATGGGATCAGGGAGCCGATACGATAATTTTGAACCGTCTCGAGGGCATAGGCATCGGGAGTATTTGCATTGATACTATGGTACGTCTAAAAATGAGACGTGTAAGGGACACTGCAGAGAATTTCTCTCTGTTGCATTTGGTGAGGGATTCTGTGGCACAAGTGTATGACTCTCCTATTGAATTAATACCACAAACACGATGGGAGTCTCTTGCAGATTGAGTTCAGAGATTGAGAGAAATAACATGCATAGATGGTATAACTCATAATCTTTTGCCAGATCTGAATGATCACTTTGCTGTTGTTGAGGATTGGATGGGACCAGATGTTGAAATATTGATAGTATTAATGAAAACTAAGTTCATAGAAGGTGCCCCAGCTGTTTACAAAGCCCCATTGTTCACTATGTTCCGAGCCCTTATAGGAAATTCTACTACTGTCTACACAGCATGCAATTTAATCTCCCAGCTATCTGCTCTAGAGAGAGCAAAAGTGTCAAAAAATAGTACATTAGAGAGAGTAGATCAAGAATGGATAAAAGAAGATGATACCCAAATTAGAAAGAAAAACACAAAAATTGAGCTTGGTTTGAGTTGATACACATGCAGCATATAAATGTGTGTTTTTTCTTTGTATTTTTCCATTCTGTGCAAGCTGGGGTGTGGCCTCCCTCTCCTGAGCTGGAAATTGTATATAAGGCTTCCCCAGACTGGTGTCTACTGTTTGGGACCCAGTCCTTTTGTCTGCCCTTGTTCACACATTGAGGTCAATTTTGACACAAGGCAAGGTTTTTAATATTAGACATTGTAGGACTATCCTGAACAGAGTTACCGTGTCGTGGTGGGACGGCTTTCATACTACTTTTGATCAAAAACAGTATCACTAAAAAGTCTGTATTATTTAGATGCACTTGTGCTTCTACTTATTTAGTTACAGCAGGGTTTTTGCTCATTTTGTCTTTTGCAGGTTTTATGTTTCACGGCCAATGTCAACATGCATTTATATGCTGCATGTGTATCAACTCAAACCAAGCTCAATTTTTGTGTTTTTTCTTTGTATTCTTGCATTCTGTGCAAGCTGGGGTGTGGCCTCCCTCTCCTGAGCTGGAAATTGTAAATAAGGCTTCCCCAGACAGGTGTCTACTGTTTAGGACCCAGTCCTTTTGTCTGCCCTTGTTCACACATTGAGGTCAACTTTGACACAAGGCAAGGTTTTTAATATTAGACAGTGTAGGACTATCCCAAACAGAGTTACCTTGTCGTGGTGGGATGGCTTTCATGTTACTTTTGATCAAAAACAGTATTACTAAAAACTCTGCATTATTTAGATGCACTTTTGCTTTGACTTATTTAGTTACAGCAGGGATTTTGCTCATTTTGTCTTTTGCAGGTTCCAAATTAGAAGGAGCAGGAAGGAGTTGTTTTGTGACCTGATAGCTAGTGGAATTCCTGGAGATAGATGGGATCTCTACAAGTGACCTGTTGAGGAGATGGCAAGATCTGAGGAGGAGAAGTAAATTGCAAGTCGCCAAGCCCAGGAGGGTGGCGACAAATGAGATAGGGGGTTGGAAAGATAGAGGTGGGACACCTGCTGGAGGCATACAAAGCCCCTACTGTAACCGCCCCTTACACTCCTCCAATACCATGACATACTACACCCCCGGCCATGATTCCCTCATGGACTAATTTTATTGACAGATTTTAGATAAAAGTTGTGGAACATTCCCTGAGAATTGTTGTTTGAACTGTTTTGCCATTTTTTGATGTCTAATGATGTCTGTTTTCATTCTGGAGTTTTTAAGAAAATAAATATTCCCGTGAGCATACTATGATGTATGCGCTGGCTGATATATGATGAATTGGGTTTGGTCTTGGTGATCCATAAAAGTGCATTTTTCACGTGAGGATTTGTAATAGACCTTGATGTTTTAAAAGGCAAAAGACCACCACAGATGTAAGATGATTCTGTATGTGAGAGCCATGTGAGAGAAACGTACAAGGAAAAGAGGGAGTGAAATTACAGACATTGAACTAGTGTTAGATGACTGGTGATACACTGGGGGTTGACTAAAGAAAAAGATTACTTATTTGTACTACAAGTTTTTGTCACTATATGTTCTTTGTTGATTTGTCATAGATATCTTGTGTTAAAATTGGTTCACAGCCAAAGAATAAATCCACGTGGTATTTTTATTTTTATTTTTTGTGAGCTCATTCTTTCAATTTTGTGGTACTTTGTTTAGCATTCTTGGTTTTTTAAAAGGAACTGTTTTTAATTTTTTTCCTCTTTTCAGTCCACTAAATGTTGGATTGGGGGGTGGGGTGTGTAATTAACCTTTTGTTTGTTTGTAGGAGTGAAAGAAGAAACCCTTGGCCATTTAATTAACATGTAAATACAGTGCACAGTAAATAGTTTGTTTTTTGCAGTACTGAATATTTTCTACCTAAATTTAAATGATATTTTATTTGACTTTTATTTTTTGAGTTTTTCACATTTTTTGAGAGCTCCCGTGCATATTGGGTTTTGAAGAACGTATATGTTATAGAAATGATTTCAGAGAATGTTTGTTAATGTCGGTCTTTTGTTCTTGGTATAGCTTTGTTCACCTACACCTGAGTACAGTATTATCCTGGACCTGACCTCACCTCCTTACTGACCAAAATCCCACAATGTCTGTCCGCTATTTCAGCATTCTTCTCTGTTCGCCTTCTAAAACTGAACATGGACAAAACAGAATTCATAATCTTTCCCCCATCTCACTCTACCCCTCCACCAGACCTATCGATCAATGTCAATGGCTGCTCACTTTCCCCAGTCCCGCATGCTGGGTGCCACAGGGTGAACCTCAACTCCGCCCTCTCTTTTAAGCCCTAGCCTCCTCCTGTCATCTCAAACTCAAAAATATTTGCCTGATCATGCATTCCTCGACCATGACACCACAAAAACACTAGTGCATGCCCTTATCATCTCCCGCCTCGACTGCTGCAACCTCCTAATCTCTGGCCTCCCCTCTAGCACTCTGGCACCACTCCAATCCATCCTACATTCTGCTGCCCGACTAATCCAATTGTCTCACCGTTATTCCCCAGCCTCTCCCCCTTGCCAAGCCCTTCATTAGCTATGATTAAGGGTCAAATATGATCCGAAACGTGTAAGCCTACACATGCTTTTATTACATTTGATATTGTAATTTTTAATGATGGACTAAATAAAGGCTTTTTTTAATTTTCCTATATCGTGTGCTGGAACTACAAAAGTAATTTGTGGGGGGTTACACTGTTTAGGCACATCAGGGGCTCTCCAAATGCGACATGGTGTCCGATCTCAATTCCAGCCAATTTTGCGTTGAAAAAGTCAAACCCTGCTCCTTCTCTTCCAAGCTCTGCCATGCGCCAAAACAGTGGTTTCCCCCACATATGGAGTATCAGCGTACTCAGGACAAATTGCACAATAACTTTTGGGGTCCAATTTCTCTTGTTTCCCTTGGGAAAATAAAAAAAAAACTTGACCTGAAATAATTTTTTTTGTGAAAAATTTAAATGTTCATTTTTTTTCAAACATTCAAAAAATTCCTGTGAAGCACCTGAAGGGTCAATAAACTCCTTGAATGTGGTTTTGAGGACCTTGAGGGGTGCAGTTTTTAGAATGGTATCAATTTTCGGTATTTTCTATCATTAAGACCCCTCAAAGTGACTTCAAATGTGATGTGGTCCCCAAAAAAAATTGGTGCTGTAAAAATGAGAAATCGCTGGTTAACTTTTAACCCTTATAACTTCCTAGCAAAAAAAAATGTTGGTTCTAAAATTGTGCTGATGTAAAGCAGACATGTGTGAAATTTTAGTTATTAAGTATATTGTGTGCCATATCGCTGTGATTTAAGGGCATGAAAATTCAAAGTTGAAAAATTGCAAAGTTTTCAAAATTTTCACCAAATTTCCGTTTTTTTCACAAATAAACGCAAGTTATATCAATGAAATTTTACCAATAACATTAAGTACAATATGTCATGAGAAAACAATGTCAGAATCATCAGGATCCATGGAAGCTTTACAGAGTTACTACCTCATAAAGGGACAGTGGTCAGAATTGTAAAAATTGGCCTGGTCATTAACATGCAAACCACCCTTGGGTGTAAAGGGTTTAAAAAATAAAACTCATGAAATAGGCCTGGACAGAAATGATGGTACCCCTGAAAATAGTGTGACAAAAGGGACATGTTAAATCAAGGTATGTCCACTAATTAGCATCACAGGTGTCTACAATCTTGGAATCAGTGAGTGGGCTTGTATAGAGGGCTACAGATACTCACTGTGCAGGTGGGTGACATGGTGTGTATCACACTCAACATGAACTAGAGGAAGCGCAGGAAAGAGTTGTCTCAGGAGATTAGAAAGAAAATTATAGATCAACTCCAAGCAGCTTGATGTTCCTGTGACTACAGTTGCACATATTATTCAGAAATTTAAACTCCATGGGACTGTAGCCAACCATCCTGAATGTGGCGACAGGTGGAAAATTGATGACAAATCAAAGAGACGGATAATATGAATGGTAACAAAAGAGCCCAGAAAAACTTCGAAACAGATTAAAGCTGTGTGCCCACTATGCGATTTTTAAGCGTTTTTGCCGCGATTTTTGTCACGAAAACATTTAAAAATCATGTACAGAACGCCCCCCATGCATTCCTATGGCATTTTGCACATGCTGTGCTAATGCTGCACTTTTTTCCGCGGCGGAATCGCATCGCGGAAAAAATCGCAGCATGATCATTCTTTTGTGCGGAATCGCAAAGAATTGCCACAATTCCACACCAATAGGAATACATGAGAACCGCTTACTTCCCGCATGTGGCTATGCCCACCATGCGGGAAGTTAAGCGTCTCATGTGCTGTTGGTACCCACGGTGTGGAGGAGAGGAGACTGTCCTCCAGGCCCTGGGTACCATACCCCTGTAAAAAAAAAGAATACAAAATAAAAAATTGGGGTATATTTACCTTCTGATGTCCCACGCTGCCATCCCGGGCCACAGCGTTCCCAGTAATGCCTTGCGGCAAGGTCCTGTGATGACGTAGTCTCGCGTGACTAGTGGTCTCGCGAGATCGCTATAGCACCGCGAGACCAACGTCATCACAGGTCTCGCAAAGCATTACTGGGAACGCTGAGGCCCGGGATGGCAGCGCGGGACATCGGAAGGTAAATATACCCCGATTTTTTAATTTTTTATTGTTTTTTAACATTCTATCTTTTACTATTGATACCACATAGGCGGCCTCAATAGTAAAAAGCTGGTCACACTTGTCAAACACTATGTTTGATGAGTGTGACCAACCTGTCAATCACTTTCCAAGCGATGCTTTAATCGCTTGGAAAGTGCTTGAGAAAATCGCTACAAAATCGCGAACAGAATCGCGATAAAATCGCTGTGAAATCGCGCGGAAAAAAATGCGCGATTTCTGGGAAGGGGTCCGGTTTTCACTGTGCGTTTTAAAACGCTATGTGGGCCCATAGCCTAAAGGTGAACTTCAAGCTATAGGAATATCAGTGTCAGATCGCACCATCCGTTGCTGTATGAGCCAAAGAGGACTTCATGGGAGATGAGCAAGGAGGACACTATTGATGAAAAAAATCATAAAAAAGTCAGACTGGAATTTGCCAAACTACATGTTCACAAGCTGCAAAGCTTCTGGGAGAATGTCCCATGGACAGATGAGGCAAAAATAGAACTTTTTGGCAAGGCACATCAGCTCTATGTTCACAGATGGAAAAATGAAGCATATCAAGAAAAGAACACTGTCCCTACTGTGAAACTCTGTTATGCTGTGTTGCTGCTTTGCTGCATCTGGCACATAGTGTTTAGAATCTGTTCAGGGTACAATGAAATCTCAAGACTATCAAGGGAGTCTAGAGAGAAATGTGCTGCCCAGTGTCAGAAAGCTTGGTCTCACTCGTAGGTCATGGGTTTTGCAACAGGATAATGACCGAAAACACACAGCTGAAAACACCCAAGAATGGCTAACAGGAAAATATTGGACTATTCTGAAGTGGCCTTCTATAAGCCCTGACCTAAATCCTATTGAGCATCTTTGGAAAGAGCTGAAACATGCCATCTGGAAAAGGCAACCTTCAAACACGAGACAAATGGAGCAGCTTGCTCTTGAAGAGTAGGCCAAAATACCTGTCGAGAGGTGCAGAAGTCTCATTGACAGTTACAGGAATCGTTTGTTTGCAGTGATTGCCTCAAAAGGATATGCAATAAAATATTAAGTTAAGGGTGCCATCATTTCTGTCCAGGCCTATTTCATGAGTTTTTTCAAAAATTCTGTGGAAGCATGGTTGAAAAGCAATGTCTGATTTTCATTTGCTCTTTTTCATAGATTTTTGATTTATTATTACTTTTGTCAGATTCAAGCTATTTCTGTCACCATTGTGGGTTTTTCTGTCATTAAACGAGGGGTACCAACAATTTTGACCACATGTGTAAATTAGTGACAAAATGTACTATTGGTGGAGAACGGTTGAATTGTTGGACCTAGGGGTGACCCAGCCCCCCTGCCAGCGCTGCGTACATGCCTGACTATGTGCCCACAGGGACTTTCTCCCTTTGTCCCAAGATCCCAAGACCTTGATCTCTCTCCCCCCCAAAAAGGAGAATATTGCTACTTAAAGTGGCTGCCTTCCATGGACTTTCCATGCTCACATATATCTCCATACCTCTAGTTTGATGAAGGTCTGAGTTGTAGACCGAAACATCATATAACTTTGGGAGAATCTGTTGTACAAATAAATTTCTTCTGCATATACTTCTTTTGAGTGCCAGAATTTCTTATACTATACCTCTGAAAATGAAACTGAGGAGGACCAGAAAGGAAGAGAAGACAATAAGAGTTTTATAGGTGCCCTTTCCTCAGTTAGAAATGTAAATAAGAAATGGAAGTTAACATGAACAGTGGAGATCAAGATAAGGTTTGGAAGACCAAGCACAATTTTAGAGAGCGCTGCTCGAGAATTGCAAGAAAGGCAAATCAGAACCCCCCCTCTTGACTGCAAGAGACCTTCAGAAAAATTTAGGAAACTCTGAAGTTGTGAAGTTGTGGTACATTGTTCTACAGTTCAGAGACACAAGCACTAATATGGCCTTCATGGAAGAGTCATCAGAAGAAAATCTCTCCTGCATCCTCACCATAAAATTCAGCATCAGAAGTATGCAAAAGAACATCTAAACGAGCATGATGCATCTTGGAAACAAGTCCTGTGGACTGATGAGGTTAAAATAGAACTCTTTGGCCACAATGATCAAAGGAATGTGTGGAGAAAAAAGGGCAGAGAATTTCAGGAGAAGAACATTTCCACAACCATTAAGTATGTGGGTGGATCAATCATACTTTGGGGTTGTGTTGCAGCCAATGCAACGGGGAACATTTCATGGGTAGAGGGAAGAATTGATTCAATGAAATTTCAACAAATTCTTGATGCAAACATAACACCATCTGTAAAAAAAGCTGAAGTTGAAAAGAGGATGGCTTCTACAAATGCATAATAATCCTAACCATAAGTTAAAATCCACAGTAGACTACCTCAAAAGGCATGAGCTGAAGGTTTTACAATGGCCCTCACAGTCCCCTGATCTTAACATCATTAAAAATCTGTGGCTGGACCTGAAAATAGAAGTGCTTGCAAGACAACCCAGGAATCTCACAGAACTGGAAGAATTTTCCAAGGAAGAATGGATGAAAATCCCTCAAGCAAAAATTTAGAACCTGTGATACTTTCAAAATGTGATGCTACTAGGTACTAACCATCCAGGGTGCCCAAATTTTTGCATTGTCCCATTTTCCTTTTTGTAAGTTTTCAAATGTAAAAGATGGAAGCATTTTTTTTGCCTTAAAGGCAAAGGAAATGTGTCTTCTTTAACTTTAGACCTTTTATATTACAGTCCTATAATGCACATGAAGCATAGAACCCAAGAAAAAAACAGCTTACGCTAAAGAAAAGGTAAAAAGTTAAATCCCTTATGTGCAAGGCCAAGGAAGTTCTTGCCGCTCTGTAATGTGGAGCCATAGACATACAGTACTTCCAAGTATTCTGTTTGGACCTTAGTTTGGTTGGACATTTGCAAAAGTTTTCCAAAATGTCTCATGAATAGAGATCAGTATGCCATGGTTGGCAAGTAAAGATGAGCGATCGATCCATGAATCTGATTGAAATTTCCTGAAATTTGCAAGTTCCTGTGAATTCAAACACACAATGAGATTTGATTCGCAAAAAAAACTAAAACTTTGTGAAGAAACATCAGAGACTGGACAAATATAATTTTTTGCAACCTGGCAGGTGTCACGCTCGCGCCTTGGCTGAATGGCGTGAGCCGGGGGGTTGTGGCCCCACTGTGCCACAAACCAGACTACCCTGGAAGGGGCGTGACTACGACAGCTACCTCGGTCTTCACTAGAGCCTCTGATGGTGAGGTCAGGCTTGTGCAGCAGGTAGCTGTCGGGTGCCACTCCAGGGTGGTGTCTGGCTGTGGGTGCTGATCGCACTTGGAGACAAGTCACTTGGACAGGTGCTATAGACAGGCAGGCAGGTAGACACGACAGGCACAGCTGAGACACTGGGCAAGCGGGCATGGCTTGGAGACACTGGGCAAGCGGGCACGGCTTGGAGACACTGGGCAAGCGGGCATGGCTTGTAGACACTGGGCAAGCAGGCACGGCTTGGAGACACTGGGCAAGCGGGCACGGCTTGGAGACACTGGGCAAGGGGGCACGGCTTGGAGACACAGAGCAGGTAGGTGATGGCTTGAGACACAAGGCAAGCAGGAGTGGTATATGAGGGAACAGGTTTGGGCCTGTTCACACAGGAGGTGCAGGTATGGATATAGGCAGGAAGGAGTGGTATATGAAGGAACAGGTTTGGACCTGTTCACACAGGAGGTGCGGAGTAGAGCTGGGCTGCAAGGGAGCCGAGTAGGCTGAGCGGCTAGGGAGCCGGGCAGGCAGAGCAGCTAGGGAGCCGAGCAGGCAGAGTGGCTAGGGAGCCGGGCAGGCAGAGCGGCAAGGGAGCCGGGCAGGCAGAATGACAAGGGAGCCGGGCGGCAAGGGAGCCGGGCAGGCAGAGCTGCAAGGGAGCCGGGCAGGCAGAGCGGCTAGGGAGCCGAGCAGGCAGAGCGGCTAGGGAGCCGAGCAGGCAGAGCGGCTAGGGAGCCGTGCAGGCAGAGCGGCTGGGGAGCCGTGCAGGCAGAGCGGCAGGGGAGCCGTGCAGGCAGAGCTGCAAGAGGGCAGAACTGTGAGAGCAGAGCTGCAAGAGAGCAGAGCTGCAAGGGAACAGAGCAGGCAGAGCTGCAAGAGAGCAGAGCCTCAGATAGGGAGGACACAAGGAAAGACACAGCAGAGAAGGAACCACAGACAAGGAGACTGACAGACAGAGGTAAGACTGAGTTCAGACAGAGACACAAGGACCAGGATATTCTGCCTCCTGGCAGGCGGACAGAGAAGTACTAGGCAAGGTACCAATACACAGGAATACGCAATAAGAGCCTTCAGAGAAGGCAAGACATAGGACAGGGCCTGGCTAGCTCAGCAGCAAGGAACTAACTGAGTTTAGACATTGCACAGGCAATGTTTCAGTGGGTGTGGCGAAACTAAATAGTCAAGGGCTCTAGGTGATTGGTCAGGGACAGATTAGGTAGGTGCACCCTGACTGCATAAGAACCAGAGAGTTCTGGCGCTGCCCCCCTATACACACAGTCAGGAAACATGGAGAGCAGAAGCAAGGAGCACAGGACTGGCAACAGACTTATTTCACAGCATGGCTTGAAGCAGAAAGTAAGTTGGTGTGCGGGGGATGGGAGGCCATGCAGTGATGCCAGCAGGGTTGTTACAGCAGGCTTCCCCTATATTGCCCTGCAGCTATGATATCATGTGCCAGTTTATCAAGTGGATTTTCATACTTTGTCCTGTGGTGGTCAGTATATCAGAGGTTCCAAGGGTAATCTGAAATCAGCGGTTCCACTGGAGCACAGTCAGACACAGAACTGGTTTTATGTCTGACAGAGTTAAATTCCATTTCCAGATTTCCTGGGTAAGTGAATTATTCTTGGTCTCTTTCTCCTACTCTCTCACCTCCCGTTCTATTAATGTGATCCATGCAAAAAATTTTGGCCAAATCGAATTTTTGGAGTACATTAGGTAAAGCAAGATATTTTGAATTTCAAAACATCCACTTAACTCTATTGGTAAGTATATCATAGACACTTTATATGCCACCTTTAGATGGAAAGAAAGGGCTAGGGTTAGGGCTAGTGTTAGGGCTAGGGTTAGGGCTAGGGATAGGGCTGAGATTAGGGCTAGGGGTGTGTTGGGGTTAGGGTTGGAGTTAGAATTGTTTTCACTGTTTAGGCACATCAGGGCTCTCCAAACGCAGCATGGTGTCTGATCTCAATTCCAGCCAATTCTACCTTGAAAAAGTCAAACGGTGCTCCTTCTCTTCCAAGCTCTGCCATGCGCCCACACAGTGGTTTACCCCCACATATGGGGTATCAGCCTACTCAGAACAAATTGCACAACAACTGTTGGGGCCCAATTTCTCCTGTTACTCTTGGGAAAATAAAAAATTAGGGGCAAAAATATCATTTTTTGTGAAAAAAAATATGATTTTTTTTATTTTTATTGCTCTACATTATAAACTTCTGTGAAGCACTTGGGGGTTCAAAGTGCTCACCACACATCTAGATAAGCTCCTTGGGGGGGTCTAGTTTACAAAATAGGGTCACTTGTGGGGGGTTTTAACAGTTTAGGCACATCAGGGGCTCTCCAAATGCGACATGACACCCGCAGACCATTCCATCAAAGTCTGCATTCCAAAATGTCACTACTTCCCTTCCAAGCCCCAACATGTGCCCAAACAACAGTTTTCTCCCACATATGGGATATCAACATACTCAGGACAAATTGGACAACAACTTTTTGGGTCCAATTTCCCCTCTTACCCTTGGGAAAATAAAAAAATTGGGGACTAAAAGATCATGTTTGTTGAAAAAATATGATTTTTTTATTTTCACACACGGGCATTAGAAACTTCTGTGAAGCACTTGGGGGTTCAAAGTGCTCACTACACATCTAGATAAGTTCCATGGGGGTCTAGTCTCCAAAATGATGTCAATTGTTGGGGGTTTCCACTGTTTAGGCACATCAGGGGCTTTCCAAACGCAACATGGCGTCCGATCTCAATTCCAGCCAAAAAAGTCAAATGGCGCTGCTTCGTTTAGCCCCACATATTGGGTATCAGCGTACTCAGGACAAAATGCACAATAACTTTTGGGGTCCTTTTACCCATGGAAAAATAAAAATTTGGGGTGAAAAGATAATTTTTGTGGAAAAAATATGATTTTTTAATTGTACGGCTGTACGTAATAAACTTCTGTGAAGCCCTTGGGGGCTCAAAGTTCTCACCACATATCTAGATAAGTTCCTTGGGTGGTCTAGTTCCCAAAATGGGGTCACTTGTGGGGGGTTTCCACTGTTTAGGCACATCAGGGGCTCTCCAAACGTGACATAGCGTCCGATCTAAATTCCAGTCAATTTTGCATCGAAAAAGTCAAACGGCGCTCCTTCCCTTCTGAGCTCTGCCATGCACCGAAACAGTAGTTCAAGTATCAGCGTACTCAGGACAAATTGCACAATAACTTTTGGGGTCCAATTTCTCCTGTTACCCTTGGTAAAATAAAAAAAAATTGGACCTGAAGTAATTTTTTTGTGAAAAAAAGTTAAATGTTCCTTTTTTTAAACATTCAAAAAATTCCTGTGAAGCACCTGAAGGGTTAATAAACTTCTTGAATGTGGTTTTGAGCACCTTGATGGGTGCAGTTTTTAGAATGGTGTTACTTTTAGGTATTTTCTATCATATAGACCCCTCAAAGTGACTTCAAATGTGATGTGGTCCCCCCCAAAAATGGTGTAAAAATGAGAAATCTCTGGTCAAATTTTAACCCTTATAGCTTCCTAAAAAAAATTTTGGTTCCAAAATTGTGCTGATGTAAAGTTAACATGTGGGAAATGTTACTTATTAAGTTTTTTGTGCGCCATATCTCTGTGATTTAAGGGCATAAAAATTCAAATTTGGAAAATTGCAAAATTTTCAACATTTTTGCCAAATTTCTGATTTTTTCACAAATAAACGCAAGTTATATGAAATTTTTTTTACCACTAACATGAAGTACAATATGTCACGAGAAAACAATGTCAGAATCACCAGGATCCATGGAAGCGTTCCAGAGTTATTACCTCATAAAGGGACAGTGGTCAGAATTGGAAAAATTGGCCTGGTCATGAATGTGCAAACCAACCTTGCGAGTAAAGGGGTCAAAAAAGGCAAGGTTTTTTTTAACCCCTTAATGACAGCCAATACGTCTTTTAACTGACCTCAGATCTAACAGAATAGCATCCCCATGCAGGTGACAATCCAGCAGCTGTCGGCTGTACACTACAGCTGACAACTTGCTGTATCACAAACGATCAGTTTTGACACCGTCCATATCTGTTTAACCCCTTAGTTGCTGCTGTCAAAAGTGACTACATCAAATAAATGGTTAATAGATTGTGGGGGCTTCCACTTTAATCTAATTGACATGCCTAGATCATGAGTGTGTGGTCCTGATGTTTGCCATAGCATTTCATGGCCAAATAGCGGCCTAAAGCCCCGTTACACATGGCGAGATCGCTAGCGATATTGCTGAAGCGACAACGATTTTGTGATGCAACAGTGACATCGCTAGCGATCTCGCTAAGTGTGACACGTGGAAACGACCGGCTCCCTGCTGCGATGTCGCTGGATCATGACAGATAAAATGCACTAGTAACCTTTTTTTTTCTTGCACGCTGATGGTTTCAGTTCTAGTTTTGCCCCCGGTGGCAGTTAGGGTCATTGCACTTGATGTTTTCTTTGCTTTGCCTTTTGCCCCAGTGGTCACTGGGATTATAGCAGCCTTTAGCCCCTGATCATTTGACCATTCCCTTTTCCTATATAGGGTCACATGGTCTATGAGCAGGTGTTGGTGATAGCGTCTTTTTGGGATTCCAACTACGGTGAAGGGACCAGCTGGCTGAAGTGTGAAGCCACTGCAGAAACCTGGTGAAGTTAGCAGTTGGCTTGAAGGTTGGAGCCACTGCTGAAACTGGTGTTGAACTCTGGCTGCCCGGTGTCCGCAGCAGAGTGAGATGGTGAAGGTGGCAGCTGGCTCTGTGGTGTCGAGCCACTGCGAAAAGTTAATCTGGTGATGCACTCTGCTGCCTGGTGCTGCAGCAGAGCAAGATAAGTGTTTTGTGTTTCCCCTGTTTCTATTTTTCCCTGGTGTGTATTAGTACAGTGGTGGGACGAGTGCCTGCACCACCCAGCTCCCTAGCAAGGGATAGGTGTAGGGTGTGCTAGGGTGACAGGTATCCTGATCGGCGCCCGGTGCGGAACCTGCCTAGGGATCATTAGGAGTGGAGGGACACTGACTCAGGGGAGTGCAGGAGGTCTCCACATCCCCATTCCCTATCGCAGGGCCCACCGTTGTAACTGTTGCCCCTTTCCCCGTGTCTTGCTGTTTCAGTTACACGTGCCGTGTCTTGTCGCTTTAGTTACCGGCCTATGGGTCGTGTCACACAGGACAGGTCCACGTGACAATAGCGCTGTATGTAGGGCTGTCAGCTTCCTTCTCTCCTCTGTGGTGTGTGCCGCTGACCTGCACGCATGCATGCCTGGCTCCGTGAGGCCGGGTGGCTTTCGGCATCCATAGGTTGTGACGGTTACCATGGCACCCTTTGCCTGTACCGCCCAGGCTGACGCCGATGCCGCGCAGTATCTCAGGTTGCCCGGTTACGCCTGCGTCACATCTGGTCCGTGGCTCCCACCACTTCCGGTCCAGGGTGTTCTTAAACTCTCTGCACTTTATGGTACACCTCCCCTGACGAAGGACGTGGTCCGAAACGCGCTTCGGGTGGACATGCTTACCCCTAACCCCTGCACAGGATCATTTACAGGTACTTCGGCCAGTATTATTTGTATGTCATATAGTGCATATACAGTTGTGGCCAAAAGTATTGACACCCCTGCAATTTTGTCAGATAATACTCAGTTTCTTCCTGAAAATGATTGCAAACACAAATTCTTTGGTTTTATTATCTTCATTTAATTTGTCTTAAATGAAAAAACACAAAAGAGAATGAAGCAAAAAGCAAAACATTGATCATTTCACACAAAACTCCAAAAATGGCCCAGACAAAAGTATTGGCACCCTCAGCCTAATACTTGGTTGCACAACCTTTAGCCAAAATAACTGCGACCAACCGCTTCCGGTAACCATCAATGAGTTTCTTACAATGCTCTGCTGGAATTTTAGACCATTCTTCTTTGGCAAACTGCTCCAGGTCCCTGATATTAGAAGGATGCCTTCTCCAAACTGCCATTTTTAGATCTCTCCACAGGTGTTTTTTGGGATTCAGGTCTGGACTCATTGCTGGCCACCTTAGAAGTCTCCAGTGCTTTCTCTCAAGCCATTTTCTAGTGCTTTTTGAAGTGTGTTTTGGGTCATTGTCCTGCTGGAAGACCCATGACCTCTGAGGGAGACCCAGCTTTCTCACACTGGGCCCTACATTATGCTGCAAAATTTGATGGAAGTCTTCAGACTTCATAATGCCATGCACACGGTCAAGCAGTCCAGTGCCAGAGGCAGCAAAGCAACCCCAAAACATCAGGGAACCTCCACCATGTTTGACTGTAGGGACTGTGTTCTTTTCTTTGAATGCCTCTTTTTATCTCCTGTAAACTCTATGTTGATGCCTTTGCCCAAAAAGCTCTACTTTTGTCTCATCTGACCAGAGAACATTCTTCCAAAACGTTATAGGCTTTTTCGGGTAAGTTTTGGCAAACTCCAGCCTGGCTTTTTATGTCTCGGGGTAAGAAGTGGGGTCTTCCTGGGTCTCCTACCATACAGTCCCTTTTCATTCAGACGTCAACGGATAGTACGGGTTCACACTGGTGTACCCTCAGACTGCAGGGCAGCTTGAACTTGTTTGGATATTAGTCGAGGTTCTTTATCCAACATCCGCACAATCTTGCGTTGAAATCTCTTGTCAATTTTTCTTTTCCGTCCACATCTAGGGAGGTTAGCCACAGTGCCATGGGCTTTAAACTTCTTGATGACACTGCGCACGGTAGACACAGAAACATTCAGGTCTTTGGAGATGAACTTGTAGCCTTGAGATTGCTCATGCTTCCTCACAATTTGGATTCTCAAGTCCTCAGACAGTTCTTTGGTCTTCTTTCTTTTCTCCATGCTCAATGTGGTACACACAAGGACACAGGACAGTCAACTTTAATCCATGTCAACTGGCTGCAAGTGTGATTTAGTTATTGCCAATACCTGTTAGGTGCCACAGGTAAGTTACAGGTGCTGTTAATTACACAAATTAAAGAAGCATCACATGATTTTTCGAACAGTGCCAATACTTTTGTCCACCCTCTTTTTTATGTTTGGTGTGGAATTATATCCAATTTGGCTTTAGGACAATTCTTTTTGTGTTTTTTCATTTAAGACAAATTAAATGAAGATAATAATAACAAAGAATTTGTGTTTGCAATCATTTTCAGGAAGAAACTGAGTATTATCTGACAAAATTGCAGGGGTGTCAATACTTTTGGCCACAACTGCATTTTCTTTACCAGGTGGTTTACTGATGATACCTGTTGATGAAATACGGCCATTGGCCACGGGTAGTTTACCCATTGGTATTTATATATATATTTATACATACCATTATGGTCATATTCTTGGATAATTACCATTTTCTTGGGGTTATATTACCATCTTAGGGGTCTGGGCGTCCTCTTGTGTTTTTATGGCACTGTTGTGCCTAATGGTTGTACTCACTGACACTGTCTGTCTCTGCATACCTGTTCAATAAAGAATTATGTATTTTTTTACACTAATGGACTGTTTGGTTGTATTTGTGGTCCTTAGAGACTACCCCTTGTTCTGCTTATGTAATTTTTGCGGCTAGTCCATATTGAGTCCGCTTATTGCAGCAAGTATTAATTCACTATGATCTCTTCAACCAGTATTTTGACTACATTGCAGATTTTTTGCATTGGCTTTTGTTCCCATTGTATTCTTGGTAGAGGAAATTCAACTCCTGTGATGGACGGATTCTTACTAATAAATTGTATACAACTGAGAAATGCTTTTATTAACCCGTTAAAGATCTGATCAAAAAGCAAAACTGTGTATTGATGTTATCTACATTGGAGGATTCAATTGAGAACATTTGCAAAACTTCTGTTGCCCAGAATGAACACGAATACTTTGGTCAATGATGCTGTTCTCCTGAATCAAGCATTTATTTATTTACTTTTTACTGAAGGATGATTCCTGAAACAGAAACAGAAAATATACTGTATAGTGAAGTAAAAATGAACTTTTAACCCCTTCACCCCGAAGCCTATTTTCACCTTCCTGACCAGGCCAATTTTTTTCAATTCTGACCAATGTCAATTTATGAGTTAATAATTCTGGAATGTTTTCATGGATCCTGGTGATTCTGTTTTCTTGTGACATATTGTACTTAATGATAGTGGTAAAATTTATTTGATATGACATGTTTATTTGTGAAAAAATTGAAAATTTGACAAAAGTTTTGAAAATTTAGCAATTTTTGAACTTTGAATTCTTATGCACTTAAGTCAAGCAGTTATATCACAAAAAATAGTTAAAAATGACATTTCCCACATGTCTACATTACATCAGAACAATTTTGGAACCAAAAATTCTTTTGTTAGGAAGCTATAAAGGTTAAAAGTTGACCAGCGATTTTTCATTTTTCCAACAAAATTTACAAAACCATTTTTTTAGGCACCACCTCACATTTGAAGTCACTTTTAGGGGCTTATATGACAGAAAATACCCAAAAGTGGCACCAATCTATAAACTGCACCCCTCAAGGTGCTCAAAACCACATTCAAGACATTTATTAACCCTTCAGGTGCTTCGGGAGCTGAAGTAACGTGTAAAAAGTGAGCATTTAACTTTTTAGTCACAAAAATGATCTTATAGTCCTGATGTTTTATTTTCACAAGGGTAACAGGAGAAAATTGACCACTATAGTTGTGCAATTTCTCCTGAGTATGCCGATACCCAATATGTGGGGGAAAACCACTGTTTGGGCACATGGCAAGACTTGGAAGGGAAGGCTCACCTTTTGACTTTTTGAATGTAAAATTGGCAGGAATTGAGAGCAGACACCATTTTGAGTTTGAAGAGCCCCTGATTAGCCTAAACAATGGAAACTCCATACAAGTGACCCTGGTTTGGAAACTGTACACTTCAAGGAACTTATCTAGCTGTGTTATGAGCACTTTGAACCCCCAAGTGCTTCACAGAAGTTTATAACGAAGAGTCGTGAAAATAAAAAAAAAACACATTTTATCCACAAAAATGATCTTTTAGCCCCAATTGTTTTATTTTCACAAGGATAACAGTAGAAAATGGACTGCTATAGTTGTTGTGCAATTTCTCCCGAGTACAGATACCACATATGTGGAGGAAAACCAGTGTTTGGGTGCATGGCAGGGCTTAGAAGGGAAGGAGTGAAGTTTTGAATACAGACTTTGATGTAATGGTCTGCGGGCGTCATGTCGTGTTTACAAAACCCCTAATGTGCCTAAACAGTGGAAATCCCCCATAAGTGACCCCATTTTGGAAACTACACCCCTGAAGGAATTTATCTAAATGCATAGTTTTATAGTAGTGATTATAATGCTTTTTGCTTTACTCGTGTGTGAATTTATAATGTGGTGTTATGTGTAAGTTGTGCGGAGTAAATCAGATTATAAAAGTGTGTTGTTTCACCAGGGTAAAAACAAATTTTATTCATTTGTGGATGAGTGGTATGCTTTGAAGCAGTCCTTAATGCAAAGGCCATTTTTCTCAGGGCAGGTTTCACAATGGTAAATTGTGCCTTTTTGGCTACCCCTCTTGGAGCATACTCTGCACTGTTTTTGTGATTGTCCTTTCTTCGCTGTTTGGGGAAACTCTCTTCGGAAATGTTGACCTGGAAAATGTTGACTGGGATCCTTAACTTCCTGAATGCCAAACATTAGGGCCTTGATGATTACCTCCTGAAACTGAAGGAAGGTCCCCGTATTGCCTGCAGATCGGAATAGCACAAAAGCATTGTGCAGTGCCATCTGTACAATGTGCACGGCCAATTTAAAGCTGTGGGTGTACCCTGAGGTACTTCATCTATAGCAATGTCCCTCTGGGGTGTGTACGCCTCAACACATTTTCTGCTGAAGTGTTCAACCACTGGCTGAATTTTATATAGACGATCAAAGTTTGGATAGTCTTGAGGAGGACACTGTGCATTATCATTATAATGTGCACTCAGCTATAGTGTGTGCTTTTTGACACTATTCCAAAAAACCCTCAGGGGTCAAATGTTGCACACAGCCTAGAGAGTATCCCACATAAAGTCAATTAAAACATAACCTTGAATGAACCATTAAAAGGACAGAACACACAAAAACATTACAAAAAAGTGCTCATGTGAACCAGTGCTCAATAAAAAATGGTTTGGTCTCACCATTGGTATAAGATATAGCATTCCAGCATTAGGGCGTATCCTGCTGGAGAGACGATCCACTCAATGGGGAGCTGGGAGTTGAGACATGGGAAAATCAGTGTTAGTGTATACTATTCTCCTACACTCCCTGTCGTGCCCCAGCGTTACTCCTGTCCTAACAAGGACAGGCCCCAAGTGGATCCTGTAGTGGACACCCCCACTGATAAGGGGAAAAATAGACAGTAGCTCCCTACGCGTTTCTTCCCCAATGGTGGGGATTCATCAGGGGAGTCAAATAGATATAAAGCAGTAGAAAAGGATATATAGAATAAGTGTTGTCCATTAAGTCCACAGGCCCTGCGGTGGCGAGGTGCCTAACAAACTAGTGTGACTGTCCCTGTGGACTCCACTTGGTAGTGACAGGGACAGTCACACTAGTTTGTTAGGCACCTCGCCACTGCAGGGCCTGTGGACTTAACGGACAACACTAAACTGTGTTCCAAATTATTATGCAAAAAGAGTTTAGGAGTGATAAGGTTAGAATTTTTTTGTTTGTCATTTAAACTCATTGATGGTGATGTGTGTCAGGGCTCTTTATATCACTGAAAGCAATTGCAGATACCTGTGCAAATTAGTTTGGCAGGTGTGTCCAAATAAAGGCAAGACTACTTAAGAAGGCTGTTCCACATTATTAAGCAACCTACATTTTTTGCCAAAATGGGAAAGAAAAAGGATGTGTCGGCTGCTGAGAAGCAACAAATTGTGGAGTATTTAGGTCAAGGCATGACTACAATCAACATTGCCAAGACACTTCATCGTGATCATCGCACAATCAAGAAGTGTGTAGCTGATTCCCAGCACACACGTGTGCGTGCTGATAAGGAAAAATTGAGGACTCTTTCCAACAGGCAATTGCGTCAGGTTAAAAGAGCAGCTGCAAAAATGCCTGGTCATAGCAGCAGACAAGTTTTTGAAGCTGCTGGTGCCTCCAACGTCCCCCGAACAACAAGATGCAGGGTCCTTCAGAGGTTTGCAGCTGTGCCTAAGCCATCCTGTCGACCACCTCTATCCACTGCACACAAGCAGAAACGGCTCCAGTGGGCCAAACGATACATGAAGACTGACTTCCAAACTGTTTTGTTCACCGATGAGTGCCGTGCAACGCTCGATGGTCCAGATGGATGGAGTGGAGGATGGCTGGTTGATGGACACCGCATGAAAACACGGCTAAGGCGCCAACAAGGAGGAGATGGCGTAATGTTTTGGGCTGGAATCATGGGGAGAGAGATTGTCGGCCCCTTTAGGATCCCTGAAGGGGTAAAGATGAACTCCATAATCTATGTGGAGTTTCTAAAACAGCACTTCCTGCCATGGTTCAAGAGGAAGAACCGTGCTTTCCGCAGCAAGATCATTTTCATGCCTGATAATGCACCGTTTCATGCTGCAAAAAACACATCTGCATCTCTGGCTGCTATGGGCATAAAAGAGGACAAACTTATGGTGTGGCCACCATCTTCCCCTGACCTCAACCCAATTGAGAACCTCTGGAGCATCATCAAAAGGAGTGTCTATGATGACGGGAGGCAGTTCACATCTAAGCAACAGCTCTGGGAAGGTATTCTGTCCACATGCAAAACAATTGAAGCACAAACCATCCAAAAACTGACAAATTCAATGGATGAGAGAGTTCAGAAGCTTCTTTCGAACAAGGGGTCCTATGTGCAAATGTAACATCACCTAGAATAAAGTTTTGACTTGAAAACTGATTGATTTCATTTTGTAATAAGCTGATAATGCTTATAATTTCACAATTGACCATTTTTTTGTTCAAAATAAAAATAAAAAGGTTGAAAACTGCTGTGCATAATAATTTGGAACATGCATTTTGAGTGTTTCTTATTTTTAAAAATATACTGTTTTCATAGGCAGTTTGTTCAAAACATTGCAATTATACTAGAATATTAGATGTCTGGAAAATAACAATGACTGCAATTCATATAGGTAATTTAGAGAAAATATGAGGAAATATTTTTTGCATAATAATTTGGAACACAGTGTATCCTTTTCTACTGCTTTATATCTATTTGACTCCCCTGATGAATCCCCACCATTGGGGAAGAAACGCGTAGGGAGCTACTGTCCGTTTTTCCCCTTACCAGTGGGGGTGTCCACTACAGGATCCACTTGGGGCCTGTCCTTGTTAGGACAGGAGTAACGCTGGGGCACGACAGGGAGTGTAGGGGAATACTTTACATTAACACTGATTTTCCCATGTCTCAGCTCCCCATGAGTGGATCGTCTCTCCAGCAGGAGCTAGATCTTATACTAATGGTGAGACCAAACCATTTTTTATTGAGCACTGGTTCACAAGAGCACTTTTTTGTAATGTTTTTGTGTGTTATGTCCTTTTAATGGTTCATTCAAGGTTATGTTTTAATTGGCTTTATGTGGGATACTCTCTAGGCTGTGTGCATTATCATTATAATGCAAACATTTTTGGATTGCTTCAAATCTTGTCCTTGTCATGGCCATGCGGAATACCGGCGTACTGTAGAGTATACCAGTACTCCAGTATTGCTGAAGCTTTGGTTTTCTGATTATGCCCATATGCAGCACAATGCCCCAAAATGTCATTATCTCTGCTGCATTTACAGGGATCCATGTGGCGTATGACGTCTTGGGATTTTGGGTGCAAAATTGATGGGCATACAAGTTTGTCTGGGCCACCATAACATTCATTATTTTCTCACTGAAAACATTTTTGAAAAATTCAATTTCAGTGAAGCCAGTGGTGACAAACTGGATTCCTGAGTTGCCGATGAAACCCGGAATGACGGGCTGATAATTTTAGGAGGGTGAAATCCATATGCGATCGATTGCTGCAGGAGTTGCCTGGGTCCTAGGTCACCTTGCTGGGGGTCCTTCCTCACAAGATGAGAAGGAGGAGGAATAAACGAATGTGAGATCTTCCTCACTGGATGAATCCATGTCGGAGGCAAGGAAGGCATAAGCCTCCTCTGGTGAATAGTGCCTTCTTGACAAATGGGCCATTTTTATTTTATTTTTCAAAACCCTGGGGATGTGTGTGTAAGTGGTGCTTTTACATGTGTAATGTGCGGGGCTTGTGTATAGGGTACTATTTATAATAAAAAAGACAGAAAGAAAAAAAGTAAAGCAAAAAAATGAAGAAGAAACACTTACAGTAGAAGAAAAAAATGAAAATAAAAATCAGATGTAAAAAAAAAGTTTGTATAAAAAAAAAATTACAGACGTTCACTACACTAATGCCCTCCCTATAAATTTACCTAATGAAAATAATTCTTCTTTTACAAAAGAAAAATGAATGTCACCAGCAATATGCCGCACGTGATATGTGAACAGCGTCCAGAGGAGAGGAGGCAAGTGAGGGTCCCCTGCCACCTCCTTACACACTAATCAATCTTTCCTGAGAAGAGTAGATTGGTCAGCAACCAGGCTTTGTGTACCTACGTATATTGATTTGACAAAGTCTATGTGAAACCCACTCTTCAATTTAATTTCCTTAATTAAAACCCTTTTAATCAATTCGCTATTGGAGAAGTAATGAGCACAGAGGTTTACTTTCTTTTCTCTCTGCACTCAGTATGTTTATTCAGTGTGCTCAATAAAATGTATGAATGATACCATTCTATGACTGTTATTTATTCTCTTAGATTGTGTGTGTCTATAATTTTGACTTAGATAACAATCTGCCCTCATTTTTATTAGTACTCGTATTCAATGAATAATTGTAGGTAATTCCATGTGGTTCAAAGACTTTTCTCGTTACTCTATATTGCTTTATATTGCTTTTTATTTTCAGCATTTCGGTAAATAAATTAGAAAATCTATATTTTTTGCAGAAAATAAAGTCATCATGTAAAACGTTCTTTTTTTTCAATTTTTAATAAAAAAGATTACATAGTTACTAATTAAAATTCTGCCATTTTGTGCTATTTGATGTTTAATATAATAATTCTAATTCATTTTTCTGTAATCTTTTTACTACAATTTTTGTTTCACCAGATTGCATGCTTTCAACTGTGTCCAAACCCCATGGACAGTTTTGGTAGGTTCTACTAAATTTGATGGATCTTCTAGGAAAATCTTTGGATGGAACCTGTTTTCAGGTTTTTCAACCCTAAACTTATCGCTTCTAAATTCTATGTAAAGCATGTGAAATGTTGATCTTTGTGCTATAAGTGTTTTTCTCCATTTTCTAGAAATACATGTGCAAATGTTTATGCAAATGAGCTCGCAAGTGCAAGGGTTTGTCAAGCACTTACAGTTCTCCAACCTCACTCCCTTTTTCTGCTCTCGCCGCCAGCCTCCTGTCAGTGACTATCAGGTCACTTTGCTCTTTGACCTGCTGATTGTCCAAGATGTTGAGCTAGCGCCATCACTCCCGGGTGCTGCGTATACGCAGCTAAATTGTCCAGCTCTCACAATGTCATCAGGTCATAAGCAAGCGCCGTTCCTGGAAAAGATGGCGCTTGAGTGAGGTCTCAGGTGGAGAAGCAGGTCACAGAGAAGAGTGACCTGACAGTCCTGGTCAGGAGGTTGGCAACAGGAGGAGAAGGAGTGAGAGTCCAGAGAACTGTAAGTACAGGCAAAGCTCCTAGGAATTGCAAGCTTAATTGCCTACACTTTCATCAGTGGCTTTCTAGAAAAAGGACAAATGGACTTGCACACAAAGATATCAACATAATCAACATTTCAAACTCTTTTCGTTGATTTTATGTCTATAAACCTGCTGACAGGTTCCCTGTGTGCCGATCATAATATTTTAAATATTTTTTTCTGCTATAAACTTTACAGATATTTTATATTGAATGGCTTTTGGTGACTAAAGAAAAATATAATTAATCCATGAACTTATCCTGACAAACCATGTTTCTGGTGTCTTCTTTCATGTAAAAACTTTTGTCGGCATAAATTTTAGCTATGTATTCTGACATATGATGTAGGGGAAGAGACCCTGATTCCAGTGATGTGTCACTAGGTTATGTTTTGCCATTTCACTAAAATCATTGTTTTATCAGCAGGAGACTAGAGGACTAGGTGTCTCGTGGCTCATTGTCTAACCCCATTGATTAGCAGTTTTATGTCAATATACAGTGTACACAGAAAGCTGCCAATCAGTGGTGTGGACAGGGTTATACAGGTCTCAGCTTTCCGACCTCTGCTAGATCTGCAGCACATATACTAAAATTGCAACGATACAGAGAAGATTAGAATGGCCGCTGCGCTAGGATGACATGCAAATCCGTAGATCTGCAGTAGAGAAAACTGCAATTCTATCACGTCTGTACCCAGTAAGCTAAATGACACATTGCTGTAATCAGGTTCTCAGCTCCAACATCATGCTGCTGTCAGATTACATAGTAATAACATGCTGACAGATTTTGTTATCCCGTTACTAGAAGGTTTAATTGTCTTACTTTCCTCGGTTTATTATTTTTGGAATGCTCATCTTTTTTTTCACATTCACATAGTATCTAAGAATCTATCATGGGTAATTACTTCTCGTCATGTGCATGTTTGCATGTTTTTGACACAGCAGGTGCTTCACCCTTAGCGATAACTGGCCTCCAGATAAATTTAGATTAATCTCTGAGTCCTGGCACTCGATATTCAAAGTGTCTAATCATTTACCTCGAATCGAGATTATGATAATTCCTGAAACAGTAGTAATTTTTTGTGGAAATTTCAGCTTATTGCATTGATTCATCATTTGATATATTAAAATCATGCATGTTACAGAAATTCTTAATTTGGAGAAAGTAAGACTTACGGTCAACGGAAATCAAGGTCAAAGGGAACTCGGGAAGTTTGCTCTGGATCGGTGCCATTTTACACTGGTACATAAAAGACTTCCTTAGAAATGTATCATTTGAAAGTTTAGAAACCACTGCAAATAATTACAATAAAGTTTTTATTTTTCATAAGAATGAGATAAGTGGTTTTGAGGTTGTTCCTGTTTTATTGTTTTCTTATAAATCGAGGAAGGATATTTTTAGGTATGAAACTTTCCAGTTTCCAAGTAGGACAATGATTCTTAAAATGCATAAAACTACTGGAGAACATATTTGAGTTTAGATTAAAGCAGTTATTAAACACTATATACCGCCAAAGAATATTAAATCCCAGTTTATTGATATTGCCACTGGGTGTAAATCATAATTTGAAAGGACTAAAAATGTGTGCTCTTCCCTTACCATAGATGGAAAAGCCTGGAATGGTTGTAACATTCATAGAGCAGCAAAGTAGCAGTCATTTTTATTTCTTGTATCTCAGATAAAAAAAATTCTGTACATAGCAGCAAAATGACACAAACATTTTAACTGGCATAGGGATCTATGTCTGAGTCATAGTCAGAAATTTGGCAGGCTGTATGGACACCATGATAATTGTGCTATATACGCAATATAGCAATTGAGTCGTGAAAGGTAGCGTTGAGCGTATTTGTTTGGGTTCCTTCTTATTCAGCAAGCTACAGCGCTTACCTAATAAGCTGCAGAGGGAACCCAGCTTCCTGGATCGCGCTGGCTGAACAGCTGATCAGCACCTGTGACCGTGACCCAGTCATGACACATGCAGCTGCGATGCCGATCAGCTGATCAGCCGGGTTCCCTCTGCAGCTTATTCGGTAAGCGCTATAGCTTGCCGAATAGGAGGGAGCCCGAACAAATACTTTAAGTGAAAGGAGAAGAAGCCATCCTGGTGTAATGAATTGGTAGTCTTCCATTGTAATATTGGCGTGGAGTCAAACTGGTCTGACCAAATCTCATAATCTTGTAGCCATATTGGATAGGTAGCTCACAGGTCATTTCATTTCCCATCGGAAACAGATCTTTACCAAGAGGATTGTAAATTTTTCAAGAAGAAAGTAGAAAACTTGAGCAACTAAACTAACATTGCCACAGCTTTCAAAGACGGCAACTAATTGGCTTTGATGGCTTTTCTCCAGGACTGCAGATCTGAATTTCTTTTTTTATTTGGACAACTTATCCCAGAATTAGATAATCATTTTTAAAGACAAGGTGGAAAATCACATTGAATTATAAAGACAAGTAAAACAAACACTGCTCATATACAACCAGCTTGAAAAAAAAAATCATGGACACATCTTTTTTTTTTTCACGGGCGTCGGAAAGAGTGCCCAAGTTTTAAGACTTTCAGGTATTTTTGGACGATTGCTTTCCTACCTGCTTGGTTCATTATCAACAGTGATGTGGACCCACACAATCTGTTTAGGATTTTTACTCTCCTTGTTTCACACATTTTTGGTCATTTGTATCCATTCTCTTTGGATTTGAATCTCACACCACTCGTATGTTGCTATAGGCTGAATATTAAAGGCTCACATACATATTAGACTAATGTTGGCTGCACCCGCCACTATCAATGGGTTCGGATGACAGTCTAATATGTGTGGAGGCGTAAGGGGAGATGTCCACCTGGCTTGTACAACAGTCTAATGTGTGTGAGGGTGTCATGGGAGTTGTTGATCGGGTTTGTTCGATTTTGGATTGCCAATTGTATTGTTCTTCCAAGGATAAGCTGCCGGCCGACTTAACAACCAGCAGATTTTTTACAAACAACACAGGATCACTTAGCCAAACAGGTGCTCCTTTGTATGAGACAGCCGGCCAACATGGCTGTCAGCTGAACATTCGGCCGAAGCATCATTTGGCCAACAGTCATCTAATGTTTATGGCCAGCTTAAGGCTTTGACCAATTTTCTAATCCTGAGTCATTTACAAATTCTCATTCTCTTTTGTTGTGAATTGTTTAGCCCACTCTAACCATTCAGTGATTCTGCATTTTTATTCCCAAGAAATTAGATTCATGGACAATTATTCTCTAAGAATTCAATATCCCTTTATATGCCCTGGGGAAATCTCTAGACCCCAGAGTATAATATACATAATATGAAAAAGGTTTTTATCTTACCTTACCGCTCACCTCTCCAGCGTCTCTGCTACTCACCGCCACCCATATGGTCCTTGATGCATCTTATGAACCCCACCACTTCTGCATCCAATCAGGTGGATTTGTGCATTATGATTAGCTGTTGAACTGCAAAGGGCTCATATATTGTTTTTTGCACAGGGGCCCTCTTCTGTCTGTGTTCACTCCTGCTTAGGCCTGTTTCACACTTCAGTTTTTTCTGTCAGTCTAAATCCGCCAAAATAGCAGAAAACGGATCCGCAGGCAGACTGACAGAAACGGGGGACAGCGGATCGGCGGATGTATGGATCCGCCGACAGTAAAAATTTAAAGGAACCGCACCTGGAAAAAAGGAGAGAGAGAGAGAAAATTTTCTTCCAGCAGCCAGAAAAGATTCAGGGTTAAAAAGGGAAAATGCGGATCCGTGAAGCAAAAAAAGTTACAAGCTCCGTTCGGTGATCTCGGCGGACGCCTAAATTCTCGCGGATCCGCACAAACACAGACGCAACGGACGATCATCAGTCAAAATCCGTCCACAATGCCTGTCAATGGGGAAAAAAACGGATCCGCAAAGAGAAATGGCGGATCCGTGTTTTTTGCAAAATGGCGGATTTTGACTGATGGTGACAAACGGAAGTGTGAAACAGGCCTTACCGTATATCCTCACTTATCAATCATTTACAGATAACTAATAAATAGTTTTGGTGACAAACCACCTTTTAAAATCACCAAGGTATAAGAAAGAGAATTTATCTGGAAAATGTGTCATCCTTTGATAGCAATTATGGAAACATTAATCTACCAAGGTCACGTATGATATTTTTTGAAAGAGACAGTTTATGAAAAGTTCTGCCAATGTCACCATTAGGGAATGAGCAGACAGTAAACATTAAAGTTGATATTCTGTAACCTAGCCAATTTTGTTAACTGGAACTAACATCAGAGTCTGAAATTGAAAAGGATTCACCGCGCTAACTGAGGGAAAAAAAAAACTGATTACACGGATACTCACTTAATGGTGTGAGAAGGAACCCAAGGTCAGAGGTGATTATTGATGTCAGGGATGCTTCACTCTGTTTGGTGACCCATATATAGGAAAAACTGCTGGATAAAGTAGTAAGAATTTTTAGGATTGTACTGACCAATAGAAAAGGTAGCAAGCTGCTGCCTGAGCAGATGGTACTCACTTGAGTATGTCCAGATGCAATGGTGAATGTTACCGATGTCAGATTTAGGTGATTTTAGATCCAGAATAATCTGATTCTTAACTGGGGATATAGCAGTGACAGTAAAGCCCCCGTTACACACTGCGATATCGCTAGCAATATCGCTGTAAAGTCACCGATTTTGTGACGTTACAGCGATATTACTAGCGATATCGCTGTGTCTGATACTTACCTCCGACCGGCTCCCCCGCTGGTTATCGCTGATCGCGCGAGAAGCTGCTGGACCATTCCTCGTCGGTCACTTCCTGCTGCGCTTCCTGCTGTGACGATGAGCGACGCATGGAGCCGGGCGGGATGACGCAGGATCGCCGCGTCTGACAGGTAAGTAGCGATCCCCGTCCCCAGCGATGTCGCTAGTGAGATCTGCCTGTGTACAGGCAGCTCGCTAGCGACCACCTAGTGATGCACCAGCGATCCTGACCGCGTCATATTGCTGGTTGGGATCGCTGGTGCATCGCTAGGTGTAACGGTACCCTAACACGTAACAATGACAAGTTTGGCCTGAGGTAGAGATAATAGTTACGTAACAGTTACTTTTTTTTCCTCAGTTAGCGCGGTGAATCCTTTTCAGTCTCTGATTCAGCTCTTTTAAACAGGCACCGGCAGAGAGCCTGTTTTTCACCAGCCGCTTCTGGGATCTTTTACACATTTTTAAGTGGACTAGCGCCAGTGTGTTTATTGTTACTTGTTTTAACATCAGAGTCTGTTAAATATTACATCAATTTCTTTGGATAGTTTGTGTTATGAAGTATATCAAATCGCATAATAAATTATCCAATATAAAAATTTCAATTAATATGTTAATTGCAGAAAACTTCAATAATAATACTAATAAATTTTATTTCTATAGCGCCGACATATTCCACAGCACTTTACATTTCAGAGGGGATTTGTACAGACAATAGACATTACCACATAACAATAATCACATAGATCATAACAGATACCAAGAGGAGTGAGGGCCCTGCTCGCAAGCTTACAGTCTATGAGGAAAGAGGTAGACACGAAAGGTGGGTGGTAATTGCCCTGATTGTATGGACCAGCCATAATGTTAAGTGTGTAACAGTACAGACACAGCGGGGTAATGGATGCATAAAGCATGTGGGAACATGATGCTGGGAACCTGGTTATGGTAAAACTTTTGACTGTGCCACACAGGGATAGATTAGGTTAATGTGTTGAGGCAATAAGCCAGTCTGAATAAATGCGTTTTCAGGGCATACTTAAAATTGTGAGGATTGGGGACTAATCGTATTGACCTGGGAAGTGCATTCCAAAGAATTGGCGCGGCACGTGTAAAGTCTTGGAGACGGGAGTGGGAGGTTCTGATTATTGAGGATGCTAACCTCAGGTCATCAGCAGAACAGAGAGCGCGGGTAAGGTGGTACTGAAACAAGGGAGGAGATGTAGGGTGGTGCTAAGCCATGGAGGGCTTTGTGGGTGAGGGTAATAAGTTTATACTGAATTCTGGAGTGGATGGGTAGCCAGTGTAATGACTGGCACAAGGTAGAGGCATCGGTGTAACGATTGGTGAGGAATATGATCCTGGCTGCAGCATTCAAGACAGATTGGAGAGGGGAGAGTTTGGTAAGTAGGAGACCAATTAGAAGAGAGTTACAATAGTCGAGACAAGAATGAATAAGAGAAACAGTGAGTTTTTGCAGAGTCAAAAGTAAGAAAATGTCGAATTCTAGAAATGTTTTTGAGGTGCAGATGACAAGAGCGAGCCAGTGATCGGATGTGGGGGGCAAAGGAAAGCTCGGAATCAAGTATGACCCCAAGACAGCGGGCATGTTGCTGGGGAGTAATAGTGGAGCCACACACGGAAATGGCAGTGTCGGGTATAGGTACATTAGTAGTGGGAGGAAACACAAGGAGTTCAGTCTTTGACAGGTTCAGTTTCAGATATAGTGAGGACATGATGTTAGACACAGTGTTTAGACAATCGCCGGTGTTTTATAGAAGGGCAGGCGTGATGTCAGGAGAAGAAGTGTATAATTGGGTGTCATCAGCATTGAGATGGTACTGGAAACCAAATCTACTGATTGTTTGACCAATAGGGGCAGTGTACAAGGAGAAGAGAAGGGGTCCTAGAACCGATCCTTGAGGAACCCCAACAGTAAGGGGAAGGTGAGAGGAGGAGGAACCGACAAAAGCTACAGTAAAGGAGCGGTCAGAGAGATAGGAGGAGAATATTTAGAAAATGTTAAACACTATGGGATAAGCGTATAACCAAAGTATATGCGCTCTTCAAGTCACCAGAATGCTGGAGTCAGTCACAGGCTTCAGCTTTCCTGTAACTTCAGAACGCACCAAGCATTGTGTCTGATGCTGGCCTCAGGAGCGGTCAGCCCTGTATCCACAGTATTAGGCTACCTGCACATGTTGCGGATTTGCCAGTGGAATTTTCTGGGCAGATTCTTCCTCTCTTGGCAGAAGATGCAAGAAAAATTCCATGCATTTTTTATGCGGATTTTCATGCATTTTTTTCATGCAGATTTGTATGCATTTTTGTTAGCTAAATAAAAATGTTATTTAACAAAAAAAAAAAGAATTGTGATGTCATTTCTTTGTCCAACCTCTTCTTTTACATACTCCATTGAAGACCATAATGTCATCACATACCATGTTCTAAAGTAATGTTTATATGCAGTTGTATTTAATGCAGCCAAATTAAACAACAAAAACGTTTCGGCCTCATGTGGCCTTCATCAGTTAGCATATAAATGAGGCCACTGGTAAGTAGCAATATATGTGGGCGCAATGCAGCCCAGCGTCCTTACAGATGTCTAAGGATTGTGCGTGTGATGCCTGCAGTGGCAGACTGTCGAACGGTGGATACCGTGTCACTGCAGGCAGCACGCGCATTTATATGCTAACTGATGAAGGCCACATGAGGCCGAAACGTTTTTGTTGTTTAATTTGGCTGCATTAAATACAACTGCATCTATTCAGAAGTTGAGTGCCAAGTTTTTCTTACTTTACACAAGGTGTGGGACACTACTTGTGCACCTCTCCAAGTAGTGCATATGGTGTTCTCTTTTTACCTAAAGTAATGTTTACACACACAAAACAAATATAAGTCAATATTTATATATCTATAGATAGATATATCTACAGATATACTGTACATATAAATAGATATATCTATAGCTAGAAAGATAAATAAATAAACATAACATATTCTATTTATCTATAGATATATCTATGTATAGATATATCTATAGATAGATATATTCTATTTATATATCCATCTATAGATAGATATATTCCATTTATCTATTTATATATCATCTATAGATAGATATATCTATAGATAGATGTATAAAGTGATAAATAGAACATACCTAAAAATAGATATATCTATCTATAGTGCTGGGTATTGAGGTGCGAAACTCGTGCGAGTTTCTTGCAAGTGTGATCCCGGCCATAAACGCAATATATGTTTAATTTAAAAAAATGGGGAAAAAAATTGCTTGGGCTCCCACACAATTTTCTAGTCTAGAGAGTGAAAGCCAGCGACTGGGGCAGATGTTTATTGCCTGGGAAGGAAGGGGATAATACCCATGGATCTTCCCAAGCCATTAATATAAGCCCACAGCTGTCTGCATAGCCTTTACTGGCTATTAAAATAGAGGGGCAAACCAAAAAGATGACATGGCATCCCCCTATAATTTATAGCTAGAAAAGGCTATGCAGACAGCTGAGGGCTGATATTAATAGCATAGGAAGGGGCCATGGATATTGCCCCCCCCGCTACAAAGACCAGCTCTCAGCCGCCCCAGAAATGGTGCATCTGTAAGATGCACCAATTCCGGCACTTAGCCTCTCTATTCCCACTGCCCTGTAGCAGTGGCATATGGGGTAATAGTTGGGCAGTTGATGTCACCTTTGTGTTGTAAGGTGACCTCAAGCCCGGCTTAGTAATGGAGAGGCGTCAATAAGATACCTATCCATTACTAATCCTATAGTTCTTAAGGGGTTAAATAAACACACAGCCAGAATAAAGTATTTTAATGAAATAAAGCACTAAACACGGTTTCCCATCTTTATTGTACTCCTAATTCCTGTGACACCATCGATTACCTGTAAAAAAAAATAAAATAATAAACCAACACAAATACTCCCTGTTCTGACATAATCCATTTAAATAACGAGTGTCCCACTACGATCTCCCCTATAGAGCTGTCACATCAGGAGATGTGACCGCTCTACAGGGCCTCCAGTGACACACTGACAGGAGATAATGGTTCCTGCAGTGTTATCACTGAGGGTTCACTGAAGTTCAGGCTCTCACTTTACAGCACTGCTGCATGAGAATTTTCCCACTCAGCAGTGCCACAAGTGACAGCATGAACTCTAGCGACTTCTGACAGCGGAGTGATCAACTGCAGGAGGATAACTGCCATCATTATATCACCGGAGGCCCCTGGAGAGCAGTCACATCTGCCAATGTGACAGCTCTACACGGGTGATCACAGTGGGACAATCGTTATTAAATGGATTACGTCGGAACAGGAAGTATACTGTTGGTTTATTTCTTTTTTGCAGGGGATTGAGGGCATCGGGGATTAGCTGTATGCTGAGTATGTACTGTATGTGTGTATGTGGGTATTTTTTTACACTTGAACTCAGTAGCCGGGTGATGGCACTACTACTGTCCCATCATCAGCTAATACAGTCACTGTAGCAGACATAGCTGGATGGGACTTGTAGTCCTATTTGACGATGCGTGCCTACACACAGACCCACATACACACACACAGCCCTGCACACCCCCGCAGACACCCGCACACACACACACCCGCTCACATTCTCTTCACATGCACAGTCTCCGCCCACACACAGTCTCTAACCACACACTTTTCCTCCTCCCAATCTGCAGCATTTCTCGCATGCAAATCTGCAGCAAAACCGCAGATCTTTTTAAACCTGTGGTTTTGCTCCGGATTTGCCTGACTCAATGGTAGTCAATGAGTGCAGAAACGCTGCAGAACCGCAAAAAGAATTAACATGCTGTGGAAAATAAATCGCTGCATTTCCATACGTACTGTATTTTTCCGCAGCATGTGCACACCAAATTCAAGATTCCCATAGATTAACACTTTGTGCACTACATTGCAGATTTTGTGCAATTCCGCGCATTCAAAAATCCAAAATGCTGCAGATCGGCATCAAAATCTGCAACGTGTGCACACAGCCTTAGTGCTACGTGAGCATGCCTTTCTTGTGTTTTTTTATCTTAAGAGCATTCCTGCCTAAAAAAATTATTTTTGTGTCAGATAAGACATTAAGAACTGATAAATGACTGAGCAACAGGATAAAAAACTACATTAGCTTTCATAACCAGGTTAGCTGTTGGTTACTTTATGTTTTATGAGCATAGAAATAAGTCATTTTTCACATAAAATAAGGCTACTAAATAACAATGTAAGCCATTCTCAAATTATACATTTCTACCCACAACCCTATAATTGCCCATATATAAATAAATCAGGTGTTAAAGCAGCATAGTTTGGTTGTTATATTTGTGCTTCACTTACAAACATATTGACAAAAGTGAAAAACTGAAGATCAGTCATATCAATTGCCAATTTTGGTTTAGTTTCTCGCTTACTTATTGGTAATATATTCTAAATTTGAACAACAGAGGAGGAGGAAGTCTATAAACTACCATCAAAGAGTATAATCCTTTAAAATAGAATTTTATTAAGTCATTCACTAAAATTAGACAGGTAATAGCAAACTGCTGGACACCAGTTAAACAGGGACAGGTGTTACCAGTAGAGATGAGCGGAATGAGCGGAACTGGTCGGTCAGTTTCAAAAATCTCCGACTTTCGCCAAAGTCGGGTTTTGCCGATCGAAACCAGACCCTAGCGTGAGGTCGGCCATGAGGTCGCCGATCAGCACGCCAAAGTCTCGTTTCAAATGATGCTTTCAGCGCCTTTTCTCACCCAATGATGGAGGACGCACACTGTGGGCAACGCGATGACATGCGCAGCGGCCAGCACCATCTTAGAGAAGGGCATTGAAGTGATTGGCTGGCTTTGTGTGGCATCACAGTGGGTATAAAAGGCTGTGAACGCCGACCGCCATCTTACTTCTGCCGACGATCTTACAATAGGGAGAGGTGCTGCTGCTGATTCTGAGCAGGGAGAGCGTTAGGCAGGGAAGAAGAAAAAAAAACTGCTTCTGCTGATAGCGCTTTTCACTGTTCAGTTAGTGTGCAGGGAAAGGGGAGGATTTTTGTTGTGTGCAACAGCGCTGGTGGTGATTAGGCTGCCTTTTAAGGCTACCTGCTAGCTGCATTGCTGTGTGCACACTGCTGTTCAAACTGCTTTTTTCAATGCACTCCAAATTTTATTATTTTGTCCTGGTGAGTTACTGAGCGTTCATTTTTTCACACACCGTCTAGCGGTGTACGCTCCTCACACACTACCGTGTCCCGGCTGGTATCACGGACAAATAGAAGCTATCTGGATGTGACTCTGGAAGAAAAAGCTGAGAAGTTTGTCCGTTTTTCCAGACCTACACCTTAGAGTTGTGTCCATTTTTCAAACAGTTTCGTATATCTGCTGTTTGATAACAGTCAAAACTAGACAGAGACAGCGTGTGTCAGTCCGTATACAAATACACAGAGCTTTACAATTTTCCATACAGACACCTTCTAGCGGTGTACGCTCCTCACACACTACCATGTACCGGCTGGTATCACGGACAAATAGAAGCTATCTGGGTGTGACTCTGGAAGAAAAAGCCGAGGAGTTTGTCCGTTTTTCCAGACCTACACCTTAGAGTTGTGTCCGTTTTTCAAACAGTTTCGTATATCTGCTGTTTGATAACAGTCAAAACTAGACAGAGACAGTGTGTGTCAGTCCGTATACAAATACATGGAGCTTGACAATTTTACATACACAAACCATACAGCGGTGTACGCTCCTCACACACTACCATGTACTGCCTTCTAGCACGGACAAATAGAAGCTACCTGTGTGTGACTCTAGAAAAAAAAGCCGAGGAGTTTTTCCGTTTTTCCAGACCTACACCTTAGAGTCGTGTCCATTTTTCAAACAGTTTCGTATATCTGCTGTTTGATAACTGTCAAAACTAGACAGAGACAGCGTGTGTCAGTCCGTATACAAATACACGGAGCTTGACAATTTTATATACCAACACCATACGGCAGTGTACGCTCCTCACACACTACCGTGTACTGCCTTCTAGCACGGACAAATAGAAGCTACCTGTGTGTGACTCTGGAAAAAAGCCGAGGCGTTTTTCTGTTTTTCCAAACCTGCACCTTAGAGTCGTGTCCGTTTTTCAAACAGTTTCATATATCTGCTGTTTGATAACGGTCAAAACTAGACAGAGACAACGTGAGTCAGTCCGTATACAAATACACGGAGCTTCACAATTTTACATACACACATCATACAGAGCTGTCCAATTCTCCAACAGTTTTGCATATCTGCCTTTCGCATTACAGCCACTTTTATACCTAGTCAGCGTGTGTGTGACACTCCGTAAATACATATACGGAGATTGCTAGTTGCACAAAAATTGTATACAGCTGTACACTTCTGATACAGTTCCGTATATCTGTTTGTTGGATTACGGTCCAATACATACTGTGAGACCGTCTGTGACTAACATAATATATACGTTGATTTAATTTGTTTAATACACCTTACACAGCTGGACGCTCTTCATACAGTACCATCTCTCTGCTGGTATTTTTGGTACATTTTCCCAAACATGAGGAAGTATGGTGGAAGAGGCCGTGGACGTGGGCAGGGGGGCGCAGCCGGTACTGATGGTAGTGGTGCATCGGCTGATTCTGGCAAAAGCACAATAGCAGCTAAGGCAGGAGGTGTTGCGCCTGCGTCATCCTCTGGCCCAAGAAGACCTGTAAGGTTGCCTTTTCTTGGAGTAGGAAAACCGCTTTTAAAGCCGGAGCATCAGGAGCAGGTTTTGGCGTACATTGCTGAAACAGCCACCAGCTCTATTGCCTCCTCTTCTGAACGGTCGAAACCTGCAAGCACGGAGTCGTCAGTGCAGGGTTCTGGTCATAAAAAACCCCTTTCCTTGTGTCCTTCACCCCCACCAAAAGTAAAGGATGCGGCAGCCCACACTTCAGATTACTCTATGGAGCTCTTTTCACATACCATGCTTGGGTTATCCAGTCATATCCTGAATTTCCCAGTCCAACATGAATCTTACATGGAGTGCACTGATGCACAGCCACTGCTAGATGATTCTGCTGGTACATCGACCCAGAGCACTACATTGTCCTCTCAGTCTATTGAGGCAGAATCTGGCCCTGATGAAACCCAGGTGCCCCTTCCCGCATACTATACCACCTTACATGGTGACACAGAGGAAGGTAAAGAGGAAGGTGCAGATGACTTTGAAGAGGAGGAGGTGATGGATGACCCAGTTCTGGACCCGGATTGGCATCCATTGGGGGAGGAGGGTGGTGCTGGCAATAGTTCAGATAAGGAGAAGGATCCGCAGCAGGCATTGACATCGCAGCAGCAGTTATCTAGCAGGCCCGTAGCTGTCCTAAAACATGGAACAAAAATTAAAAGAGTTGCAGGACAGCTTGACCAGATGGTCAACTTAGCACAGCGTGCAAGGCCAGAAAATGTTTACCATAGTAGGAAGAGTGCAGTGTGGCACTTCTTTGTCCAAAATCCTACTGATGAGGCAAAGGTTACCTGTACGAAGTGCGGAAGGACCTTTAGCCGAGGTAAACAACTCAGAAATTTGAATACTAGTTGCATGCTTAGACATTTAATCAACATGCACTTGCAAGCATGGATGGACTACAAAACCTCAGGTAGCACATGTGCACCTGCTCCGACTGAAGGTAGCCAGCAACGCTCCATCGCTACCCCCACTGTAAGACCACCGCCACCATTAAGCACACTACCAGCACTAAATGTGAAGGTGTCATCGCAAGGCCAAAGCACTCAGGGAATCACAATGGTTTTGCAACACAACACTGAATCTAGGACATCACCACCAATACCATCACCAACCCCCTCTCACTCCATCCGGTCCACTCCTACTTCCCCCATATGCAGCTGTCCAGTCCAGCTCACCCTACCAGACACTCTGAGTAGGACAAGAAAGTACTCATCCTCTCATCCGCGTACACTTGTTTGAACGCCTACATTACCAAACTAATCTCATTAGAGATGATGCTCTACCATTTGGTTGAAAGCGAAGCTTTCCGTGACCTAATGGCCTACGCTGTCCCACGCTATGACCTAACCAGTCGGCACTTCTTTTCTCGAAAAACCATCCCTGCCCTCCACCGGCATGTGAAATACCGCATTGTCCATGCACTAAAACAGTCAGTGAGTGGAAAGGTGCACCACACAACGGATGCATGGACTAGTAGGCATGGCGAGGGCCGTTACGTGTCCATCACTGTGCACTGGGTTAATGTGGTGGATGCAGGCTCCACTGGGGACAGCGGCGGTGGAACAGTGCTGCCTAGCCCACGGTATAGGAAACAGTTGGCTGTAGGCTTTCGCTCCTCCTCCTCCTCGTCTATCAGCGAAAGCTCATCCACAGAGCGCAGTCGTACGAGCACTCCATCCGCAGCTGGCAGTGTTGCACACGAGGTGTCCCACTATTGAACAGCTAGTGGTAAGCGTCAGCAGGCTGTGTTAAAAATGATGTCTTTGGGTGACAACAGACACACCGCGGAGGTACTGGCCGACTACTTGCAGCGACAAACTGAGTCATGGCTGGGCAGTCTACATCTTGAGGCAGGCAAGGTAGTCAGTGATAACGGCCGTAATTTTGTGGCAGCCATAGCCCGTGCATAACTCACACACATACCTTGCCTGGCTCACACTTTGAACCTGATGGTGCAGTGCTTCCTAATAATTATCCAGAGTTAACATCCCTGCTCCATAAGGTGCCAAGACTGTGCTCGCAAATCCGTCGCTCGACCGTCCACTCCAGTCATATGCAGAAGCTGCAGCGATTGCTCCACCTCCCCAAGCACCGCCTAATCATAGACATTGCAACTAGGTGGAACTCCATCCTGCACATGGATGAGAGGCTGTGCGAACTGGGCCTGAGACCGTTTGTGTCTGCCTCCTGAAATGTATACGGAGAATCAGAATGTTTAAACTATACTATATATACCTTGTATCTGGTGATACTGTACCCTTTTTCAACTTGTTATTTTATTGGGTAATCCATACTGAGCCTGTGAGCGTCTGCATATGCCTCATTAAATATATACGGAGATTTACTGTTATCCATAGACTGTATAGAGCTGTACGCTTCTGATACAGTACCATATATCTGCTGGTATTTTGGGTCCATTTTCAAAAACATGAGAAAGTATGGTGGAAGAGGACGCGGATGTGGGCGTGGAGGGCCACCTGGTACTGATGGTGGTGGTGGTGCATCTGTTGGTAGTGCCAAAAACACAATAGCAGCAAAGGCAGGAGGTGTTGAGTCAGCGTCATGGTGTAGCTCTGGAAGGCCTGTAAGGCTCCCTTTTCTGGGAGTAAGTAGACTGCTTTTAAAGCCGGAGTATCAGGAACTGTTTGTGGCTTACATTGCTGAAACAGCCACCAGCTCTATCGTCTCCTCTTCTGAAGTTGTAAAAAATGCAAGCACTGAGTTCGTAACTGCAGGCTTCTGGTCAGGAGCAACCCCTTTCCTTGTGTCCTTCTTCCACACCAAAAGTGAAGGATGTGGAAGCACACACCTCAGATTACTCCATGGAGCTCTTTTCACATACCATGCCTGGGTTAATTAAAAATAAGGCCCATCATGTACTGGAACAATGTAAATGGGGCAGATCTGACACTGGAGCAGCATCTAAGGGGCACATTATACACAGGAGCATTACAAATGGGGCCCATTATATATGGAGCATTATTGGAGCCCATCATACACTGGAGCATCCTCCATGAGGCCCATCATGTACTGGAGCAATGTAAATGGGCCAGATCAGACACTGGAGCAGCATCTAAGGGGCCCATTATACACTGGAGCATTACAAATGGGGCCCATTATATATGGAGCATTATTAGGGACCATGATACACTGGAGCATCATCCATGAGGCCCATCATGTACTGGAGCATTGTAAATGGGGCAGATCAGACACTGGAGCAGCATCTAAGGGGCCCATTATACAATGGAGCATTACAAATGGGGCCCATTATATATGGATCATTATTAGGGCCATGATACACTGGAGCATCATCCATGAGGCCCATCATGTACTGGAGCATTGTAAATGGGGGAGATCAGACACTGGAGCAGCATCTAAGGGGCACATTATACACTGGAGCATTACAAATGGGGCCCATTATATATGGAGCATTATTGGAGCCCATCATACACTGGAGTGGGTCGCCCTCCTGTCCCAGGGCAGTGGGGTACTCGGTACCAGGCCGGTGTCAGGGGGAAAGTATCACAGCAGCTGTGACCTGGTCCATGGCCCTGGGTGCCCAATATCAATGGTGGTGTGTAGTTAATGGAATTGAATAGTTCGTGATGCCACCTGTGGTGTTCGGCAAGGAAGATGTTAAGCCAACGCTGCAGACAGATCCTCTGGGACAGATGGTGGGATGCAGCAAAGGTGGTATAGCCCTCCACAGGCAGGGCTGTTGTCCCAGGACAGTGTAGATGTGGGGACACCTTGATGGTGTAGTGTCCAGCGCAGGGAATGTAGCAGTGCTGGCGGACGCAAGAAGGAATGGAGGACACCAGGGCTTGCAGTTTCAACGCTTTACTCACAGTTCTTGGTAACCACTGGTGCCCGCTTCCATGCCGTGTCCTCCGGGGCAGAGACTCAATCAACCTCCCGGGCAAGTTAGGCTTCTCCTCTCCAACACTCCGCCAACATGTACCTTTCCTGAACGACTCCTCTATTGCGCCTTTAGTGTGAAGAGCTCTAGTACCGTGGTGCTCTGAAGTTCCTCCTGTCAGATGTTCCTAACAACTCTACTTGTATGACAGACAGCTGTAGCCTCTATCGGGGACTCCTCTCTGAGTCCTGGCTCTCTATTCGGTTGCTGTTGTGTCTCAAGTCTTAGATGGGAGTAGTGCATTTACAGCCAACTACTCCACCGGTGTCTGCTGCAGAACCAAAAGTGTCCATACAACCTCGGGGACCGGGCCCCGGCCTTGCGCTGAGAACCTATAGGCAGGGTTCCTCTTCCAACCCACAACTCCTCTCTGTTCTCCTACTCCTTCATTCCGCACTGTTCCTTCTCTCTCTTATGGAAGCTTAGGTTGCAGTTCTACATCTTTCTCCTTCTGTTCCTTTCCTAGGTAGCTCGTTCCAATAAGACCAGTCCTCAGCCTCGCCTGACTGACTTCATTCCTCCGCCTTGAGCTCCCCTCAGGATGACCTCTTGTCAGCCTGCTCTCCTCCAGCCTCCTCTCAGACTGAACTGACTCCAGACTGAACTTTCCCACTCTTTTATATCTAACTCCACCCACCTCCCAGCACATCTCGTGTTACGAAGCAAGGACCCAAGAAAGGTGCTCTGCTATCCTCTAAGCATGGTGCCGCAATCTGGTCCATTGCTGAACTATCCTGTGTGTGGGTGCAGGTGTTGGAGTGTGGAAAGGAGTTCCCAACTTACCTAGTTGGTGGGGCACTACACCTTAGGAGAAGGTGCAGTACCTCTGTGGCGACTGAGCTTCAGGGGCGCCACAGGAGCATCATCCATGAGGCCCATCATGTACTGGAGCAATGTAAATGGGGCAGATCAGACACTGGAGCAGCATCTAATGGGCATATTATACACTGGAGCATTACAAATGGGGCCCATTATATATGGAGCATTATTGGAGCCCATCATACACTGGAGCATCATCCATGAGGCCCATCATGTACTGGAGCAATGTAAATGGGCCAGATCAGACACTGGAGCAACATCTAAGGGGCCCATTATACACTGGAGCATTACAAATGGGGCCCATTATATTTGGAGCATTATTAGGGCCCATGATACACTGGAGCATCATCCATGAGGCCCATCATGTACTGGAGCATTATAAATGGGGCAGATCAGACACTGGAGCAGCATCTAAGGGGCACATTATACACTGGAGCATTACAAATGGGGCCCATTATATATGGAGCATTATTGGAGTCCATCATACACTGGAGCATCATCCATGAATCCATGAGGCCCATCATGTACTGGAGCATTATAAATGGGGCAGATCAGACACTGGAGCAGCATCTAAGGGGCACATTATACACTGGAGCATTACAAATGGGGCCCATTATATATGGAGCATTATTGGAGTCCATCATACACTGGAGCATCATCCATGAATCCATGAGGCCCATCATGTACTGGAGCAATGTAAATGGGGCAGATCAGACACTGGAGCAGCATCTAAGGGGCACATTATACACTGGAGCATTATAAATGGAGCCCATTATATATGGAGCATTATTTGGAGCTCATCAGATACTGTATGGAACATTATATGTGACTAATTATTTGGTTTGGAGAAATATATGGGGCTCATTATTCTGTATGGTGCACAATGTGGTGGCCATAACACTGCATGGAGTAATATACTGTCCTGTTTTTGAGCTATTGTACAATTTAAAATAGATCAGTCATGTCATGTAAGCAGTGAAGTATGTGTCATTGTACTATACCTATATTTCTGTGGCATATCGGAGCATCATGAGTTGTGGTATGTGTTAAAGGGGCGCACTGACACAGGGCACACGAAAACCTGGAGCCAGCCCAACCCCCCCCCACAACTTTAGCCAAATAACCCCCAGTTTTCAATGCGTAACTATTATTAGGAAGTAAATTAATGTTGACAAACTTCAGTTATAAGAATTGATGTTTTTTGCCATTGAAATGGGCACTGTAGGTGTGTTTACTGTCTTCCACTCTCTGCCGACTTTGCTTCCCCATTGACTTGCATTGGGTTTCATGTTTCAGTCGGCCTCCGACTTTTCCTTATAGTCGGCCGATTTTGTTCGACCCGACTTTTGCGAAAGTCGGGTTTCATGAAACCCGACTCAACCCGAAAAAAGGCAAAGTCGCTCATCTCTAGTTACCAGTATAATACAAAAGTGCAACAAATATCAACAGAGCCAGATACAGTATATAGGATTAGCGGTAAGAATAGAAAAAAGTGCAATGTTCAAAAATTGCATCAGTGATAATACCAAATGAAAGCGAGATCTAATTTAGAACATCTCATGGAGCAAAGTCTCTAATGAAAGAACGAGCTGCCATAGTGTAAATAAAAGTACTATTTAATTAGAGATATGCTTATACCAGAAAAACCATATTAAGGTGTGCAAACATCAGCAAAATAAAGTGCCAAGTGCTAAATAAACATTAGATCTGAATTTGGAGCATCTGACTAGTGGTAATGCCAGAAATCTCACTCCAATTAGGGACTGAAATAGATGAACTGTGGCTTCTCTCCCCTGGCATGCCTCTGTCCGGCTTCAACGCCACCAATTTTAGTGCAGCTGGTATAAACCGGTGTGAAAACACTTAAATTTTGCAACTTTTCAAGTTTCAATTACACCAGAATTCTGAAAGGTTTGATGAATGGGGCCCCAAGAGAATATCCTGTATGTGAAGAAAAGTACTAAGAAGAGATGATCGAATACATTTTGAATTGAACTGAATTCTACTCAAATCTTGCAAAACTTTGCATTCACTATAGTGTAGAATTTCTTGTAATTTGCTTCCACGTAGATTCAGCAAGATGACATTTTTCTGGACCATAAAAGGCAAGATGTAAAAAAAAATTGTAAACCTCAGCTCTCCTGCCTCTCATATATTTTCAGTTGAATTATCTTCTTTACTTGGTTACTACTATATCGGGAATACCAGGAAAAATGAACTGTTGGAATAGATGACAGACGATGATCATAGGCACGTACATATAAATTAAATATAATTTCATTAAAACTAAAAGGAAATGAGTTACAAATAGAAACGAACATGACTGTAAACAGTTGCCAGAATATTACAGACAGTATCCTGTGCAGAAAACCAGAATAGAAAAAAAGTGAACATTTAGATAAGGAGAACTATAACATGGCGCAGAAAGAATTTAAAGGAAGACCAGGAAAAAAGGAAGGCATATCTAGCTATTTTGAGGCTTCGTAAATCAGAAGAAACTGATATATGATGTCAGCATTTTCAGTATTTTAGAATATCATTCAATTTCTAATTTTTTTTGTTGGCTCTAAACTTAAAACCTAATTCAGATTTGTTTACAAGCATAATAGGACCAGAAGGAAACAGTCTGACAAAACCCTTCATTGAGCCAAGCCAGAACACTTCTTTTGACCACATCCACACAATTCCGTAATTTGTCAGTATTTTACATCAGTATTTGTAAGCCAAAACCAGGAGTGGGTGAAAAATGCAGAAATAGTGATGTGTTTCTATTATGCTTTTCCTTTGATTGTTCCACTCCTGGTTTTGGCTTACAAATACTGATGTAAAATACTGACCAAATACTGAACGTGTGAACGAGGCCTTAAGGTGGGTTTATATTAGCCGCCAAGTGGCTCTAAACATCAGCCATATCCTGTTTAGACAGATCATTCTATGCACAAAATCTGTCATTGTTCTCCACAGTATACAGTGTCATGTAAAGAAAAAAGGGGAGATGCCAGTGCTGCTTGTGGTCAGAACGCAATATATAAAGTGCATATGCACATATTAATTTCTAACTGTATTTCAAAATGAGACATTTAGCAAAAAATTGATCAATTTTTTGAGCTACCCCGCCACGTCATTTAATTGTACACCTGTGTCTGGGCCTGTATCACCCTTCATCAGTGATTGCTGGTCAGGAGAGTGTGGACGTTAAACCTGAAATGTCTGTCTGGACCTGGTTGGCTTTTATCTGCGCTCACCTTTTCTGGCTCCATAGGAGTGATTCAGAAACGCTTCAGGTATAGTAGGACTGCCCCATATGAGTTTGCCGTGGCGTGGCAGGGTAGCTCAAATAATTGATGACATTTTTTGCTAAATGTCTCATTTTGAAATACAGTTAAAAATTAATATGTGCATATGCACTTTATGTATTGCGTTCTGACCACAAGCAGCACTGTGTTCTCCCCTTTTTTTCTTGATGTTGGTTTGTGGCTGACCACCACGGTTGCCGTGCGTGCTGGGTTATATTCGCCATTTTTTCTATAATCATAATGATTGATCTAGGCTGCTGTGCACACACAGCAGCCCAGCCCAGCCCTGTCGCAGGGCTCTATTTAATTGTGCACCTGTGTCTGGACCTGTATCACCCTTCATCTGTGATTGCTAGTCAGGAGAGTGTGGAGGTTAAACCTGAAATGTCTGCTGGACCTAGTTGGCCTTTATCTGTGCTCACCTATTCTGGCTCCATGGGAGTGATTCAGAAATGCTTCAGGTATAGTGTTCATTTAATATGGTCTTGCTTTTAATACATTTAGGAGGCCGCAATGGCACAAGCGAATATAAAAAAAGTAGAGTAGGACTGCCCCATATGAGATTGCCGTGGCGTGGCGGGGTAGCTCAAATAATTGATGAATTTTTTGCTAAATGTCTCATTTTGAAATACAGTTAGAAATTAATATGTGCATATGCACTTTATGGTTTGCGTTCTGACCACAAGCAGCGATGGCTTCTCCCCTTTTTTTCTTAGTGTCATGTAAAGGTTTGGGCAACCCTGGTCAAAATTACTGTTATTGGAGAAGGTTAAGCAAGTTGAAGATTAAAAAATCTCTAAGATAAATGCCTGGTGCCAATGACATCATATAGCATGCTCCAGCTAAGTAAGCAATTTGTGATCTAAATACACAGGAAACAACTTGTGATTCATTACACATTTGCAGAAAAGTAATGTTTTTTGTTTGCCATATTATTACATTAGATTGCATTTTAAAACATTAAATCGCGTTGAATTAAGAAAATTTAGCATATGATCCAGTTCAATTATCTTAGTCATTTAGGAAAGAGGGAAAAAGCCTTTTGTGCAATTATATTACTATGTTTTTTTCTGGATATAATGATGTTTTGTCCAAGATGAGTTTACTTAATAATGAAAGATTATTCAGACCCATTTTATGACTCTAAAAATGTTTGGTGACCTTGCACTTTTAGTAATGTCTATAGTGCTTGGCTTTTGAACATGGCATATTTGGAGATGCTGGTTAATTAGATAAAAACCCGGAAGAGTCAACATAGTTTTGCCAAGGCTTAAGAATAAAAATAAATAATTGATATAATACCGTAATTGTCTGTCGGAGGCACTCACAGAATGGATCAAAAGAGCATGGCTTTCTTCCCTGTGCGCCATCTTAGAAGGCACACTGTTTCTCCTCTCCTAATTGTTGAGATCAGGAGAGTGCCAGCCTTGCTGTGAGACTTGGAGACGATGGCTGATGCCAGGCTCATCCATACAACAAAAAAGTAGTAACCATATCAGTGGTGGCCATCTTTTTACATAGACAAGCCTTTGTCCAGTGTTCATACATTACACAGGCAGTGAACAAAGTGAGGCAGGCAGGTATCGGTGCCTTGCTGGCAAAACTGGATCTCAAGTCTGCTTTTTGCTTTTTTTGTTGTTGTTTTGGTTTGGTGTCAGGGTTGTTTTTTCAATGAGAAGTTCTTTGAATCCATGCTACCTCTTGGCTGTTCATTTTTGTGCTCCTATTTGGGAGCTTTCACAAAATTTTTGAAGTAAGTCATATTTAAGGGGCAGGTTCATGGTGTTAAACACCTGCCCTGGGTTTCCTGGGCTTTGCTTCCTTCATTTCGATCCCTTGAGCCCCACTGTACTCCATGTCGGTGTAATGTTCATTTGAGGCACCCCCCCACATGGTTTCCCTGCTCTCTCCATGTGGGGACACTAAAATACTCACCAACCTGACTGTGGCACCGTCCTTGTGTGCCTCCTCCTTCCTCTGTGCATGTTGTACTGTCTCCCAGAGGTGTACCTAGTGCATGCACGCTCCACCTCTCTTAAAGCAGCATGCGCATAGTAAAATGCCCTCAGCCAACAGTTGGGAGGCATTTAGAAAAAAGGGTTCACCTGCGAGATGACTGTCAGCCAATAGCTGAAAGGCATCTTGTATAAAAGACATCCTCCCCAATAGGAAGGTACCTGAGCAACCCCTATAATTAGTGGTGTTGGTGTTGGCCAAGTGGCTAAACCACTGTATGATTTACTCAGAGATGTTGATAATGATTTTGCCCCTGTCAATATAGAGGGGGCAGCCTTACAGGCTTTTGAGGGATTGAAGCGCGCTTATGGCAGCTTCTGCATTGGTCAACCCTGATTCTTCCCAGCCTTTCTACATTCAGACTCACACTGGTGATGTCTCTATTTCTTCTGTGCTTCTACAAAAATGGCCCAAAGAAAGACCAGAAGTGTCTAGTCAGTTGTATGCCCTAGGTTACTACTCTAGGTTGCTCTTGTGCATGAAGCACCTACTGGGCATGCACTGCAATCAAGTAAAACATATAGTGGGATTTGATTCCTTAATTTTCCAGAACCCACTGACAATCCTACAAGTCTAACTTTGTTATAGGAGCTTAGATTATGGTTAAAAATTTCAGAAAAATAGGACTCTGGGAATCTAATTGAGAAGGTACCTTTGTTGTTACTCCTAAGAATTGGTCCCACAGTTTTAGGAGTGCAAAGTTAACAAATCAAGCTACAAAGGTGTTAAAATTGTTCATACAGATCAGTGTAGACTTCTTAATTATTTTACTGAGATAAGGACTGAGGCTGTGTGCACACGCTGAGGATTAGGTGCGGATTCATCCACGCGGATTTTGTAAAATCCGCAGGTGAAACCGCAGGTCAAAATACCTGCGGTTTTACCTGTGGATTGCTCTGCGGTTTTGCCCTGCGGTTTTTCATCTCCTCAATGGAGGAGATGGCAAACCACAGGGGAATCAACAGAAAGAATTGACATGTCAATTCTTTCTGCGGATTGAAAACTGCAGATAATCCGCGCGGAAAATTCCGCACCATCTGCATTGCGGTTTTTGATTCCCATAGGGAATCATGGTACTGTACACCGCAGCAAAAACTGCTGCGGGTCCGCAGCGGCCAAAACCGCTGCAGAACCGCAGCAAAATCCACAGCGTGTGCACACAGCCTGATACTCCACTTTTTTTTCTATTTTCTCCAGGTCAGCCGAAGATTTTCATATTCAACTCCTGGGAGCATGAACCTATTGGATGATCAGGAGAAGATGTTTCACACTATACAGTGGGACTCTGATAGTGTGAGAGGTGGAGAAGATCAGGAAAATCCAGAAGCCAAAGAATGAGAAGAAAAAGACCAATAGACTTAATTATTGTGCAACTTATTTTTTTTTTTGGACTAATATTTTAATTCTTTTTTTATTATGTGTTTGTGCTATTTTTAGGGCCCTTTGCCTTATACACACACACAAATGCATAAAGCACTGAATTACCTCAAAATTCTTATTTTCAATAATTCACCCATGAATATTACAGTACTGCATGTTGTACTCTGGATAGAGTACAAGAGGGGGACTTGTAAGAGAATGGTCAGCTATAATATACTGAGCTACCATGATGAACCAGACAGCCATCTTGTGAAAGTTAGGACACAGATTCAACTTTTACACTAGAACTAATAAGATGTACTTTGGAAAAGTGGATGTAAAATGAGATCATGTCTGCTAGCAAACCGAGCGGACGTGCATAAAATAAAATTGGATCAATAGGGGAATAGGGTTAACAAATATATGGTCAATGTGTGTATACTTGATAGTGTTGGTAGAAAACAGAATCATTAAAATGTCAAAAGCATGAATTTATGGATTCAGTCTGGAAGCAGTGATAAGATTAAGGACAGTAGCTATAGATAACAATGACATTTATGGGTTCTAGTGTTGTTTGGGGAAACATTAATTAATGTTGTCATATTATGTCATTATATTCTTTGTTCTAAAACACATGTTTCTCTCTGCAATATGATGTTACCATATACGCCCTGATTTATGCTTGTAAGCAGCGCATGGCAGGGATGTGATTAAACAGAGTCAGCATGGGTTTGTAACTAATAAGTCATGTCAGACTAACTTAATTTCCTTCTATGACGGAATCACTGATTGGGTGGATCAAGGAAATGCTGTAGATATAGTATATCTTGACTTCATCAAAGCATTTGACAAAGTATCTCATACAATCCTTATTGAAAAAATGACTAAGTATGGAATGGACAAGGCAACTGTTAGGTGGATTCATAACTGAATTAGTGATCGGACCCAAAGAGTGGTCGTAAATGGCTGCACATCCAGCTGGAAGAATGTCTCAAGTGGGGTAGCACAGGGCTCTGTCCTGGGCCCTGTATTGTTCAACATCTTTATCAACGATTTAGATGAAGTAATTGAGGGTAAACTGATTAAATTTGCTGATGACACAAAGCTAGGAGGGATAGCTAATACTAGAGAAGAGAGAGAGAGGATTCAAAAAGATATAAATAAACTGGAGAAGTGGGCAGCAACTAACAGAATGATTTTTAACAGGGAAAAATGCAAAGTACTACATCTGGGCAATAAAAAAGAAAAAAGCATATACAGAATGGGAGGAATAGGGCTAAGCAACAGCACATGTGAAAAAGACTTGGGTATACTAATAGATCACAGACTGAATATGAGTCAACAGTGTGGTGCAGCAGCAAAAAAGGCAAATGCAATTCTAGGATGTATTAACAGAAGCATACAGTCTAGATCACATGAAGTCATTATTTCCCTCTACTCCTCTTTGGTCAGACCTCATCTGGAATATTGTGTCCTATTTTTGGGCACCACATTTTAAAAAAGACATCAACAAACTGGAGCAAGTTCAGAAAAGAGCGACCAGAATGGTGACAGGTCTGCAAACACTGTCTTATGAGGAAAGGTTGCAGGATTTGGGAATGTTTAGTTTGCAAAAGAGAAGACTGATAGGAGACTTAATAGCTGTCTACAAATATCTAAAGGGCTGTCACATTGTAGAAGGATCAACTTTATTCTCATTTGCACAAGGAAAGACTAGAAGCAATGGGATGAAACTAAATGGGAGGAGACACAGATTAGATATTAGAAAAAACTTTTTGACAGTTAGAGTGATCAATGAGTGGAACAAGCTGCCACGAGATGTGGTGAGTTGTCCTTCAATGGATGTCTTCAAACAGAGGCTGGACAGACATCTGACTGGGATGATTTAGCGAATCCTGCTTTGAGTAGGGGGTTGGACCAGATGGCCCAGGAGGTCCCTTCCAACTCTGCGATTCTATGATTCTATGTTTCTAATGTAGTATATATGTATGTTGTATGAATGTAGTATATATGTAAAATGTATGTAGTATGTATGTTTTTTTTTGCAAGCCTCAATTCATTGTCAGCTTTAGATAATCTGATTTGTGCCCTGCAGGTTCTGCAGACAGCATTATATTCTTCTTTAGATATGCCTCCCTCTTTCCATTTTATAAACAGAATGTTAGGCCTCTTACACACTTCAGTTTTTTAGCATCAGTTCAAATCCGCCAAAAAGTCAGACAAGCGGATCCGTTCTCAACTGATGCGAACGGATGTCACAGGATCCGTTTTTAGACGGATCCTGAAAATGAGGAAATATAATGGAACTGCTGGCCGGGAAGAGGAGAGAGAGAGAGATTTTGTCCGGCACCCAGAAAGAATTTCGGGTTAAATAAGTGTCTGGAGGATCCGCCACAGAAAAAAACGTTGCTAGCTCCGTTTTGAAATCTTTGAGGATGGTGACGGACAGCAACTTTTGGCGGATCCTCACAAAAAACGGATGCAACGGACAGCAATCCGTCACAATCCGCCATTAATGCAAGTCAATGGGGAAAAAAAACGGATCCTCAAAAGAAAATTGAGGATCCGTTTTTTTCAAAACCTGGCGGATTGTGACTGATTGTAAAAAACTGAAGTGTGAAAGAGGCCGTACATAATATGTTACATAATATGTTACATAATATAATTTTATAAACAGAATGTTATATAATATGTTATATAACAGAATGTTACATTCTACATAATACATACATACTACATATATGCTACATTCATACAACATACATACTACATAATACATACATACTACATTCATACAACATACATACTACATACTACAAACATACTACATATATACTGCATTCATACAACATACATACATACTACATACTTACTACATACATACAACATAAATACAACATGCTACATACATACAACATACATACTACATACATATTACATACAATACATTCATACATTCATACAATACATACATATAGACATACAGTACATATAACATAGAGTACATACTCACCATCACTTGTCACTTTGATCCCCGAAGCCAGTGTCATCTGTAAAAAATATTAAAATAACAAACAAGCAAAATAAGTCGATGAATTAAACTTTTTTATTTTGTTAGTTTTTTGCTATATCTTTATCACACAGTGAACATTGTAATAAACAAACCCCAAACAAGCAATGTTGGATTTGATGTGATTTTTCTTTCTCATTTTCACGCCATTAATTTTTGTTCCAATTTTCAATACATTACAAAGTATGCTAAATAATATGAAGCCAATTACAACTTGCCCCACAAAGAAAAAGCCCTTTTATAATTACTATGTCATGGTCATGGCAAACTATAAAAAAAAAGTTATGGCTAATGGAATTAAGGGATAAAAATATAAAACTGAAAAAATGAAAATGTGTGCAGAGATATTTTAGAGTTAAAAAAAATATTCTAATCACACCCAATTGATTGAATCTGTTTTCCAAAGTTTTTGTGAAATTCAGTCAACTAGGAGGTAACAGATAATTCCCATAAAAAAATTCTAAATTTAGAATCTCGCATTCTTGTGAATTTGTGAATACCCCCAGAGGACAGGATACGTGCAGAATTGATCATCGTCTGAGTTTACAGATGTTTTTAGATCATAGGTGCCCATAATTTTGGCCTATTTTTGTTCTCTTTTAACTAGAATTCCAATGTTTTACCTCAAGGGAATCACTAACATAGCAAAATAATCCTTCTGAAACAAACATTTGACTTTTCTTCATTTTGGAGAAATGAACAGGAAGAAGACCAATGTCTCTTTATTTGTGAGGATCAAAGTCTGCTCCTGTTCAAAATTCCAGGGACAATCAGAGCAAGTGGGAAATGTGAAATTACTTACAGATAAAGGGCAGGCAGAAAAGGCAAAGAGAAGCAGGTTCATGCCAACACCACACTCATTCTAGAATATGAGCATATGTTGATCTTTTGCAATTTATAACATCCCAATTGGCAAGAATTTAGTCATTGTAGCATTGAGTTGATTTATAAAGAGGGAGTTTTATATGGGTGCTCATGACCCACAAGAAAAGAGAATAGTAATTAAATGGTACACTTAATTAGTAGAAAAGCATGTAGGAATGTCAGAATGACTGATTAATACCAAATGTAAATTTAGGATGAAAGTGAAGGTTCCTTTATTAATTATTTACTAGCAAATTGTCTAGCTAAGGGCCCTTTTAAGAGAAGATCAGACAATCGTTTGACTCTGACTGTGACCAAAACACAATGGTCTGACTTGCTGAAGGTTCTACCTATCCAAACATGACAGCATATATTTCTAGGCAGCTGTCACGCCAGGCTGGAAGAGCCAATGGCCATTCCGATTATTCAGCAGTTTGTCTCTTCCCTTACACAGGTTGATTATTAGCAATAGTAAGAACTTTCGTTCAATATCACTGACTTATATACCCATGGCAGCAATACGCCAACAAAGGATCAAATTATTGTGCCTGTTGTCTAATTGCTTACTTAATGCAGCCAAAAATATAATCCTCATAGGCCGCACATCTCCCCATGTAAAGACCGGACATAATGAATAAATCATATTAGTGGTTGTTCATTCCAATAAATTCTGGCCAGCAGATGGGGTTAGTGAGTCAACAAGTAGTGAGCTGAGAGAAAGCAAAGGGGGTTGTCATGGAGACTGGAGCAGTGAGGCTCATGACAGGACGGTTAGTGAGGGAGTTGACGACGGGGAGCTGATCTGTGAAGAGGGAAAGGGAGGAGCGGAGACAAGAGGCTCTGGGGAAGCTAAAATTGTGTATAGCTGACCCCAGAGCGAAGCGCTGATATAAAAAGAGGATGCCAGAGTCCTAGGCTGAACAGGAGCTATATGCTCTGATCACCGAATCGGGGAAATACAGGGGACTGCAAGTTCCTTAGCGACATTGAACACCTGAAGACACAACAGCAGATCAAGAGCCCGGGTCTGACGGTGAAAAGGACAGTACACATGATATAGGCTCACGCTGTCATCCATACAGGTTAGAAAACCATCACGCAAGAGAGGGTCACAGCTTAGTTACAACAGCGGGGACCCAAAAACAAAGTGCAGAAGAAAGGTCCCAAACCCCACCTGGCAGGGTGGATCCCCTGAATACCTCCAGGCGAGCCGGACTCAATCCATCACCTGTATGTGGTACCCCAGATTGCAACGACTTGCAAGTAAAAGGTAAAGAAACCTGTACCTTTCTGTGTCCTTCTCTTATTTCTCTGCACCCCAACGTTCACTGCCATCTGAACAATTAATCAAATATATTTGCCCTGGGGCCCCCGCTCTACCCGTGGGGATCTGAACCATTCTTTGCTGCGTCACCATCAGCCCCAGAGGACCAAAACCGCAGCGTCGGCCACTCAATGCCGAACACCACAGGTGGCGTCACACTTAAACATCACACAACTTTCCTCTATTTTATTACTGGATGCCCAGGGCCACGGACCAAGTCACTGCCACCGTGGCATCCCCAACTTATGTTAACCGTCCCGGTACTGAGTAACCTAAGGCCCTGCGGGGCGATCCTTCTGGCGTCATGACGAACAGGATTTATCGAGCATAGCAAAGCTGGGTACAAGGAGCCGGGCAAAGCTGGTTACTGTGTGCCATAGACTTTATTAAATTGAGTGCTAGAGACTTTAATGAGCTTTCAAATAGCCACCATAACTGCGTCACACAGTGCATGAGAGCAGAGAGGGGCGTGCCATTGTGGGCGGAGCCAGAAATAAAGTACGACGCGAAGCCCTGCCCGCGCTCTGACATTAGTGGGCAAAGTGAAGCTGAGCTGCGCTCTATTGTGAGCAAGTGAAAAGCAGGAAGATCCGATTTGGAGACTAGGAAGAGCTCAATCCAGCCTGTCAGTGAGCAGCTGTTGACAACAGTAAAGGTAAACGGAGCTTGGCTGAGGTTCACTGAGGGAGGAAGAAAATGCCCATCTCAGGTGGAGATTCAGCAGCGGTTGCAGCCGCAGCCTCCATAATGCCACTATCAATGCCATATATACCAGGAGCGGCCTGGTTACCACAGTATTCAGGGGAGTCGCACACCCTGAGCGATTTTAAGGAAAGACTATGTAGTTTGTTCAAAGTGTACCCACTGTCTGAGAGTCAAAAAGTCAGTATCCTCATTGGCCAGTTAACTGGTGTGACCCAGAGGGAAGTAAAGTCCTGGCCGGACACTGATAAAGGAACTGTCAAACAAATCTTGGCCAGACTGAAGAACACTTTTGACACCCGTACTGCAGCAGAGATAAAAACGAGATTCTTTGGGTGCAAACAGAGGATGCAGGACAGTATACGGGATTATGCCCTTAACCTTCAGGAGGCGCTACAGGCCGTAAAGCAGGTTGACCCTCAGAGCATGCAAGATGAAGATAGATTACTAACGGAGCAGTTTATAGAGGGACTCCAGTCTAACAATCAAAGGACACAGCTGCACATAATGGCCCTACAAAATCCTGAATTGGACTTTGCACACTTTAAGGATAGAGCCATCCGAGTGCTGCGTGAACCAAATCCTAGCAGCACGGAGCCCTCTAGGCATCCAGCAATTACATGCCAGCAGGAGGCAGCATCCTTTCCAAAGACCCCTATTGAGACTGACACGCCGTCCCAAGATGATGACTCTGCTGCAGACGTACGTCTCCAAGTTAAGGAACTAACCAAAAGTGTGGCTGCACTCACAAAAACGGTGCAGTCCCTACAAGTGACTCCAAAGAAAAAGATCCAGCTGGCCTCCAGTCCAGATGATGTCCCGCGGCGACAGCAGAGGAGAATCCCACAGATCAGAGGGAGAGATAGCAATCGTTACGACGAGGACGGACAGCCCATCTGTCGCCGCTGCAACAAGGTGGGACACCTAGCAAAATTCTGTCATTTTAACAAGCAACCCCTGGGGCAAAGGGCCAACCCTCAGGAGTAAGACGACCAGGCCCACCAAACTGGCGAGACAAGTATGTAGGAGGACGGCCGGTCCTGCCCGTTATGATTGACGGCTTCCCGATGAACGCTTTACTGGACACCGGCTCCCAGGTGACAACGATGCCATATGTTCTCTTTATGCAGTACTGTGCTGATTCAGACATTACTCACAGCCCAGATAAAGACCTTGCAATCTTTGTCAGCAATGGTCAGCCATTGCCTCAGATGGGATATAAAGAGGTGTCCATAAAGATTGGCTGAGTAGAATTGCAATCGCAAGGTTTGATTATAGTTGATACTGACAAACGAGAATGCCATCCTATGATCACTTTAGGCACTAATGTAATTGAAAATTGTCTTGGAGAAATTATTGTTTTGTTACAACAGGTAGCCGAGACCGCCAGCTCCAGTCAGCAGGGAGTCCTACAAAAGGAGATCAGAGCCCTGATGCAGAGACAACAGGTAAAGCTGTCTGGTGGAGAAGTCGGCAGTGTCAGAGTAAGTGATCCTTTCCCCATTGCAGTACCTCCCAGAAGTGAAATGTTAATTTGGTGTCGGGCAGCAATAGGCCTCAGGGGTCAAGATTACCAAGCCCTGGTAGAACCCATGTACTCTGATAAGTAGGCCCACTATCCTGACAGCCAGAGGGGTAGTTGATGTCCGCAAGGGGAGAGTACCAATATGCATCTTAAATTGTGGGGAGAGAGAGGTCCATTTACCCCGGTATGCCACCCTTGCTAAGCTGTTCACTGTCAGTATCAATGCAATAGAGGCACTAGAACCCTTGCTTCCATCTGACAAGGTGGAAGAGAATGGCTCTGAAGGGCAGCAGGAGAATTGGTGTCAGCAGCTACACGTAGGCACTGACTCCACCCCTTCGCACCAAAAACGTGGGGCTTACCGGGTGGCTCGAGAATTTGAACGGGTCTTCAGGAAACATCCTCTAGACTTTGGGCAGGCAAAAGGGGTCCAAGACCATATTCCCACTGGAGACCATACACCCATTAAAGAGAGGTACCGGCCTGTACCCCCAGCACATTATCAATGTGCCAAGAGTATGTTACGGGAGATGAAGGAGGCTGGGGTAATCAGAGATAGTTGTAGCCCCTGGGCAGCTGCATTAGTCCTCATTAAAAAGAAAGATGGTACTATGAGAATGTGTGTAGACTACAGGCGGATTAACAGCATTACACATAAGGACACTTACCCATTACCTAGAATTGAGGAATCACTAGCTGCACTGAGAACCGCTAACTATTTCTCTACCTTGGATCTCACTAGTGGGTATTAGCAGGTTCCTGTGGCAGAGGCAAGGAGAAGACAGTGTTTACAACACCAATGGGCCTCTGCGAGTTTAACTACATGCCATTCGGGCTCAGCAATGCACCAGGAACATTTCAGCGGTAAATGGAATGCTGCCTTGGACATAAAAACTTTGAAACCGTTCTGCTGTACTTTGATGACATCATCGTCTTCTCCAAAACCTACGAAGACCATTTGAAGCACCTAGCCGAGGTATTCGAAGCCCTGTCCAACTTTGGCTTGAAAGTAAAGCCGTCCAAATGTCAACTTTTGAAACCCAAGGTGCAGTACTTAGGCCATATGGTGAGCGCAGAAGGTGTGGTACCCGACCCTGACAAAGTCACCATTATCCGGGACTGGCAAAGACCCAGCACTATTCAAGAAGTAAGGCGGGTTCTTGGGTTAGTAGGCTACTATCGAAGACTTATCAAGGACTTCACCAAAATAGCTGCACCCCTGCAAGATCTTCTAGTGGGCCAATCCAAGAAGGCCAAGAACAAGAGTCTTCCGTTTGAGTGGAACAAAAGGATAGAAGAGTCCTTCATCAGGTTGAAATTGGCCCTCACAGGAGATGAGGTCCTGGCCTACCCTGACTATGACCAACCATTTGTACTTTACACTGACGCCAGCAACGTGGGATTGGGAGCAGTGCTGTCACAAATGCAGAAAGGCAGAGAGAGAGTGATTGCCTACGCCAGCAGGAAGCTTCATCCCACTGAGAGGAACCCCGACAACTATAGTTCCTTTAAACTGGAGTTCCACGCCATAGTCTGGGCTTCAAGCACTACCTGAATTCATCAAAGTTCACCATCTACACGGACAATAGTCCGCTAACCCACCTTGAAACGGCAAAGCTTGGGACACTTGAGCAGCGATGGATGGCCCGGCTGTCCAACTACGAGTTTACCATCAAGTACCGAGTTAGACATAAAAACGCTAATGCGGATGCGCTGTCCAGGATGCCCAATTCACCAGATGGGGAGAAAGATCCAGAAGAGCACGAAGAAATCGAGTTACCAGCCTTCCACCATCCAGTTGCAGCCCAGCGCTCCCAAGGGGTGAGGAATAAGCGCTTTATCGTACGAGAGGTAACGTTGAACCCATTACCCCATCATGAGTGGGCAGAGACACAAGATAGTGACCCAGCTGTTTGCCTAGTAAAGGAGTGGCTGGCACAAGCTGATTCACACCCTGGTCCAGATGACCCACAGGAAGCACAGCAGTTATGGAAGGAGAGAGGCAAGCTGTTCATCTACGAGGGTAAACTGTGTCGGAGGAACATCAACTCGCGCACATACAAACTGGTCTGGCAGGTGGTAGTCCTGAAGCGGAATGCGCCAATGGTCTTGGAAGCATACCACAATGGAGCAGGACACTTCGTGTGGCAGAAGTTGGAGGTCCTACTTCGTGAAAGATTCTACTGGGTTGGCATGAGGAGAGCCATTGAGAAGTGGTGCCGAGAATGTGGCCCATGCAACCTGCGCAGGAAAGACCGTAACAGCCAGCGAGCCCCATTACAGCTGATCATCACAAAACAGCCGCTTGACCTGGTAGCCTTGGATCATGTGAAGTTAACTCCGAGTAGGAATGGCTACACCTATGCTCTGACCATCGTTGACCATTACTCAAGGTTCTTGGTAGTCGTGCCTGTTAAAGACCAAACAGCGAAGACAGCAGCCAAGACATTTTAGCAACACTTTTGTCGACCGCACGGATACCCTGAACAAGTGCTCACCGACCAAGGTCCACCCTTTGAGGCAGAATTGTTCCAGGAGTTCTGTAACATGTACGGTTGCAAGAAAATAAGGACGACGCCGTACCATTCACAGACAAATGGCATGTGGGAGAAGATGAACCAGGTGGTCATTGACTTATTGAAGACCTTACCTGTGGAAGAATGAAACTAGTGGCCAGAGAAGTTGCCATATCTGGTAGATCTATATAATCATATACCGGTAAATGCCACCAATTGCACTCCGGCCTACCTGATGAGGGCAAGACCTGGCAAGTTACCCATTGATTTAGACATGGGAGTCTTAACACCTGAGACGACGTCACCAGATGCAGACTGGGATACAGAGCGGCAGCAACAATACCGCAAAGTGCAAGAATGTGTGGAGAAAAGTTTGTCCCAAGCAAGACAGAGGCAGGAAAGGAATTACAATCAACACGCCCCTGCAGTTCCCTTGACACCAGGAGAACAAGTACTCAAAAGAAAAAGACGAGGTCACAAACTACAGTAGATGGACTACATTAATTAACAGACTACATTAATTTCTGTGTAGACAACACGGTACCCACAAAAGTAGTGAGGTGCTTCTCTAACAACAAACCATGGATCAGCCCCGGAATAAAGGCTCTTCTCAAAGAGAAGAAGTTGGCCTTCAGATCAGGTGACAAGGGCAGGCTGAGAGAGGTTCAGAAGGATCTGAAGTATCTAATCAGGCAGGGAAAGGCTAATTATAAGAGAAAGATTGAACTGAAATTGTCACAGAAAAGGATCCATGAAGTCTGGGAGGGTCTAAAGTCTATATCTGGGCATAGACAGACTGTCTCCAGGATGGTTGTAGATAAAGAGGGGCTTAATGAACTTAATCTATTCTTTAACAGATTTAATCACACACTGGCTGCTCCTGCCCCTGCATACCATTCACACCTCTCTGCTACAATAACCTCACCCCCTGCTGCAACTTGTCAACTGAGCCAGGGTCTGTTCTTCACAAGTACCCAGGTTGCAAAAGAACTGAATAAGATCAAATTTTTGAAGGCTGCAGGTCCTGACGGCATCAGTGCAAGGCTAATCAAAACCTGCGGGCACCAGCTGAGTGAGATCATTGCATATCTGTTCAATATGAGCCTGAGAATGGGTATAGTACCACAACTGTGGAAATTATCGTGTGTGGTACCAGTTCCAAAGAAACCTTATCCGAAAGACCTTAATGACTATAGACCTGTAGCATTGACATCACACCTGATGAAGGTATTAGAGAGATTGGTTCTCACACGTCTCCGTCCTCTAGTGAGCTCGGATATGGACCCTCTCCAGTTTGCCTACAGGCCCGGCATTGGTGTGGATGATGCCATTATCCACCTTCTAGATAGGACTCTCTCTCACCTGGAGAAACCTGGGAACACTGTGAGAATAATGTTCTTTGATTTCTCTAGTGCTTTTAACACCATACAGCCAGGTCTACTGAGAGACAAGCTGGGCCTTGTTGGTGTGGACCTCCAACTCTCCACCTGGATCCTTAACTACCTCACGAACCGACCTCAGTTTGTAAAGGTTCGGGACAGTGTGTCAGACACAGTGATCTGCAATACAGGGGCACCTCAAGGTACAGTTCTTGCCCCTTTTCTCTTCACACTGTACACTGCGGATTTTAGGTGCAACTCATCTAGCTGCTACTTGCAGAAGTATTCTGATGACTCTGCAATAGTAGGCCTCATCACAGGAGGAGATGAAAGAGAGTACAGAGATACTAACCAAGCTTTTGTGGAGTGGTGTCAGAGGAACCAACTTAGGATTAATTCCGGGAAGACCAAGGAATTGGTGGTGGACTTTCGCAAGGGCAAAAATCCACCAGTAGTGGTGAACATTCAGGGAAATGACATTGAGATAGTCGACACCTATAAGTACCTTGGTGTGATCCTCAATAATAAGCTTGACTGGGCCCATCACTTGGATGCAGTGTACAGGAAGGGCCAAAGCAGGCTTTATCTGCTCAGAAGGCTGAGAGCCTTCGGAGTTAGAGGGGCACTCCTTGCATCCTTCTTCAACTCTGTTGTGGCATCAGTCATCTTCTTTGGTGTGGCATGCTGGGGTAGTGGCATATCAACCAGGGACAGGAATAGGCTGGACAAACTGATTAGAAGGGCCAGCTCTGTCCTGGGATGCCCCCTTGACCCAGTTCAGGAAGTAGGCGACAGGAGGATACTGGCCAAGGTGAGCTACATGGTGCAGAATGATTCCCATCCCATGCATGAGACCGTGACAAAGATGTGCAGTACTGTCAGTGACCGGCTACTTTATCCTAAATGTGAGAGGGAGTGCTATCAAAAGTCCTTCCTTCCTGCTGCAGTTAGACTGTATAACCAGCACTGTCCAAAACGGAGAACGACCCAAACAGAGAACTGATAGATCCAAAGTTGTGACAGTCCGGTTACATTTTTTTTTTTCTTCTTATATGTACCTACCTACTGTCAATGTAATGCCTTTATGCATCTGTATCTGTACTTGTTCCTGCTTTGCTTCTGTAATGCTCTGAATTTCCCCATGGTGGGACGATTAAAGGATTATCTTATCTTATCTTATCTTAAGACCAGTGGGAGGCAGAGCCATACACCATTATACCTTCAGACTTTAATAACACCAAGGTATGCCTCATTAACAAGGACGGAGGAGAAACCTCAGAGGCAGTCTCAAGAAATCATCTAATGGTGTGCCCTGATCAATTGAAAGACAAAGAGGAAGTCCAAGACACTCCACGGCCCACAGTAGAGGTGGAAGAGAAGATCCATACTATCCTTGGAGAATTTCACCGGACATGGACACAAGTGAATCAGGCTATCGTAGTACCAGTCCTAACCTTTCAGCAGCCTGCTGGACAGGATGAAGCAGAGAATCTTAATGAAATGGCTCCAGTAAAGCCCCCGTTACACACTGCGATATCGCTAGCAATATCGCTGTAAAGTCACCGATTTTGTGACGTTACAGCGATATTGCTAGCGATATCGCTGCATGTGATACTTACCTCCGACCGGCTCCCCCGCTGGTTATCGCTGATCGCGCGAGAAGCTGCTGGACCATTTCTCGTCAGCCACTTCCTGCGGCGCTTCCTGCTGTGACGACGAGTGACGCGTGGAGCCGGATGGGAGGACGCAGGATCGCCGCGTCTGACAGGTAAGTAGCGACCCCCGTCCCCAGCGATGTCGCTGGTGAGATCTGCCTGAGTGGCAGCTCACTAGCGACCACCTAGCGATTCACCAGCGATCCTGACCACGTCATATTGCTGGTCGGGATCGCTGGTGAGTCGCTAGGTGTAACGGTACCCTAACAGATGCCACATTTGCAGTGGAATGCGGAAATCTGTCCCTTGCTAGCAGCGAATCTGTCAATCTCATTGTGAGTCTAAGAGTCAAGAGAAAGCAGTCCAGAATACCAATATTACACAAGTCCACTAATAGCGTAGTGACTAGTGCACCAGCAGTAGACATTAGAGAACAGGTCAGGTCATCGGACATACCAATACTGCGTAGATCCACTCGTAGTACTAGAGGTCAGATCCCTGTCCGTTATAGAGAATACAAAATGTAAATAAATTAATAAGAATGTATAGTTGCAACCATTAAGCATGAGAGCCTACAGAGACTTACTGTATGAACTTTTTAAGTATTCATAATAACCAGTTGAAGGACAATTGGGCCACAGGACTATGTGTGGTCAGAACTTTATTTGTAAATAGTTACCCCAACTTGGCCTTCAAAGTAAGCCGCCGGTGTTGCCGAAAAAACAGGCCCATCTACAGAGTGCCCTGTAGCCACGCCCAGGGACGACGCACAAAGCGGGCTAAGGCGGTTCCCATGAACCAAACCCCAGGTACAAGGAAAAAGACAATTCCTGGATGGCAGTGTAAGGACTGGTTGCTGCAGTAACTGTGTTATTGTTTCTTTTTCTTTTCTAGTTTTGATAATTTTTACATTTTTAAGACTTTTTAAGATTTTCATTAATTGTTGTTGTTTACAATTCTTGTTATGTTTCCTCAGTCCGGGAGTACTGAACTTCACTGGGGGGGAATGTGACACCCCAGAGTCCGGTTGTTGCAGTGACATTGCCTCCCTTTAAGGGGAAAAGTCATGCCTGGAGGCAGGAGGGGGGCCCCCATGCCAGGTAACACAGATTAAATGACAATTTCTGCTGCAGGTCAGAAAGGGGAGCTGCCTTATAAATTCTGGCCAGCAGATGGGGTTACTGAGTCAGCAAGTAGTGAGCTGAGAGAAAGCAAAGGGGGTTGTCATGGAGACGGGAGCATTGAAGCTCATGACAGGACGGTTAGTGAGGGAGTTGACGACGGGGGACTGATCTGTGAAGAGGGAAAGGGAGGAGCGGAGACAAGAGGCTCTGGGGAAGCTAAAATTGCATATAGCTGACCCCAGAGTGAAGCGCTAATATAAAAAGAGGACGCCAGAGTCCTAGGCTGAGCAAGAGCTATATGCCCTGATCACCGAATCTGGAAGTACAGGGGACTGCAAGTTTCTTAGCGACATTGAACACCTGAAGGCACGGCAGCAGATCAAGAGCCCGGGTCTGACGGTGAAAAGGACAGTACCTGTGATATAGGCTCACGCTGTCAGCCATACAGGTTAGAAAACCATCACGCAAGAGAGGGTCGCAGCTTAGTTACATCAGTGGGGACCCGAAAACAAAGCGCAGAAGGAAGGTCCCAAACCCCACCTGGCAGGGTGGATCCCCTGAATACCTCCAGGCGAGATGGACTCAATCCATCACCTGTATGTGGTACCCCAGATTGCAACGACTTGCAAGTAAAAGGTAAAGAAACCTGTACCTTTCTGTGTCCTTCTCTTATTTCTCTGCACCCCAACGTTCACTGCCATCTGAACAATTAATCAAACATTTTTGCCCTGGGGCCCTCGCTCTACCCGTGGGGAGCTGAACCATTCTTTGCTGCATCACCATCAGCCCCAGAGGACCAAAACCGCAGCATCGGCCACTCATTGCCAAACATCACAGGTGGCATCACACTTAAACATCACACAACTTTCTTCTATTTTGTTACTGGACACCCAGGGCTACGGACCAGGTCACTGCCACTGTGGCATCCCCCACTGAAGTTAACGGGCCCAGTACCAAGTAACCTAAGGCCCTGCGGGGCTCTCCATGTTTATATGTTCTCATATTTATGTTGATTTCTTCTGGAACTCCGGTTTCCTTCCACACTCCAAAGATATACTGATAGGGAATCTAGATTGTGAGCCCCAATGGGTAGAGGGATCATGCTTGTAAAGCGCTCTGGAATATGATACCGCTTTATAAGCAAGCATAATGACTAAATAATATATATTGTTGATTGGTGCTCATTATGGGCAGAAAATATGTTTGTGCAAAAGAACCCTAAAACTCAGAGCATGACCCTGTAATGTGGAACAGAATGAACCCAGATTGTAGTAAAATGCTGGCATTGCGATAGCGTAGGTTTAACCTAAATGTTTACTCAACAAAGTTGTAAATGGATATGAGAAGAAAAGGATTGGGCATTTAAATTTAAACTGTTCTATCGCTCTCTTCCTTGATATCTTCTATCGGGAAAAGTTGAGAGGCTCCCATACACATCAGTTGCTCATCCAGTTCTGCTGGTACAAGGAAGATGATAGGGTTGCATGGGTCAAGGTGTTGCAGTGTGACCTTAGTTACCAGTGAAACGGATTACTATGAGTGTGTATGTTGATTCAGATGTTCCCACTAAGGCCACGTACATTAAAGGGAATCTGTCACCCCTTTTTTGAGATATCATATAATGATATCATTCAATTGTGTGTCACATAAGGATTCTCTTAGTACTTTTGCTTCCCCCTGACCCCGCACCTTTCATGCATAAATACCGTTTTTATATCAGTTCAGATGTATGCAAACTGCCGCTGTCCGGTCCGATGGGCGGGGCTTATTCACCTGCTCCCCCCCTGTCTTGATCTATGCATTTCTTCTTGCGTAGAGCAAGACAGGGAGGGGGGAGCAGGTGAATAAGCCCCGCCCAGCGGACCGGACCGCGGCAGTTTACATACATCTGAACCGATGTAAAAAAGGTATTTATGCATGTAAGGTGCGGGGTCAGGGGGAAGCAAAAGTACTAAGAGAATCCTTATGTGACACACAATTGAATGATATCATTATATGATATCTCAAAAAAGGGGTGACAGATTCCCTTTAAAATGTTGCAGGAACCCACATTGTATTATAACCACAGGTAAGGCAGTCCACTTTATAAAAGTAAAGCAGTCTTTACCACTGAAATGCATATACAAGAGATAGCAGGCACAAAACATATTATTCATATCTTTATCTGTCTTTGAATGAACAATTTAGTTACATGTAGCAGCACTCGTTTCGTTGCTAGTAACCAATCACAGATTAAACAAATGCATCAAACATCAGCATAATAAAAATACAGCAATATACCACATACTAGCTATGAACCTGTTCTACTCCCGGGTGGTGGGCATTTTTATTGGTATATGGTCTCCCATCCTGGTATGTGCTGCCACCCTCCTATCCTGGTGTGCATGGCACCCCTTATCCCTATCCTGGTATGCATGGTACCCTCACCCCCCCCAATCCTGGTAAGCATGGCACCCTATTCCTCATCCTGGTATGCATGGTCCCCTTACCCCCCCTATCCTGGTATGCATGGCCCCCTCACCCCCCTATCCTGGTATGCATGGTCCTCTCAACCCCCAATCCTGGTATGCATGGTCCCCTCACTCCCCTATCCTGGTATGCATGGTCCTCTCGCCCCCAATCCTGGTATGCATGGTCCCCTTGCCCCCCAATCCTTGTATACATGGTCCCCTCACCCCCTTTCGTGGTATGCATGGTCTCATCACCCCCCTATCCTGGTATGCATGGCCCCCTCACCCCCCAATCCTGGTATGCATGGTCCTCTCACCCCCTAATCCTGGTTTGCATGGTCCCCTCACACACCCCTATTCTGGTATGCATGGTCCTCTCACCCCCCCTTTCCTGATATGCATGGTCCCCCTCACCCTTATTAAACTACACACATACAAAAAAACATTTATACTCACCCTTCTTCCCTGTGCTCCAGCGCTGCCTGTCACGTTCTGCTGGAGGCCGGGGGAGGAGTCTGGCGCCCGAGTACGTGCATGCACATAGCGCTGTCTGGCGCCATATTGCTGAAGACACACTGCAAATGTGTCTTCAGTAAAATGGTGCCGGATCGCCCTATGCGCATGCACGATTCCGGCCACACTCCTGCCCCGGTCTCCGGCCGAAGAGAAGCGCCGCGGCAACGCTCCTCCTGGTCAGGTAAGTATGTAAGTATGGCGCCGGACATAGGTGTATGCAGTGTGTATGCGTACTGCCATCTCCGACGCCATACACACTCTTCACCGCGCTGCCTCATTCTGTCTGGAGCCAGACTGCGCAAGCGTGTCGCGCTTGCGCAGTCTATAAAGGCTTCGGACAGAGTGATGCTTAGCTGGTTATATTATAGATTAGCACTCTAAGGTCTTCGGAAGGGTGTTTCTTCTCTTTCCACACTCTTAAAGATGTACAAGAAAGATTTGTTGCAGAATTTTTGGAAACTACCCCATTTATCTCATTGAGCTTTCCAAAATCTGTGCTCATGTTGCAAGAGATACCCATCATACACTGAAGTAATCTCTTATGGTTGTATTGTTACTGTCTCAAATAAAGAATGTTCTATCTTTTCATAACAATCAATTCAGTTTTTCCTTTATCTATATATACAGAACAAATGCAACCTGAAATGTATTCAAACAGGCTAATTTTAAGCAATATCTGCTTTGAGCGATAACTCGTTAAAGTGTTGGCTGAGACTGCTCATCTCGTAATGTGATGGAGAACATCCATAATACATTACAAAGAGTCCATCTGAAGTGTCAAACACAAGACTCAATGTAAATTATTGTAACTCACTGGCAGGAGAATAAAGGCATATAGTCAGAATAAACAGTGATAATTTTCAGTTATAGGGATGTTGACCTGCCAAATATTCCACAAACTTGGGTTCACACATACTGTTCATGCGCATATCATCACCAGTGTTGCTTGGTCTACTTGAATAATTGACAGACTGCCCTATAATTACATACTCTCTTAAACAACTTCTGCTCTGAGTCCTCAACTCTCATAAGCCAAATGCAAAATCTGTAACAGGAGCGCATATTAAGGTCTTCATTTGTGGTAGTGTTGAGTTTGTGAAAAACCAAGGCACCAAAATCCAGGTTCAAACTTAATATCTACTCCTGCTTCAGTTTCGTACCTGAAGACGGCATTAATTGTAAACCGTAAATGAGGTATTTTTCATGAAGACAAACTCAGATATACTGATTGCCATTGTATGGGCTTCCAGGACTGTTTAAACTGTTGTCTAAGCGAAGATCCAACTGTTGGCTCTCCATTGTGCCATAGGGTGTGAAGATGGGTAATCATTTTGTTTACCCTCTTAGATGGTCACAATAGTTTCACTGCAAGGCAGTTGATAGGATTTACCCATCTATTCTTCTTGAATGAGAAGAGCTTGTTTAAAATGTGAAGAACACAAAGAGGGGTAATGTTTTGAATAAACAGGACCCGCATTTTTAGATACAATATGAGAGGCAAAAATTGTAATATTAACCACATATTCACAATTGAAACTAATAGTTATTCAAAAATGTTTTTCCATTATCCTACTGCTACTACTTCATTATTGATGATCTATCCTTAGTATCGGTCATCAATATATGGGATAAGTAAGTGTCCGACACGTGGCACCCCCATCGATTAGCTGTCATTATCTACTCCAGTGGACTGGTGTAAACACTGTACATCCTAACAATAAATATAGTAATGAATAATCCCTTAATAATCCCTTAATCATTTGCACATGGAGAGACTAGAAGCAATGGGATGAAACTGAATGGGAGGAGACACAGATTAGATATTAGAAAAAACTTTTTGACAGTTAGAGTGATCAATGAGTGGAACAGGCTGCCATGAGAAGTGGTGAGTTCTCCTTCAATGGAAGTCTTCAAACAGAGGCTGGACAGACATCTGTCTGGGATGATTTAGCGAATCCTGCTTTGAGCAGGGGGTTGGACCAGATGGCCCAGGAGGTCCCTTCCAACTCTACGATTCTATGATTCTTTGATTCTATAATCCTGAAAAGAAGGAGTCTGGTTGACTTGTTAGGGTACCGTTACACTAAGCGATGCACCAGCGATCCCGACAACGATGTGGATCGCTAGTGCATAGCTAAGTGGTCGCTAGTGAGCTGCCACACAGGCAGATCTCACCAGCGACATAGCAGGGGTCGGGGGTCGCTACTTACCTGTCAGATGCAGCGATCCTGACGTCCTCCCGCCCGCGTCCACGCGCCGCTCGTCGGCGCCACAGGAAGCCCAGTAGGAAGCTGACGACGAGAAATGGTCCAGGACGTTCTCGCGCGATCAGCGATAACCAGCGGGGGAGCCGGTCGCTGGTAAGTATCAGACATAGCGATATCGCTAGCAATATCGCTGCTGCGTCACAAAACCAGTGACATTTCAGTGATATTGCTAGTGATCTCGCTGTGTGTAACGGGGGCTTTACTGTTATATTAAGCTTGGGTCCCTGGTAGTCTTAAAATAAAAAGATACATACTCACCTACCTACTGATCCTCTGCACCTTTCGCCATGTCCTTTGCTGGCCTGATTTCTTCCTTTTCCAGCAAGGTATGTGACGTGACTGCTGCAGTCAATGAGCAGCAGGGATGTGCCTTCTGAGCTGGAAGAAGCAGTTTAATTGCTCTCTCCTTCAACCACAGCAGGCAGATGATGTCCACCTCTGAAAAAGAGAGTGAGGAAACCGGATGGACATAGGCAGTGGTGCAGAAGATCAATAGGGGTCTGGATGGTGTGTATGTGTGTGTTTGTTTTTTTTTTTTCAATTAAGGGTCACACAAACATTTTTTTCCCCCATGCAGGGGCACTGACATAACCAGTCAGTTTGCTGGGTACTACTTGCCACTGCAAGAGCCCATATTATTTACACATTGACCCAAATCCCTTCCTTATGAACCCCCCCGTACGGAGGGGGAAATGCGTTGGGAGGCTACACATGGGTAATCTTTGAATAGGTCCATTCTTGGGTACTGCCCTTTTTAGAGCAGGAGCAATGCAGGGGCACAATATGGAGTATTAAAGCATCAGAGCAACCTCTCCCTCTCTCCCCTACTGTCAATATCCCCCTTCTGCTCCTAAATGGTGAACATATGATTGTGAAGAGAAGTGAGAAATAAGTTTCTTAAGATCAAGCCAATCGTTAATTATGAGTTCTGATGAATTTGAGCATTAGCACATTATATATATATATATATATATATACACAGTATATACATATACTGTATATTGTCTTGTCTGTCCACATGCACATTTTGGCCATTAACCTTTTAGGGTAACAATTAGTGATGAGCGCGTATACTCGTTGCTCGGGTTTTCTCGAGCATGCTCAGTTGTCCTCTGAGTATTTTGGCATGCTTGGAGATTTAGTTTTGTCGACGTAGCTGCATGATTTGTGGCTGCTAGCCAACCTGAATACATGTTGGGATTCCCTAACAAACAGGCAACCCCCACATGTATTCAGGCTGTCTAGCAGCCACAAATCATGCAGCTGCGTTGACAAAAAATAAATCTCCGAGCATGCCAAAATACTCGGATGGCACCCGAGCATGCTCAGGAAAACCTGAGCAACGAATATACTCGCTCATCACTAGTAACTATTAAAAGTTATGTGTTAAATATTTTCCTTGCCCTGTTGAAACTTCATTGTAACTTTTGGGAAGGTTTATTGTGATTAGTCACATTTGCTGTACTCCTGATGACATTTATTCAATTAAGGGTCAATTTTGAAACTAAAATAATATAAACTAGTAGAAAACTTAACAAAATATTGATTAAAAATGAGAATCTTGGGTTAATACGTACAGTGTGAAAAGAGTTGATTTTGAAACAAACGAAAATAAAGGTCTTAGCTAATGTTTAGCTAATGTAAAGTGGAATACTTTGTAAAAAGGTTTTGTTCTTTATTTACACTGACCACTGGAAAGGATGAATATTGTAAGGCAGCAAATGTAGGAAACAATGAGATAAGAAGACTTTGAAACATACCAAGAGATTGGGAAGATGGCTGTTTCCTCATGCTCTTGTTATGATTCTTGACTAGAGTTGAGCGATACCGTCCGATACTTCAAAGTATCGTATCGGATGGTATCGGCCGATCTTTAAAAAAAGTATCGGTATCGCCGATTCCGATACCGGAAGTCCCATTCAAGTCTATGGGACTTCCGGTATCGGAATAAGAAAAACCCTTTCCTGCCCTTGTACAGCCTCTCTGGGGTCTGTACGGGCCTTTCGGGGGGCTGTGCCGGCCTGCCAGGGGGTCTGTGCAGGCTCCGGTGGTCTGTGCCGGCCTGCCGGGGGGCTGTGCCGGCCTGCCGGTGGTCTGTGCAGGCTCCGGTGGGCTGTGCCGGCCTGCCGGGGGGCTGTGCCGGCCTGCCGGGGGGCTGTGCAGGCTCCGGGGGGCTGTGCCGGCCTGCCGGGGGGCTGTGCCGGCCTGCCGGGGGGCTGTGCAGGCTCCGGGGGGCTGTGCCGGCCTGCCAGGGGGCTGTGCCGGCCTGCCGGTGGTCTGTGCAGGCATCGTCCGATGGGACTACAAGTCCCATCGGGCGATGCCTGCTACCATGACAGTGATTGACACATTAGCCAATGATGGGACAGTAGTAGTCCCATCATCCGGCTAATGTGTTAAATGTAAAAAAAAAAAAAAAAAATTACATGCTACATACATACAACATGCATACTACATACATGCTACATTCATACTACATACATGCTACATTCATACTACATAAATACTACATGCAACATACATACTACATATATACTACATACATGCTACATTCATACTACATAAATACTACATGCAACATACATACTACATGCAACATACATACTACATATATACTACATGCATGCTACATACATACTGCATGCTACATACATACTACATGCTACATACATACCACATATATACTACATACATACTACATACATACTACATGCATGCTACATGCATGCTACATGCTACATACATAACACATATATACTACATGCATGCTACATACATACTACATACATACTACATGCTACATACTACATATATACTACATGCATGCTACATACATACTACATACATACTACATGCTACATACTACATATATACTACATGCATGCTACATACATACTACATGCTACATACATACCACATACATACTACATACATACTACATACATACTACATGCTACATACATACTACATATATACTACATGCATGCTACATACATACTACATACATACTACATATATACTACATGCATGCTACATACATACTGCATGCTACATGCATGCTACATACATACTACATACATACTACATGCTACATACATACCACATATATACTACATACATACAATACATTCATACAATACATACATAGACATACAGTACATATAACATAGAGTAACATACTTACCAATACTTGTCACATTGTTCCCCGAAGCCATTGTCGTCTACGGAATAAATATTAACATAACAAACCACAAAAATACTCACCCACGATCCGAAGCAGTCCACGAGTGTGTCCCACGACGATCTTGGGTAGAGAACTGCAGCATCAGCTGTTGCTGCCGTTTTCTACGGGCTGCAGGAATCCAATGACGGAAGGTAGGTATCCTTCCGCACTGTATTCCTCCGCCACTTAAAAAAAAAAAAAGTCCCTAGTCTCACTTTATGCCATTGCTGTGTGGGAATTTAACACATTAGCCGGATGATGGGACTACTACTGTCCCATCATTGGCTAATGTGTCAATCACTGTCATGGTAGCAGGCATCGCCCGATGGGACTTGTAGTCCCATCGGACGATGCTTGCACAGACCCCCGGACATCAGCACAGCCCCCCGGCAGGCCGGCACAGCCCCCCGGCAGGCCAGTACAGACCCCCACAGGGTGCACAGCCCCCCGGCAGGCCGGCACAGCCCCCCGGCAGGCCGGTACAGACCCCCACAGGGTGCACAGACCACCGGCAGGCCGGCACAGCCCCCCGGCAGGCTGGTACAGACCCCCACAGGGTGCACAGACCACCGGCAGGCCGGCACAGCCCCCCGGCAGGCCGGTACAGACCCCGGGCAGTCCACACAGCCCCCCGGCAGGCCGGCACAGCCCCCCGGCAGGCCGGCAGAGACCCCCGGAAGGCCCGAAATGACGGCGCATCATGATGCGCACACACCGCGCATCATGATGACGTCAGTCTGTCAATCAACTTTGAACTTCCGATTCCGATGCCGAATTCCGATATTGAAAAAATATCGGAAGTCGGTATCGGAATTCCGATACAGCAAGTATCGGCCGATACCCGATACTTGCGGTATCGGAATGCTCAACACTATTCTTGACTATTTCAGAACTGTATAAAAAGACATGGATAGCAAATCCAAATAGTAATATTATACATTGACCTGCTGAGGATAAGCAAAATTTTCAAAACTGAACATGAGTTTCTTTATTAACATTTTGATCAAAGTGTATAAGCCTCTTGCCACATCATGGCAAACTTCTATAGTGGATCCCTGTGCCAGCAGATGAAGCAACCTGAGAGCTCAACATCTCCTATGGTGCCATGCAAAGACCCCACGGCACACAATAGCAAAACCAAGTGAACGGATCATGAAAATTCACCTCTCATGTGGTCTCAAGCAAAAAACTGGGAACCTAATAGTTACAGCTATTGTCTTATTTGCAACATGCATGAAATTATGTGTTGTGTTTTTATAGATCATATTTCAGCTCTTTCTTTGGAAAATTAAAGTGGAGATCAAATTTGGCAATAGTTCTAGTTCTACTTTGTACTAGTATGTAAAATAACCTTATGAAGATTTATTACATAAATTGTGGGCCAATTAAGCTTCACTACTGAATCACTTGAAAATGCCCAAAAATTGGCCCAAAACATATTAAGATCAGCAAACAGTCTATGTCTACTGAATTGTAATCATGAATACTGGCAACTAGATGACTCGCTTCTGATGTGTCCTAATCATCATAACTTAGTCTCTGTTTCCAACAGGATTCAAAATCTAGTTTTTCTATCCCGCAGTCATGATTAGGGTTAATTTAAAGGGAACCTGTTAGTTTGGAAAACCTGTGCTATCTATGGGCAGCATGTGATTGAGCTGATAATGGACTGATAAATGGAATCTCTTTCCACAATCTATGTATATTGTATTTGGTTCATTAAAATTACTGTTTATTCTGGACAGAAGAGTCAAGGGGGAGGTCCCAATAAAAAAGTGAGATCTCACACTGTATGAGTGTACGGTAACAACTGCAGTGGGAGCTGTGATGTGCAGCGACTACTGCTGCTGGCATTACACAAACATTCACAGCAGCGCACATTAAAGGGGTAGTCAAAAGTCTAAATTAATTTTCATCCTAATCCTTAATTTTCATCCTAAATCTCTATCTATTTAATGTGACTATATTAGAAAATAGTTTAGATTATGGCACTAAATAGATAGGGATTTAGAATGGAAATTAATTTGGACTTTTTATCACCCCATTAATGCTTCTATTGCTGCACTGTCCTGGACTAAAACTCCCAGTAAACTTTGCTTCTCTTTACATCCTGGAGGAGGAGGAATAATAAACAGACAGACTGATTGACTGAGCAAGTTGGAGAAGAAGGGAAGAGCAAGCAGGTCATGAGAACATGTGTGTGTGTGTGTGTGTGTGTGTGTGTGTAAGGAGAGGGACCGGATCGGGCAAACCTTTTCCAGGATGGATCCGGAACTGTCGGGGCTGTCACCTATGTTGCACGGCAGAAAGCTTAAGGCCCCAGCCAAGGGGCTAAGCTAAAAAAGCCATGGTGTGCAGGAGACCAGGCAGTATCAGCGGGAACGTACAGCACGCAGGAGGACAGTGTCAGCGCTCCGACCTCTGAGCACCGAGACGGAGCAGGCCTAAGTCTGAGGGGCTGCAGATCCACGACTAGAGACTGCCGACAGAGACTTGCCCTGTGTCCGCTGACACCTCTGATACCACTGACAACGTTGACATCACTGACCGTGAGAGACAAGGTCCGCGGTCAGAGCACGAGCGCGCACACGTACCGGCAGGGAAGCCGGCTGACCCGCTGTGAATTGTTTCCTGATAAGCCCTTTGTTATGAATGAGTCACCGTAGGAGGCAAAAACAGAAATGCTAGCTAAGTCGAGAAAACCAGAGAAGTTGGCAGCTATCGGATTCCAGACCCCTGAACCTAGCAACAACAACTAGCAGTAGCCATGGGGGTTCCTACGATGCCCTAGACCCCTCGATCACAGCCGGAGAACTGCCTAGCCTAAAGACAGAAACGGAAATCTAAACTGCCCCAGAGCAGACCCCAAAGCAATAGGCAGCCCCCAACATATAATGACGGTGAAGCAAGAAGAAAAAACACTAACACAGATAGAAATATAGACTGAGCAAATGATGGGGCCCAAGCTAACTAGATAGGACAGGATAGGAAGGCTGCTGTCTGCAATCCGCGAAAAACCCTATCAAAATAAGAGCCAACAGACTGACAGGGAAAAAGACCCTGAAGACACTAGGCTTCAAAAAGACTATGTCAGTACTCAGGTATTTTCTGAAGACAGAGCAAACCGACAAAAAGGAATTCAGCTCACCCCAGCAGGGAATGGCAGAATCCAGAAAAGCAAGGCAAACTAAAACCAAAACACAAATGTAAAAAGGCAAAGCAGAAAACTTAGCTTTTGAGGAGCAGGAATCAGACTGGTCTCCTAGAATTCCACAGAAAAATCACCAGCGAGGCAGAAGGGCGTCGGCTGCCTTATATCCAGTCAGAGATCCCCGTCGCCCAGTCATCCTCTTCTCAGGTGCTTGGTAATCAGCCTCACTACCTTCCTTCACCAGAAGAGGGAGTTCATCAGACCTCAATGGTGAAGGGGAAAATGAACTCATAACAGCCCTCATTTAACCGCCAAGTATCCCTAGACTCTGCCAGGGTAAAAGACTTTAACCTTGCCTGCTCTTTGCCTTCCGGACCAAGGACCCCTGTGGGGATCACGAGGAAACACCGCCACTGCCAGGATCCCATCTTCTCCAGGACTACGCTGGGGTCTGTTATGATGAGTCACCGAAGGAGGAAAAAACAAAATACTAGCTAAGTCCAGAAAAACCAGAGAGGATGGCAGCTATCGGATTGCATACCCCTGAACCTATCCACAACAACTAGCAGTAGCCGTGGGGGGTTCCTACGGTGCCCTAGACCCCTCGATCACAGCCGGAGAACTACATAGCCTAAAGACAGAAAGGGGAAAAACTAAACTGCCCCAGAGCAGACCCCAAAGCAATAGGCAGCCCCAACATATAATGACAGTGAAGCAAGCTGAAAACACTAACACAGATAGAAAGATAGGTTGAGCAAATGATGGGGCCCAAGCTAACTAAAATAGGACAGGATAGGAAAGCTGCTGTCTGCCATCCGCAAAAACCCTATCCAAAATGTGCCAACCGACTGATAGGAAAAACAGGCCCTGAAGTCGCTAGGCTTCAAAAGACTAAATCAGCACTCAGGTATATTCTGAAGACAGAGCAAAAGATCAACAGATCAGAGACAAAAATGGAATTTAGCTCACCCCCGGCCGGGGATGGCAGAACTCCCAAAAAACAAGGCAAAACAAAAACAAAACTGAAGTGTACAAAACAGAGCAGAAAAACTTAGCTTTGAGACGCAGGAATCAGACTGGTCTCTAAGAATCCAGCAGGATCACCAGCAAGGCAGAAGGGCGTCGGCTGCCTTATATCCAGTCCTCAATTCCAGCCTCCCAGTCATCATCTAGCTGCCCAGGTGTTTGGTAATCAGCCTCACTACCTTCTTTCACCAGAGGAGGGAGTTCATCAGACCTCAACGGTGAAGGGAAAAATGAACTCACAACACTCCCCCTTGAGGAGGGGGTCACCGAACCCTCATCCACGCCACCAGGGCGATCAGGGTGAGCCCGATGAAAGGCACGCACCAATCTTTTGGCATGAATATCAGAGGCAGAGACCCAGGAATTATCCTCCTGACCATAACCCTTCCACTTAACCAAATACTGGAGTATCCGTCTAGCCAGATGGGAATCCAGTATCTTCTCTACCTCATATTCCATGTTACCTTCAACCAATACAGGGTCCGGAAGTGCCACCCCAGGAACTACTGGTTCAACAAACCTCTTCAACAAGGACTTATGAAACACATTATGGATTTTAAATGTGACAGGAAGAGCCAACCAAAAAGAGACCGGATTAATGATCTCCAAAATCTTGCAAGGCCCAATAAATCTAGGCTTAAACTTAGGAGAAGCTACCTTCATAGCGATATTTTTTGATGATAACCAAACCATATCACCCACCTTAAACTGGGGACCAATGGTCCTATGTCGGTTGGAAAACCGCTGGGCCTTTTCCTGGGAGAGAGATAACTTATCCACCACTTGGTCCCAGATCTGGTGCATTCTCTCCACCACAGTGTCAACACCTGGGCAGGCAGAAGGCTCCACCTGCCCTGAAGAAAATCGAGGATGAAACCCAAAGTTACAAAAAAAAGGTGACATCAAAGTGGCAGAACTAGCTCTATTATTTAAAGCAAATTCGGCCAAGGGCAAAAATGAAACCCAATCATCCTGATCAGCGGAAATAAAACATCTCAAATATGACTCCAAGGTCTGGTTTGTTCTCTCCGTCTGCCCATTGGTCTGAGGGTGAAACGCAGAGGAGAAGGACAACTGAATTCCCAGCTTGGAACAGAACGTCCTCCAAAATCTAGACACAAACTGAACTCCTCTGTCAGATACAATGCTCTCAGGAATCCCGTGCAAGCGAACCACCTGTTGCAAAAACAGGGGCACCAACTCAGAAGAAGATGACAACTTAGGGAGTGGTACAAGATGAACCATCTTAGAGAACCTATCACAAATCACCCAAATAGCAGTCATTCTCTGAGAGACAGGCATATCAGAGATGAAATCCATTGAAATATGGGTCCATGGCCTCCTGGGGTCCGGAGAGCGAGAGCAAGGTTTAGACCGAAAGCAAGTCCCACAGGACTGCACAAAATTCCTGACATCACGAGACAAGGCGGGCCACCAAAAAGACTGACTCACCAGATCTCTAGTACCAAAAATACCTGGATGACCAGCCAATGCAGAGCAATGAACTTCAGACATCACTCTCTTCTTCCACTGGTCAGGAACATACAACTTTCCACTGGGACAACGCTCAGGTTTGTCCTCCTGGAACTCTTCCAGAGCACGTCTCAAATCGGGTGAGATGGCAGAAAGAACTACCCCTTCGCCTAAGATGGTAGCAGGCTTGGTCACCACAGGAGAATCAGCAAAGAAGCTCCTAGGAAGAGCGTCAGCCTTGACATTCTTAGTGCCAGGAAGAAAAGAGACCACAAAATCAAAATGTGTAAAAAACAAGGCCCATCTAGCCTGTCTAGGGTTCAAGCGTTTGGCCGACTCCAGGTAAATCAAATTCTTGTGGTCAGTGAGGACCACGACTTGATGTTTAGCTCCCTCCAACCAATGTCTCCACTCTTCAAATGCCCATTTCATGGCCAACAGTTCCCTATTCCCCACATCATAGTTACGTTCAGATGGGGAGAACTTTCGGGAAAAGAAAGCACAGGAATTCATTTTAGATGTTACAGGATCCTTTTGGGGCAAAACAGCTCCTGCACCAATCTCAGAAGCGTCCACCTCTACCTGGAACGGGAGTGAGACATCAGGTTGCCGCAAAACCGGGGCAGAAGTGAATCTTCGCTTCAGCTCTTGAAAGGAAGAAACAGCCTCTGGAGACCAATTCAACACATCAGCACCCTTCTTAGTCAGATCAGTCAATGGCTTGGCAATACTAGAAAATTTTGCTATAAATTTCCGATAAAAATTAGCAAAACCCAAAAACTTCTGAAGGGCCTTCAAAGAAGTGGGCTGAACCCAATCATAAATGGCCTGTACCTTGGCCGGATCCATTTCAATAGTTGACAGAGACAAAATAAATCCGAAAAATGAAATCCTCTGTACCCCAAGAAGGCATTTCGATCCTTTGACATACAGGGAATTCTCCCTCAAGATCCGGAACACCGTCCGAACATTTTCCACATGAGAATCCCAATCCTTGGAGAAGATCAAAATATCATCCAGATAGATAATCAAAAATTTATCCACAAAGTCTCGGAAAATGTCGTTCATGAAGCACTGGAAGACAGAAGGGGCATTAGTGAGCCCAAAAGGCATCACCAGGTACTCAAAATGTCCCTCTGGAGTATTAAATGCCGTCTTCCATTCATCCCCATGCTTAATGCGGATAAGATTATACGCCCCCTGAGGTCAAGCTTGGTAAACCAGCAAGCACCTTTAACTCTGGAGAATAGATCCGAAATCAGGGGTAACAGATACTGATATTTAATAGTACTTTTGTTGAGGGCACGATAATCAATACAAGGCCTTAATGAACCATCCTTTTTGGCCACGAAAAAAAACCCAGCACCTAATGGTGACGAGGATGGTCTAATATGACCCTTCTCCAACGCCTCCTTAATATAGGATCGCATAGCCTCGTGCTCGGGTACAGACAAATTGAAGAGCCGACCCTTGGGAAATTTACACCCCGGGCTCAGTTCAATTGTACAGTCATAACTCCTATCAGGAGGCAAAGACGCAGACTCATTCTCACTAAATACATCATAAAAGTCCGCTAAATAGTCAGGAACATCATGCGACTGAGGAGAGGTGGAAAAAACCGGAGCCTCACTAAGGGCACACTGACAACCCCAACTCACCACAGACACAGATTTCCAGTTCAAAACTGGATTATGAATTTGCAACCAGGGAAACCCCAGAACAATGGTATCATGCAAATTATGCAACACCAAAAATCTGCAATTTTCTTGATGGTTTGGGGCGACCCGCATTACCACCTGGGTCCAAAACTGAGATTTATTTTTGGCCAAAGGAGTAGCATCAATCCCCCTCAAAGGGATAGGCGTCCGCAGAGGTGTCATAGGAAATCCACAACGTTTAGCAAAATCCAAGTCCATTAGGTTCAGGGCTGCTCCCAAATCCACAAAAGCCTTGGCGGAAAATGTGGACAGGGAGCAGATCAGAGTAATTGCCAGAAGAAACTTAGGTTGAACACCACCCACAGAAAACGTGTGTGCAAAACGTTTCTCTCGTTTAGGACAGACAGAAATAATATGCGAGGCATCTCCACAGAAAAAACACAGCTTATTACGCTTTCTGAACTCCTGACGTTGCTCCCTGGACAAAACCACATTGCATAGGTTCAGACACTTGTTCAACAGGTGGCCACACCTCTCGTGCAGTCCTGCGTTCACGTAAACGCCGATCAACCTGAATGGCTAATGACATAGAATCGTCCAGACCAGAGGGAACAGGAAATCCCACCATAGTATCTTTTACGGCTTCTGACAAACCCTTCCGAAAGAGAGCTGCCAAGGCATTATCATTCCAGGCAGCAAGGACCGCCCACTTTCGGAATTTTTGACAGTACAATTCTGCAGAATCTCGACCCTGGCTCAATGCCAACAGGGTCTTTTCAGCCTGATCAATAGCATTAGGTTCGTCATACAACAACCCCAAGGCTTGAAAAAATGCATTCACATTAGTCAGACTAGGATCATCAGGTTTCAAAGAAAACGCCCAATCCTGGGGATCGCCACGCAGCAAAGAGATGACAATTTTAACCTGCTGCGCGGAGCTCCCTGACGAGTTAGGCTTCAAGGCAAAAAATAATTTACAATTATTTTTGAAATTCAAAAATATAGACCGATCCCCAAAAAACACATCAGGAGTAGGGATCTTTGGTTCAGCAGCATGTGAATGAGCAAGTTAGGCGGAAATTCCCCGCACTTCCACAGCGAGCTGCTCCACACGATCAGACAATTGCTTTATCTCCATTGAGAGAAAAAAAAATTCCCCCTACGGCCTCAGAGATATAGAGGAAAAAATATACACACTTTTTTTTTTTAATTCTTTCCTGCTATTGAGTACCCTAGGATCTGCGGTATGGCGGGTGATTCGGTTATGAATGAGTCACCATAGGAGGCAAAAACAGAAATGCTAGCTAAGTCCAGAAAACCAGAGAAGTTGGCAGCTATCGGATTGCAGACCCCTGAACCTAGCAACAACAACTAGCAGTAGCCGTGGGGGGTTCCTACGATGCCCTAGACCCCTCGATCACAGCCGGAGAACTGCCTAGCCTAAAGACAGAAACGGAAATCTAAACTGCCCCAGAGCAGACCCCAAAGCAATAGGCAGCCCCCAACATATAATGACGGTGAAGCAAGAAGAAAAAACACTAACACAGATGGAAAGATAGACTGAGCAAATGATGGGGCCCAAGCTAACTAGATAGGACAGGATAGGAAGGCTGCTGTCTGCAATCCGCGAAAAACCCTATCAAAATAAGAGCCAACAGACTGACAGGGAAAAAGGCCCTGAAGACGCTAGGCTTCAAAAAGACTATGTCAGTATTTTCTGAAGACAGAGCAAACCGACAAAAAGGAATTCAGCTCACCCCAGCAGGGAATGGCAGAATCCAGGAAAGCAAGGCAAACTAAAACCAAAACACAAATGCAAAAAGGCAAAGCAGAAAACTTAGCTTTTGAGGAGCAGGAATCAGACTGGTCTCCTAGAATTTCACAGAGAAATCACCAGCGAGGCAGAAGGGCGTCGGCTGCCTTATATCCAGTCAGAGATTCCCGTCGCCCAGTCATCTTCTCCCAGCTCAGGTGCTTGGTAATCAGCCTCACTACCTTCCTTCACCAGAAGAGGCCGTTCATCAGACCTCAATGGTGAAGGGGAAAATGAACTCATAACAGCCCTCATTTAACCGCCAAGTATCCCTAGACTCTGCCAGGGTAAAAGACTTTAACCTTGCCTGCTCTTTGCCTTCCGGACCAAGGACCCCTGTGGGGATCACGAGGAAACACCGCCGCTGCCAGGATCCCATCTTCTCCAGGACTACGCTGGACCCCTTATGTGCCATGGCCTTGGTGCCACCGCCTGCGTCCAGGGATTCAACTTCTGACATTGTTGCACTGATAAGTCTATTACCCCTGAACTCTTTGCCTTATTTAATGTCAGCTGTTTTTCCCCAAGTTCCAAACTTCCTCCTTAATTCAACCCTACCTCCTCTTCTCCCTCCGTGGAATATCCTCCGTTAAAATAAACCCCACGTTAACCCTTGCTCTGCCTCCGGTCTGTCACTGCATCCCGCGTTACCTGCGATTTCTACACTTGGTGTAGTTGGCAGGATACAGTCTACCCACATGGAGGGGCAGACTAAGCATTTGGGGAGGGCCTTAGGACCAGCATCTCCCTGGGGGCAATGTTAAACAACCTCCCAAAATTCAATGGGAATAATACTATGTTATAGAGCTGGACTGAGCGTATTCAAGGGAGGATGAGAATGCACCCTATGGTCCCCGCCCTGCAGGCAGAGGTCGCCATGATGGCTTTGGAGGGAGAGGCGAGAGATTCAGTTATGCTGCGATCCCCCCGAGAGCGGAATACACTTGACAAAGTATTGTGCATACTGGAGGAGACCCATGGGGACCCCACAGATGTATGGGAATTGCGCAAGCAGTTATTTAGCCAGGTTCAAAGAGAGGGGGAGATAGTGATGCAGTACATGAATGTATTACAGGAGATTCATACTGACATATTTAGAAAAGATGACGTGGGAATAGGGTGGAATAACATAGTGCTACAAGACCAGTTATTGACCGGGATAAGATGCGCTGTTGAGACAGGCCCTGCGAGAGCGCTTGCGAGTGAACCCACGGATAACCTTTGCAGAAGTGGGAGGCGAGGTGCGCGAACAAAAGCAGGGGGTGACAGTCCCGGCGGCGAAGGTTCAGAGCGGAGAGGTGTCTGTGAATTTGATCACTGAACCAGGATGGGTGGAAGATTTGTGGAAGGAGATCCAAGCTATGTGGAAAGACCTATCCAAAACTAAAAAGACAGTGACCTTGCTAGGCCCATCCGGGAGCAGAACTTTCTCAGAAACACGAAGGGGCGGAAGATCGTCTCGTCGGGAAGAATTCCCTACATACTATCTCTGCGGAGAGCTGTGACATGTGGCCAGGGTTTGCCCACAATGAGGACAGCCTCTTCAGCGCCACCCATTAAACTAGGAGGCTCCGAGGCTGGGGGATGACGCTCGGAGCAGTAACAGCCAGAAAGGAGAACCAGAAGTCCCACCAATTTAATTTCAGTGTGTCCTTTAGCCTGGGCTGAGATGGATGGTAGGGCTGTCCGCTGCCTGGTAGATACTGGCTCACAAGTAACTGCGATGCCTGAGACATATTATAGAAGACATTTCCCTGAAGCGATGAGGCCTGATAGGGGACCGGTGATAAAGTTGATAGCCACCAATCAACTACCCATCCTGATTAAGATATAACAAGAGAACATAGAATGGCAGATTTGCAAAAATTTGCAAAAATTCTCTGCAGCCAAAAATATGGCAGTAATCAGCAAGTGCTGAACAACAAATACAGGGTATTTAGTCGATACGTTTTTTTGCAAAAAAATGTATACCAAGCTGCCTCACCAACGTCAAGGTAACCCGTGTCGAAGCAGTCCCTATCTAATGTATTTAATACCTGAACATCTGAACAGTGTCTTGAAATGAACAGGATTCAGACAGGCTGCTCCACAGTGTGGGCTTATGGTCTGAGACAGCTCTTTTGTACACCTCACACAGGAAAGGGGTGGGGTCTCCCAAACCATGCTAAGCAAGGAAAAAATGGATTAAAAACACATGTGAAATGCACAAATGTGAACACGTCGGTCAGACAGTGTTCACACCACCCATTGACTAAGATATAACAAGAGAACATAGAATGGCAGATTTGCAAAAATTTGCAAAAATTCTCTGCAGCCAAAAATATGGCAGTAATCAGCAAGTGCTGAACAACAAATACAGGGTATTTAGTCGATACGTTTTTTTGCAAAAAAATGTATACCAAGCTGCCTCACCAACGACAAGGTAACCCGTGTCGAAGCAGTCCCTATCTAATGTATTTAATACCTGAACATCTGAACAGTGTCTTGACATGAACAGGATTCAGACAGGCTGCTCCACAGTGTGGGCTTATGGTCTGAGACAGCTCTTTTGTACACCTCACACAGGAGAGGGGTGGGGTCTCCCAAACCATGCTAAGCAAGGAAAAAATGGATTAAAAACACATGTGAAATGCACAAATGTGAACACGTCGGTCAGACAGAAAGGAGAACCAGAAGTCCCACCAATTTAATTTCAGTGTGTCCTTTAGCCTGGGCTGAGATGGATGGTAGGGCTGTCCGCTGCCTGGTAGATACTGGCTCACAAGTAACTGCGATGCCTGAGACATATTATAGAAGACATTTCCCTGAAGCGATGAGGCCTGATAGGGGACCGGTGATAAAGTTGATAGCCGCCAATCAACTACCCATCCTGATTGCAGGGGCGGCATGGATGCAAATTAAGGTCTGCGGCAAAGACTTAGGTCGCAAGTGTGTGGTGTTAACCGTAGGAGACACCGACCATGGGCATACTGTCACACTGGGAATTAATGTGCTAAAAGAGTTTGGAAGTCTTCTAATCAACAAGTCTCCAGATGTGTTTTTGAAACAGTGGAGCCCGCGGACACCCCAAAGAAAAGTATGGTTGCGAAGCCATTGCGGCCAGGATGCCAGAACAGTTGATGAGTGATGAGTCCCAAACCCCAGAACGCAGGCCCACGCCTGGAGATGTGCCATCCCTCGGCCTGTCGCGGTTCCATTAAGAGAATGGAAAAAACAGTGAGAAAAGGAAGTCTGGGTGGAGTTGCGCTGACCAGGAGGGAGCGCTATGGCCGGACTACTACTGTCCCATCATTGGCTAATGTGTCAATCACTGTCATGGTAGCAGGCATCGCCAGATGGGACTTGTAGTCCCATCGGACGATGCTTGCACAGACCCCCGAAGCCTGCACAGACCACCGGCAGGCCGGCACAGCCCCCCGGCAGGCCGGCACAGCCCCCCCGGAGCCTGCACAGACCACCGGCAGGCCGGCACAGCCCCCCGGCAGGCCGGCACAGCCCCCCGGAGCCTGCACAGCCCCCCGGCAGGCCGGCACAGCCCCCCGGCAGGCCGGCACAGCCCACCGGAGCCTGCACAGCCCCCCGGCAGGCCGGCACAGACCACCGGAGCCTGCACAGACCCCCTGGCAGGCCGGCACAGCCCCCGTACAGACCCCAGAGAGGCTGTACAAGGCAAAAACAGGGTTTTTCTTATTCCGATACCGGAAGTCCCATAGACTTGAATGGGACTTCCGGTATCGGAATCGGCGATACCGATACTTTTTTTAAAGATCGGCCGATCCATTCCGATCCGATACTTTGAAGTATCGGACGGTATCGCTCAACTCTACCCGTCACAAAATGTTTTTTTCTATAGTGAATAGATGTGTATTTTACAGACTCTTATGGAGCCATAAGACTTTCTGAGACTGTGGCAGGTGAATCCGGCATCTTCTGCTGAGCTGAAAAGACTTTCTATTCCGTTTTACTCGTTTACCTCCCTGTGTGGAGTATCTTAGTGTAACTAATAAAGTTGTTCTGCCAGCATCATATTGTCGGGGAGGACCATGTTTAATGGAGAGTGGAATGTAAGGGGTTACAGAGGTTCCACAAACCTTAAGCACGTCCTGGTTTCAGCTGGTATATATGTCTGATATATATATACTGCTCAAAAAACAAAGGGAACACTATTCCATTTGCAACAGGCTGCTTGTGTTCCCTTTATTTCTTTGAGCAATATATATATTGTGGCTGTGTGGAATAGGACCTTTAGTGAGGTCATGACCATGTGATCCATACCTCACCTGTGGGTGTGATTATGGACCATATAATGTGACCAGGGTGGGTCACATGGAGAGAGTGTATGTACCTGAATGGTGCAGACTGCAAGGTCCTCTAAGGTCTGTGCTGGGAGATCCTGGAAGGAGGATTGGATCTCTGGAGCACATGGTGAGACTTTGGACCCGGTGAGGCCCGTATGTATTGGACGGTCCCCAGGAGGGGACGGATGCCCTGAATAAAAAGCAACTAAGAGGTAACCCCACACAGGGGAGAAATGACTGTGTTCGTGCTATAGAGCTTGCGTGCTGGACATGGCACAGCCTGTGTGACCACAGAGCTAAGAGAACGGAGCTCTATTATGAACATTCTTCTGTCTGATATAAGACTGTTACTTTTTTTCATGCTTCAATGGTTTATGCCGTATAAAAATAAACCGTATTGGCTATTTATGTGAAAAACCCGTGCCGGACCTTGTTAATCTGTTGCCAAGTGAGTGTCCCCCAACACAAAGAATAAGTGCTACCTTACAATATATATACTGTATATACTTGCGCAAAAGCCGAGATTTTCAGCCCATTTTTTGGGGCTGAAAGTCCCCCTCTCAGCTTATATGCGAGTCATATACAGGGGGTCGGCAGGGGAGGGGGAGCGGGGGTGTCAGAGACCATACTTACCCCCTTCTGGCACGTCTCTGCAGCCCCCCGCTTCTCCATAGGTCTCCTGCGCCTGTGTTAAGCGGTCATGTGTTACCGCTCATTTAACTCATGAATATGCGCATATTCATGAGTTTAATGAGCGGTACCATGTAACCGCTGAAAGCAGGAACAAGACGACCGAGGGAGAAGCAGGAACTGCAGAGGAGACCATGCGCCAGGAGGGGGTGAGTATGACAGGAGGCAGAGCAATATTCACCTGTCCCCGTTCCATCGCCGTGCACCGCTGTCTCCGGGTACTCCTGCTGTGATGTTCAGCAGAGGGCGTGATGACATAGTCAGTGCGCGCCCTCTGCTGAACATCACTGCAGAGACCTGGGAGTACACAGTGGTGCTCAGTGATGGAACAGGGACCGGTAAATTTAAACCAGTGTCGGGGGGCCTGAGCCAGCGGTGACATCAGAACCTGTCACCGCCTGCTTAGGACACCGGCACCTGGCCCCCAGCGATGGAGAGGTGAGTATGTCATTTTTCTTTTAATTGCAGCAGCGGCAGCAGCAATATATGGGGGGTATTTATGGGGCAGCATTAACCCTTGTGCAGCAGCATATAGCATATGGGGGGTATTTATGGAGCATCTTATGGGGCAGCATTAGCCCTTGTGCAGCAGCATATAGCATATGGGGGTATTTATGGAGCATCTTATGGGGCAGCATTAACCCTTGTTCAGCAGCATATGGGGGGTATTTATGGAGCATCTTATGGGGCAGCATTAACAAGGGTTAATGCTGCCCCATAATGCTAGCACACATGGAATAGGCTAGGAAATAATTAACATCGGAGGGGCCAACTGTGGGTAAGTCAGTGAGTTTCTACCATTTCTGTCAGTAGGGCCTGGGAGCCCAGACAGGGCAGTTAAGCCCCGTAACATTATTGCAAGTAAAGGAGTCCATCTCGTCCAGGGCCTAGGAGCAACGTTTGCTAGTGAAGACAAGGAATACAGGGCAGCTTTGTCATGATGGCAATCAGCTATTTAGGAAGACGCTTGCATGTCTGGGGCGAAACGGACAAGGAATTCCTACAGTTAGTCAGACTGGCCAGACAGAATGCTGTGGTACAGGGGACAATGGTGTGACCCTGAAATATTCCTGAAGAAATAAGGGACAGCACAGGGACAGAAAATGTGTCTTGTGAAGTAACTTGTGCTGTACCTAAATGTGAACTGGACGAGCTGTGAAAGGAATCAAGTAAAATTGTTTGTTATAAGTTGAAAATTGGACTCTGTCTTTATTGGTGTGGAACCCCAAGAAAGGAACCCTCAGTGGACTAGAAAGGATCCAGACAGAAGGGAAAGCGGACGAAAAGGTAAGCTACCACTGAGATATTGTGTGTATGTGACAGAGGGCCAGCGTGCAGCAACACCCCCATTGAGAGCCACAACTACCGCCTTGGGCTTCCTCATGGACATGGGTTTCCCTAGTCGGCCCCTGGCAGAAGAGGAAGACCCTCCTGCATTCCCCTAGAGCTCCCAGCAAGATTGACTGCACCATACTGAGGTGAAATCAACCGGACACCTTACCCACAAACTAAAATTAAAGGAGTTTGATAGTACATACAGACATTATTAGGACGACCTACTTAACTGCTATGCATGACAATTTTTTTACTTGCATGTAATAGCCTTTCATCATTGATGAGAGATCATGTCATACAGAGAGATCTGTATCTATAGATTAGATTATACAGATAAACTATACTACTGGTCTGAGGCACATGCAGTTCTTAAAAAGGACCTGTCACCAGGTCAAAAGTGTCCAGTTGTTGCTCTTATTTTCTTCCCACTGCTCTCCTGAGTATTCATTTTTTAGTTTTTTATTTGGTCTTTACTAAGGGGGTTTGAGTATTAATGCAAAGCAGCCTAAATACACTCCACCGAGAGAGAATCCTGTGTGCTACGCCCCCTTGTAAATACCATAAAAAGTAGCAGTATGTAAATTAAGGGTATGTGCACACATAGTTTTTAGGTGCTGCGGATTTCTCCCGACGGATTTTGTAAAATCCGCAGGTAAATTATAGGTCAAAAAAACCTGGGGTTTACCTGCGGATTAGCCTTGCGGTTTTGCCTTGCGGTTTATCACCTCTACAATGGAGAAGATGGTAAACTGCAGCGGAATCCTCAGAAAAGAAGTGACATGTCATTTCTTTCTGCGGATTTGAAACCACAGCAAAACCGCGCGGAAAAATCTGCAGCATGTGCACAGCGGTTTCCATTTTACATAGAGTAAAATGTTACTGTACAACGCAGCAGATTCAGCTGCGGACCCGCAGTGCCAGAAACGCTGCGGATCCGCAGCAAAATCTGCAGCGTGTGCACATAGCCTAAAAGTCTCATATCTCTGTAACCATATGGTGGATTTAAAAAATACAAAAGAGGAAAATACAGTGTTGGAGCGGGAACAAAATAAGAGCAAATTTCCTTTTGATCTACAATTAAAGTTACCGAGAAAGTAGTTAACTGACCCCCTGAGACTTTTGACAATTATAATTACAATCCAGATCAAACACAATGAGGAAATTACGCTTATTTCTACCTCACCCTTTTTGGCAATATCTGAGGAATAAAATTAAGAATAATATACAGTAATTATGCACTGTTACTAATAAATTGAGCCAGGTCTGGTGCAACTAAACTGCCTGGCAGTCTTGATTTATTTATTTTTCCATGGCTGGACATGTACCACTAGCTAATAAGTTACTGGATACTGTGCTTGCTTTTGCAGCTTAACACCAATGAAGTGAATTAGTTTGAGCCACAATATTCTACATGCCCTTTAGACAGATGGGGAGCTATTCATGGAAGAAGACAGCCATATTTTTATGTTTCTGGATTACCTCTTTAAAGGGAACCTGTCACCCCCCCCAGGGCGTTTTTCAGTTAAAGAGCCACCTTCAGCAGCACTAAGTCTGCATTCTGTGAAGGTGGCTCTTCTTTTTCTGACCCCTAGTAATGCTGAAATATCGACTTTTATAAATAGCTCCTGTATCTCATGAGAGATACATAAAGTGGATGTATGCTAATGCCAGAAGCCTCGCCAACAAAATGAAGGAATTGGAGTTAATGTTGTTGGAACATAATTATGACATGGTGGGGATATCTGAGACATGGCTGGGTGAGAGCCAGGACTGGGCGGTTAATTTACAGGGCTATAGCCTGTTCAGAAATGACCGAACAAATAAGTGAGGGGGAGGAGTGTGTTTATATGTGAAATCATCCTTAAAACCCATCCTTCGTGATAATATATATGAATCTAATGAAAATGTAGAGTCCCTGTGGGTAGACATAAGGGAAGGGGGGAAAATAATAAATTACTGATAGGGGTTTGTTATTAGTCTCCAAAAATAATGGAAGCAACAGAGAATATCCTCATAAAGCAAATAGATGAAGCAGCGACTCAAGAAGTCATTATTATGGGGGACTTCAACTACCCTGAAATACATTGGGGAACAGAAACCTGCAGTTCCAGCAAATGTAATAGGTTTTTGACAACTATGAGAGACAATTACCTTTCACAACTGGTTCAGGACCCAACAAGAGGGGGGGCACTGCTAGACCTAATATTAACCAACAGGCCAGACCGCATATCAAATGTAAGGGTTGAGGGTCACTTGGGTAATAGTGATCACAAATTAATAAGTTTTCATGTGTCCTTTAATAAGATGTGTAGTAGAGGGGTTACAAGGACACTAAACTTCAGGAAGGCAAATTTCCAACGGATGAGAGATGATCTTGGTGCAATTAACTGGGACGATATCCTGAGACATAAAAATACACAAAGAAAATGGGAGACGTTTATTAGCATCCTGAATAGGACCTGTGCACAATATATACCGTATGGGAATAAACATGCTAGAAATAGGAGGAAACCACTATGGCTAAATAGAGCTGTAAGGGGTGCAATAAGAGATAAAAATAAAGCATTTAGAGAATTAAAGCAAGTAGGTAGTGATGAGGCATTAACTAAATACAGAAGATTAAATAAATTCTGTAAAATGCAAATCAAGACAGCAAAGATTGAGACAGAGAGACTCATTGCCAGAGAAAGTAAAAATAATCCCAAAATATTCTTTAACTACATAAATAGTAAGAAGCTAAAAAATGATAGTGTCGATCCCCTTAAAAATAGTCTGGGTGAAATGGTGGATGAGGATGAGGAAGAAGCCATTATGCTAAATGACTTTTTTTCAACAGTATTTACACAAGAAAATCCCATGATGGATAACATGATCAGGGATAAAAATTCTCCATTAAATGTCACCTGCTTAACCCAGCAGGAAGTACGGCGGCGTCTAAAAATCACTAAAATTGACAAATCCCTGGGCACGGATGGGTTACACCCCCGAGTACTGCAGGAATTAAGCACAGTCATAGATAGACCATTATTTTTAATCTTTAAAGATTTCATAATAACAGGGTCTGTACCACAGGACTGGCGTATAGCAAATATGGTGCCAATATTCAAAAAGGGGACAAAAACTGAACTTGGAAATTATAGACCAGTAAGTTTAACCTCAACTGTGGGTAAAATCCTGGAAGGTTTTCTAAGAGATACTATACTGGAGTATCTGGAGAAGAATAACCTCATGACCCAATATCAACATGGGTTTACAAAGGACCGTTCCTGTCAGACTAATCTGATAAGCTTTTATAAAGAGGTAAGTTCCGGACTGGACCAAGGGAATGCAGTGGACGTGGTGTACATGGACTTTTCAAAAGCTTTTGATACAGTGCCACACAAAAGGTTGATACATAAAATGAGAACAATGGGGATAGGGGAAAATATGTGTAGGTGGGTTAAGAGCTGGCTCAGGGATAGGAAACAAAGGGTGGTTATTAGTGGAGCACACTCGGACTGGGTCATGGTTAGCAGTAGGGTACCACAGGGGTCAGTTTTGGGCCCGCTTCTTTTTAACATATTTATTAATGACCTTGTAGGGGTCATAGAGAGTAGAATTTCAATATTTGCAGATGACATGAAACTCTGCAGGGTAATCAATACAGAGGAGGACAATTTTATATTACAGGAGGATTTATGTAAACTAGAAGCTTGGGATGATAAATGGCAAATGAGCTTTAATGAGGATAAATGTAAGGTCATGCATTTGGGTAGAACGAACAAGATGTATAATTATGTGCTTAATTGTAAAACACTGGGCAAAACTGTCACTGAAAAAGACCTGGCTGTATGGGTGGATGACAAACTCACATTTAGCGGCCAGTGTCAGGCAGCTGCTGCAAAGGCAAATAAAATAATGGGATGCATTAAAAGAGGCATAGATGCTCATGAGGAGAACATAATTTTACCTCTATATAAGTCACTAGTGCGACCACACTTAGAATACTGTGTACAGTTCTTGTCTCCGGTGTATAAGAAAGACATAGCTGAACTGGAGCGGGTGCAGAGAAGAGCGACCAAGGTTATTAGGGAACTGGGGGGTCTGCAATACCAAGACAGGTTATTACACTTGGGGTTATTTAGTTTGGAAAATCGAAGGCTTCGGGGTGATCTTATTACAATTTATAAATATATGCGGGGACAATACAAAGACCTTTCTAATGATCTTTTTACTCTTACGCCTGTGACGGGGACATGGGGCATCCTCTACGTCTGGAGGAAAGAAGGTTTAAGCATACTCACAGACGCGGATTCTTTACTGTAAGAGCAGTGAGACTATGGAACTCTCTGCCATATGATGTTGTAATGAGTGATTCCTTAATAAAATTTAAGAAGGGACTGGATGCCTTTCTTGAAAAGTATAATATTACAGGGTATATACACTAGTTTAATTAATATTGCGTTGATCCAGGGAGCTAGACTGATTGCCGTATGTGGAGTCAGGAAGGAATTTTTTTCCCCAATGTGAAACTTACTATTTGCTACATGGATTTTTTTTTACTTCCTCTGGATCAACATGTTAGGGCAAGTTAGGATAGGATATGGGTTGAACTAGATGGACTTATAGTCTACCTTCAACCTTAATAACTATGTTACTATGTTACTATACCTGTATTGTGTCCCATAGGTATGGTGTGTCCCCTGGATCAGCCGCCTCTCATCTGTCCATCATACCATACCTGTCCGGTGTCTCAGCGCCGCCCACCATCTGTCCATCATGATGCCCCTGTGCATCGGTGCTTCCTCCTGTTTTGAATGCCGGTGCCTGCACTGTGACAAGAGTTCTCGGGCATGCGCAGTGTGCGCTGCCCGAGAACAGACATCAGGCTATTGCGCCTGCGTGTTGTGGAGGCCCCAGCCCCACAGTGTGAATACATCATAACACACTGTGGGGCGGGATCTGGGGCCTCCACAACATGCAGACACAATAGCGGCTGATACAGGGGTACACACCATAACTATGGAACACATTACAGGTATGAGGAGCTATTCATAAAAGTCGATATTTCAGAATTACTAGTGGTCAGAAAAAGAAGAGCCACCTTCACAGAGTGCAGCCTTAGTGCTGCTGAAGGTGGCTCTTTAACTGAAAAACGCCCTGGGGGGGTGACAGGTTCCCTTTAAGAGGAAAACAAACACTGTATGTGTATGAAATAAGTAACAAAAAATCATTTAAAAGTCATCAAAGACTTTAAAACATACCATCATGGAAAATACAGTCCTTCATTATATTAATAAAGTGAAACTGAACCTTCTAATGCAATGTTCTTACACACCATACCAATGTGTACATCACACATTGGGTGTAAATGTATTGAGCTGGCTCAGGAACTGAGACCGCACCACATCCAGCAGATGCTGGCTGTGTTATGCAACGGACATCCACCTGTAGCATAAGAGACCCAAGATAGTGTGGAGGAACAGGACCCGTTCCTCACACATCACCAATGTGACGTAACTACACAGGCACAGCTCTCCAGTGCCACCTTTGTCTCTCAGGTCAGTAAGGGAACTGCACCTAGAGCAAATGGCCGCCGGGGAGGATGTCCTGTTACCCACTGGGTATTCTAAGATTCGTAATCAGAGTAAAAGCATCAGCCCAAGATTAATTTTATGGTTTAATTGCCTTAAGGGTGCACTAGATAATTACAGAAATATACAGTAAGCTATACAATGGAATTACAGTGGATTTGCAGTCAGAGTAAAATATAACAATAAGGGTACAAGACTTAGAGATATTAAGCTGGAGGTCAATTTACCAGATTATAGGTTGCATGTGGGTGCCGGGAGCTCTGCAGTCCACAGGTACGAGAATCTTAGTTGCTGGATAGACCCCAAAGCGCGGCCGCTGCTCCCCTTGGCAGATCTGTCCCCAGTTCTCTGCCATGTGCTGTTAGTTCTTAAGCACGCTAGGCTCCCCCCCTGTGTCAGAGGGTGGGCTAATAATCTCCACCTTTTAGCTCCCTGCAGAACTTATTCCCAATATCTAAGAAAGGGGGTAACTTTCAACAGCATGATTGGATCAGGACATGAGAGGTACCGGTGAATGCGGTTTGTTTTGCCTGTCGTGTGGAGAGCAAACATGGCCCTATTGGGTCGCTGTGGAGGGCCAATCTCTATATCTCAGGTCCCAGAGCCCTCACCGACCCAGGAGTCGCACTGCCAGATGCGCGATTTCCTCAGGGTCACACGGATATTTTTCATGAGTCCATAACTCGAAAGATGTGCTCATAATCCATGATCCTAGGATGGAATCGGGGCGGCTGGGAAAGACAATGGATGTGTATTTCTGTGTCTAGCTGACAGGTATATTCTAATTGAAGCCCCCAGGCCCCTTCCTGCCCCATGCTGGCGTGAATCCTTTTCAAGCTTTGAAGTTCTGTTTTGGGCCTTATCTCATTATCATACTAAAAGGCCTTGCTATTCAACATTGGAGCACTAAATCCTGTTTTCTTCAATATGCTTACAGGCCCTGGGGGGGTAGGAGCAGATAACTCCTTCATCACAGATAGTTATTTTCCCGACTGTTTAACAATTTAAAAGCCACTGTCAATCACAGACAGCGATATTTAAATGGCTTACAGCTACCCCCTCCTCCAGATAGTGAGGTGATGATACAGTGCTGTGCAAAGTAATTGGGACAAAGCATTTTTTTAAGTAAAATCGTAAGTTGGTTACCAGTCAGTGATTCAAACCAGTTTTAACTGCTTTGAACAGGTGTGAGTGCCTGTTCAAAGCAGTTAAAACTGGTTTGAATCACTGACTGGTAACCAACTTATGATTTTACTTAAAAAAATGCTTTGTCCCATTTACTTTGCACAACACTGTAGGTTATAATTGCATTTGGGGCCTATTCAAGGCCCCCATTGCTGCCATTTTAGTCCTCCATCAAAGAATAGACACTTTTTTTTCACCATTTCCACAAACTACGGCTGTTCTTAAATGAGATAATGTCATGTTGACTATAAGAGATGAGCAGATCGATTCACAGAACTCTGGTTTAGCGTCCAGGTCTATGCTATCTGGTGACAAGGTGGAAAGCCAGCGAATCTCTTACCTACCAGAATTCCTGGATCAGCTTTAAATTAGCCAGGGCTGGCGTAACATCATCTTTGTGCCATGTCTTTCAGATGACGTTGCACCAGCCCTTACAGATCAAATACTGCACTGAGGATGCCCAGAATGTAAGAGATTTGGGGGCCTCCCATCTAGTCACCAGATACTATTGACCTGGACGCCAGAGCAGAGTCTGGTGAATTGATCCGTTCATGTCTACTATACATAGTACTTCACTCCTGAAGTATTGTAATTTAAAGAACAAGAGAGCAAATAAACACAGGTTCAAGTCACTCAAGAGTGAAAAATAAAGTAAAAAAAAAATTAAGAATGTAAAAACCTATAATACATTTTTATTACCCCTCTTCCCCTGGTTAAAAATAAGGATGTAGAGTATTTAAAAAAATAGAATGTTTGGTATCACCTTGTCTGTAAAAGTCCAATCAATGAAAATATACAATTAGTTAACCTCTACTGTGAACAGGGTAAAGAAAAGTAAAATTCCAGAATTGTGGGCTTTTTTTCAATAGCCAGACCTCCTCAAAACATAAGAAACAAGCCAGCATTCAGGTCCATCGACAAAAAACAGAAGATTAAAAACGTTATAGGTTTTAGAAATTGGCGATACATATCTAATTTATTTTATAAGTTTTTGAGTGTTTTTTTACCACTTAAGTAGTTTAAAAAACCTACATAAGTTTCATAACTGAAAAATAATGTTGTTAGGTCATTCTTACTGTACAAACACCAAAACAACCAAACCTAAAGACATTGACACACTTATATCCTTTTTTTATTTTCCAGAATATTGTACAGTAAAAATGGGCGTTGGGGCTGCGTACACAGGCTACCACAGTGGAGACTATAAGTAAGAGCTTTACTTGGCACTTTCATTGATGTTACCGCTCTCTTAAAGTGATATACACCTCTTTATTGGATTGTTCATTGTGACTGGATGGGATTACTCTATTGCTCTTTATCTTCATGTATATACATACGCAGTTTACATTTAGTTCATACTGTTACTATTCTATAATTTTGATGACTGGATTCTGAGCTTTTATCCTATGTCATATTGCAAAACTCCTTAAAGGGTTGATTGTGACTTGTAGGATTGCTACTTCCAACAGGTGGCGCTATAGAGTTAAAGTCCTCTTTCTCTCTGAAGAGGCAATTTGCATAGTAAAATTAGAAACATGAGAAGAAGCTGAACCCATGTACTGTAACAATGCTTTAGATGGAAAAACAAGATAAATGTAAATTAAGTTCTTGTCTTTTCTGGGAAAATCTATCTAGATTTCCAAACTTATGAAAAATTATTACTTGTTCAAAACAAAATAAGCAATAAATAAAAAGAAATAAAACATTAAATTAACCCATTGTCACCACGCTATCATGTAGTAGTGGGCCAATCAAAGCTAATTGCCTTGGACCGATGATCATTCAAGTTATCAAACACTGGGAGCAGTGCTGGAGACTCAGCTGTGGATCCCGGCAAGGTGAGTAATAGTAATGAGTAGTCAGGCTCTTTTTGGTGATCTGGATTACTTTGCTCCATTCAACAAATAGAGCCAACTCTTTTCATTCCCAAAAGGATCACTTTAAAATATGTATTCACCGCAAGTGTTTCAGCTGCCATCACTCATAATAAGGATCTGGCTATTTTTACCAGATCATTCGTGATGAACTCATCAATAGAGGGTGTCACCTACACACTTCTCAGCACGTGGCTTGGGGTGCACCCACAAGGGTTAATTTATCTCTTCTCACTCAATCCAACACTCAACCTCTGTTCTAGGCTATAAAGTGATCATAAATCAGACCCCGACACAGTCCACACACTCTGCTAACACAACACGCTGCCACTATTCATCAAACACACAGGGTGATGAGTCCCTGAAATATGCTACTGTCTGACAATCAGAAAAGGCCACACTCTCTCTGAAAGGGTATGGATTCTTTAGAGCATACAAGAATCAAACTTATTCAAGATTTAAGCTTTAATATAAAAACAGTTATAAAATAAAACGGGAGAAGTAACAGAAAATGACTAAACATTTCCATATACAGCTATCTTCTGTTTCCTTGAGGGAAGGAGAAATGAATTATGGATCACAATCAGCAGATGCCGACCCCCATATATGAATAACTTTCTTTTGTGCAACTCAGCTTTTATATGCTTGGAACTGGACTTGAGTTTCCAGGACAGCCTGAATTGGACTACTTAATTGCTCTTTGTGACGGGACAGTGGGCTAATTTAGGGGCCTGGGCTTTGCATTTAAAATATCCAGTGTCTCCCTCACTCCTCTCTATACAGCAAATGGGAAATATTCTGCCTCATTACAGATCATTTGCTGACCCTTTGAAGCTCAGAGTCCTGAAGCTGTGGTGCCATGTTTGACACCTACAGTGAAAGCCCATTTGTTCTTGCAATACTGGTAAATTCAGGTAGTCCTTTTGTCAGCTAAATGTAACTCTACTGCTGTTATACTTTTCCCCTTCTGATTATATATTTCCTTCACAGAGCATAAAGCACATTTAGCTTTAAAAACAAACTGAAGTTGGGAGACAGATTTTTCCAAAGGCATATGATGGCGCTAAAAGCATAATAAATAAATACCAGTTCCACTAAAAATATCTTATTTATGAAGCAATGCATTTCTGACATTCTGTTTCGAGGAACTTACTTCTAGTCTCAACTTTAAAACAACACGATACAAGGACTTTGGCTGGTGACATGAGACATAGAAATTGCAAAACAACCTCAAAACCATTTCAGCTTGAAAAAAACCTTCAAGTGTGAAATATATTGAAATCCTTTATGACATTTTAAATCTTAAATCTAAGGTACTGTCACACTAAGCGATATCGCTAGCAATATTGCTATAACTTGTGACGTTATAGCGATACTGCTAGCGACATCGCTGTGTGTGATACTTACCTACGACCCGCTCCCTCGCTGGTTATCGCTGATCGCGCGAGAACATCCAGGACTGTTTCTCGTCGTCAGCTTCCTGTTGCGCTTCCTGTGGAGAGACGAGCGTGGACGTGGGCGGGAGGACGCAGGATCGCCTGGTGTGACAGGTAAGTAGCGACCTCCGACCCCTGCGATGTCGCTGGTGAGATCTGCCTGTGTGGCAGCTCACTAGCGACCACCTAGCGATGCACCAGCGATCCTGACCGAGTCATATCGCTGGTCGGGATCGCTGGTACATCGCTAAATGTGACAGTATCTTAAGATTCAAAAATGGCCATTTGCCAAACGTATCTGCCATATAAACCCTGCAAGATATGCTAGCGATAATGTGCAATCCCCAGATTCTCTGGGATGGAGCTTTTAGAGAGCACATGCAATGCAATATGCTTGTTTAATTAGAACAAAGTATAGCTGGATCCTAGGATTCCTCAGTTCATTTGAGACTGATAGTCTGCTCTCCGTATCTACATGTCTCACCTTGCTAACACCACCTTGCATTTATAATAAGCTATGGAGGCAGATTCTTAGGGAGATCTATATGCAGCCCATAGATCTTAACAGCTCATTTAAATATTAAGAAAAACTTGGATTTCTCAGGAAAAAGACATCAGATTGCAGATATCAAGGTATCTTTTATTCAACTTTCTATGCCCATATAGACAGCCTAGGATTGTTTATCCTACTGTCAGATTCCCTTTAAAGATAAAAGTTGCTAAAATCTGATTGTTGGCTATATTTATCATACACAACAGCTTGAATATGTACTTCTTTTTTTATTTGTTTTTATTGAAAGTTTTTAAACAAGTGAAATAGAAAAAAAATTAACTAATAAAAAAACAATTTCTCTCCCCTTGACATACCCCCCACAGTATACTATGTTTGATTAATACATAATCTTGCATAAAACAGATAGGTACTTAAATGACTTCTCCATCCAAATCAGTGAAGTAGATTCAGGGATTATAATTTTCTTCAATATCAATTTTACACATGAGAATAATGTTGAATGTAAGGAATCTGATGTGATTAGCTTTAGACAGACGGAGCAGACCCCACCACCGCAAGTTGACCTTTGCAAGGTCACTATTCAAGGGGGAGAATCCCCTGCTACAATTCTTTCTTGATTCCACACTATTTTTTTTATATCATCTTGTATATATTTGGCAATATGGTGATAAAATATCCCCAAGTTTCGAAAAACTGCTCCTTGTGTAAGTAATCTTCTACCCAGTCCATTTTGAATGAATATGACATTTTCTCCAGAAATTGTTTGAAAGGTGATAGTTATTTCTGTAACCAGGTGTTTAAAATGGATTTCACGCCTGCCAAAAATTTGTATTTTGGTCTCATTTGACTACATGACCATCTCCCTTGCCTCCGCTGGATCATCCTGACAGTCATCGGTGAACTTCAAATGGTCCTGGACATGTGCTGGCGTCAGCCGGGGGGACCATGCGTGCACTGCAGGATTTTAATCCATGACGGCGTAGTGTTACTAATGGTAATGTATGAGACTGTGAGTCCCAGCTCTCTTCAGGTCATTGACAAAGTCTTCCCATGTAGTTCTGGACTGATTCATCACTTTTCTCAGAATGATCCTTACCCCACGAGGCGAGATCATTCCTGGAGCTCCAGACCGAGGAAGATTGAGAGCCAGCATGTGTTTCTTCCATTTTCATAAAATTGCCCCAATAGTTGTTGCCTTCTGACCAAGCTGCTTGCTTCCAATATTTATCCACAGACCTGTCCCTACTTCATATGGTGTTTCCTGCACCACTTGTCTGTCTTCCATTTTGCATACCCTTCTGCCCTGGTCCTTGCTGATCCATATGCTATCGAATCTACAGTCCATGCTGCACACTGACCTACAGCTAAGAGTATGCACCTCACCTAAGTTAACGTAAGTCATTCTGCCGTGTTCATTTTGGATGAACAGGCTTCCTCCTGGTAATCCTTACAAACAAGCCATAATTGTTCAGCTATTTCTAAATGTACTGCCATGAACATGAACATTAAAAATGCTAACTGAGGCCTTTAACCCCTTAATCCCCAAGGGTGGTTTGCACGTTCATGACCGGGCCAATTTTTACAATTCTGACCACTGTCCCTTTATGAGGTAATAACTCTGAAACGCTTCCATGGATCCTGGTGACTCTGACAAAGTTTTCTCGTGACATATTGTATTTCATGTTAGTTGTAAAATTTCATTCAAATAACTTGCATTTATTTGTGAAAAAAATGGAAATTTGGCAAAAATTTTTAAAATTTTGCAATTTTCCAACTTTGAATATTTATGCCCTTAAATCACAGACATACAGCACACAAAAAACTTAATAAGTAACATTTCCCACATGTTTACTTTACATCAGCACAATTTTGGAACCAAAACTTTTTTTTGTTAGGAAATTATAAGGGTTAAAAGTTGACCAGCGATTTCTCATTTTTGCAACACCATTTTATTTTTACGGACCACATCACATTTGAAGCCACTTTGAGGGGTCTATATGATAGAAAATACCCAAAAGTGACACCATTCTAAAAACTGCACCCCATAAGGTGCTCAAAACCACATTCAAGAAGTTTATTAACCCTTCAGGTGCGTCACAGGAATTTTTTGAATATTTTTAAAAAAATGAACATTTAACTTTTTTTCACAAAAAAAATACTTCAGGTTCAATTTTTTTTATTTTACCAAGGGTAACAGGAGAAATTGGACTGCAAAAGTTAATGTGCAGTTTGTCCTGAGTATGCTGATACCTGATATGTGGGGAGAAACCACTGTTTTGGCGCATGGCAGAGCTCAGAAGGAAAGAAGCGTTGTTTGACTTTTTCAATGCAAAATTGGCTGGAATTCAGATCGGACGCCATGTCACGTTTGGAGAGCCCCTGATGTACCTAAACAGTGGAAATCCCCCACAAATGACCCCATTTTGGAAACTAGACCCCCCCAAGGAACTTATCTAAATGTGTGGTGAGCGCATGAAAATAAAAAAATCGTATTTTTTCCACAAACATGATCATTTAGTCCCCAATTTTTTTATTTTCCCAAGGGTAACAGGAGAAATTGGACCCCAAAAGTTGTTGTCCAATTTGGCCTGAGTAGGCTGATATACCATATGTGGGAGAAAACTACTGTATGGGCACACGTCGGGGCTCGGAAGGGAAGTAGTGACATTTTGGAATGCAGACTTTGATGGAATGGTCTGCGGGTGTCATGTGCGTTTGGAGAGCCCCTGATGTACCTAAACTATTGAAACTCGCCACAAGTGACCCCATTTTGGAAACTAGACCCCCTACGGAACTTATCTAGATGTGTGGTGAGCACTTTGAAACCCCAAGTGCTTCACAGAAGTTTATAACGCCCGGGCGTGAAAATAAAAAAATAATTTTTTTCCACAAAAATGATATTTTTGCCCCCAATTTTTTATTTTCCTAAGGTTAACAGGAGAAATTGGACCCCAAAAGTTGTTTTGCAATTTGTCCTGAGAAGGCTGATACCCTATATGTGGGGGTAAAACACTGTTTGGGCGCATGGCAGAGCTTTCAAGGGAAGGAGCACCATTTGACTTTTTCAACTCAGAATTGGCTGGAATTGAGATCAGATGCCATGTTGCATTTGGAGAGCACCTGATGTGCCCAAACATTGGAAACCCCTAATTATAACTCCAACCCTAACCCCAACACACCCCTAACCCTATTCTCAGCCCTAGCCCTAACCCTAGCCCTAACCCTAGCCCCAACCCTAGCCCTAATGGGAAAATGGAAATAAATACATTTTCTTTTAATTTTATTATTTTTCCCTATCTAAGGGGGTGATAACGGGGGGTTTGATTTACTATTTATGGCGGTTTTTATTTTTGGCAGCTGTCATACGCTAAAAGACGCTTTTTATTGTAAAAATAGTTTTTGCATCACCACATATTGAGAGCTATAATTTTTCCATATTTTGACCCACCAAGTGGTGTAAGGTCTTATTTTTTGTGGGACGAGCTGATGTTTTTATTGGTATCATTTTCGGGCACGTGACATTTTTTGATCGCTTTTTATTCCGATTTTTGGGAAGCAGAATGAACAAAAACCAGCGTTTCATTCATTTCTTTTAGGGGGTGCGTTTACACCATTCCGCCTGCGGTAAAATTGATAAAGCGGTTTTATTCTTCCGGTCAGTATGGTTACAGCAATACCTCATTTAGGTCATTTTTTATGTTTTGGCGCTTTTATGCAATGAAAACAATTTTACATAAAAAATAATTATTTTTGCATCGCTTTATTCTGCGAGCTATAACTTTTTTATTTTTTCGCTGATGATGCTTTATTGTGGCTCATTGTTGGGACAAGATGACATTTTCAGCAGTATCATGGATATTTATATGCGTCTTTTTGAACGCGTGTTATTGCACTTTTTGTTCGGCGGTATGATAATAAATCATTATTTTTTGCTTCGTTTTTTATTTTTATTTTTTAAGGGGTTCACTAAAGGGGTTAACTAATGGGACAGTTTTATAGGGCGGGTTGTTACGGACGTGGCAATACCAAATATGTGTACTTTTATTGTTTTTTTTATTTCGAAAAAATTAATTTATTAGGGAATTATTTTTTTTTAATTTATTTAGCGATTTTTTTTAAAATTATTTTTACACTTTTTATTTTTTTTAAGTTTAGAACATTGTCCCAGGTGGGACATCACTGTGCTGTGACAGATCGCTGATCTGTCACATCACAGATCACTGTGACAGATCAGCGATCTGTCACAGGCACTGCACAAGGCTTCCTCCTTGCCTGCGCTTTGCAGGCATGAGGAAGCCAGCTCCCTGCAGGCCCCCGAAGGTCCCCGTCACCATCTTGGATTCGGGGACCTGCAGGGATAGAGCCCCCCGCAGCAGCGCTGCACATTGCGCTGCTGTGGGGGGCTCAGGGAAGCACGGAGGGAGCCCCCTCCCTGCCGATGCTTCTTTTTAACCCCCGGTACACCGCGATCGTGTTTGATAGCGGTGTGCAAGGGGTTAACGTGTCGGGGGCGGTCCGTGACTGCCCCTGACACATTGTGCCTGGTGTCAGCTGTGATAATCAGCTGACACCCGGCCGCGATCAGCGGCGCTCACCACGTGGGCGCCGCTGATCGCTGTGATGTACTATCCCGTCCCTGGGAATAAAGTCCCAGGGCACATGGACAGGATAGCACGTCACATGGGAGTAAGGGGTTAAATTCTGAGCTGCAGTTCTTGTTTTTTTTTTTAATTTTTCTGAGCATTTCCCTACCTTAAATTTGAATATTCTGAGAGGGCCTATCCTGGGAATTCAGTGGCATAGCGTGGCGGGGCGGTCCGCCCCAGGCGGCACGTGTGTGGGGGCGGCGCGGCAGCAGCAATTCCTCTCCTCTGTGGGAGAAGCACGGAGGCACAGTGCAGCAGCAGCAGCCAGCAGGACCTGTCTGTGTGTCTCCACCATGGGCGTGGCAGCGCACTTCCGACCCGGCGAACACCGCTGATGGCAGCTACCAACAGACTTGTCCTGGGTTGGGGGGCTATCGATCAGGGCGCTGGATCCACCCGCCCGCTTTTTGGTAAGAGTTCACAGGAGTGCCTGCCTGACTGTGTACGTACATCCATTGTGTGCATGTCATATTGGCGTCTATGTGGGTGTGTGGTGTGGCACTGCCCTGGGGCGGGGTGGGCTCTGTGCTGACCCGGGCTGATGGGCACATCTGGCTACAAGGAATGAATATGGAATGGCCAGAGGTGCACAACCCCAATAGGTGAGTGACCATTTGGCCCTATACATACTCCTCATTGCGCCCCTTCTCTTTGTGTTTTTTTTTACATGCTGGCCATTAAAGAACGTTGAAACACAGCCTGCGGCAACGTTGATGCGTATCCTGCCAAATTAGTTTGGCCTATGCTTGTATTTTCAAGAATCTTTGCGTGAGTTGTAAGTGAAGGCATCATAATGAAGAGAGTAAAAGAGAGCGGCGCGGCATTCTGTAAAAAGAAAAAAGCCAAAGAAGAGGAGGCAACAAAGAATAAAGGCGCGCTATTAAAGTTCATTCGAAGGACATCTACGCCTACAGCCGAAGTGGCAGAAACAAAAGACGACATTCATGCTGAGACTGAAGATGAAGTTGATATTGCTAACGTTGATACTGATACTGCCGAAGGCGCCATTGACAGTGTCGATGCTGCGGAAACAGTCGGTGATGCGGAAGATGGTGCGCGTGAAGTTGAAGCATTGGAAGGGCAACCACTAGTCAGTCTGAAAACGGACATAGCAACTGATTTTACTGATGTTGGTATGTGGCCTGTTAAGATTGACCATGAAATTCGCGCTATGATTGTCCGGTAGGGATATGCTGCTGTGCAGCACCTCGAATGTGAATTCAAGGAAGTAACGCGACCAGGAACTAAAACAAAGGCGACACGAGGAAACTAACAAAAACATGGTTTTTTCGTGATTTGCGGAACGGAGAGAAAAGTTTGAGAACATGGATGGTGTATTCTCCTTTGAGATAGGCCCTGTTCTGATTTTGCTGCAGACTTTTTTTAACTGGGCTGTCCAGTTTTTCTGCTGCTGAGGGCTTCAGGAACTGGTGGAAATTAAATTCTAAAGTACATGAACACGAAGTTAGCACATCAAATGCTCAGGCATTCCTCAACTGGAAGGAGCTAGAGATCCAGCTTGCTGAAGGAAAGACAATTAACAAAGCTATGGAAGGCGTTATTGAGAAGGAGACTAAGAAGTGGCGAGAAATTCTAGCTAGATTACTGGATATCGTCAGATTTCTCTCGAAGCAGGATTTGCCACTACGGGGTCACCGGGAAGACATCCACGAAGATGAAGAAGGCCAGGAAAATAGAGGTAATTTTTTTGGAATTGGTTCATTTGTTGGCCAAGTATGACCCTGTGCTCCGCGAACATTTGGTAAAAGTTAAGCTGGGAAAGAAAATCGTTACTTCTTATCTGTCACCAGAAGTTCAAAATGAATTTGTGAGCATTTTGGCAGAGCATGTGAGAAAGAAAATCATCGCACAGGTAAAAGAAAGCAAGTATTTTTGCATAATTTTTGACAGCACTCTGGATATATCTCACAAGGACCAGATGAGCGAGGTGTTGCGATATGTGAAACTGGACGGAAATGAAGTGAAGGTGCAGGAGTCATTTCTCCGCTTCATCGAGACAAAGGGTAAAAGCGCAGAGCAAATTTCCAGACTGATATTGGCAGAACTGGAGAACGATGGGCTTCCGATAGATGATTGCAGTGGCCAGGCATATGACAATGCTGCTGTTATGGCAGGCCATCGATCAGGTGTCCAGAAGCGCATCTCCGAAATCAACCCGAAAGCTCTGTTTGTGCCATGCTCAAACCATTCCCTGGCTTGTGTACATGCAGCTTCTGTGTCGATTTACTCTGTGACATGTTTCGGCACACTGGACCGGTTGTTTTCGTTCTTTTCTGCATCTACGCATCGCTGGGATGTTTTGATTCAGGTGACTGGTCTAAGCATCAAACGGCTTGTGGAGACTAGATGGAGCAGTCGAGCAGATGCTGTAAATGTTGTGGCAAACAAATTATCAGAAGTCGTCAAGGCCCTAGAACAGCTCACAGAAGAAGGAGCAAATGTGACGACAAGAACAGATGCATCTTTAATTCTCACCTCATTACTGTCATTTCCATTTATGTCGTTTCTGAGCCTTTGGAAATCTGTTCTGCAAGAAATCAATGATGCCCAGAAGTATCTTCAACCAAAAGGGCTGGATCTGCACCAAAGTTCTGTCAAGCTCATAGCGTTGAGAGATTACCTCCTTCAGAATAGGGAAGCGATGGTGGACAGTGCAATGCACCAATCCAAGAAGCTCTGCTCTGAAATGGGGATAAGCATGGAGCGTAGAATTCGCAAAAAGAAACAAATGGAAGGTGACGGATCGACTGATGCAGTGATGACATTTGATGCTGAGTTGAGACGGGAAATGCTGTCTGTCATAGACATGTTGACTGAAGAAATATACAGCAGATTTCAACAAGATCATGATGTTGCAAAGAAATACGCTGTCCTTGCACCGTCAAATCTGCTTGATGATAATTACGATTGCCAGCTCAGCGAAGTTGATGACGAGGTGGAAAAAGAGGAATTCTTGGTCAAAAGGAGAAGATTGAAGTATTTTGTGGAAGCTTCAGGAAACAACGGAATCAACGGACCTTTAGAAGTTTTGAGCTTCATACAGAGATATCGCCTTGGAGATTCTGTCCCTAATATTGTTATCTTGCTGCGCATCTTCCTTACCCGAGCTATTAGCGTTGCCAGCTGCGAGCGCTCCTTTTCCAAATTGAAGCTCATAAAGAACTATCTTCAATCTACAATGAGTCAAACAAGGCTTACAGACTTGGCAGTCCTCTCCATAGAGAGGGAGCTTGCTGATGGTCTCAATTTTGATACTGTTATCAAAAACTTTGCCGAAAGGAAAGCACGAAGAGTTTGTTTGTAAATTTTGCATTGAGACTGAGTTCATGCATTGCAGCAGTTCTTTTTTGTAGTCGAAGTAACTATTGTGAACATGGCCTGAATAATGAATCATAATTGTTTGTGAGTATTACGTGACTGTTACAAATAAAACAACTTTACCCAAGTTTCGAAAACAATTTGTACTTTCTGTCACATTATTAAAAATTATTATTAAAAAAGCCATTAGGTCTTCATCCAGCATCATCAAGCTAATACATACATATATACAGTATATAGAGAACTGCAAGAAGATGAAAGTCTAGAAATGTAGAAATAATAGCAGCAGAGTTAGTAGCAGACTAAAAATTAGATCTTTGAGTGTAGTGTGGGCTCTTCAGATGCTTCTGGATTATCAACGACCAAAGGAGCGGCAAATTTTTTGACCGCCCCAGGCGCCACAAACAGTTGCTACGCCACTGTGGGAACTGTAAAGATAGTGATGAGGACCCACTGCGCAGCTGGCTGGGTTTACTCTGGAGGAGCGTGACTAAGTGACTAAATGACAATCTGGTCTTCACTAGAACCTCTGATGGTGTGGATAGGCTTGGACCTTCAGGGCAGTGCTACTCCAGGGCAGTACCCAGACATGAAGCTGCTGACGTACAGGTCAGCAGCAAAACATGAAGCACAGAAGGCACAAACAGAGACATGGTCAAACAGTGCAAGGTCAGGGTGGACAGCACAGGATCAATATGTGAAGCCTGGGGTCAGGCGTAGAGAGGTCAGACAAATGAAGGAAACTAGCGGGGTCGGTAACCGGAAAGAAAAAACTATAATTTACCTTGGCAGGATACTAGAGGTGCACTGCAGCTAGGAAAATAAGTTCAGGCAAGGTGTGGTGGGAGGAGCTCCCTAATATATCCCATGCGAGCAGGAGATAGGCCAAGGAAGCAAAACTCTGCATGAGACAGAGGGTTAAATTCCTGTAGAGTCTGTCCATGCCTCCCTTTAGCCAGGTGGATACTGTACAGCAACAGGGGAATGCAGCAGAGCTGTTAACGCAGTGAGTAGGGTGGCACAAAAAGTCATGCAAGCCACCTGTATGACATTAACATTGTGAACTATCTTGAATGCATTCTATTTGTGAATAATCGTTCTCATTGTAGAATGATGCACCCCAAATTAATTGGACATGGTTATACAAGTCTTCCTAAATTAGTGGGCAGCAACAATTGCTTCTTTAAAGTCATTTCTTATGTCTTTCCCAACAGGTTTTGGTTTTACAGATACCTGAATGCTCCAGACTGCAAACTGCCAAATCTTCTGCTCTAACAGAGGTGGTCACATTTGCTGATGAACAATTAATCAAAAGAAATTGCTTAGAATTACATGGCTGCTGTTTACCGTCTTAATTCCTATGGAAGCATTCAGGATGTATTTAATTTTTCACAAACTGCTTTTGCATCTTGACCTTGATTTTGTAAAATATATTGTAATTTGTCATGTGTCATTGCACATCTGAGGTTGTATTTACCTAGTTTAAAGACTTTTTAAGGAAAATATTTTTTTAGGTCCTGTTGCTTAAAACCATAAAATTCAATGAGGGCATGATTAGCTTTTCTCATGACTATCTACAAATCTGCCTTGGTCATGTGATGAACAGAAACTAAAATGGATCTCATACTTGGAGTCATTTTAATGCATAACGATTAGAAAGCAAAAATCTAAATCATAAACTGAGGCTGCTATATATGTGGCGCCCCTGAGGCTTCAGTTGCCACAGAGGTACTGCACCTTCTCCTAAGGTGAAGTGCCCCACCATCCAGGTAGGCAGGGAACTCTTTTCCGCATCCCAACACCTGCACCCCACACACAGGATAGTTCAGCAGGGATTCATCCATGCTTTATGCTGGAAAGGTCATAGGGTGCCTTTTGTGGTCCCTGGCTTCGTAACACGGGAGGTGCTGGGGAGGCGGGTGGAGTTAGATATAAAAGAGTGGGAAGAGTGAAAGTTAGTAGTTAGTTGGTTAGAGGAGAGAGAAGAGAGAAGATGGGTGTCTGAGGGACGTGCTGCAGCAGGTCCCAGTGATCTGGGCTGCTGGCACGAGAAAGACCAGAGAAAGAGACTGATAAGATTGATAACCTAACCTTCCATAAGAGAGAGAGAACAGATCGGAACGAAGGAGAATAGAAGGACGGTGGGAAGCAGGTTGAGAAAGATAGAGAACCCTTCCAGTCCAGAGAGCGCAAAGGCCGGGGCCCGTTCCCCGAGGTTGATTGGAACTTTATGTCCGGCAACAGACACCGGAGGAGTAGTGAGCCGCTAACGCCTTGCTCCCATCATAGACTTGGGACTCAACAGCAACTGAATAGAGAGCCGGGACGCAGTGAGGAGTCCCCGAGCAGGCTACAGCTGTCTGTCATACAAGTAAAGACTAGGAACACCTAGAGAGAGGCATTCCAGGGTAACTAAGTACTGGAGTGCTTCGCACCTAAAGGCGCATTGGAGGAGTTGTTCAGCAAAGTACATGTTGGCAGAGTGTGGAAGGGAGAATCCTATCCTGCCTGGAGGTTGGCTGGAGCCCTGACCTGGAGAACACAGTACGGAGGCAGGCAGTTGTGTGAACTGCAAACAGTGAGTAAAGCTTTGGAACCGCATACTTTGGTGTCCTCCAGTTATTCCAGCACTGCTACATCTGGGTAACATCATCCATACCATTCTGCGCCTCTCCTCATCCATTGCACCTACACTGCCCTGGGACTACAGCTCCACCTGTGGGGAGCTATACCATCTCTGCTGCACCACACCATCAGTCCCAGCGGATCTGTATGCAGCGTTGGCTTACCACCTTACTTGCCAAACACCACGGGTGGTGTCACGAACTATTCATATAAACTCTAACACAATTAAACACAATTAACATCACCGCCATTGATATTGGGCGCCCAGGGCCACGGACCGGGTCACCGCTGCTGTGACACATTCCCGCCTTGACACGGGCCCGGTACTGAATACCCCGCTGCCCTGGGTGTGCGAGGGCGACCCATATACTGTATGTAGAATTTTCTTTTTCACATACATCCATTTGAATCTGGTTTGAATGTGTAGGCTCTTCCTGGTTTGATGTTTGCTCTTACGCAGGGTATATTATACCCTGCATAAGAGCGAACATCAAACCAGGAAGAGCCTACACATTCAAACCAGATTCAAATGGATGTATGTGAAAAAGAAAATTTTTGTTGCCCCCTACATGCAGTAGTTTTGTGTACTATACTGTGAACCAATGAGATGTCTCTTCCCAATATTTATTATCCCCTCAACATTCTTAGCACGGTAATGCTGCAGCTACACATCCCCCCTTTCCCTCCGTCTGTATCCTTGCATACTATTTACTGTATTGCAATAGATGAATTGTTTGAATACGTTTTTAGTTTCAGACTCTGTATAGATAGATTGCAGGCAGAGTAAAGGGGACTACAGATTGCTGGGAGTTAAGATGTCCCCATTGTGGTTGATAACAATACATATCTGCACTGTATTTTGTACATAACTATTTTGAACTTAGTCATCTTAGTTTTTAATATTTTCCATTGTAGTACAAAAAAAATTTAAAAGCACAAAATTATGTCTATGGTTCCAAAAGCTGTTTTCATTAACCTTTTGGTTACAAATTGTGAAAAAATGTATCTAGGAGTTGGCTATAGCGACAAATAAATGTCACTAGCAAATGTGTCCATTGACATAGGTTTACTATATTTTAAGAAATTTGCATCATTTGTGTCTATAAATGTTTTGAAATAGCCATATTAAAGTAATAATAACATCCTTCTTTTACCACCCTTTAAAAGGTATTAAAAGAAAAATACCAAGAAACACAGACAACACAATTTCTCATCATCTATTTCTCAAGCTCCTTAAACACACACAAAAAAAAATTGTTTTCATCTTGCACGCAAAATTGTACAATGTTTGTGATTGTGGTGCTTCAAATTCAGTTTAAAATGTAGAAATAAAGGCAAAGAAAAAAGTTAAGAAATTAATTTAAATATTAATAAAAACTCAATATGGTTCACGGGGCAGTATAATAGTATCTACAGTGATTCTAGTGCACAGAAGATAAATTTTGGCTCTTTACTCCAGTGGTTGAAGCCGTATAAACAAACAAGACCTTTTCTCAGCCATTGAAGCTGCCATTAAATATAGACATGTGTGCATAGAGTGCTGTGAAAAATAAAAAATACAAGGCACCAGAGAATGAACAGCAAGAGAATAACGTGTTCTTCATTACTTATTGTCAATGTAAGTTAAAGGGGTTGTTTATTTTTAATTAAAGTGAACCATTCACCAGGAATGACGCTGTTAACCTGCAGATATGTGGGTAATCTGCAGGTTAACAGCAATATTATGTCGTCCGGCGCCTGCACGTAGCCAAATGTAGTGGGGAGAAAATGATCTTTATTCTCCCCCCTCCCCATGCAGCTTTTGGTATTTAGTCATAGGGGTGGCGCCGCCGGTTCAGTCACTGCTCTGAGTATACAAAGCAGCGGTATAACCTGCGGCCAAGGCGGTCGCTCTGTATAGTCAGAGCGGTGACTGAACCGGCGCCGCCCGTATGACTGGATACAGAATGCTGCCGGGGGGAATAAAGATCATTTTCTCCTCACTGCATTCGGCTGCATGCAGGCGCCAGGCAGCATCATAACGCTGTTTATAAACCTACAAAAATGTCACCGTGGCCAAACGGGATGCACCCCTAGGTCAAAGCATGAAAAACAAAAAAGAGCAGAAGGGTCTTTATATAAAAGATCCTTCCAAAAAGGATCAACAAATTATACATAAATTAAGTAATAATGTAATGATACAAATACAAAAAATATAGGGTTTTTTTTAGAAAAATAATGAAATTTATTGCAAAAACATTATACAAAAAAGACAGGGTATTCATATTACAATACAAGTGACAGCGGACGGAATTAGTACATTACAAGATGGACAATGCAGTACATAGAGAAACACTCGTCTCATAGCAAGACTGCATGTCTAATAAATGGCAAAAGTTTACAAAAAATATAAGGTTAGCAGACCTAAAAATCGGCTATATGTAATACATGGCCAATTAATTAGTAAAACAATGAAGTAAAGCTGGTGGTCTGTATATTGCCTTGAGACATGTTTGGATGCCGCATGCATGGATACTAAGGAGATGCGCAGGAGCCTCATCAAAGCGCTGTTACCTTGCAGTTTGACCCCATATCTGCCGGTTTAAAACATTATTCCTGGTGACTGGTTCCCTTAAAATTTCTCCCCTGGCTGTAGTTTGCTGTAAAGAACCAAACTGTGCTGTATTCACCTTTTCCAGGACCACCAGCGAATCTCTGCTGCTGTTCCAGTGTCTGGCATTGACTGTAGTTATGATGTGCCCTTGAGAGCATGGCAGGGAATCAATGATCTGCGTGGCTCTGGCAGGGCGTTCCCAGACTAAACGTCCCGTCCGGAGCCGCTGAGCTCACTGATTGGCTGCTGCACCGTCTACGTGAGGCACATTGGGAACAGCGCCAAAACTGGGAACAGCGCCAGAGAATTTGCAATAGACCTGGGGAAGGTGAGTTTAGTGTGGTTTGTTTTTTTGTTTGTTTTTCTTTGTTTTTTTATCAATCTGCTTCCAGGATAAAAAAAATGTAAATGAAAGGTAAAAACCTCTTTAATTATTATCACAAATTAAAGGCAGTCATTCTATAAAAAGATTGTAAACCATAAAACCAGAAATGTCTATTTATTTTCCTTTTATCTGTTTTTGAGCAGGTATATGTTGATAGGCAGCTTTATTTTTGAGAAGATATCTCATCTTGTCTTCATGAGTAACTTATATCTCCAAGTTTCTTCATATTATACTGTAGATCTCACACTTTGCACTGACGAGGGGCAGTACCCCGAAACACAGTATCTGCAAATTGAGATTCTGGCTTGGCTTTTATCCTAAGTCATGTAACAAGGCTCGTTAAAGGGTCAACATTGACTTCTAGGATTGCTACTTCCAATAGGTGGCACTAGAGTTCTAGTCCTCTTCCTCTCTGAAGAGACAATTTGCATAATTAGTAAACAAACTAACAATGACAGACTGATACAGAGGGGAGAGAAACCTGCCCATTCGGGCTTACATGGTACAGGATGATGGGGAAGGAGACAGTAGGTTGGTGGGTTGCAGCAGTTCCATTGTTGGTTGAGGTGATATCTCCGGTAGTGGTGAGAGAGAAGGAGGTCATTGCAGGCTGTAGGCTTTCTTGACGAGGTGGGTTTTCAGGTTCCGTCTGAAGGATCCAAATGTGATCGGACTTGTTGGGGCAAAGAGTTCCGGAGGATAGGGGCAATTCGGGAGAAGTCTTGGAGGCAGTTGGGTGAGGAGCGATTAAGTGTGGAGGAGAGAAGGAGGTCTTGGAAGGACTGGAGATTACGTGAGGAAAGATATTGGGAGATTAGTTCAGAGACATATGGAGGAGATAGGTTAGGCTGGTTTCACATTAGCGTTCTTTTACGCAGCGCATTGTGCGTGTCCATGCACATGCGCCCCTATGTTTAACATGGTGGGTGCATGGTCTTGTGTTTGCACGCATTCGTATGCGTTTTCGTGCACAGGCGTTTTTTGTAGTGTGCGCCTAGGTGCGCCCGACACAACCTGCTGGAATGCGACAAAATGACGCATTAGTCTATGGGATGAGAGCATTATACTGGCTCTGTACAAATCCCTGCTTAGACTGCACATGGAGTACTGTGTACAGTTTTGGGCACCAGTGCTCAGGAAGGATATAATGGAACTAGAGCAAGTACAAAGGTGGGCAACAAAATTAATAAAGGGGATGGGGGAAATACAATACACTGAGAAATTATCAAAATTGGGATTATTTAGTCTAGAAAAAAGACGACTGAGGGGCGATCTAATAACCATGTATAAGTATATAAGGGGACAGTACAAATATCTCTCCAAGGATTTGTTTATACCAAGGAAGGTGACATTCACAAGGGGGCATTCTCTGCGTCTGGAGGAGAGAAGGTTTTTCCACCAACATAGAAGAGGTTTCTTTACTGTTAGGGCAATGAGAATCTGGAATTCCTTGCCTGAGGAGGTGGTGATGGCGAACTCAATCGAGGGGTTCAAGAGAGGCCTGGATGTCTTCCTGGAGCGTAACAATATTGTATCTTACAGTTATTAGGCTCTTTAGAAGGACGTAGATCTGGGGATTTATTCTGATGTAATATAGGCTGAACTGGATGGACAAATGTATTTTTCTGGCCTTGCTAACTATGTTACCTACAATAAGTGTTCCTACAATAAATATTATAGACCGCTCCATTCTTTGTAGGTGGGAAAACTTTTAAAATCAGCATTGTATCAAATACTTACTTTCCCCACTGTATGTAATTGTAGTGCCCGTACATTGTGCCGAGCTCATGCTTCTGGAGACAAACACCCCACATAAAATAAGTTGGCTATCCTTGCTATGGTAATGCCAAACATGTGGATGCTAACTGCGCTTTAGGCACACTCTGGGGCTCAGGAGGAGGGGCATTTGCATTTGAGAGTGCAGATTTTTCTGGAATTCTTTTGGTGGGAAACATGCAACTTTTCCAGAGCCTTTGTGCTGTAAGTAATGTGGACAGCTTCTATATTTCTGTTAACAGATGACGGACCTAAGTGCGACTTGTTTTTTGTGGCTTGAGTAGAAGCTTTTATTGGTGGTATTTTGGGTTACAGAATGTTTTGGAACAGCTCACATTTATCGTGTGTTCTAAGCTGAGCACTTACATCAGTGTTTCCATCTAAATCTACAAAATACATGATTCGGATGAAACCCCCAAGGGTTTAATTTACTAGTGAGGTAGCAAGGATACTCTTGGCTTCTGTTCAGCGCTACCTGGCGTTTAAGAGGTGCACAAAACTTTGGCCAACCGCGCATATTGTAGGCCAGGCAGAGCCCACAGTGTCTCCATCTGCCTCATTATAGGAAATCTTCTTCTGGAGGTTCCATCTAAATCACGTATTTCAGAGAATTACACAGAAACCCTGGTGTAAGTACTCAGCACAGAGAGCAGGATAAATGTAAGCCAAGCCTTACTGTGATCCTTGGGAGGCAAAGTGAACAAAACAACAGCAGGTAAAAAATTGTTTTTATTTTTTTTATGACACTCACTGTGCGGTATAAGTGATTAGATTACTTTATTTTTCTGGTGGGTGCGATTACAACGATACTAGATTTATATATTTTTTCCTATGTTTGGCTGCTGCCACACACTAAAAAACCCTTTTCTATTTACAAAAACAAGTTTTTACCTCACCATATTTTGATAGCTATAATCTACTATATAATCGTCTTATTCTGTCTGTGTGTCTGTCTGTAACCCAAATCCTGCGTCGCTGATTGGTTGTGGCCGCCAGTCAGCAACCAATCAGCGACAGGCGCAGCTGTTTGTAATGGTAAACTGCGCTTGTCGCTAGGCCGCGACCGATCAGCAACAGACGCAGTCGGACGCAGCGCTCAGTGTGTGGATGGTACCCAGAGTCCGGAGGAGAGGAGACTCTCCTCCAGGCCCTGGGCAGCATAAACCTGTAAAAAATAGAATTAAAATAAAAAATAGTGATACACTCACCTTCTGACGGACTCCGGACTCTTTCCCTCCTCTCACCATGCGCCCGGCACCTTCCGGTCCCAGTAATGCTTTGTGCGAAACACCGCTGATAACGTCGCACTCTCACGAGATTGGGGGCCGTCGGAAGGTGAGAATATGTAAAAAATAGAATTAAAATAAAAAATAGTTACCGTATATACTCACCTTCCGACAGCCCCCGATCTCCACTCACCTTCTGGTCCCAGTAATGCTTTGCGCGAAGGGCCGGAGATGACGTCACTCTCGCGAGAGAGTGATGTCATCAGCGGTGTTTCGCGCAAAGCATTACTGGGACCGGAGGATGCCGGGCGCGAGGAACGTGGAGTGGAGATCGGGGGCCATCGGAAGGTGAGTATATAACTATTTTTTATTTTAACAGAGACTCTAGAATACCCAATGCGATAGAATCGGGCCACCATCTAGTTATTTTTATATTTCTGCTGATAAGCCATCAAATGTCTTTTTTGCAGGACGAGTTGATGGATTTTTTTTTACCATTTTTGAGCACATAACATTCATGTTTATGATCACTTTCCATTCCAAATTCTGAGAGGCAAAATGAACAAAAAACATCAACTCAGATATTGTTTTTTATGGTTTCCTTTATGTCATTGCCCGTATGGAAAAAGTAATAAGGCAGCTTTATTCTTCATGTCAGTATGACTACAGAGATACCTAATTTATATCAGTTTTTATATTTTGTCTCTTCTATACAATAAAAACAATTTTATAGAAAAAAATATTGTTTTTGCATCGCTGTATTCTGAGAACTATAACTTTTTATTTTTCCACTAGTGTAGCTGCTTGGTGGCTTGTTTTTTTGCGGGACAAGATGACATTTTCAGCGATCCCATTTTTATTTAATCACTTATGTGTGCTTTTTTTGTTCATGTTTGTTTTTATATAAATATGTGTATTTATCTGTGTAATATTTTTATTCTTTATTTTGTGGATTTTTTTTAATCTTCTTAATGTTCTTAATTAGTCCCTCTTTTATTACTCTGATCACTGGTCTCAAGCATTGCAATAACCAACGCTTCAATGCATGACACCTGTAATATTACACAGGCAGATTGCTGGTTACATCGTCGCTATAGCTTGGTCTAACAGGCCAACGTACTTGGCACATGAGGAGGTCTCTGTTTTATTTCTGGGTACCATCGCAACCATCAGCTCTCTGTGATCTCATTGCGGGGTGCCGATGGGAGTAAGAGAGGGAGCCACCTCCCTCTCACAACCTTGCAAATGTCTAGATCACTATTGATCACAGCATCTGGAGGGTTAATCTGACAGCTGACAGCCGAGCTCCCGGCAATGATCATGCTGGGAAGTACTGACATTTCTGCACCTCTTGCACGATTATGCTGTGATTGGTCAGTTATATTGTTGACCAATTGCAGCAATCAGAGAACTGGGACCATTGAATTGGGTCCCCACATCTCTAGCTGCGCCAGTCAACTGTCAGTCACCGCTGTCGACATGGAGTCGTCACTGTGTGTTTTCACATAGTGACAGCTTAAAGACATGACATGTATAACACATCATGATGCTGGACACCTGATCATGATGACTTCATTTGTCGTTAAGGGGTTAGAATAAAAACTGTTGTTTTTTTCTGAGACAACCCATGAAAGGAAGGTTATGCTACTTTAAGGAGAACCTGACAACTGTTACAGCTCACCAATGTATCAGATACTAGCTTTATGATTTTAGCCATGTATGTTTGCTATCTATGGTGTTTCAGAGAAAAACATACTTTAAAAGCTTTTTCCCCACTTGTTCCCACTTGTTCCCCTATAGTGATGACTAGTGTTGAGCATTCCGATACTGCAAATATCGGGTATCGGCCGATATTCGCTGTATCGGAATTCCGATACCGAGTAACGATATTTTTTCAATATCGGAATCGGAAGTTCCCATAATGCAATGAGCCACTATTGTGGCTCTGATTGGCTGCCGAAATGACGTCATCATGATGCGCGGTCTGTGCGCATCATGATGCGCCGTCAGTTCGGGCCTTCCGGGGGGTCTGTACCAGCCTGCCGGTGTTCTGTGCCGACTGTCCGGGGGTCTGTACCGGCCTGCTGGGGGTCTGTGCCGGCCTGCCGGGGGTCTGTGCCGACTGTCCGGGGGTCTATACTGGCCTGTCGGTGGTCTGTGCCGACTGTCCGGGGGTCTGTACCGGCCTTCTGGGGGTCTGTGCCGGCCTGCCGGTGGTCTGTGCCGGCTGCCCGGGAGTCTGTGCGGACTGCCGGGGGTCTGTGCCGGCCTGCCGGTGGTCTGTGCTGACTGTCCGGGGGTCCGTGCCGACTGCCGGGGGTCTGTACCGGCCTGCCGGGGGGCTGTGCTGGCCTGCCGGTGGTCTGTGCCGACTGTCCGAGGGGTCTGTGCAGGCTGCGGGGGTCTGTGCAGGCATCGTCCGATGGGACTACAAGTCCTATCGGGCGATGCCTGCTACCATGACGGTGATTGACACATTAGCCAATGATGGGACAGTAGTAGTCCTATCATCCGGCTAATGTGTTGAATGTAAAAAAAAACATACTACATACATACTACATGCTACATACTTGCTATATACATGCTACATACATGCAACATACATACTACATACATACTACATGCATGCAACATGCATATATACAACATATATACTACATGCATGCAACATGCATACTACATATATACTACATGCATGTAACATACACATATACTACATATATACTACATGCAACATACATACTACATATATACCACATGCAACATACATACTACATATATACTACATGCATGCAACATACATACTACATACATACCACATACATATATACAACATATATACAACATGCATACTACATATATACTACATGCATGCAACATACATATATACAACATATATACTACATGCATGCAACATACATACATACTATATATATACCATGTATATACTACATGCATACTACATATATACCACATGCATGCAACATGCATACTACATATATACCACATATATACTACATGCATGCAACATACATATATACTACATATATACTACATGCAACATACATACTACATACATAACACATGCATACTACATATACACTCACTGGCCACTTTATTAGGTACACCTGTCCAACTGTGTGTTAAGACTTAATTTCTAATCAGCCAATCACATGGCGGCAACTCAGTGCATTTAGGCATGTAGACATGGTCAAGACAATCTCCTGCAGTTCAAACCGAGCATCAGTATGGGGAAGAAAGGTGATTTGAGTGCCTTTGAACGTGGCATGATTGTTGGTGCCAGAAGGGCTGGTCTGAGTATTTCAGAAACTGCTGATCTACTGGGATTTTCACGCACAACCATCTCTAGGGTTTACAAAGAATGGTCCGAAAAAGAAAAAAAATCCAGTGAGCGGCAGTTCTGTGGCCGGAAATGCCTTGTTGATGCCAGAGGTCAGAGGAGAATGGGCATACTGGTTCGAGCTGATAGAAAGGCAACAGTGACTCAAATTGCCACCCGTTACAACCAAGGTAGGCAGAAGAGCATCTCTGAACGCACAGTGCGTCGAACTTTGAGGCAGATGGGCTACAGCAGCAGAAGACCACACTGGGTACCACTCCTCTCAGCTAAGAACAGGCATCTGATGGCTACTTTCAGCAGGATAATGCGCCATGTCATAAAGCTCGAATCATCTCAGATTGGTTTCTTGAACATGACAATGAGTTCACTGTACTCAAATGGCCTCCTCAGTCACCAGATCTCAATCCAATAGAGCATCTTTGGGATGTGGTGGAACGGGAGATTCGCATCAGGGATGTGCAGCCGACAAATCTGCGCCAACTGTGTGATGCCATCATGTCAATATGGTCCAAAATCTCTGAGGAATGCTTCCAGCACCTTGTTGAATCTCTGCCACGAAGAATTGAGGCAGTTCTGAAGGCAAAAGGGGGTCCAACCCGTTACTAGCATGGTGTACCTAATAAAGTGGCCAGTGAGTGTATACCACATGCATGCAACATGCATACTACATATATACTACATGCATGCAACATACATATATTTCTCACACAGCAATGCCATAAAGTGAGACTAGGGACTTTTTTTTTACAGTGGTGGAGGAATACAGTGCGGAAGGATACCTACCTCCCGTCATTGGATTCCTGGAGCCCGTAGAGAACGGTAGCATCAGCTGATGCTGCTGTTCTCCACGCAAGATCGTCGTGGGACACTCGTGGACTTCTGCGGATCAGGGGTAAGTATATTGGTGGTTTGTTATTTTAATATTTATTCTACAGATGACAATGGCTTCGGGGAACAAAGTGACAAGTGATGGTGAGTATGTACTCTGTGTTATATGTACTGTATGTCTATGTATGTATTGTATGAATGTATTGTATGTAGTATATATGTATGTTGCATGCATGTAGTATATATGTAGTATGTATGTATGTATGTTGCATGCATGTATTATATATGTAGTATGCATGTGCATGCATGTGGTATACACTCACTGGCCACTTTATTAGGTACACCATGCTAGTAAGGGGTTGGACCCCCTTTTGCCTTCAGAACTGCCTCAATTCTTCGTGGCAGAGATTCAACAAGGTGCTGGAAGCATTCCTCAGAGATTTTGGACCATATTGACATGATGGCATCACACAGTTGGCGCAGATTTGTCGGCTGCACATCCCTGATGCGAATCTCCCGTTCCACCACATCCCAAAGATGCTCTATTGGATTGAGATCTGGTGACTGAGGAGGCCATTTGAGTACAGTGAACTCATTGTCATGTTCAAGAAACCAATCTGAGATGATTCGAGCTTTATGACATGGCGCATTATCCTGCTGAAAGTAGCCATCAGATGTTGGGTACATTGTGGTCATAAAGGGATGGACATGGTCAGCAACAATACTCAGGTAGGCTGTGGCGTTGCAACGATGCTCAATTGGTACCAAGGGGCCCAAAGAGTGCCAAGAAAAAAATCCCCACACCATGACACCACCACCACCAGCCTGAACCGTTGATACAAGGCAGGATGGATCCATGCTTTCATGTTGTTTACGCCAAATTCTGACCCTACCATCCGAATGTCGCAGCAGAAATCGAGACTCATCAGACCAGGCAACGTTTTTCCAATCTTCTACTGTCCAATTTCGATGAGCTTGTGCAACGTGTAGCCTCAGTTTCCTGTTCTTAGCTGAGAGGAGTGGTACCCAGTGTGGTCTTCTGCTGCTGTAGCCCATCTGCCTCAAAGTTCGACGCACTGTGTGTTCAGAGATGCTCTTCTGCCTACCTTGGTTGTAACGGGTGGCAATTTGAGTCACTGTTGCCTTTCTATCAGCTCGAACCAGTCTGCCCATTCTCCTCTGACCTCTGGCATCAACAAGGCATTTCCGGCCACAGAACTGCCGCTCACTGGATTTTTTTTCTTTTTCGGACCATTCTCTGTAAACCCTAGAGATGGTTGTGCGTGAAAATCCCAGTAGATCAGCAGTTTCTGAAATACTCAGACCAGCCCTTCTGGCACCAACAATCATGCCACGTTCAAAGGCACTCAAACCACCTTTCTTCCCCATACTGATGCTCGGTTTGAACTGCAGGAGATTGTCTTGACCATGTCTACATGCCTAAATGCACTGAGTTGCCGCCATGTGATTGGCTGATTAGAAATTAAGTCTTAACACACAGTTGGACAGGTGTACCTAATAAAGTGGCCAGTGAGTGTATATGCAGTATGTATGTATGTTGCATGCATGTAGTATATATGTAGTATATATGTAGTATGCATGTTGCATGCATGTGCTATATATGTAGTATGTTGCATGCATGTAGTATATATGTAGTATGCATGTTGCATGCATGTGGTATATATGTAGTATGTATGTATGTTGCATGTAGTATATATGTAGTATGCATGTTGCATGCATGTGGTATATATGTAGTATGTATGTTGCATGCATGTAGTATATATGTAGTATGCATGTTGCATGCATGTGGTATATATGTAGTATGTTGCATGCATGTAGTATACATGTGGTATGCATGTTGCATGCATGTAGTATATATGTGGTGTATATGTATGTTGCATGCATGTAGTATATATGTATGTTGCATGCATGTAGTATGCATGTAGTATATATGTGGTATATATGTATGTTGCATGCATGTAGTATATATGTTGTATATAAGTATGTTGCATGCATGTGGTATATATTTAGTATGCATGTAGTATATATGTAGTATGCATGTTGCATGCATGTGGTATATATGTGGTATATATGTATGTTGCATGCATGTAGTATATATGTTGTATATATGTATGTTGCATGCATGTGGTATATATGTAGTATGCATGTAGTCTATATGTAGTATGCATGTTGCATGCATGTAGTATATATGTGGTATATATGTATGTTGCATGCATGTAGTATATATGTTGTATATATGTATGTTGCATGCATGTGGTATATACAGTGGGGCAAAAAAGTATTTAGTCAGTCAGCAATAGTGCAAGTTCCACCACTTAAAAAGATGAGAGGCGTCTGTAATTTACATCATAGGTAGACCTCAACTATGGGAGACAAACTGAGAAAAAAAAATCCAGAAAATCACATTGTCTGTTTTTTTTTTCATTTTATTTGCATATTATGGTGGAAAATAAGTATTTGGTCAGAAACAAGCAATCAAGATTTCTGGCTCTCACAGACCTGTAACTTCTTCTTTAAGAGTCTCCTCTTTCCTCCACTCATTACCTGTAATAATGGCACCTGTTTAAACTTGTTATCAGTATAAAAAGACACCTGTGCACACCCTCAAACAGTCTGACTCCAAACTCCACTATGGAGAAGACCAAAGAGCTGTCAAAGGACACCAGAAACAAAATTGTAGCCCTGCACCAGGCTGGGAAGACTGAATCTGCAATAGCCAACCAGCTTGGAGTGAAGAAATCAACTGTGGGAGCAATAATTAGAAAATGGAAGACATACAAGACCACTGATAATCTCCCTCGATCTGGTGCTCCACGCAAAATCCCACCCCGTGGGGTCAGAATGATCACAAGAACGGTGAGCAAAAATCCCAGAACCACGCGGGGGGACCTAGTGAATGAACTGCAGAGAGCTGGGACCAATGTAACAAGGCCTACCATAAGTAACACACTACGCCACCATGGACTCAGATCCTGCAGTGCCAGACGTGTCCCACTGCTTAAGCCTGTACATGTCCGGGCCCATCTGAAGTTTGCTAGAGAGCATTTGGATGATCCAGAGGAGTTTTGGGAGAATGTCCTATGGTCTGATGAAACCAAACTGGAACTGTTTGGTAGAAACACAACTTGTCGTGTTTGGAGGAAAAAGAATACTGAGTTGCATCCATCAAACACCATACCTACTGTAAAGCATGGTGGTGGAAACATCATGCTTTGGGGCTGTTTCTCTGCAAAGGGGCCAGGACGACTGATCCGGGTACATGAAAGAATGAATGGGGCCATGTATCGTGAGATTTTGAGTGCAAACCTCCTTCCATCAGCAAGGGCATTGATGATGAAACGTGGCTGGGTCTTTCAACATGACAATGATCCAAAGCACACCGCCAGGGCAACGAAGGAGTGGCTTCGTAAGAAGCATTTCAAGGTCCTGGAGTGGCCTAGCCAGTCTCCAGATCTCAACCCTATAGAAAACCTTTGGAGGGAGTTGAAAGTCCGTGTTGCCAAGCGAAAAGCCAAAAACATCACTGCTCTAGAGGAGATCTGCATGGAGGAATGGGCCAACATACCAACAACAGTGTGTGGCAACCTTGTGAAGACTTACAGAAAACGTTTGACCTCTGTCATTGCCAACAAAGGATATATCACAAAGTATTGAGATGAAATTTTCTTTCTGACCAAATACTTATTTTCCACCATAATATGCAAATAAAATGAAAAAAAAACAGACAATGTGATTTTCTGGATTTTTTTTTCTCAGTTTGTCTCCCATAGGTGAGGTCTACCTATGATGTAAATTACAGACGCCTCTCATCTTTTTAAGTGGTGGAACTTGCACTATTGCTGACTGACTAAATACTTTTTTGCCCCACTGTATGTAGTATGCATGTAGTATATATGTAGTATGCATGTTGCATGCATGTAGTATATATGTGGTATATACTGTATGTATGTTGCATGCATGTAGTATATATGTTGTATATATGTATGTTGCATGCATGTAGTATATATGTAGTATATATGTAGTATGCATGTTGCATATATGTTGTATGTATGTTGCATGCATGTAGTATACAGTCATATGTTAAAGTTTGGGCACCCCTATTAATGTTAACCTTTTTTCTTTATAACAATTTTGGTTTTGCAACAGCTATTTCAGTTTCATATATCTAATAACTGATGGACTCAGTTATATTTCTGGATTCAAATGAGGTTTATTGTACTAACAGAAGATGTGCAATCTGCATTTAAACAAATTTTGACCGGTGCAGAAGTATGGGCACCTCAACATAAAAGGGACATTAATATTTCGTAGATCCTCCTTTTGCAAAAATAACAGCCTCTAGTCGCTTCCTGTAGCTATTAATGAGTTTCTGGATCCTGGATGAAGGTATATGTGACCATTCCTGTGTACAAAACAATTCCAGTTCAGTTAACTTTGATGGTCGCTGAGCATGGACAGCCCGCTTCAAATCGTCCCACAGATATTCAATGATATTCAGGTCTGGGGACTGGGATGGCAATTCCAGAACATTGTAATTGTTCCTCTGCATGAATGCCTGAGTAGATTTGGAGCGATGTTTTGGATCATTGTCTTGCTGAAATATCCATCCCCTGCGTAACTTCAACTTCGTCACTGATTCTTGCACATTATTGTCAAGAATCTGCTGATACTGAGTTGAATCCATGCGACCCTCAACTTTAACAAGATTCCCGGTGCCGGCATTGGCCATGCAGCCCCAAAGCATGATGGAACCTCCACCAAATTTTACTGTGGGTAGCAAGTGTTTTTCTTGGAATGCTGTGTTTTTTAGCCTCCATGCATAACGCCTTTTTGTATGACCAAACAACTCAATCTTTGTTTCATCAGTCCACAGGACCTTCTTCCAAAATGTAACTGGCTTGTCCAAATGTGCTTTTGCATACCTCAGGCGACTCTGGTTGTGGCGTGCTTGCAGAAACGGCTTCTTTCGCATCACTCTCCCATACAGCTTCTCCTTGTGCAAAGTGCGCTGTATTGTTGACCGATGCACAGTGACACCATCTGCAGCAAGATGATGCTGCAGGTCTTTGGAGGTGGTCTGTGGATTGTCCTTGACTGTTCTCACCATTCTTCTTCTCTGCCTTTCTGATATTTTTCTTGGCCTGCCACTTCTGGGCTTAACAAGAACTATACCTGTGTTCTTCCATTTCCTTACTATGTTCCTCACAGTGGAAACTGACAGGTTAAATCTCTGAGACAACTTTTTGTATCCTTCCCCTGAAAAGCTATGTTGAATAATCTTTGTTTCAGATCATTTGAGAGTTGTTTTGAGGAGCCCATGATGCCACTCTTCATAGGAGAATCAAATAGGAGAACTACTTGCAAGTGGCCACCTTAAATACCTTTTCTCATGATTTGATACACCTGGCTATGAAGTTCAAAGCTCAATGAGGTTACAAAACCAATTTAGTGCTTCTGGAAGTCAGTAAAAAGTAGTTAGGAGTGTTCAAATCAAGAAAATGATAAGGGTGCCCATACGCGGTTTATCTGCGGTTTTTGCAAAATCCGTGCGGATTAATCCGCAGCGGATTCCGCAGCGTCTGCACACACCCTAATTGTTACACGTTTTGTTTTATTTTATGTATTGTTATGCCTTTGCCATAATCTGAGATTTATACATAAAATGTGTATCTGAGGAAAGTCTGTACAGTATGTTTAAAGGTGCAGCAAGTGGAAAATGGGGATGATGTTGGACTCCAGCACCAGAAAAATAATTCTTATAAATATGAAAATCAAATTTATTGAAATAACTCCATAAAAAAAATCTTTTGACCTGCGGATTATCTGCGGTTTTGCCTGCGGTTTGGTCCTGCGGATTCACCATCTCCACAATGGTGGAGATAGGAACCCGCTGCGGATTCCGCAGAAAGAATTGACATGTCACTTCTTTCTGAGGTTTCAAAACCGCAGCAAATCCGCGCAGATTTTTCCGCAACGTCTACACAGCGGTTTTTTTTTTATATCATTCATTTGAATGGTACTGTACACCGCAGCTAAAACTGCTGCGGGTCCGCAGCGGCCAAAACCGCTGCGGAAACGCAGCGGAATCCGCAGCGTGTGCACATACCCTTAGAGTTGAGGAAAATGATTTACGGGACCCTGATTCAGCGGCCACGTCAGTAGTCCTGAGCTCTGCAATCCTCCTGCTACCTTGGACTTTTGACGCACAGGACAGGGGTTCTTCAAATCTTTTTGCTCAACTCTAATGACAAAAACATTTCGATGGCAGAGAGATACCTGCTGTAGACGGATAAATGAACAGCATATTGCAATTCGTAGTAGTCATTTATTAAAATGGACCTTGATAGATAATATCAATTTTTCATATAAAGTCTGCATAATATTTCGGATCTCATTTGCTTCTGTGATTATGTCTCTAAGGACAGATGTCCCATTAGGCTACATGCTCACGATCAGGAAACAGCAGCGTTTTGAATGCAGCGTATTTTCACCGCTTCCAAAATGCTGCGTTCTAATCACGCAGTTACATCAGCATGTGTGCAGAGTAACATACGGATTTACTGCGTCTAATGAATGGCTAAGGGTAGAACTACGCTGCAGTTAATTGACATGCTGCATCTCGTGAACCAGCACCATCGGAAAATCTACGCAGCGTTAAAAAGAAGCACAGTGGGTATGAGATTTCAATAAATTATATCCACTGTGCTTCAAATGTAGAAGTCAGCATGTTTTGATGCAGCGCAGATGAGCTGTGTCCAAACGCAGCTCTTCTTGATCGCGGGCACGTACCCTTAGTGACCAGTCCACATTTTTCAAATCCGATGTGTCACTTTATGTGGCAATAACTCTGGAATGTTTCAATACATCCTATTGATTATCAGAATGTTTTTTCATGACCAATGGTACTTTGTTCATGGTAAAATAAGGTCGATATGTTTTGCTTTTATTTAGAAAAATATCAAAAAATTTGAGAAAAATTTCAAAAACTTAGCAATTTTCTTTTCCAACAGTTTATTGGGTTTTTAAATTTAAAGTGTAGGGAGGGACGGAGAAGGAAGGGCAGGGAGGGGGGGAAGGAACGAGGAAAGAGGGAAAGAAAGGGGAAGGAGAACTCAAAACAGAACATACATAACATAACAAATAGTTAAAGGCTAGCAACATTTTAGCCTGAAAAACAAGGGAATCATCCCTTGACAAATAGCAGTATCATAAAGTCATAAAGATACACGGATCAGAAGAGACAGTGCCACGACATAACATATCATAGGCCTAAAATCTGGTTATTAGATCTATTTAGACTAGTGAGGGTGGAAAGGCCTGGTCCCACCTAGACCATTTCTGGTAAAACTTACCGAAACTATTATTAGATAAAGCAAATTTAAGTTCCAGTGCTCTGTGTTGAGAGAGTAATTTGATTATGAAACTAGAATTGGGTAAGGTGGGGCTTTTCCAATGAAAGGCAATACAGTTCTTAGCCACCATACAAATGTGTAGGACAATAGATTGCAGAGTTCTATCTAAGCATTTGGTATCCAGAGAAAGTAAGGCCAATTGAGGTGATAGAGTAAATGTAAAACCTGTGAGTTTAGAAATAATGGTAGAGGAAATCTCAGACCAGAAAGCCATCACTGTAGGACAGCTCCAGAAAACATGTAACAGGTCCCCCCTGAAACCGCATGTTCTCCAGCAAAGTGGAGAATTTGAAGAGTTCATATGAGCCAATCTAGATGGTGTGTAGTACCATCTGGAGCACACTTTGAAGTGCGACTCCAGAAGGGGCATAGAAATTGTGGCATTGTTGGAAAACGTAAAAGCATCTTCCCACTCCTCTGAGGAGACAGAAAGGCTGAGGGATTTCTCCCAAGCGTTCATATAAGAACTCTTAGTTACAGATGAATCTTTATTAAAGCAATTATAAATAAACTTATGTCCCCAAAAGATCCGGTGCATTGGGTTGGTCATAATCTTTAAGGACGCCTCTGAAAATCTCGGTTTCTTGTTAAGAAACGTCTTTGCGTATTCTTTTAATGACATGTATTCGTGGAAGGCGGAGGATGGTACTTTGAATACAGTTTTAATAGAGCTGAAACTTAAAAGGTTAGGACCCTCCGAGATATCTCCCAATGTTCGGATGTTAAAGTCGGCCCATTGATAGCGTGCGGTAAGACCCAGGAAAGAGTAAATAAAGGCTATAGGTACTCTATGTAACGTAGACCGTTTCTGGCTACGACTGTCAATTCTAGCTATTTTGTACCAAGCCGAAGTAATTGCTTGGAATAACGGATGTGACTGTTCGCAGGTCGGGAGATTGGAAATGGCTTTATTGATCAGGAGTTTAGGGTGTTTACCTTTATTGATTTCAATTTCAAGATCCAGCCATGCGGGAGCAGGAAGATCTGAAAGCCACGGAGCACTTTGCTTTAATAAAAGTGTATGGTACTGGGCAGTGATGTTAGGAAGGCTTAGACCACCATGTGGTTTACTCTTAAACAGAGTTCTAGTGTCGGTTCGGGATTTCTTATTGTTCCAAACTATATTATTCACCTGGGACTGAATATTTGTCAAACATGGCGTAGAGATAGGTAGTGGAATACAACTCAAAATGTATAAAATTTTTGGCAGGGTAAACAGTTTGACTGCCAAAGTTCTTCCCCACCAAGTCAAGCCTCTGTCTTTGAAGACGGCACTATCCCTAATAATTGAATCAGTTATAGTCTTCATGTTAGATTTATCTGTCTTAGCCAAATTTTTATTGATAATGACTCCGAGGTAAAGAAACTCGTCATAACACCAGTTAAGTGATGTTGTTGCTTTTAACAGGTTAGTATCTTCAGAGTTGACGTGGATAGGTAGGATATTGGATTTGGGGCCATTTATTTTTGAAATTTGAAAGGGAAGAAAATATTTCCAATTCCTTTAGGGCTTCTGTAGTGGATGTAACGGGGTTGGTAAGAGTCAGGATAATATCATCCGCGAAGAGGCTAATCTTGTGATGGCGGTTAATCGTACTAAGACCGGTAATTTTGGGATTTGTTCTAATGTATTCTACTAGGGGTTCTAATGCAAGATTAAATAGCAGTGGTGAAAGGGGACAGCCCTGTCTCGTGCCATTGTTTATAGCAAAAATGTCTGAGACATGGTTATTGCTAACAATTTTTGGACCTTTGTAAAGTGACATGAAGGTGGTGATTAAGTGTTTGTCAAATCCAAATTTAATTAGGGCCTGCCTGAGAAAATACCAATCGATACGATCGAATGCCTTCTCGGCGTCGAGCGAAATGAGAACGGTTGGGGTCTTAGTAGAATTAATAAGTTTAATGGAATCCAATGCCCTCCTCGTGGCGTCCGCCGGTTGTCTACCTTTAATGAATCCCATCTGATCATTTGCCACTAGTTTAGGTAAAATGAGGCTCAGTCTATTTGCTAGTACTTTAGAGAAGATTTTTATATCGGTGTTTATGAGGGAAATCGGCCTATAGCTGCCAACCAATTTTGGATCGCCTGATTGTTTAGGAATTAATGTTATTGAAGCTTCTAGCATCTCTGGGGGGAAGGAGCCTATTACTGAAGCGTAGTTGAACATTTTCACCAGATGTGGAGACAAACTGGTGCAGAAGGCCTTATAGTAAGCATTATTATAGCCGTCTGGCCCTGGAGATTTATGGAGATCAAGCTGATTAATAACGCCTTCTACTTCCATGGTATTGAACGGTGCAGATAAGGAGTTCAAGTCATCAACTGACAAAGATGGCAGATCAATATTAGCAAGGTATGATTTAATGTCGGCTTCATTTGGAGGGAGAGATGAGGGGTCCGAGTTTAGATTGTAAAGTTTAGTGTAATATTTAGAAAATTCATTCACAATGTCTTGGGGATGAGATAGGACATTATTACCTGTGATGGAGGAAATTCTGTTAATGGTATTTTGGGTTCTTAGTCTTTTGATTCTATTGGCCATGTATCTTGTGGGTTTATTTATGGAGGAGTAAAATTTAAATTTGGAGGAGTTAAGTGCCGCTTCATAGGGTGCATAGAGCAGGTTCCTCAACTCCTGTCTTAATTTGGCTAATTTATTTTGGTTCTCGGTAGATGGACTGGGACAGACTAGAAGGGATTGTTCCAGATTACGAATCGATTTCTGTAATTTATTAATTTTATCCCTGTTCTCTTTCTTGATTCTAGAGGAAATACTTATTAAGATACCCCTGATGACTGCCTTATGGGCACACCAGTTAGTAGATGGGTTGGTGAAGTCTGGTGTATTCTCTGTGAAGTAATCATCTATTGCTTTTTGAATTGTGACCTTGTGTAAGGGATCGTGCGTGATGGTGGAGTTACATTTCCACATTTTTACGTTTTTAAGTGCAGGCCCAATGAAGATCTCACCATACACTGGTGAGTGATCCGATATCGTTCTGTCTCCTATGTATACTGTTTTGAATTTCTCAATAGAGAAAATATCTGCCACAATCAGGTCTATCCTCGATGCTGATTTGTGAACTGCAGAGAAGTGAGTGAATTCCCTTGAACTAGAATTCAGGCATCTGAAAGTATCGTACAGTTCAATTCTATCCAGCCACCAATTTAGGTTGTCCGAGGACGGTCTGGAGACAGAGGAAGAGTCCAACACATTATTCGGAGTGATATTAAAGTCGCCCAGCAGTATAAGAGTCCCTCTCTGCACCTCGGTGACCTTTTTCATCAACTTAGTTAAGAATCTAGTTTGACTCTTATTTGGTGCGTACAGGTTCACTAGTGTACATGTTTGACCATTGATTGTGCAGATTAAGATGTGAAACCTTCCCTTGTCATCACCATATTCCTCAATAGCCTCAAAGGGTATACTCTTTTTGATCAAGGTAACCACCCCCGCTCTCTTACTAGAATTGCAGGCCTCAAAAATATGAGGAAAGCTAAGGTGTTTGAAGTAGGGGTGGTTGCCTGCCAAAAATTTAGTTTCTTGGATGCAAGCAATGTCTACCTTTGATTTTAATAACTCTCTCCATGGAGTGTGTCTCTTTTGAGGGCTATTAAGCCCTCTGATATTATAGGAGCAAATTTTAAGACTCATATTAACCGCTCTGACAAAGCAGAAACAGGCAAATAGGCCCTAGTTGAGACAAACCTGAAAAGGAAATTGCACTGAAACCAACCTACTTGAGATCCGCGTCTTCAGCAGTAAACTAAACTAGGAAACACAGATATGATACTGAAAAGAAACTTAATGAAATGTTAAACAATTGCAAACAAGTCCAACGCAGGCAGGTCTTAAAGAACTACCTGAAAGACAAAGGAGGTTAATAAAAGTGGACCGGAAAAAAGGATAGGACCTCCTGAAATGGTTAAAGCAGAGGTTGCCTTATATCCAGGGGAACAATATGAGATAAGTTCCTTTCAGCCACATTCCGATTAGTTGCAGTCCAATGACCTGATGAAGCTCATCCCTTCTTCAACCGATAAGACTGGAAAAGTCTTCCCTCGATGAGTGATCAGTAACTTTAGTGGGAAGCCCCATTTGTAGGCTATCCCTTTGTCCCGGAGAACGTTCGTGACAGTTCTAAATTCTCTTCGGCCATCTAAGGTTGCTTTCGAGAAATCAGGGAAGGCCTTTACTTCTTCATTTGGTGTGGGGAAAGATTTTTGGTTCTTTAGGTAGTTGAGGATCATTTCTTTTGTCCTAAAGAAATGTACTTTTATGATGGTATCTCTTGGCAAGTCCGGGGAGATCCTTGGAGGTCTGGGCAGTCGATGTGCTCTATCAATAGTTAGGTCCAAATCCGACAGATCAGGCAGAGCTTGCTTAAAAATGGCTTTGATGTGACTTGACAATTTCTCTTGAGCTACCGTTTCCGGAATGCCCCTCAACTTTAGATTATTCCGGCGACTCCGGTCCTCGAGATCCGCCAATTTAAAACGGAGATCCTTCATTTCCAAGGTGAGGCGGTCGAGCTCGCTGAAACTGATGTTAGATCTGTTTTCCAGTTTACTCAATCTGTCCTCATGCTTTGAAAGTTGTTTTTCAATTTTGTCCACCTTCTCGCAATATTTTTGAAAGTTCGCATCTAAGTCAGCTGTAAACTTTCTGGACATGGCTTCGAATTTTTGGTCCATTACCCGTATAATCCTTTCAGCCATGGAGTCGTCGTCAGACGGGCCTGCAGTAGCTGAATGGGGGGGAGTATGGGATTTAGTAGTGCCCGCACCCTTTTGGGTCTCTGGATAATCATATTTTATCTTGCTCTTTAGTGGTGAACTTTTAGGAGATGTGTCCGTAGATTTATTGTCCTCATCGTCATCAGATTTTCTCTCAGAGAAGGAATATCTCTCACTTAGGCTACCAGGAGCCAGCCTTTTCATACTGGCCGAAGAATCCATTTTAATGGGAGAGGCTTCGGTACCTGTAGATTTAACCTTGGGTTTATATCCTGATGGGCCAAGCGCGTCCCTCTGAGGGGATCTTGATCTGCGTCTGGGAGGAGTGATGAAGTTGGCCCTGTCCCTCCCTTGGCTCCTGAAGCTTTGAGAACCACTATGTTTTGGGCCAGTTTGGGTTCTCAGTGGTGAATTAGAGATGGTCTTTCCCACAGTTTTAGAGTTACTCATGGCTGCGGTGGAGTAGATGCTGCGGATGTAATGCCGCCAAGCCCGCTGAGTGACGTTGCAATCACCGTCAAAGTGGTCGGGAGGATGATAGGCAAATGAATAATTAAGATCGTCTTTTACCAAAATGAAATAGCTGTGAAGATGAAAACTTATCAAGTAGAGAAGGTATTTATTATGTTGGCGAAATTGGGTGAAAAAGAAGAGCAGTTCTGTGAAAAAACTATTTTACTATATTGCTCGGTGTTGTCAGCCACTTAGGAGCATTAGAAAGATCAGTCGGATCTACTTCCCATAGCCTTGTATTGGGCTCACCAAAAGATGATAAAAGTCTGTTTTTATTAAAGTTCTGGCACTCTTGCTGCTATGGGGGATGAGGGAAGGACTCCAGGGAAATTATAGGCTAGTTACCGCTGCTCTGGGGGCGTTTATAGTAATAATAGCCGGGACTATTTTTTGAGGCCTCTAGGGAGTGCTGGCTTAAAGCCGGGACCTCAATTTTAGTGGCGGAGGGATATCGCATCAAAAAACGCCGATTTTAGCACTATTTAAAGCCTAAAGAGGCTAACTAACCTGGCGGTTTGCTGTGTAATGGCCCCAGCAGTGGGTGCAGACTTGGTCCAGGGTGTTTGTAGGACTTTATTTCTGGTTTCCAGCGGCGCTGCAGCAGCGCTGGTAGCTGGGGGTCCCTGAAGCTGGGGTCACAAAGCAGGGCCACCAATGTTTCCGGATTGCTCCTGGGTCCTTGGGGGGACCTGAGGCTTCACAGGCCCAGATGGATCCCCGGCCTAGGAGAAGCTTTTGAGCAGAATTTTCAGTCCAAAAGGTCCTTGGGGCGATTAGAGTAGATACGTAGCCCCTTTGAGGCAGGATATCCTCATAAAGTTGCGTTATTAGCCGCGTTGAGAGGTCTTTTCCAGGAGCTCCCTCTTACAGTGTCCTACTCCATAGGCACCGAAGCCACGCCCCAAAAACTTAGCAATTTTCAAACTTTGAATGATTATCCTTGTAATCCAGAAAGTCACACCCCACAAAATAGTTTGGAGGTCCTATATATTGGAAAAACACCAAAAGTGATACCATTTTAAAAACCAATGCCTGCTATTTTATTATCCCTTCAAGAGCTTTTCCGGAATTAATATAAAGTGGCATGACAGGAATGAAAAAATTTATTTTCACCACTTAATTGTTTCTAACTTCTGAACAGGTCACTGTAGCCGGCAGACTAGAAGGCAATTTTTTGGCCAAGAATTGCCAAGATAACCGTCAGGACTACAACATCATAATTTCAGTATGTCATTTGGGCTAAAAAGAGAGCCCACACACTCTGTTAACCATCTGTATGCCATAGTCACTATTGAGAGAAGCATCTAAAGGGTGAATCTGCCATGGTTGGTGCTGACACCGATAGTGGCTGATGCAGCAGGGTGTCAGCTATTAATGTGTAGTTGACAGATACTACATTCTCACCCACAGGGGGATGCGATTCTCTCATATCTCAGGTCAGTAGAAAGAAGTATTGGTGGTCACTATGGGGTTACTTGAAAGGAATCGGCTTGAGCTTTGACGCCAGAAGCTAAAGATCCCCACGTTCTTCTCTCCTTGAGTGAAGGTTAGTTTGCGCCTCCTGTGCCTCTTCCTTATCGGAATCCCAGTGGTTAGTGTACTTTTCTGAGTATGCCTATCTTCTGCATCAGTCATTTGTTCCTGATATGCCTAAAGCCCCCATTACACATAGCAATATCGCTAGCAATATCGCTGTAACGTCACTGGTTTTTGTGACGTAGTAGCGATATTGCTAGCGATATTGCTATGTCTGATACTTACCTCCGACCGGCTCCCCCGCTGGTTATCGCTGATTGCGCGAGAACGTCCTGGACCATTTCTCGTCGTCAGCTTCCTGCTGGGCTTCCTGTGGCGCCAACGAGCGACGCGTGGACGCGGGCGGAAGGACATCAGGATCGCCGCGTCTGACAGGTAAGTAGCGACCCCCAACCCAGCAATGTCGCTGGTGAGATCTGCCTGTGTGGCAGCTCACTAGCGACCACTTAGCCATGCACCAGCGATCCATATCGTTGTCGGGATCGCTGGTGCATCGCTAAGTGTAACGGTACCCTTACCATCTGCCTACGTTTAGTTGTAATGCCACTAATCCACTGAATCAGTATACGTCTAAGATATGCCATGGTGGCTTCCCAAGGAGTTATTTTATTGACCGAGCTAGCATTTAAGTTAAAGTATCCAGTGAGTAACTGTACAACATGAAGGCTATCTACAATGCTTAACCAAAAGGCATTCATTCTTTAAAATCTATCAACTGTACATATCCTGAATGCAGGTCTACCAATAATGGAGTGTGATCTGATACAGATCTAGGGAGGTATTACACTTCATTAGTTATTATATGTCACTGCCCACTGCAAGATCTAGCTAGGATAGAGAATGAAGCCTACTGGCATGACGTATAAATCCTCTCGCTTCCACATTTTGACCCTCCATAAACTGTATCTGACAAGAGTGTCTCCTTTAGACTAGCATCCTAGAGGTGTCAGCCTTTCGCCAGCCGGAGACTTCTCTAACTTTACTTGATCTCAGAATGGATTAATTATAACGTTGTAATCTCCCACCCAAAGCTCATGTATGTCTGGAAAAGCAACAAGCGAGCAAGTATTCGTATGTTGCCACCAACATACAATGGTAATGCAGGCATATATAACAGCACTCACAAAGGTTTTGCGTATCAAAAAGCTAATTCCTTTTTACCAATATGTTATCACATAAAATGAAAAAAAAAAGTAGAAAATAAACGTCAAACTAGACACAACTTAAAATAAGAATTTGACACAAGACAACAAAAAAAGGCCTAAAACAGGAAAAACTAAACAAAAAATAGGTGCAAATTCAAGAAAGAATGGGTCCCTCTACCGAAAAATGTTTTCGCATGCAAATTAAACATTTGTTTCACTCATTACAATTTAGAGATTCACGCAGATATTTTCAGAATATAATTAAAAGGAATCTGTCAGCAGGGTTTTGATACTCCTTCTGAGAGCAGCACTTAGCTTACTGGGTGCAGCAGTTAGGATAGAATCACAGTTTTATGTGCTGTAGATATAGCGGAGCTCTGATGCTGAGCCCTGTATAACCCCGCCCATATCACTGATTGTCAACTTTCTGTGAACACTGTATCCTGCAGAAAGCTGCAAATCAGTGATGGGGGTGGGGTTACACAGACCAGAAAGACTGGATGGCTCTAGACACCTAGTCCTGTAGTGATAATCTCCTGGCTCTAAAACATTGATTTTATTGAACCAGCAGCAAACAAACTAGTAAGTGACACATCGTTGGAATCAGTGTCTCAGCCCCTACATAATGCTGCTCTCGGAGGACATAAAAATATCTGCTAACAGATTCCCTTTAAGTTGTTCTTGCGATCTTTACACAGGAAGGCCTCACAAAATTTGGCAACTAGTCACTTCTAAAAGACATAAAGAGCATTATCCCATAGAAATTATCCTTAATTTAGGAAGAAGTGAGTAATAATAAATATACTTGTCATTGCTTAATAGTGAGGAAATGGACAATTACGGGAGAGTTTATAAGATCATGAATAGATTTATAGACAAGGTAAGAAGACGGAAGATTGGTTAGATCTTGCACTGCCATAGACAGAAAAATAACATTAATCAGCGCTAAACAGAAGGAAAACCGTGGTATTGAAAACTAAATGCATGGAGTAGAGAAATATATTTTTCCTCTGCTGATGAGTCAGTTTGCTGGCAAAAACCTCACCTTAAAGACAAATAAAAGAGAAATGCCCTAAAAAGACTTGATGAATAATCTGCAATTTATGCTTGTTAGGGAATTTTTATTAGGAAGATAAGTAGCTAAAATTTCTGTAAGTGTTTCATTCATCACCATGGGGCCGGCAGAAATTCATGCAGATGCTGCTAATGTGACCTTATTCACATGTATGGGAAGGATTTGTCAGCACCAAGGAGAACAGCAGCAAACTGAGCGCAAAAGACACATGCAAAGATTGAAGATTTCAATTTAAAGGGGTTGTCTGGGGTCAGCTGTGTGGACCGGAACTGCTCAGGTACAGAGCTGCACAGCCAAGGTCGGGTACTGCGCATCTGGCCCCTCTTCAAATCAATAGTGGGTGGATGTGTAGTACCCTGGCGCAGCCACTATTCCATCAATGGAGCTCTACTCTGTAGCTCTGTAACTGAGCAGTGGGAGCAGCTGATCGGCGGGCGGTGCCGGGTGTCGCACCCCCACTAATCAGACATTGATGCCCTATCTTAAAGATAGGCAAACAATGTTAAATTCCCGGGCAGCCCCTTTAAAGAGCTTTAAAGCCATTCAGACTAAATGTCTAATCTGCCATATATGAATGATACTACTATAATGGGTTGGCAGAGAGCAGCACCGATTCTGAAACTCCTCAAACCACTTGTAACTACTCACAGATATCAAGATCGACTCCCTGGGGAAACTTTTTACAGGCAAATATATAATGTCAACTAATATTTACCATTATTATATATTATATATTATATATTATTATTATATCTCTCCAAATCCTGGTCCTCCTCACCACATTCCCACAGTCATTTCTACCTCCCATCCACACTCTATCACAACCTCCCGTAACCTCTCCAACCTTATACCCATTCACCCAGCCCCCGCTTCCCCAGTCCCACTAACAGGAGCTCTGTGGAACGCTCGCTCTGTCTGCAACAAGCTTTCCTACATCCATGATCTTTTTGTTACTACCAAACTCTCCTTCCTCGCCATCACCGAAACCTGGCTCACCCCTTCTGACACAGCCTCTCCTGCTGCACTTTCGTATGGCGGCTTCCACCTTTCTCACACCCCCCGCCCCAGCTGCAAACATGGTGGAGGAATTGGTTTTCTCCTGTCAGATACCTGCTCCTTCACCCCAATCCCACTGCCACCCTCTGTTACCCTCCCTTCCTTTGAGGTGCACTCTGTGCGCATCTACTCCCCCTCCAACCTCCAACTGGCTGTCATCTACCGCCCCCCAGGGCCAGCCACCACCTTCTTTGACCACTTCACCACCTGGTTACTTCATTTCCTTTCTGCGGACATCCCTACTATCATCATGGGTGACTTCAACATCCCCATTGACACTTCCCTCTCAGCTGCCACTAAACTTCTATCTCTCACTTCCTCCTTCGGCCTCACTCAATGGTCTTCTACAGCCACCCACAAAGATGGCCACACACTGGACCTCATCTTCACCCGCCTCTGCTCCCTATCTAACCTCTCTAACTCACCTCTTCCTCTCTCTGACCACAACCTGCTCACATTCTCTTCCCTCTTCACTCCATGTCTACAATCCCCACCCCACAAACTTTCACACCCTCGCAGGAATCTTAAACACCTTGACCTACACTCATTCTCTGAATCCCTCCTCCCTCTTACAGATATAAGTTCCTTACACAATGCGGATGATGCTGCCGCTCTATATAACACCACAATAGCTGTAGCTTTGGAATCCGCTGCCCCACTTACACATACCAAAACTCACAAAATCAACAGACAGCCCTGGCACACCAGCCTGACCAAAGAGCTGAGGCGAGCTTCCAGGGCTGCTGAGCGCAGATGGAAAAGATCCCACTCCAACGAGCACTTCATCGCATTCAAACAGTCCCTCACTACTTTCAAGACCACACTCGCCACAGCTAAACAAACCTACTTCTCATCTCTCATATCCTCCCTGTCTCACAACCCTAAACAGTTATTCAACACCTTCAATTCTCTCCTCCGCCCCCCAGCACCTCCTCCCTCCCCACTCATCTCAGCTGAAGACTTTGCCTCATTTTTCAAGCAGAAAATTGATAACATCAGGCACAGTTTTGGTCAACAACCCCCAGAGCCCTTCCTCCCGACTTCCCAGCCCTCCACCTTCAAAACCAACTTCTCCACCATTACAGAAGATCGACTCTCCACTCTACTCTCAAGATCACATCTCACCACCTGTGCACTCGACCCGATCCCATCCCACTTCATCCCAAACCTCACCACAGTCTTCATCCCAACCCTAACCCATCTCTTCAACCTATCACTAACAACTGGTGTTTTCCCCTCAAGCTTTAAACATGCCTCCATCACACCTATCCTCAAAAAGCCCTCTCTTGACCCATCCTCTGTATCTAGCTATCGCCCTATATCACTTCTCCCATACGCCTCCAAGCTACTGGAACAACACGTCTACCTTGAACTGTCCTCCCATCTCTCTTCTTGCTCCCTCTTCGACCGCTTACAATCTGGCTTCCGGTCACACCACTCCACTGAAACTGCCCTTACTAAGGTCACCAATGACCTCTTAACTGCCAAGAGCAAGCGACACTACTCTGTCCTCCTCCTCCTGGACCTGTCGGCTGCCTTTGACACAGTGGACCATTCCCTATTATTACAGACCCTCTCATCCCTCAGCATCACAGACTTGGCCCTCTCCTGGATCTCATCATACCTAACAGACCGGACATTCAGCGTCTCCCACTCACACACCACCTCCTCACCTCGCCCCCTATCTGTCGGAGTCCCACAAGGTTCAGTCCTTGGGCCCCTGCTGTTCTCTATTTACACCTTTGGCCTGGGACAGCTCATAGAATCTCATGGCTTTCAGTATCATCTTTATGCTGATGACACACAGATCTACATCTCTGGACCAGATATCACCTCCCTACTAACCAGAATCCCTCAATGTCTGTCCACTATTTCATCCTTCTTCTCCACTAGATATCTGAAACTCAACATGGACAAAACAGAATTCATCATCTTTCCCCCATCTCACGTGACCCCCCCTACGAACCTATCAATTACAGTAAATGACTGCCCACTCTCCCCAGTCCCACAAGCTCGCTGCCTCGGAGTAATCCTTGACGCTGATCTCTCCTTCAAACCACATATCCAAACCCTTTCCACTTCCTGCCGACTTCAACTCAAAAATATTTCACGCATCCGTTCATTCCTCACCCAAGAATCTGCAAAAACCCTAGTCCATGCCCTCATCATCTCTCGCCTTGACTACTGCAACCTCATGCTCTGTGGCCTCCCCTCAAACACTCTCGCACCCCTCCAATCTATTCTAAACTCTGCTGCCCGACTAATCCACCTGTCCCCCCGCTATTCCCCAGCTTCTCCCCTCTGTCAATCCCTTCACTGGCTCCCAATTGCCCAGAGACTCCATTACAAAACCCTAACCATGACATACAAAGCCATCCACAACTTGTCTCCTCAATACATCTGTGACCTCGTCTCCCGGTACTTTCCTGCACGCAACCTCCGATCCTCACAAGATCTCCTTCTCTACTCCCCTCTTATCTCCTCTTCCCACAATCGCATACAAGATTTCTCTCGCGCATCACCCCTACTCTGGAACTCTCTACCACAACATATCAGACTCTCACCTACCATCGAAACCTTCAAAAAGAGCCTGAAGACCCACCTCTTCCGACAAGCCTATAACCTGCAGTAACCACCGATCGACCAAACCGCTGCACGACCAGCTCTACCCTCGCCTACTGTATTATCACCCATCCCTTGAAGATTGTGAGCCCTCGCGGGCAGGGTCCTCTCTCCTCCTGTACCAGTTATGACTTGTATTGTTTAAGATTATTGTACTTGTTTTTATGTATACCCCTCCTCACATGTAAAGCGCCATGGAATAAATGGCGCTATAACAATAAATAATAATAATAATAATAATAATAATTATTAGAGGAAAAGAAAGTCTGTGGTTACAAGTAATGTTACGCAGCAGCTGCAAACTCAAATGAGAGCAAAGTATACAAATATACACTAGATACAAAAAGCCTTGATTCTAATGGCATATTCCCCTTGTATATGTGGTCAATGATTAATTCCTTCTAAGGGTTTTACAAAAGGGATATTCATTATGTGTGGAATGACGGTGATTAACATGGTTCTTTATAGTTAGGGGATTGTGCATAGAACAGCGATTGATATGGTTCTTTACAGTAAGGGGACTGTGCACAGAACAGTGATTAATATGGTTCTTTACAGTTAGGGGATTGTGCACAGAACAGTGATCAATATGGTTCTTTACAGTTAGGGGACTGTGCACAGAACAGTGATTAATATGGTTCTTTACAGTTAGGGGATTGTGCACAGAACAGTGATCAATATGGTTCTTTACAGTTAGGGGACTGTGCACAGAACAGTGATCAGTATGGTTCTTTACAGTTAGGGGATTGTGCACAGAACAGTGATCAATATGGTTCTTTACAGTTAGGGGACTGTGCACAGAACAGTGATCAGTATGGTTCTTTACAGTTAGGGGACTGTGCACAGAACAGTGATCAGTATGGTTCTTTACAGTTAGGGGATTGTGCACAGAACAGTGATCAATATGGTTCTTTACAGTTAGGGGACTGTGCACAGAACAGTGATCAGTATGGTTCTTTACAGTTAGGGGACTGTGCACAGAACAGTGATCAGTATGGTTCTTTACAGTTAGGGGATTGTGCACAGAACAGTGATCAATATGGGCCCATTTGGCTCTGTAAACTGTGGTCTCTGTTCACATGGGATGCATTTTGGATAGCACTGGGCAGCCCGCCTGATCTAGTAGTATGGGCGTCACCAATAGGCTATAAGCCAGATGCTCTGCATCACCTGTGTGTGAACAGCGCCGCATACAGACCTTTAATGCGCATTAATATGCCAAACAAGCACCCCCTCCACGGATTGGCAGGTTGAGAGTGGTTGTCTCATCGGCATTTTTGCACCTGTGTTAAATGGGTCCACTGCATCCTGTTAGTGCATTTGTTTGGAGGCCAGGGTAGGTAAACATCTCTGCCTTTTTTTTTGCTGGCTTTTCAATTTTTTGGAGGATCTTTAAGTTCTTTTTTTGCTGCTTAGTGACAGATTGTATATAGAACGTCAATTAATATGTCTTTTTACAGTTAGAGGATTGTGCGCAGAACGGTGATTAATATGGTTCTTTGCAGTTAGGGGATTGTGCACAGAACGGTGATTAATATGGTTCTTTGCAGTTAGGGGATTGTGCACAGAACGGTGATTAATATGGTTCTTTACAGTAAGGGGACTGTGCACAGAACGGTGATTAATATTGTTCTTTACAGTAAGGGGACTGTGCAAAGAACGAAGATTAATATGGTTCTTTACAGTTAGGGGATTGTGCACAGAATGGTGATTAATATTGTTCTTTACAGTTAGGGGACTGTGCAAAGAACGAAGATTAATATGGTTCTTTGCAGTTAGGGGATTGTGCACAGAACGGTGATTAATATGGTTCTTTACAGTTAGGGGACTGTGCACAGAACAGTGATTAATATCGTTATTTACAGTTAGTTGATTGTGCACAGAACGATGATTAACATGGTTCTTTACAGTTAAGGGATAGTGCACAAAATGGTGCACCCCTTAACGACTGGAGGTATTTTTGGTTTTGCATTTACATTTGTTGCTCCCCTTCTTCCCAGAGCCATAACTTTTTTATTTTTTTGGCAAAATGGCCATGTGAGGGCTTGATTTTTGAGGAATGAGTTGTACTTTTGAACAACACCAATGGTTTTACCATGTTGTGTACTAGAAAATGGGAAAAAATTCCAAGTGTGGTGAAATTGCAATAAAAGTATAATCTCGCCCTTGTTTTCTGTTTTGCTTTTTTACTAGGTTCACTAAATGCTAAAACTGACCTGCCATTATGATTTTCCTGGTCATTACGAATTCATAGACACCAAACATGTCTAGGTTCTTTTTTATCTATGTAGGAAAAAAATTCCAAACCTTGTTAAAAAAAAAAAATTGCGCCATCTTCCGAGACCCGTAGCGTCTCCATTTTTCATGATCTCGGGTTGGGTGAGGGTTTATTTTTTGTGTAGTTCCAAGTGATGAGATCCAGCTTCAGCAGGTAAAAGCAAAAGTTTTTATTCAAATCCATTACAACAGTAACAAAACTGCTATGTGTATACCCAGCCGGGTATACCGGAGGAAGAGTGCTAGGTGGGGACCTGGACGCGTTTTGAACACGCAATGTGTTCTTAGAATCAGTCCCCAGTACTAGAAAAACTGATGTCTGAATGAAGTTTTAACTTTGTTCAAAAATCATCCAAAAAAATGTAGGAGCATATTATCAAAACTATTGAAAGAAAAGCTGTCTTTGGTGCCTGCAGATTTCACGTCACCAGAGATGTTTAAAAAAACTGAGCTCTGATTGTTTCCTACGGACAACAGGGACAATTGCCATAAATGAGGTCCACAGAATATGACATAGGGGACCAAATTTGGGATCATTGTGATTTCTTTGCTGTGTTGTTTGGAGAAGAAGAAAATGAATAAAACCGAGTGTATATTTTGTTTAATTGTTTTGAAAACTTTTCCGTTACATAATCTCGTCCTTAGATAACCTCTCAATCCTTTTGACGGAAAGCTACTGTACTTCTAAGGTGAGTCAGGTTTCCAATATCACAGAACTATTTCTCTACAAAGGAAAAGAATTCCAGAATAAGTCCCGGGGACAATAGATCCTGTAATTCATCATATAGTGAAGCTGCGAGGTTCAGCCGCTCCTGAAAAATAGCAGACAATGTAAAGTCTGTAATTATTTCCTTAGGACATACAGTATTTGTGCTTCAATCATTGCTCATTTCTGGGAAAGCACATTGTGACATCACATGTGCTGTATTCCTATGGGATTGCTTAATATCGCTTGATCTTGTGCATACACTAAATTGTGTATGTAAAAAATCCAACAGTGACAATATCCTTTCCGGGAATATTGCATGAAGTGTTGTGCTGTGACGTGGTGCACTATTGGGGTCAGTGAGTGACATATAGCAGCCTTATATCAGAAGATGTACATCGGAGGTATACATCGCGTCTCCAATCGAAGAAAAATAAAGTTTCTGAACAAAACCATATTTAAAAGCGAAATTATTTATGATTACTTTTAATATTTTTTAATAATTCCTATTTACTATTGTTATTACTATTACTGTCAGAAATTATTTATTGTTTCTTATGTTTTTGTTTCACTTCCATTTTTTTATTTTTTTTATTTCATTTCGAAATCTTTATTAAAAAAAATATACATTTTAGTCATTTAGCAATTTTTACACTGGTACTGGCCATTGGGGGTATATTAGACTCATATTTCCTGACCTTTCAGTAAAGGGCCTTTTACACACAGCGATATCGCTAGCGCATCACCGATTTTGTGACGCAACAGCGATATCGGTAGCGATAGCGCTACATGTAACACCTCCGACCGCCCCCCCCCGCTGGATATCACCAATCGCGCGAGATCGTCCTGGTCCATTTCTCGTCGGCTTCCTGCTGCCGCCGCCGAGTGACGCATGGACGCGGGCGGAAGACGTCATCAGAGCTGCGTGTGACAGGTAAGAGAGACCGCCGAGCATCGCTGCATCGCTGTGAGATCTCCCTGTGTGGCAGCTCACTAGCGACCATTTAGCGATGCACCAGCGATCCTGACCGCGTCATATCATTGTCAGGATGGCTGGGGCATCGCTAAATGTAACGGGGCCTTAAGAGTTTTCAACAGTAGTATACTTATCATCAGAGGTAGGATTACAATGACAGGTAACTCTTCTATACACAGCAGATAGCATAGGATCCACCAATCACAGCATGTGATTCACAGCTGACCCTGCTCCCCCTGCCTTCACAATGCCCTTTTTACACACACATTAGATGCTTCAATATAAAAGATAGGGTCTGAGACTCGTTTTATTGCTGCTAATCAACATGTGAAAAACTAAAGCAAAGGAAAGTCTTAAAAAGCTGGTGTGAAAATTGCAAGATTTCTATTTATATTTTTTAATAAAGATTGTGATAAGATAAACAGAAACATTTTCAAACGTTTTAAAAAATACATTTAACATAAAAAATTAGGGTCACTAATAAGTTTTCTAAGAGAGTCCCCCCCGTTTGTTGACTATTTATAGGGAACCTGTCACCTCGAGAGATGCTATTCTCCTGCACATATATTTGCAGAAAGAAAATTACATTTAATCCATGCGTGGACAGATTACTGGAGCAGCAGCTACAGGGGGAACATGAAGTTTTATTCTCCCTGCAGCCTCTTGCTTTCAGTCATTGCTGCTCCAGTAAGCCGGCTAAATGTTATTTATTTAAAGATTACCCTTGTATCTGCAGGTAAATGTTTCTCAGAGTGACAGGTTCCCTTTGTGTTGTGATATTATTAGTGGTCTATAAAGGCTGTCAACATGGGATGTCCACTGACCATCACCTCCAGCCTGCACTATACATTTATCACACAGCATAGGCAAGGGCGGAACATTTTTATAACATATATTTGTAACATAATTGTTAACATTTGATTGCAAAATTACCCCAGACATAAACTTTACGTTAGTTTTACCTCCATTTCACTCCCAAACATCTCAGAAACACCTTATGCAGCTTCTGCTGACCCATCTAAAAGCAGCATGTTTTAGGGGTAGAGACCCTGATTCCAGTGATGTCTCAACAACAAGTCTGCTTGCTGTAGTTTTAATAAAAAATCAGTTTTATCTGCTGCAGATCTAACAGTTCTCTGATTGCTGAGCTCTGAGTAACCCCTCCCACACCACTGATTGGCAGATTTCTGCCTATGCACAGTGTACACAGAAAGTTGCCAATCAGTGGTGGGGGGTGCGGTTATATAGAGTTCACAAATATGAAGGACTAAATGGCAGCAGGTTTACAAGTCCTCTAGTGCTAATCTCCTGCTGATGACACTGGGATTTTATCAAAACTACAGCAAGCAGCCCAGTAAGTGACATCACTGAAATCAGGATCTCTGTCTCTAAATTATGCTGCTCTCAAATTAGGTTGCAAAAGCCTGGTAATAGATTACCTTTTAATTCCAAAGAAGACAATGTGTGGACTGGGGCATTCTTCTTTTAGAGGAGCATTTGCAGGGACATTTTATTTAACTGCATCTGTCACAATTTTTTCATAATTCTTTTTTACAGTATGGTAACGCTGCAGTTTACATATGAACTTTCCAGAAATATTACAAAATAAAACATCTATTAATATTATTTATGATGTGTAAATATATATATATATACATATATATATATATATATTCTCCATGCCAGGTGTAATTCTTCTTTAAGAGAAGGGTGCATGGTCTCCGGATTACGTGCGATGTGTGATATTTGGGGCGTGTTACATGGGAGGTCCAGGCAGGCACGTTATTTAGTCTGCAGTCCTCACATCTTCTATCAGTTCTCTCTTGCCAGGCACAGATGAGGGTTTCTCTGCTCCTGGAACTTCCTCTGTTCAGCACTCAGCAGCTTCTGTTCTACACCTTATTGGGTAAGTCAATGAGATATTCAGGCTCCATACATTAGTTTTATGCACTTTGTAAAATGTTAGCTGCATACTTTAGAGTAGGTAAGTACTAACTTTTCCTTCTCACCCCTGTGCTTGTCTTATTATTGTGCTCCGCTGCTATGAACTGTGTATAGTTTTGTTCTGAGAGCTAAATGTATGGACTTTGATAACTACAGGGGGTTATTGATTTACACGCCGTCCTTCATGTGGGGCGCACAATTGCCTATTAGTAAGCAATGTTGCCCTCCATGGAGCAATACTGTCACAACCCAGAAATCCTTCTAGTTTCTTATATGTCTAAGGCTGCTTTCACACATCCGGCTTTTTGAATCCGGCACGATGCGGCGAAATTTGGAACAACCGGATCTGATTTTGTCCCATAGAGTTGTAATGTCACCGCACCGTGCCAGATGGGTATGCGGCGCATCGGGTTTTTGCCAGATACGGCAAGAAGTAGCCGTCCGGCGTCTGCAAAAAACGTTCACTGCAACGTTTTTTGACAGCACCGGACCGGTTTTTCTCACAGCGCATGCGCAGAGACTGTGAGTCTCGCGCTGCTCTTTTAAATGTGGGCGCCACCGCATCCGGCCACGCAGGCATCCGGTGTCTCCAGCACATCCCGGATTCGCCCCTACGGCTTTTCGCCGCACGGCGCCGGAGACACAAAGCCGGATGTGTGAAAGAAGCCTAAGGAGTCGGAGACATTGTTGTCTGAGCACCATCATTACTATCAGCTCCTTACCGGATCCTTGGATAAATGGAGATTTATGGACATACTCCGGCTATAGAATATATGTGCATATAGACATATCACCAAATCACTCTTTTTGTAAGACCGTCCCTTTTTTTTAACTGAAGTTTTTGGGGGATAATCGTTCCTTTTGGCTGCAGTCCCACAATGAGTTTTCGGTGAATCTTTTACGTGTATTTTCAAAAAAAGTTTTACTTAATGGGGGCAGACATTCTGCAACATCAAAATCTCATCGTGGGAACTTGGCCTTATGGAAAAGGAAGTCAGATAAAGGGGTATTCAGATTTCAGGAAATTTCAGCAAATTTTTTTATTTTGTATAATTCTGCCTCTTAAATAGCTTCTGTATCAATTCCTCACACTGTAACATGCCGCCTAGCCACCTGTCATTTAATATGATCTTTTAGTGTTTATTTGTAGAGGCGGAATATCTGTCTTGATCATGTAATGTTCACACAGGTGTATAGCCCCGTACAGGACACAGCCTGGTAACTTGTACTGAGCCGGGCACTTGTGTGATCACTATATGGCCGACAGATTCCAACTGTCAGATCATTCACTGTTGGGGCAAGGGTATTTACTGCTGTCAAAATACCCATTAGGAAATAGATGCCTTTTAGTACACATCGTGAAGCCCCAATTTTTTTCAAGTTGCAGAAATTCTGCACCTATTAAAATAGGTTACTTGCATTTTTTTTGTTTAAGTGCAATTTTATCTTATTTTTGACACTGTGTTTTGGTCTCTTTGACATCAGTATTTGAAAGCCAAATCAGGAGTGAAACAATCAGAGAAGAAGCTTGGATAAACGTGTGCACCACTTTCGTATTTTTCATCCACTCCCGGTTTTGGCTTACAATTAAGGCTATGTGCACACGTGCGGAAATTTCCGCAATATTTCCGCAACTCCCACTGCAGGTAAAACAAGCGTTTTTCACTTGCAGAATGCTTGCGCATTCCAAGCGATTTCAAGCATCGCTTGGAAAACTGATTGACAGGTTGATCACACTTGCCAAACATAGTGCTTGACAAGTGTGACCAACTTTTTACTATTGAGGCTGCCTATGCGGCCTCAATAGTAAAAAGATAAAATGTAAAAAATAAAAAAATAAAAAATCGTGATATTCTCACTTCCTGCGGCCCCTGCAACCTTCCCGATCCTAGCGTTGCTCCCGGCAACTCCCGTTCCCAGCGATGACTTGTGACAATGACCCCAGATGACGTAGCATCACGCGAGACCGCTACGTCATCACAGGTCATTGTCGCGAGGCATCACTGGGAACGGGAGTTAGCGGGAGCATCGCTGAGGCCTGGGAACGCTGCGTGGGATGCTGGAAGGTGAGAATATCACAATTTTTTATTTTAATTCTTTTTTTAACAGGGATATGGTACCCAGGGTCTGGAGGATAATCTCCTCTCCTCCAGACCCTGGGTACCATCGGCACATTTTCCTCTTACTTTGCGCATGGTGGCCATAGCCACATGTGGAAAGTAAGCGGATCAATGCATTCCTATGAGTGCGGAATCGCCGCGATTCCGCAAAAAGAATGAGCCTGCTGCGTATTTTTCCGCGATGCGATTCCGCCGTGGAAAAATACGCAGCATTAGTACAGCATTGCGGAATGCCATTGAATTCAATGGGTTGCGTATTGTAAGCGTTTTGGAGGTGAAAAAATGTGGGAAAAACACATACAATCCGCAACGTGTGCACACAGCCTAAAAATACTGATGAAAAGAAAATAAGGACCAAATACTCAATGTGTGAACATGGTCTAAAACGCTGGTCTAAAACTCATCATAGGCACATAGCCTAAGGAATTAATATATGTGTATGTATATATATATATATATATATATATATGCAACATCTTGGTTTTTTTTACGGCATATACTGAAATCTATGGGGAACAATCCCAGTATTAGGCTGGGATCACACTTGCGAGAAACTCGCATCTCAATACCTGGCACTGCCGTCATCTCTCGGGACCGGAGTGTGCGGCTGCATGTATTTCTATGCTGCTGAGCGCTCCGGTCCAGAGTGCCGGCAATTGAGATGCGAGACTTGTGTGAGTTTCTTGCAAGTGTGACCCCGGCCTAAAAGTGATATCTAGATTAAAATATATATTACATACCCACATTTGTGCTTTAAGTACATGATCTTTCTGGTTTACATTTCTGAGGTTTTTTGCAGGCCAATTGTCCTAAAAGAAAAAAATGTAAAAAAAAGGTATTGATCTGATTTGCTGGTCAAACTCTACTATTCAAGTAAATGTGTCCTTGAATAAAAATCTGAGAACACTTGGATATTTTATTCCTTTTTTGTTAAGTAAATGATAGCAGAAGCTTTGAAATACTTCTCTAAATATTTCTTTACGTACGAGAAAATATTAGAAGATTTGTAAAAATGGAAACATGGACCAAAATTGGATCCAGAACATTGAAAAAAAGTCTATTTAAAAAAAGAAAGAATGCATGAGAGCGTTCACTTTTCCCTCTCTGAAATGTTTAAAGGTTTAATTAAAATAATCCCTTCTTATACTATGAACCAACCCCAGGAATTGTGCGGACATGTGAGCACTATATGCTTGTGAACTATGTGCAGTATGTATAGCCTGTAATGCAGAAGTGGGGTTATATCTTACTACATCATTTTCTTCCTGTGACATAATCTAAGTATATCTTAAAAGGAGAAACATGTTATGTTTTGTAAAATGTTCATGGTGTTATGCAATCCTTCTGCACGTTTTACTGAGGCACAGACAAGACGGTGCAATACGCTACTGATTTTTGTATTTTGCTATGGGGTCGTCAGATCTCCTTCATTCATGGATCCAAATTTTGGGCCTTTTGTTACACTACCAAACAGTAATTTGTAAGTAGGATTGTGCTTCAGTGGTCCATACTATTCTCTATTATTGGGGTCCTGGGTGTAAATCTGACCAATATAGAGCTTGTGCGTTACCACTAAGAGTTGAAAAATATATGAAGTTAATTGCCGTTCTATGCAAGTGACCGTGTGCGTCCATGTGTGAGAAGGAGATGGGGAAATCAGATTGTGAATCCTGACACGTGCCATGACAATCTCTATAAAGTGGAATGTGTCGACACCGTGAGCGCTGTGTCGGCGCATGTGAGCACGGTGTCGACACAGGATCATGATCATGCTGCTATCCAAAAGAGAATCTGACACCTCAATCAAATGGAGATTATAGGGGTATGTTTTTTTATTATTATTTTGGTTCCACGAGGTCAAAGCGGCAAATCCTTCAAGTGGAATACGCTTGTGGAAATTACAGTGCATTCTTGACTATTTGTTTTTTTTTGTTGTTGTTGTCCTGAAGTGTTTTTATTAATACTTCCTGAGGCAACATGTTAACATTTTTCTTAGGTGCTCTCTATGTTTTTTAACTTTCCTTTTTTATAAGCATAGTTTTTTGTAGCCTTTTCATTGACTTCTGTGTAAAGTCTGGAGTGGCTTCAGAGCAGAAAATGGTTCGATCACTTCTTTTAACTACTTAGAGTATTTGGAAATCTGAAGCTGTTAAGAAATTAATAAAAGCCAGAACGTGTGAACAGCAGTCTTTTTTTCCCAAGAAATGAGTAGGAAGAGTCTTTAAAGTGTTTTCTGAGAACATTTCAAAGCAGACCCACTCAAGACACCCACTTGAGACAACGTATTCTAAGGCTAGTATTTGCCGAGTGTTTGTTGCAGATTTTCTCCACTATTAAGTGATTTATGTTGCTTGTTCTTTTTTTTTTTTTTTTTTTTTTCATTTAGTTTCTGAGTGTTTTTTACATGCATTTTTGTTTCTTTTGGTGTGCCATGTTTTAAAAAAAAAAAAAAAAAAATCCAAAGGAATGGAAAAAAAAGCCGGGCTTTTTAAAACCGCGCTGACCAGAAACACACCTTCCGCAGCAGAGGTAACAGAAAAAATCCTTTAATGAGCCTACACGTTTTGGGTTTTAAAAAAGCTGTTTTTGATACTGGTATTGGGCTTTGACAAAACGTTATTAATGCAGTCATGCTCCAATCTACTATTCTGCTGCACGGTGCACAGTCTGGCGAATTGACAGGTACTAAACCGGAGCGGTGAGTTTGAGGACTGATCATCTCATCTTTAGCTATGTTAAAGGCATGATCATTTAGGAATAATAATGTGTAGTTTGTATCTATATCTCTGTGTGATATCACTTATAGGTCTACTGTCATAGGGCAGTGCATGGCCAATGGTGACCCACTGGTTCATATACACTGTGTTCCAAATTATTATGCAAATTATATTTTTCTATGATTTTCCAAATAGTCAGTACAAATGACAGTCAGTCTAATAAAAGTCATCACCCGTTAGAGTATACATCAAATTTTATTGAAGAAACCTCCCAATGATAACAGTATAATCTCCAAAATGAATAAAAACTCAAATTGCACTGTTCCAAATTATTAGGCACAGTAGAATTTCTAAACATTTGATCTGTTTTAAAGAACTGAAAATGTTCATTTGTGGAATTTGCAGCATTAGGAGGTCACATTCACTGAACAAAAAGCTATTTAACTCCAAAACATCCTAACAGGCCAAGTTACATGCTATCATAGGAACCCTTCTGTGACATCACCTTCACAATTCTTGCATCCATTGAACTTGGGAGTTTTTGGAGAGTTTCTGCTTGGATTTCTTTGCATGAAGTCGGAATAGCCTCCCAGAGCTGCTGTTTTGATGTGAACTGCCTCCCTCATAGATCTTTTGCTTGATGATACTCCAAAGGTTCTCAACAGGGTTGAGGTCAGGGGAAGATGGTGGCCACACCATGAGTTTATCTACTTTTATGCCTATAGCAGTCAATGACTCAGAGGTATTCTTTGCAGCATGAGATGGTGCATTGTCATGCATGAAGAGGATTTTGCTCCTGAAGGCACATTTCTGCTTTTTATACCATGGAAGACAGCTGTCAGTCAGAAACTCTATATACAGTACTTTGCAGAGGTCATTTTCACACCTTCAGGAACCTTAAAGAGCCCTACCAGCTGTTTCCCCATGATTCCGGCCCAAAACATGACTCCTCCTCCTCCTTGCTGAAGTCGCAGCCTTGTTGGGACATAGTGGCCATCCACCAACCATCCATCTGGACCATCCAGGGTTGCTCGACACTCATCAGTAAACAAGACTGTATGAAAAATAGTCTTCATGTATGTCTGGACCCACTGCTACAATTTCTGCTTGTGAACACTTTTTAGGGGTGGCCGAATAGTAGGTTTATGCACCACAGCAAGCCTTTGAAGGATCCTACACCATGAGGTTCGAGGGACTCCAGAGGCACCATCAGCATTAAATATCTGTTTGCTGGTTTGTAATGGCTTTTTAGCAGCTGCTCTCCTAATCCGATGAACTTGCCTGGCAGAAACCTTCCTCATTCTGCCTTTATCAGCACAAACATGTCTGTGCTCAGAATCAACCACAAATCTTTTAACAGTACAATGGTCACGTTTAAATTTTTGGGAAATATCTAATATTTTCATCTCTTGACCAAGGCATTGCACTATTTGATGCTTTTCAGCAGCAGAGAGGTCTTTTTTTCTTTCCTAAATTCCTTGAAACCTGTGCCCTGCTTAATAATGTGGAACATCGGGGGGCGGAGCCTGAACGTTGGTGGAGCAAGAAGCAGGAAACCTGAGCTCCCGGACAAATGCACCAAAAGGGGCTCTAATATCACCAGAGCCTTCTTTTTATACCATCCCCGCATTACAACCCAAACCAGGACCCCACTGGATCGCATAGACCCTGGGTGGCAAGTCACGTTCGGGATAAAGAAGGGATTCATATAACTGTGGCCCTGCAGGCGGGAGATTGCCGGAGTGGCGGAAGGATATACTGCTAACAGCACCATCGCCTCGGGTAGAGGACTTCACCCCTGACCCAAGGCTGTCAGATAAGAGAGACCCCGGAGCTAACCCTCCCCTGCAAATAAGGTACCATTGCGAAACCCCCTGACCAGGACACATAAAATCGCTACTATTCTCATAGCTGGGGGACGGCTACAGAGAGTGTGTATCACGCCGCAGCATTGAAAATAGTCCCGTCGGGCTTGCAGAAGACACGCGGCCCGGGACCTAGAATAGACGTGCAGCGGCACGCTTCAGCCTCCTCCCCTCTCTGCAGTCAGTGAGAGAGATCTGAGGAATTCAAGCGTCTCCTGGAGCTGAGGTAACATTGAAATAACAGAAGCAAGGTGACGGAGTGTCTTAAGCAGAGGGGTCTGATTCAGGGGACAGAGGACCAGGAGAGCATGGTCATTCTCCCTAACTCCGTAGCAATAAAGGAGATAATCAATTAATCAAGTGGGGGCCTGAGACTGTCTGACCCGAGGGGTGCGAGGAGAGAAGGGAGTAATATAAGGAGCCTTAGATCTGTATTAAGCGCTCCCCCCCACCAGTGCTGTCCCTACATCTTTCATCCCCCCCTTATTTGCTTTCTAATTAACCCATGTTATACCTAGCTGTACGAATATAAGAGAGGATTCTCTGGAAAACCAGCAGAAAGTGGTTATAGACTGCCATCTAGTGACCAGAGCCAGAACGACATCTCTTTCCATTGTTTATCACTTATAAGATTGGGCATAAAATGGAACATTAGCTAAATTCATAGCCAGCGAGAGGAATTCTAATCTTCAAACTGCTCTATTCTTCTCTGCTTTAGATAACTGCAAAAATGGGGAGATCCAGCGTAAAAACGCAAAAGAGCATGCCCAAACCTACAAAGTCCACTACGCAAACAGACATGGATGACTTTCTTACAAAACAAACGGTTCCGTCAGATTCTCTTAAACCATCCAAGCTTCGTGATTTGACCTCATTAGGAGATTCAGATTCTGAACCGGAGAGTGACTCTGACACGGGCAGCACAGCGAGAGAGGCCTTAGTCACTCGTTCGTTCATCAAACGTATATTGTCTAAAGCTCTTGAGCCAATAGGACAAGAACTTGCAGAGATAAAACACGACCTAAAACTTCAAGGCCACAGACTTGAGACATTGGAAAATTCGCAAGTTGCCATGACGCAAAGTTCGAACGCTGTACTAGACTCTTTAAAAGTCCATGAAATCCAACTACATACAATTCACACGGTGCTAGAAGATCATGAGAACAGAGAACGTCGTAACAACATAAGAGTTAAAGGCCTTTCTGAAACGGTGGCCTTTGAGGCGTTATGGAAAGCAACACAAGAGATATTCAAAGAACTACTTAATGAATCAGATCCGCAGGAAATCGAACTGGTGAGAGTACACAGAGCATTGCGTCCGAGGCCTTCTCAAGGGGAAACTCCACGAGATGTGATCTGTCGCTTCCTCGATTATCGAGCAAAAGACTTAGTTCTTCGCAGAGCGCGGGAGGCGCAGGAGATCTCGTATGAAGGCTCACAAATTAAACTTTTCCAGGATTTATCGGCCAGCACTCTCAGGAAGCGGAGGATCTTGAAACCGTTCACTGAAGCATTGATAAAAAAAGGCGTCCGTTTTAGATGGTTGTTCCCGTTTGGAGTACATATCACAAATGGAGACAAAGGTATCTCAGCAAGAACATCACAAGACATCAAAGAGGCATGTGAGTCCTTGGGGATTGAGCTGGAGGCCTACCCGGACCTGGAGTCCTTCCATTCGGCGACCCTATTGCATCCGCTGCCAGATGACCCGGCGTGGCAGATAGCCCTGACGCCAAAATCACAAAGGCTGAAAAGGAAGCTGACAAAGACCTCGCTTCCTAAGGACTCCAGAGACAATACTTGATCTTTGGGTTAGACCCAGATTTTGCAGTTAAGTTTTTCTTGGTGTCTACCCCAGTTGGGGTATTGAATGTGGTTGAAGCAAATCTGATGGGGTTGGCGTGCTTTTCCAAATATGGGTAAGCACTGCTGCCACATCTATCCAATAATTCGTTGTAAGGTTTCAACCTAGATTTAGTTACAGCCCAAACTGGGCATTCTCCTAGAATGGAGCATTTCATATTTCATATTTAGTTTATAGGTTGATTGGAATTTTCCTCAAGCTGGCATTCTATGAAACAATGTCAGTAGGTAACTATGGTACGTTGGCATATTGGTCAATGATATTGTGCAACTTAATAACATGGATAATGTTAATATTGTGTTCTCCCCCTCTTTACCTTTCTGTTTTCTCTACCCTTTTCTTTCTTTCGTCTGGTCTACTTGTCCTAGACCCCCTCCCCACACCTATAGGCACAAGGATTCGTCCCCGTCGTGAGCTGCAAGGATGCTGCTGTGTACAGAAACATGATGGATTCGGATAAGGTACACACATTCATCTCTTTTAACGCACATGGGCTGAACTCTCCAAACACTAGACGCCACACATTACAACTATTCAAAAAACAGCAGGCAGCAGTATTGCTTATTCAGGAAACGCACTTCAAACCGGATAAATTGCCCTCCTTTGAAAGCTCGATTTATGATAAATGGTTTCATGCGACAACCACCCAGTCCGGTTCCAGAGGAGTGTCAATAGCAGTGGCAAGGGGAGTGCCCTTCCAGCTAAGAGAAACTATGGCGGACCCTCAGGGTCGTTACATCTTTGTCAAAGGTCTACTAAACGGTGCCCTGGTAACATTGTGCAGTTTATACGCACCAAATAAAAAACTATTGAGATGGGTACTCTCAACACTGAAAAAAATTGATGGCTTTAGAGAGGGTGCATTGATAGTGGGTGGGGACTTGAATGTTGCATTAGAGCCTTTGCTAGACACGACTAAACAGAAAAGTTCGCTCTCACCTAAAGATCTTTACAGAATAAAGTCACAACTGGGATCTCTACAATTGATTGACACATGGAGATATCTAAACCCCTCTGACCGAGACTACACCTTCTACTCCCACCCTCATAAATCTTACCACCGTTTAGACTATATTTTTATATCCAGTAAAATGCTTGCCAATATACAACAGGCGAAAATAATTCCGAATATTTATTCCGATCACTCTTCGGTTTTGTTAAAATTCTCATTATCTAAAGCCTTTCCCCGACATAGAGTATGGCGGCTCAATGAGTCAGTACTTGGAAGTACCGAGGTACAGACACGTATAAACAAAGTGCTCTCCCAATATTTTGAGCAAAATGCTTCACCAGAAATTTCCTCACAGATACTATGGGAAGCACATAAGTCAGTTGTCAGAGGGGAGTTGATATCTATCACTTCCTTTCTAAATAAACTGCAACAAAAAGAAATCCAGGATCTTTATGATAGTATATCACAGCTGGAGCTTACACATAAACATAAAATAGATCAACATAGCTTAGAGAAGCTGCAACAAAAAAGACAGCAACTTAAAGACGTATTAAACTCGAGATCTGCTAAGCTATATGCAACATGGAAAAACAGAATGTACGTCCATGGAGACAAAGCATCCAAATTAATGTTATCGCAACTAAGGAAGCGGCAGTCACGTACGCTGATTAACTCAATTAAGAATGAACAAGGGTTCAGCTCGCAAGCTCCTGAGCACATGGAGCGGGCATTCCTTGACTACTATAAGAAATTATATAATCTCCGTCCGGAAGATAACGCCGATTCCGCACTTAAAAGAAGCATGGACACTAGGTCCTTCCTAAGCACTTTAGATCTGCCTGTCTTGTCTGATTCCCAAAAACAATATCTTACTAGACCTTTTTCACTGGGGGAGTTGCAGTCCGCCCTGTCAAAGTGCCCGAAGGGGAAAGCGCCCGGTCCAGATGGATTCTCAGCACTTTACTATAAATCCTTCTCTGGCCTCCTACTCCCACATTTATTGAACGTTTGCAACGCAGTTTTACAAGGCCACCCATTGCCAAACCAAATGCTTACAGCCAGAATATCCCTAATACACAAAGAGGGGAAGGATCCTGAACAATGTAGTAGCTATAGGCCAATCTCTCTCCTTAATGTGGACCTAAAAATCCTAGCAGGGCTGATGGCAAAAAGAATGGCCAAGTCATTGCCAAATTTGATTTCCTTAAATCAGACCGGGTTTGTGGGTGGAAGGGAGGGAAGGGATAATGTCCATAAAGTATTGCACCTTCTTCAATACGCAAAAAATCGTAAACTACCATTGATGCTTCTTGGAACAGATGCAGAGAAGGCCTTTGACAGGGTGGACTGGGTATACCTACGGGAAGTGCTGATCAAGTTTGAGATACCCGAAGCGTTTATAGCAGCCGTAATGGCAATGTACGATAAGCCCACAGCACATATTAGGATTAACGATTTTACAACAGATGCATTTACTATAAAGAACGGAACAAGACAGGGCTGTCCCCTATCCCCGTTGTTATTTGTGCTAGCAATGGAACCTCTCTTAAAGGCCATACAAGTACATGAGGGAATAGAGGGTATTCGCATCAATAAGACACACTATAAAATAGCGGCATTTGCGGACGATCTCTTAGTCTTGATGACTAATCCTTTGCTGGGACTCCCAACATTGATGGCTCTTATAGATCAATATAGCAAAATTTCCAATTTTAAAGTAAATATGTCTAAGTCGGAAGCGCTAGACATACATATATCCCCGAATACCTTAGCTAAACTAAAAAGTACATACCCATTCACCTGGCCAAAACAATATATCAAATATTTAGGTGTAAAGATAGGAAGATCGGATAGAGACCTTTTTCAACAGAATATTCCCCCCCTAATTGCCTCAGTAGAAACCATCATGAAATCATGGAGGGACTCGTATGTGTCGTGGATGGGAAGGAAAAATTTACTGAAGAGCCTAATCTTACCCAAGTTCATATATATTTTCCAAATGCTCCCTATCACCATCCCCAAATCGTATCTTTTTAAAATTAATACATTATTCCGCAGATATGTTTGGAAAAAGCAAAAGCCCCGATTAGCATACAGGACATTAACATTAAACAAATCGAGGGGTGGGATGGGTGCACCAGACATAATGAGGTACTACCAAGCGACAATGCTTACCAGAGTGGTAGACCTGTTGCGGTCTCCTAACAATAAGCAGTGGATTGAGGTGGAGGAAGCCCTAGCACCTTATCCCCTGAGATCCATCCTTTTGGCATATCCTTGTAAAAACATAAACAAAAATCTACCTAATATACACACCAAAGCTACCTTAAAATTATGGAAGGGATTGGTGAAAACTCTAGTTCCCCCTTTGTCCCCCTTACTCAAGTTGGCAGATATAATGCCACATGCATCTTATTCCCGAGACAATGATGTAATCAAACCCGGTTCCCTGGCAAATGTAGCGGTTGATGACCTCTTGGCGGACGGGGCACTCCCCTCCTTTCAGGAACTGAAGAAGCAACCAGGGCTTTCCAACTTGACCTTTATACAATTCGGCTCTATAAGAGACTCCTTGGCACGGTATCTTTTAGGAGCAGACGTTACCCGCCCACTGACTGCATTTGAGACTCTCTGTGCAACAAAGGATAAACCCAAAAAGATAATGTCGGCTATTTACCAGATTTTAAATATAACTGACTGTTGTCTCAAAAGAGCTTATATAACACATTGGGAAAAGGATTTGGGATTCAAGTTTACCCCAAATCAAATATCACACATTTATAATTCATCTCATGGCCCATCACAATGTGTTAGAGCACAAGAGAATTCCTTTAAAATAGTCGCCAGATGGTATATTACACCACAGCAGAACACTTATTGGCGGACGGGGTCTTCTGCTAGATGCTGGAGATGCTGTGATTCGGAGGGAACATACTTACATATGTGGTGGTCCTGTCCACCCCTGCTGCAGTTCTGGCGACTAGTAGAGGATTATATCGGGGAAATTGTGGGCAAAAAGCTTACATTGACACCGGAGATAGTGCTTTTAAATTTTCTGTCACCGACTGGACATAAAAATACTGCTCTGTTGACTCAACACATTCTTTCAGCAGCGAAACTTTTGATACCTATGAACTGGAAGTCAACTACCATTTCATCTATATCCCAATTGCAAGAGAAGGTAGATATGCTATATCAAGTAGCCAAACTGGCTGCCTTGGTGAATGGCTCACTTTCAGCTTTTGAAAGAGTATGGCACCCATGGACCCGATTCAGATCCATTAGTAGAAGTTGATAAGGCTATGGTGGCCTCCTTGCTTGGCTTTATCAGAGTGGACGAAATCCTTGTTGCCTAGTGTTCCCCCCCCCCTCCCCTTATCTCCCTTATATTCCACCCCTATATCCCAACTTCTTCCTCTAATTACTTGACCTCCTGTCCCTTTACTCCCTATACTGTTTTTTTTTTTTTTCTCTTCTCTTTTCTTCTTTTTTGTTCTTCTTCATCTTTGTTTGAAATCATGGCATATGTGATGTAGCAGGGGCGTGTGGATGGGAAGAACCCAGATTTAAACCCAGATAATCCTGCTGCTGGAAGTTCCTTTAAGGCTGTTGGTGTCCTTAAACCTCTATATATCAATAGTTTTTGCCATGAATTGATATTTCAAACTATCTGTTTATCTCCCGAAAAGTGGAATTTGTAGGTTATATAATAATTTTGTAAGCTACCCTGTTGATTGCTTTCTTTCGGATGTAACTTGCAGATTTCAATAAATAAAACATTAAAACAAACAATAATGTGGAACATCATTCTTAAGTAGTTTTCCTTTAATTGGGCTCACCTGGTAAACTAATTATCACAGGAATTTGAGATTGATTTCAGTGATCCAAAGAGCCCTGATACACAATACCATCTATGAGTTTATTTGAAAAACAAAAAATTACATCTTTATGACACTTAAATCCAATTTGCATAATAATTTGGAACGCAGTGTATTTCAGGGCTACGTGGAAACCTGATTATCATTGCAGTCTAATTTTGCACAGACGGGTTACTTTTCAATTGATTCTTAGAAAAAAAAATCATATAAAACGTAACATCCAATCTCTGAGGTGACTCGAGTCTTTATCGCAGTGGCGTCTTGCCATCGGACTGAGGGAAGAGGCATCAGTGCTTGGCAGAATACCAAACCCAACTCTCTCCTTCATCCAGCATGTAGCAGAATAATCTAACTGATCTCGCTCCTGTCATTGAAACGCTGGCATTTCTTCAGCTCTTTGAATGTACTCCAGATTCTTATTAATGAATACTGATACAATATAATGACGAGAATACTGTCCTGTGAACCTGCCAGTTTCATCCCATGTCAGGCAACGTTAAAGAGATTGTCCACTATTTTAACATTGATGATCTATACTAAGTATAGGTCATCAATCTCTAATCGGTGAAGGTTCGACACCCGAAACCCCCGCTGATCAGCAGTTTTCGGTGTCCGACGGCGGCTGAAACTGCTTAGTTTTGGAGCTGCTCTGCTTACTGATAGTGGCCACGGCCGAGTACTGCACACCCACCCTCTATAGATTTGAATAGGGGGCGAAGGTGCAGTATCTGGCTGTAGCCACTATCAGTAGACAGTGCAATGCCGTAACTGAGCAATTCTGTCCAGTACCGAAAACAGCTGATCGGTGGGTGTGCCGGGTGTTGCACACCCCCATAATCAGGCATTGATGACCTATTCTAAGCATAGGTTACCAATGTTAAGGTAGTGGACAACCTTTTTACGTTTTGAATTGCAATTTGCAGGCAGAAAACCTGCTCTGTATAATGGTGCAAGCTTTCTGGATGGGATTTTACAAAATCTCATTCAGATGTTGTGGAAATTTGAACTCTGTACTGATTTAAAATAATATGACCCATTGTGGATTTTTATTGAGCATTTTATCCTTTAGGTATCCAAAAGAAAGTCATATATGAGCTTACCATTTCTGTATTTTCACATGTCTATGCCTCACCTGTGGGTACCATTCCTGTTGTGGACTTACAAAATTGTTCAGTTTTTTTGAGGATTGAAGGAGAACAGCACATACTGTACACAAATCTCAATAAAGCAAAGTTATTTCTTTATTGATTTTTCATAAGGAATGGAAAAAAAGATTAAAATTCACCCGGCATGGTCTGAAAATTGACTGACGCTAGGGATGAGCGAATACTGAAGTTTTAGGACTCGCTATGCTCGTACCGAGTATACCCTAATACTGGGGTATTCAGCACGAATAGCAAGTCCAATGAAAGTCAATGGAAAATGCGAGTAATTGTCTGCTGGACCCTACAAAGCGGTCTGGGGGCTGAGGAAAAGGCTAAAAAATGTGTAAATGTTAACCCCTTCATGACCCAGCCTCTTTTGACCCTAATGACCTGGCCATTTTTTGCAATTCTGACCAGTGTCCCTTTATGAGGTAATAACTCTGGAACGCTTCAACGCATCCTAGCGATTCTGAGATTTTTTGTGACATATTGGGCTTCATGTTAGTGGTAAATTTAGGTCGATAATTTTTGTGTTTATTTGTGAAAAAATCAGAAATTTGGCGAAAATTTCGCAAATTTTGAATTTTTATTCTGTTAAACTAGAGAGTTATGTGACACAAAATAGTTACTAAATAACATTTCCCACATGTCTACTTTACATCAGCACAATTTTGGAAGCAAAATATTTTTTTGTTAGGAAGTTATAAGGGTTAAAAGTTGACCAGTGATTTCTCATTTTTACAAAACCATTTTTTTTAGGGACCACCTCACATTTGAAGTCACTTTGAGGGGTCTATATGGCAGAATATACCCAAAAGTGACACCATTCTAAAAACTGAACCCCTCAAGCTACTCAAAACTACATTCAAGAAGATTATTAACCCTTCAGGTGTTTCACAGCAGCTAAAGCAATGTGGAAGGAAAAAATGGACATTTTAATTTTTCCAACACAAATTTTCTTTCAGCATCAATTTTTTCATTTTCACATGGGCAACAGGATAAAATTGATCCTAAAATTTGTTGGGCAATTTCCCCTGAGTACATCGATACCTCATATGTGGTCATAAACCACTTTTTCGGCGCACGGCAGGGCTCAGAAGGGAAGGAGTGCCATTTGACTTTTTTGAATGGAAAATATGCTGGAATATTTAGCGCTTGCCATGTCGCGTTTGGAGAGTCGCTGTGTGCCTAAACACTGGAGCTCCCCCACAAGTGACCCCATTTTGGAAACTAGACCCCCCCAAGGAACTTATCTAGATGCATAGTGATCACTTTGAACCCTCAAGTGCTTCTCAAATTGATCCGTAAAAAAAAAAAGTACTTTTTTTTTCACAAAAATTATCTTTTAGTTTTTTCATTTTCACATGGGCAACAGGATAAAATGGATCCTAAAATTTGTTGGGCAATTTCTCCTGAGTACACCAATACCTCATATGTGGTCATAAACCACTGTTTGGGTGCACGGCAGGGCCCGGAAGGGAAGGAGCGCCATTTGACTTTTTGAATGGAAAATTAGCTCCAATCGTTATCGGACACCATGTCGCATTTGGAGAGCCCCTGTGTGCCTAAACATTGGAGATCCCCCACAAGTGACACCATTTTGGAAACTAGACCCCTTAAGGAACTTATCTAGATGTGTAGTGAGCACTTTGAACCCCCAAGTGCTTCACCAAAGTTTATAACATAGAGCAGTGAAAATAAAAAATCATTTTTTTTCCTCAAAAATGATTTTTTAGCACGCTATTTTTTATTTTCACAAGGGTAACAGGAGAAATTGGACCCCAAAAGTTGTCCAGATTGTCCTGAGTACGCTGGTACCCCATATGTGGGGGGAACCACTGTTTGGGCACACGTTGGGGCTCAGCAGGGAAGTAGTGACATTTTGAAATGCTGACTTTGATGGAATGGTCTGCGGGCGTCATGTTACATTTGCTGAGCCCCTGTGTGCCTAAACAGTAGAAACCCCCCACAAGTGACCCCATTTTGGAAACTAGACCCCCAAGGAACTTGAACCCCCAAGTGCTTCACAGAAGTTTATAACGTAGAGCCGTGAAAATAAAAAATCATTTTTTTTCCCTCAAAAAAAATGATTTTTAGCCCGCAATTTTTTTTAGGGTAACAGGATAAATTGGACCCCAAAAGTTGTTGTCCAGTTTGTCCTGAGTACGCTGATACCCCATATGTGGGGGACGACCACTGTATGGGCACACGTCAGGGCTCGGAAGGGAAGTAGGGACGTTTTGGTATGCAGACTTTGATGGAATGGTCTGCGGGCATCATGTTACATTTGCAGAGCCCTTGATGTACCTAAACTGTGGAAACCCCCCACAAGTGACCCCATTTTGGAAACTAGACCCCATAAGGAACTTGCCTAGAAGTGTGGTGAGCACCTTGAACCCCGAAGTGCTTCACAGAAGATTGTAACGCAGAGCCATGAAAATAAAAAATCTTTTTCCTGAAAAAATGAATTTTTAGCCCGCAATTTTTTTTTCACAAGGGTAACAGGAGAAATTGGACCCCAAAAGTTGTTGTCCAGTTTGTCCTGAGTACGCTGATACCCCATATGTGTGGGGGAACCATTGTTTGGGCACACGTCAGGGCTCGGAATGGAAGTAGTGACGTTTTGAAATGCAGACTTTGATGGAATAGTCTGAGGTCATCATTACGTTTGCAGAGCCCCTGATGTGCCTAAACAGTGGAAATCCCCCACAAGTGACCCCATTTTGGAAAATAGACCTTCCAAGGAACTTATGTAGATGTATGGTGAGCACTTTCAACCCCCAAGTGCTTCACAGAAGTTTATAATGCAGAGACATGAAAATGAAAAAAACATTTTTTTTCCACAAAAATAATTTTTAGCCCCCAATTTTTTATTTTCCCAAGGGTAACAGGAGAAATTAGTCCCCAAAAGTTGTTGTGCAATTTTTCCTGAGTACGCTGATACTCCACATGTGGGGGTAAACCACTGTTTGGGCACACGTCGGGGCTTGGAAGGGAGGGAGCACCGTTTGACTTTTTGAATGCAAAATTGGCTGGAATCAATGGTTGCACCATATCACGTTTGGAGACCCCCTGATGTGCCTAAACAGTGGAAACCCCTTAATTCTAACTCCAACCCTAACCTAACCCCAACACATCCCTAACCCTAATCCCAACCCTAACCATAACCCTAACCCCAACACACCCCTAACCCCAACACTAACCATAACACTACCCACAAGCCTAACCCTAATTCCAACCCTAACTCTAATTCCAACCCTAACCCTAATTCTAACCCTCTTTCCAACCCTAACCCTCTTTCCAACCCTAACCCTAACCCTCTTTCCAACCCTAACGGAAAAATAAAAATATTTTCTTTATTTTATTAGTTATTCCTACCTATGGGGGTGATAATCGGGGGGTTCATTTACTTTTTATTTCATTTTGATTACTGTGAGAGTGATCAAAATGAAATAATGGAATCTGCAGCCGGCAGATTTGGGCAGGCGCACTGCGCATGCGCCCGCCATTTTCCAAGATGGTGGCACCCATGATCCGGACCCGCCGGACACCGGGAGCGACAGGGGGACTTAGAAAGTGCCGGGGGCGGTGAGAGTGGGTGAGGGGGTTATCGGAAGCTGGCGGGGAGCGGAGGGAATGGGAGGGGGGGCAGATGATGACAGCGGCGGCAGATTGCCACTGTCATTCAGTGGCGGGGGGGCAATCGCCGGTGGGGGGGTCGAATTGGTGTCTCCAGCCATGTCCGATGCTACTGCAGCATCGGCCATGGCTGGATTGTAATATTTCATCAATTTTCATTGATGAAATATTACTATCGCTCTGATTGGCTGTTAAAAGTGAAACAGCCAATCAGAGCGATCGTAGCCACGTGGGGGCGAAGCGACGCCCCCTGTGGTGAATTACAAAGCCCCCTGTATCTGCGGGTCATGTGACCTTTCATTGACTCCGGTCACCCGACCCACAGGGGGGCTTTGAAATCATGACACAGGGTATGCGTCATAGGTCGGATTGGCACCGACTTTCATGACACATACGCTGCGTCACGGGTCGGGAACCGGTTAAAAAATGTATGCTGTAAACAAATGTATATAACATGGGGGCACCTGGTCAGGGGCTGCACAATTGTTTTTACACCACTGCTTCACTAGAATGTACAAACACTACTTGAAGTCCTGTGGTTTTTTGCCGGATGAGAGGGACTCGTACACCTTTTACGCAGTGCCAGTGATATATCAGAAGTGCCGTAAGAGCGACTGATGATGGAGGCGATCTTTTGACAGTTAAGTGTGTAAGTGGTGTAAGGAGAGCAATCTGCCCTAGGGGCTGTGTTATGGTTAAGGCAGGAAGAAGCAACCCATCATCATCATCATTACAAGGGATTCACAATTATAAAGCTTGGACTACTGTCCTTGTTGTGTCACTGCCCAATGTGTAGGCATAGATTTAGTGTCTTCAAAACATTAGCCCTAGGGGCTGTATCATGGTTGAGGAAGGAAGCAAGGTAGGTTTGAAGGGCCAAACCATTATGATAAAGCCAGGACTACTAGCATAGAGGTGGCCGTGCCCAGTGTCCAGGCATTGCAATAGTGTCTCCAAAAACTAGCCAAGGGGCAGTATCATGGTTGATGAAGGAAGCAAGGCAGGTCTGAAAGGCCTAACAATTATGATAAAGCCAGGACTACTAGCATAGAGGTGGCAGTGCCCAGTGTCCAGGCATAGCCATAGTGTCTCCAAAAATTAGCCCAAGGGGCATGATAGCATGGTTGATGAAGGAAGAAGAGTCTCACTCTCATCACAAGTGCCTCCGATGGGAAATATTAATTAACGTAACATTGTTTTTAGCTTATTGACCATGAGGTACATGTGTCAGAAGCAGGTTTTGAAAACATGTGTAAGAAGAAGAAAAGGGGCTTGTATGGGAAGGGATGGATGTGATCACCAATTTAAAAATAAAACGTGTTGGGTTACTTTAGGTTGGGATACTGTCATCTGGAGGGCTTAAATACTATCGCGAAAATGCAGAAGAGAAATCAGTCACAGAAGAAACCAGTAACAAAGAGACGAGCTAAACAGAGTTTCCCTTTCCTGACTGGGCAGAACCTGACTACCTTTTCCTATACGAGGGAGACGTGGGGGCTTTAAAAAAAGAAATACTTCAAAAAGACAAACATTGAACAACTTCATCAGTCTGCAACCTGTTCATGAAAATATCATTGTTTCTAATCCACATTCTCGAGAAGGAATGGTAGTGTGGAGGGTCATCCTCCGGCTTGTCAGGCAGTCCATCAGTTACATGGCGGCAGGCGCATCCTCCATCACTTCTGCCGAGCCCTGCCGCCTCATCTAACGCTTTGTCTGTCATAGTTGATGTCAGGCCAGCACCCTGTAGAGCCCCTCTCACAATTGCCCCTGCTTAGCTGTATCATCCTCATGAACTGAGAGGTTAGCTGCCATTTCTATACCCCTTTCCTCACAATGGGCTCTATATTGGTTTTTTTGTGTTCACTTCAGCTGGCTGCACCAAAGACGTCTCGCCCCTTTAGTGTTGGCTTGTAAAGTGCTTCTGACAACTCGGATATAAATAGTTTATATACATGGAGGGTGGACCTTGCCACTATAGTACACAGCCCCCCTCCAATTTTACTAATTAGAGCCTATAGATCGGCAATTGCTACTGTTTCAAAACTACAACTCCCACCATGCCTTGGAAGGTAATGTTTGCAGCAGCCGCAGGTTGTCTATCCCCTCTATATGAGATGCTTCTCGGCTTGTACCCACTTCTGCTGTTCCCACAAAGTGTTAATGGAGATTATTATACCTATAATGTGGGGGTTTTTTTTGTTAAAACTGGATTTATTTTTTTTTGCTTTTATTGTTTTAGATCAGCTTCTGAAATATATAAAACCTTCATTTCCAGCTTTCAGGAAAACTGAGCAGAAAGTGAAAATGTGCATTTACCATCGTATGTAATGTCTGCCTAATATATAAAGGAGGAGTCTGGCTGTAATAAACACTAAATGTAGCCCGTGCCCTCCCCAGAGATCATCTGTACACAGTAGTGGCTCTGATCTGTGGCTTTGTACCACCAGGGCCTGATTACTGCTCTAGAATACTACTCCTAGTTTGCTCAATGAATGCTGAGGGTCTGCTGCAAGGAAGTCTCTGGGATAAGAGGTTAAATGATCCAGAGATGCTCCCTCTCTGTCATGAGGTGGCTGCCTCCTACCATGTAGCCCCCATTACTGCTGCTTGTGTTTTACATGATGTTTTTATTTGCGCATTTGTTGCCTTATTCTCCAGTCTGCTAGGTGGGAGATTTACGTATATCTGGGTTTTTAAAACAAAAATGACTTTTTGGTTAATAGTTCAGATCTGTGGTATGCCTAATCCATGCATGGACACTCAAAGGGGGAGCCCTGGGCTGCACCTTGCCGATGCGTGAGGGGGTTGATTGCTTGCTCTCAGCCATTGTGTGGGGTGGTCGTTTGCTTGCTCTCTCGCATCCCCGCTGGCGCGTGGGGTGGCCGCTCGCTCCCATTCTCCTTATAATCAATAACGTCTTCATCAAAATCGTTAGGGTTGCAGATGATCCAACTCACATTAAGGAAGTAAAGTTAATTTTTTTTAACTAATATTTTTAATAAAATTGAAAATGATAAAAAAAAATATAAATTTCCAAATTACAACTTACCCTTAAGTGGTTTGTAGCTGGTTTTCTATAGGTAGTTTTGTATTTCCCCAGTCCCCTTCTTGCACATGTCAGCGCCCGGTCCCCGCTCTTGCTATGTGATGTATAATCATTTGTACCATATGCAGAGAACTATTCCCCTCTTTATTTTTTATTTCCCAGTTTTGCGATTGTGATGAAAGCGATTGTTGCGATTTTAGCTTTTGGTATAGTTCTGTAGACTGCACATCTTTTGGACAAACAGATTATTATTAAAATACTGTTGCGAAATCCAGTACTTGTTAAGTTTTATCAGTCAGCCTGTCTGCATTCTCTGTTGTTAACCTTGTGCGTGTATCTGTGATGATTGCCCCAGCGGCACTGAAAATACGCTTTGAAGGGCAGGCCAGCAACTCCAAGGCATAGAAGGAGAGGTCGGGCCAACTATGCAGCTTGGATACCCAGTAATTAAACGGTACAGAAGCATCAGGAAGGACGCAGGTATGTTTACTTAGATAGTTGTTGACCATCTTGTTCAACTTCTCCCTCCTTGACATTGCTACTGTTCCAGCTAGTCCTTGGTGATGAGCCGGTTTATAGAAGATAGCCCAGTTTGTGGATATTTTACCACCATCTCTTATGGACCTGCTTGGCATATCTCTCCCCATTAATGCATGCTGTTGCACAGAGCTGGTGTCTCTGCTAGCAGTGGTGTCTGAGGGTGCTGTTGCCATCAAATGATTGACAACGGCCTTCTTGAAGAATTCCATTGTGAAACCCCTTGGTGACTGCAACAGTAGCGATGGAAATTTGTCCTTGTACCGTGGGTCTAGAAAGGTGGCCAACCAGTATAGGTTGCTATTGAAAATGTGGATTACGCGAGGGTCTTGGCACAGACAGTCAGATATGAAGAGTGCCAAGCTGCAAAGAGGCAAATGTTCTGTGACCCCTGAAGGAGGAACAATACCCATCCTCTCCTCACACTGACTGTAGCATGAGGTGTCCCCTCGGTACTACTGAAAAAGAAGTCCTCTCCCTCCTCATTTTCATCATCATCTTCATCCCCCAATGTTACCTGATGATATTGGCTGGGCAGGATCACCCATTGTGAAATCTTACTCCATACCCAGCTGCTGGGCACGCAAAGATTCCATTTTTTGATTCTGCAGCGATTTTCTTTTTTCAGCAGACATAGCATAGGGATGGTTACGCTGATAATAGCCTGATCACTGCTCACAAGCTATCAAGCACCTCACAAATATCAGCGATCCACACCCACTTGACAGTTGTTATGTGTCTTGGCTGAGTCTCAGTGTGACGGGCATGTTTAAGCTGGTATTCAGAAAGTGCCCTCTGCTGCTCACTTACCCTTGCCAACATATGATATCTTGAGTTCCACCGTGTTGGCATGTCGCAAATGAGTCTGTGGTTTGGCAAATTAAATTGCTTTTGAAGCGCTGCAAGACCGGCAACAGCAGTTGAGGAGAGGCGGAAATGGGCACAAATATGGCGCACCTTCTCAAGTAGGTACGACAAGTCAGGGTATGTTTTTATAAATTTCTGCACCACTAGGTTCAGCACGTGAGCCATGCATGGCACGTGTACCGGCTTCCTGAGCTTTAAAGCCGCCACCAGGTTACGCCCATTGTCGCAGCCAACCAGACCAAGTTGGAGTTGCAGTGGGGAGAGCCACTGATTGGTCTGTTTTATTCCTTGCCACAGCTCTGCTGCAGTGTGTGGTGTTTCACCTAAGCAGATCAGCTTCAGCAGAGCTTTTTGCCGCTTTGCCGACGCGCTGCTGCACAGCTCCCAACTTGGAAGTGATGTGGAGGGTAATTCAGCATAGGATGATGAGGCGGAGGAGGAGGAAGAGGGGAGACTGGATGTATATGATGAGGCAGAAACCCTGATTGAGGTTGGGCCCGCTATTCATGGCGTGGGTAGGATATGTGTTGATGGTCCAGTGTGAGACTTTGTCCCACCCTCCACCAGGTTGAGCCAGTGTGCTGTGACAGAGATATATCGACCCTGGCCACAAGTACTTGTCCACGTGTCTGTTGTAAGATGGACCTTCCCGGTTACGGCGTTGGTGACAGCCCGCTTTAGATTATTTAAGACGTGCTGGTGTAACGCGGGAACAGCACACCGGGAAAAATAGTGCCAGCTGGGAACCGAGTATCGTGGGGCAGGCACAGCCAAAAGATCACGAAAAGACTGCGTCCCCACAAGCCTAAACGGCAACATCTCCACGGCTAGCAACTTGGCAATGTGCTTGTGGGTGTGTGGCTTCGTATTTACGCATCCTTTCATACATCTGGGGCACGGACAATTGGAGTCTTTCCTGGGACAAACAAGTGGATGAGCTTGTTGTGGCCTGTGTCTGTGCAATCGCAGCTTGTGAGCAAGAGGTATGATGATCACCTGCTTCCTGCCCAGCAGATTGGAAAGGACGTTTCACAGGCAACATGGCAGTGGTTTGACCCGCAGTCACAGACACTGATTTGGTACCCTGTTGTTCAGCCCTCCGACTAGGGTGCCTGGCTGCCATGTGTTTCCGCATACTGGTGGTGCTTTGGTTGCCTTTGCCCTTGCCGCTGCTCAGCTTCCTATGGCAGATGCTACAGATGACAACATTTGGTTCAGAAGGACTATTGGAAAAAAATTTCCAAACAGCGGCTGAACGCACCCTTGCCTTGACTTGGGACACAGAGGGATTGCTCTTGGCGACAGTTGACACAGTTCACACTCTGCTCAAACCAGTAGTCCTTGGTGCCTTTGTTGGTGCTAAGTATCCACCTTCATCCTCTGTGCTGCTACGCTGGCTATGCATGCCAACGGCCCAGGTCGGATCGGTGGTCTCATCATGGACCACCTTGTCATCCATGTCATCTTCCTTCCGTGTTGATATTGGCGACTGGCCAGATGGCAACTGTGTGTCATCACCATCAGCCTCCACCTCTTCACCCGATATATCTCGTGGATGAAAGTGGCTTTCTTCTGGAAGTGGGGTTTCAAATATTTGGCCATCTTCAATAGACGACACCCCCTCACGTTCCTCTTCAATGTCACAAAGTGAGAGGCCAGAGGCAATGCAAGGAAATGGATCAAACAGATCCTCGGAGTGACCAAGGTTGGGGTCAAATGTTTCCTGTGACTCCTGACCGGGTGATGAACTAGGAACAGGTTGAGAATCGGATGACCCAGCATTATCTGTATGGACAGTAGACTGTTTTGTCATGGATGATTGGGTGCTGATAGAACATTTCGTTGAGGGCTTATCAGCCATCCAAGACAGTATCTGCTCTTGTTCTTCTGGCTTCCAGGCCCGTTTATGTTCCAGACCGGGAAATTTCACCAGGAATCTAGATACATCAACCTTCTTCGATCTCCCAGACTCCGTGCCTTGTTGGGCAACAACGACCCCACGTCCACGTCCCTGTCCCTTCACAACAGCCTTTTTAAGAATTTTGGAATTTTCTGCCATAGTTGCAGATGTTCAGATGCAGATATTGGGGAACAAGGAGCAGTTAGTGCTTTGAAGAAGGTAGCACTACAGCCTAGTACTGCTTTGTGTTTTACAAACAGCACCGCAACAGCAGAAAAAAATTGCTCTGAGGTTGACTGTCCATAACCTATAAACCTGCCCCTCTCCTTCTTTCCCAGCGCAAAGAAAGACACCAACACACACTGTTCAACGGAAAAAAGTTTATTGGAGAGTAACCAATCAGAACAACTCTCTTCTTTTAACACCAACTGTTGGAGGGGTAAGGTCGCAGCACTCCAAATTAACCATCGGAAAATTGTGGGGATATGTCACCAGACTCCCGGCACATGTTACCCATTTTTGCTTTTCCACCACTGCTGCGACTTTCATCACATTGAGACAAAACCAAACCACAGCCCAATAAACCATCCAAATGGGAGGGGGGCCACTCTCGATCCACCGGGGTCAAAGAGGCTGAGAGACCCCAAGCTCATCAATTTATTCCTTCTGAAAGGGGAGGTACCAGATGCGGAAGAACCCTACATCAGCCAATGAGCGCATCCCCATTAAGGTAAGAGACCAAATCTATTAACCCTTTCTCTGCACCCCTAGGAAAGAAGGAGAGGGCAAACTAACTCCTTCTACCCACGGCTGGCCAGTCAGTGGACCCCCGCATACAAAGCCGGGCTCCCTAAGACTGTCCATACCCTATAAACCTGCCTCTCGCCTTCTTTCCCAGCACAAAGAAAGACACCAACACACACTATTCAACGGAAAAAAGTTTATTGGAGAGTAACCAATCAGAACAACTCTCTTCTTTTAACACCCAACTGTTGGAGGGGTAAGGGCGCAGCACTCCACATTAACCATCGGAAAATTGTGGGGATATGTCACCGGACTCCCGGCACATGTTACCCATTCTTGCTTTTCTGCCAAGGAGTAGCGACCACCTCAAGGAGATACGACCCCCCCCCCCAAGGAAAAAATTGCCTCCTCAATACCCTCTTGCAAACCTGACAGGAAAATATCCAACCCCTCATCTGTTAGGTGTACTCCATCCGGATGCAGAAGCCTGGCATTATTACCCTCTAACTGCCTGTGCCATACTACAATGCGTCCCTTAAAATGTACAAAACGAGATATTCGTTGATTTATTGCTCTTCAAGCCCTTTTGATCCCCGCCCAATCTCGAACGCCTCGCCACATCACTCTAGGAATCATTTCAGACCAAACCATAACCAGCTGAGAAAAGAAACCAGGAAACTTATCCATATCTGCCCGCATTAAAGTTAATAGCTAACAGACCGGACATTCAGCGTCTCCCACTCACACACCACCTCCTCACCTCGCCCCCTATCTGTCGGAGTCCCACAAGGTTCAGTCCTAGGACCCCCTGCTCTTCTCCATTTACACCTTTGGCCTGGGACAGCTCATAGAATCTCATGGATTTCAGTATCATCTCTATGCTGATGACACACAGATCTTCATCTCTGGACCAGATATCACCTCCCTACTAACCAGAATCCCTCAATGTCTGTCCACTATTTCATCCTTCTTCTCTGCTAGATTTCTGAAACTTAACATGGACAAAACAGAATTCATCATCTTTCCCCCATCTCACGTGACCCCCCCCAACAAACCTATCCATTACAGTAAATGGCTGCCCACTCTCCCCAGTCCCACAAGCTCGCTGCCTCGGGGTAATCCTTGACGCTGATCTCTCCTTCAAACCACATATCCAAGCCCTTTCCACTTCCTGCCGACTTCAACTCAAAAATATTTCACGAATCCGTTCATTCCTCAACCAAAAATCTGCAAAAACCCTAGTCCATGCCCTCATAATCTCTCGCCTTGACTACTGCAACCTCCTGCTCTGTGGCCTCCCCTCGAACACTCTCGCACCCCTCCAATCTATTCTAAACTCTGCTGCCCGACTAATCCACCTGTCCCCCCGCTATTCCCCAGCTTCTCCCCTCTGTCAATCCCTTCACTGGCTCCCCATTGCCCAGAGACTCCAGTACAAAACCCTAACCATGACATACAAAGCCATCCACAACCTGTCTCCTCCATACATCTGTGACCTCGTCTCCCGGTACTTTCCTGCACGCAACCACCGATCCTCACAAGATCTCCTTCTCTACTCCCCTCTTATCTCCTCTTCCCACAATCGCATACAAGATTTCTCTCGCGCATCACCCCTACTCTGGAACTCTCTACCACAACATATCAGACTCTCACCTACCATCGAAACCTTCAAAAAGAGCCTGAAGACCCACATCTTCCGACAAGCCTATAACTTGCAGTAACCACCGATCGACCAAACCGATGCATGACCAGCTCTACCCTCACCTACGGTATTTTCACCCATCCCTTGTAGATTGTGAGCCTTCGCGGGCAGGGTCCTCTCTCCTCCTGTACCAGTTACGACTTGTATTGTTTAACACTATTGTACTTGTTTTTATGTATACCCCTCCTTACATGTAAAGCGCCATGGAATAAATGGCGCTATAACAATAAATAATAATAATAATAGCTCCGTGTGATGTATGGACCCAAATCTTTTCCCCCTGCATGCAGTACCAAAATGACCGGGGAGGCCACGATTCTCGATATTTGCACCACTTCCACCAACACCTGCGACCACAATAATCCCTGAATACCTCTCCAATTTACTTCCATATTATAGAAACCCAGAGACCTCCCACCAGGGCGCAACTCGGCCCTCTGTTCAGCCCAAAAAACATTCGAATGTCCCAATACCCAAACGCTCGGTCTGGCACCACCTGAAACGAAAAGAGAATTAGAAAATAACTTCCACAGACATATTATAAATTTAACAATTCAGGCCTAATATACTTGAAAAAACACGCAGAACGCCACCTTCCTATCTTCATTATTTCTTCTTCCCTAGGCCTGCGCGAGCTGCTTCTGTTGCTGGGTCAATTCTGAATGAATGCGTACCAAACTCACCCGGAGGGAGGCCCAAGCTTGATAAAATATGACGCAGCACCGCCAGGAACTGGAATCTAGTTAACAGGGACCTGTCCGCGTGCGCAAAAAACAAGCCACTGCTTGGCCTAACCTCCAAATACCTTGTTACCAACGCAATGGGGCATATAGGGCCAGGGATAGACTATAGCGAAAACCACAACCCGATACCTGTAGGATCAGTTTTTGACCGCCGAATATAAATTCCCCCATTGCACAGTGATACATCACTGCTCTGCAGACCACCGGGTACCATAGATGACGGAGCCAATAGCTCACTGGCGCGCAGAGCCCCCAAAAAGGCCACACCAAATGCCGCTGAAAACAGCGCTGATTCGAAAGAAGAGCTGCAGACTGCATTTGTGCGCCCAATAATTTTACCTAACAATGAAAAAGAAATAGGTCGTCTTACTTGGATCGGTACCCGCAATCTTTCCCATCCCTTTAAAGCCTGGCGCAAAATAAAACATTTTGTAACATCATCCCAACCCTGAAGCTTAAAATGAAAAGCCAAACCTGATAACCTATTTCTCGCCAACGTTGCCGAGACACCCATTGCATGTAAATATTGAATGTACGCCACCGTCACTACCAACCTTGATTCGTTAGAAAAACCAACCGGAAGGTCACCCACGAATCCCAACCACTCGTTCCACGCCTTACCGTATGCATTCCTTGTCGACGAAGCAACCGAAGCCAGAACCAATGGCATTAGGAGGTTCCCGGAATCTCCCAAAGGTACTCTGGGCGCTGCATTCCTTTTTGACTGGTGGTTAGAGCAAGCTCCCAAAATTTCTGAAACTCAAAATGTGACAATGAATCAGCCATAGTATTTTCAATACCTGACACGTGACGCGCGCGGGACCAAATATTCCAATGTTAAAAATTTTAATACCAAAAACCGAATCAATTTTATAACCGGAATGGAAGGTGACGATAAGTGATTCAGCGCGTGAACCACGCTTTCATTGTCTGACCAGAAACAAATGCGGGAATTCCGCAACTGCTCCCCCCAAATCCCCACCGCCACCACCAATGGAAACAGCTCCAAAAGCGTAAGATTTTTTTTGTCCACTCCCTTTCGGGCCATTCCAACGGCCATCTCTCAGCGCACCACTGGCTCTCAAAAATGACTCCAAAACCTGTAGAACAAGCAGCATCCGCGAACAATGCTATCTCCTTACAGGACTTCTCTGCCTCTTGAAAACAAGTACACCCGTTATACTTGATCAAGAAACTCCTCCATACCCTTAAAGGGCCCGTTACACATAGAGATATCGCAAGCAATATCGCTATAATGTCACTGGTTTTGTGACGCAGCAGCAATATTGCTAGCGATATCGCTACATGTAATACTTACCTCTGACCGGCTCCCCCGCTGGTTATGGCTGATCACGCGAGAACGTCCTGGGCCATTTCTCATCATCTGCTTCCTGCTGGGCTTCCTGCTGTGGTGACGAGTGACGCGTGGACGCGGGCGGGAGGACGTCTTCATCGCCTCGTCTGACAGGTAAGTAGCGACCGCCGACCGCTGCTATGTCGCTGGTGAGATCTGCCTGTTTGGCAGCTCACTAGCGACCACTTAGCAATGCACCAGCGATCCTGACCGGGTCATATCGTTGTCGGGATCGCTGGTGCATCGCTAAGTGTAACGGTACCCTAAGTCTTCTAACAAAGTAACCCCCAAATGAACCCTGTGATGTGGCAGTTTAATTCCCCGAGTCGCCATTGCCAACCGACGTGAAAAAATTCTGCCCATTGGCATGAACCTACAAGCGAACGCCAACAAACCCAAAAGGGATTGCATTTGAACCAGTGTCACTTTTTTTTCTTGATAAGAAACCATCTATCAAATCAAATAATTTTGAAATCTTTTCAAGAGGCAAACGAAACACCATTTCCACCGTGTCAATCTCGATTCCCAGAAAGAGACAAGTGACCGGACCAACCATTTTCTTTTCACTTAACGGTACTCCAAACTTGCTCATAACCTCCTTAAACTTAGCCAAAACCTTGTCGCAACCATCAGACTCCGCTGATCCAACAAACAAAAAATCAACCAAGTAATGTGTAATCCACTGCGACTCCGCTTCCACCTTTATAACCCATTCCAGGAAACTGCTGAATAACTCAAAATACCTACATGAAATGGCACAACCCATAGGAATGCAAGTGTCGTAATAATAAGCACCATCCACAAAACAACCCAATAAATGATGACAATCCGGGTGAACAGATAACAGCCGAAACGCAGACGCAATGTCTGACTTTGCCAATAATGCTCCATGACCTGCCAGCCGCACCAACCTTACCGCCTGATCAAATGAAGCATAAACCACCGAAGACTCTTCCTCACTAATTGCGTCATTTACTGATGAACCCTTCGGGTGCGACAGATGGTGAATCAGCCTGAATTCTCCAGGCTCTTTTTTGGGAACAAATCCCAGCGGAGAAACCCTTAAATTTGAAAAGGGGGGGAATACAAATGGTCCCGACATACGACCTAACGACACTTCCTTACCTATTTTTTCAGCCACCACCAGCGGAAGCTCCCTGGCCGATTTCAAATTCTCCGAAAATGATGAAAATTTGGAAAACTTGAACGGTATGAAAAACCCAAACTTAAAACCCATTCTCAACTGGGCCGCAGCCACTTCATTGGGATACCTGCTTAACCATGGCTCCATCGCGGTGATTTTCACCAGGGTCCTTACTTTCATGCTGTGCTGTTGTCCTGGCGAATGCACGTTTTGCATTGATACGTGGGCATTTTTTGTGGCTGCATGCGCCCCACCACATGATGAGCACTCATGCTTAAATTTGCATAATCCATAAAACCTGCAGTGACCTTCGTTGAACAACCTGCAGGTTCCCGGCCTTCGTACGACAACTGGCCCTGAACCCGGCTGCTGGCTAAGGGCCCCAGAGTGAAAGGGCTGGCTGCTCTATTGCGACATCATGAGACACAGCCATGAATCCTTGGCTTTTACACCCCATCCCAACTGCGGATTGTTAGCTAAACGCCGCCTAAAATCCTCATCATATCTACACCAAGCTGCACCGCCGTGAGTCTTGTATGAGTTGTATATAGTATCCATGTATAAAAACAGCTCCGAACAACGCTCAGGGTGCTTTCTACCCATGACGCAGCCTAATATGAAAAAGGCTTGTAGCCAATTAATTGTTTTTGCCACCTTTGGCCTGCGCTCATAAGGTCTGTCATTCAATCTACGCTCGCGATCAACTGTGCTCTGTGGATATAATTGACCAAATGTCAATATAATCATTTGCCCAAATTTTTTCTATGGTCTCCTGCCCCAAATGAGCACCCAATGGAGCTACACCACAATAAAACGCATCCCTATGAATGTCCGAATGTGAAGGTGCAGGAGTATTGTGTCCTCTAGCTTGCTCTACAAATTTTGGGTTCACTACTAATTTTTTACCATCCAAAATGCTCCTCAAATTTTTGATCATGACAAACTTCTCACCCGAGCCCCCCCCAGGCTCCCAGATAATTAAACTCATCACTCGCCACATCAGGAACCGGCCTTGCCGTTTGCGCCACAACCTCTTCCTTCTCGTGCACACTCTGCTGCTCCTGCTGTGCATGATCTGACTGACAAGTCAATGCCCAACTCCGGCCACGAGACTCCAATGACGACGGCGAATGATGACGAGGAAGATTTTGACCTACGACTGCACCGGGACCCAGTTCTCCTCCTCCTATAACTGCGGCGTCTATAGCGTCTGCCAGGCCCTTTGAATGAATCCGATGAAGAGGACGAGGATCTGTCATATCTCCTTCTTCCCACACCTCTGCGACTCCATCTATCAGCAGAAGCTTCCCTAGAAGCTATTCCAGAAGGGACCAAACCCACCGTGGGAGCAGCCAGCATACCCTGCTGCTGCGAGATCCCCCATGCTCCAATATTACTGACAAAGGCTGAATTGCCTGCCATTTCTGCTACCGACATGCCCATCTGTGACTGATTTTGTGTCAGGGTTGCCTGTGAGGTACCGTCAGCTCCCGTTGCCATAGACGGTGCAAAAATTGTCGACGGCAAGGTGGTTGTCTGTGAGGCAATTGCCATATGGGGCAACGGCTGCGCCTGCAAATTTACCGCCATATGCGGCTGAATCAGCTGCGCCGCCGCTATGTCCAGCATGGGAGTCATAGGGACCAACTGCTGACTACCCAACACTTGGTTCCCCTTAATACCCTCTTCCACTGTTGCTTGAATTCCCCTTTCCTGCTGTAACACCCTGCGTTGCCCCTCCACCTCCCCTTTTTTCCTCCCTTCCTCATTTGCTGAGGAACTATTGCTTTGTGCACCCCCCATTGCAGCGGCTCTTTTTCTTCCTCTGTGTAAAGCGGTCTGTCCTTCAGCTAAACCCTCCACCCTACCGAGCGGGAAAACAGCTGAGAGCTGCTGTGTACCCAAACCCTTCCTCACTGAGCTGCGAGACGCACTGTGGCCGCGTCCTGTAACTTTCCCACTCCTTTTTTTAATTTTACACACAAGGGGAGAGGCCACCTCCAACCCCTCCATCTCCTCAGCAAGCGCCTCGCTTATGCCGGCAACAGACGCAGCACCGCCTCGCGTGTGCCCATGCTGAGTCACCGCCGGACTCCACTGCTCACAGGGGCGGGGCCCATGTCCCGACCGCCGACCTCCCGGAGCTGCATTTCTTTTAATAGAGCTCGCCGCCGGCTCCTGCATTAACTCCGCTATCCCCTACTCCCTCCCTATCTATTCGGTCCCTAATCTCAGTCTCCCATGCTGACATTCTTTAACTCACAGTACACCTCCGCTCTTTATCCACAAAGAGGCCGAGAGACCCCAAGCTCATCAATTTATACCTTCTGAAAGGGAAGGAACAGACCCCGAAGAACCCTACATCAGCCAATTAGCGCATCCCCATTAAGGTAAGAGACCAAATCTATTAACCCTTTCCCTGCGCCCCTAGGAAAGAAGAAGGCAAACTAACTCCTTCTACCCACGGCTGGCCAGTCAGTGGACCCCTGCATACAAAGCTGGGCTCCCTCATAAGGTGAGATTACGCACCCCAGTAGCCACACAAGACAGCGGTGCTGCCACTAAAAAATTGCCCTGAGGTTTAAGGCAAGAATACGCAGCCCAGACACCACACAAGACAGCGGTGCTGGCTGCATGTCAGTTGTGCAGTACCGTGCGTGCGTACTATTTGCTGTGATTATGTGAACACAGCTCCGCAACAGCACAGAAAAAATGCCCTGAGGTTTAAGGCAAAAATACGCAACCCAGACACCACACAAGACAGCGGTGCTGGCTGCGTGTCAGTTGTGCAGTACCGTGCGTGCGTACTATTCGTTGTGATTATGTGAACACAGCACCGCAACAGCACAAAAATACTGCCCTGAGGTTTAAGGCAAGAATACGCACCCCAGACTCCACATAAGACAGCGGTGCTGGCTGTATGTCAGTTGTGCAGTACCGTGCGTCCTATTCGCTGTGAATGCAGCACGGCAGCAGCACAGGGGTAAATGTCACCTAAAAAAAAGCTGAGAAAACGGTCACTACTCAGTCCTTGACCTTATACTTTCAGCTCTGAAAAGAACTTTTGGGTTTCACAGAGGATTTCTGGCTGATTTGATCCAAAAGACACAACTCTCCCTAGCAGCTGCTCACAGTCTCCCTACACTAGCTGTGTTCTGCATGCAATGTGCAGAAAATGGCGGCGGAAGGCAGGGCTTAGTGCCAGGCTATGATTGATGACTCACAGGAAGCTGGGCGGCCAGCCAATCATAGTAATGCCGCCCACAACCAAGAGGGGTGCAGCATTACTGTGATTGGCAACTGCTGGGCGGGAGAACCGAATAGTGCGAGGCAAGTAGTGAAATACTCGCTATGTTTCGGGTACCGCGAGTACCGCATTACTCGCCGAGTAACGAGTACCCATGAATATGCTTGCTCATCCCTAACTGACGTGTTTCTGGCATCTTAGTTCCCTTATTGGTAGTGTCATTGATGTGTTTCTGGCATCTCGGAGCCCTTATTCATAGTGTCACCCTACGAATTGGGGTGCTGAGAGGCCAGAAACATGTCTGTGAATCTGCAGACCACGCCAGGTGGTTTTAATCTTTTTTCGATTCCTTATGGAAAATCAATAAAGTAACAGTTTTTTTTAAAGAGACTTGCGGATGTGCCATATTCTCCTTTGCCACAAAAGAAGAGAGCATGCAGCAAGATCACAGCATTTTCACAACAAAATGAGCTGTGTGGTTTGATGGATGCCGTTAAAGACATTGCAGGTTTTTTTTTTGTAATAAAAAAAAGCAATGTGTAGGAAAATGTTGCAAATATGAGGCAGATTTTCGAAATTTTGAACTTCTTTGTTCCTCCATGTGGTACTTTTGAAAAGTGGATGACACTTAATGAAGGTGTATGACCTCAGGCATCTAACAAATGTACTATCATTCACACCAGAAAATGGCATAAATTATAGTACCTATGATTTGCTGGCGTACAGATTGGCATCTTAATACATTAGGCACATAGGCTTCACTGTTTTTTTTTTTTTTATAAAGACTAATGTACAAAGATTTTGTCGTATTTTTCCTACACTTTTTTTCTTGTCACAATCACTTATGAAAAACGACAATGTCATCAGTGTTCATTGATATTTCTTTTTCACATTAGATGGCTTTTTTGGTTTGGCAGTACCCAACATTGCCACTTACTGTCAGGCAGATGTTTTCTTGTTAAATTTAGCTTGCCTTTGTTTGATTCTCTTGGTGGCTTCCCGTAGGGACACTATATGGCTACTTTTTCCTACATTATAATACATGCATGGTTGGCCGGGAACAGAGAACCTTGGTAAAACAGCTCATGGAAGGATTGCACTGTGCTAATGACATGATTTTCTGCACATGTGACAATACATTTATAGTGTTATTCTATTTGTGTGTAATTTCTGATTTACCATTTGTTCTCAGTTGTCTATAGTTGTCTATAGTTCTACTATATTAAAGGGAATCTATCAGCAGGTTTTTGCTGCCTCATCTGAGATCAGCATAATGTAGGAAAAGAGAAGCTTTATCCAGCGATGCATCACTTAGCTTACTGGGTGCAGCCATTCTAAAACAATGAGAGCTTTTAGATTTAGAATGAAGCAGAGCTGAGGAAGCTAACCCCGCCCCCACCAGGCTCTGAATGTGCAAAGTCCATATACAGCGAGCTGCCTATCACAGAAGGGAGCATTGTCAGTCTAATGTAGTATGACAATGTAAGTCTTTTAGTGATAAATTCTTCACAGTCAGTAAACAGCACACAATTTGACAACTGACACATCCCTGAATTATTAGTTTCAACCTCTATCTCCTGTTGTCTTCAGATTGCAAAGCAAAAACCTGCTGACATTCCGTTTAAGGCACGATGACCTGTTACCATATTTTTCAGACTATAAGATGCACTGGACTATAAGACGGACCCTAAATTTTGTGGTGGAAAATAGCAGAAATTTTTTTTTTATAAGATGGGGGTCCGTCTTATTGTCCTAATTTAAGGTATCTTTCCTGAGGGCTGGCAGTGGTAGAGAGAGGTAACAGGAAGCATGGTCCCTTTCTCAGGAGCCGGTGGCGGAAGAAGTAGGGCAGTGCTGCAGCCCTGTGGTGCGATGCTGCAGGTCTGGTGTTGGCGGTGAGGCAGAGCATGGGGCAGGGTCCCTTCCTCAGGATACCGGCGGCATAAATGTGGCGACGCTGTGGGCCAGTGTCCACGGAGAGCAGAGCTGAATGCATCACCAGTTTCTCGGCGACCATCTTCCTGAAGTCGCACGTGCGCAGATTGAGATCTCGGCGGCCCTCGACTTCAGGAAAATATTTGCCAAGATCTCAATCTGCGCATGCGCGGCCTCCAGCGACCATTTTCCTGGACCTACCAGCCACAGAGATCTCAATCTGCGCACACACAACCTTGGCTTTAGCAAGATGGCTGCAGGGAAACCGGTGATGCAATGCACTCGGCTCTGCTTGCTGTGGGCACGGGGTCGCAGCATCGCCACATTTCTGCTGCCGGCATCCTGAGGAACGGACCCTGCTCAGTTGCACTTTGCACCACCAACATCGAGCCTCAGCATCGCCACACCTCTGCAACCGCCGGTTCTGCGGCTACACCATTGCCGCAACCCTCCGGTAAGCCTGCGTTTGAACTATAAGACGAACCCCTCCCCATTTTCCTCCCAAATTTTTTGGGGAAAAGGGTGTATCTTATAGTCCAAAAAATAATGTACTCTACCTTATTTATATTGTTTATTGGGAGTTTAATTTACCCCCTGTGTCATCAGAGGTTCAAAATGCAGCACTGTCCCCTATGCTTTATCCTGCAGTTCAGTGCATATGAGCCCCTTTACTCCCAAGGGTGGTTTGCATGTTAATTCCCGGGCCAATTTTTACAATTCTGACCACTGTCCCTTTATGAGGTAATAACTCTGGAATGCTTGCATGGATCCCGGTGATTCCGGCATTATTTTCTCGTGACATATTGTACTTCGTGCTAGTGGTAAAATTTATTTCATATAACTTGCATTTTTTTGTGAAAAAAGTGGAAATTTGGTGAAAATTTTAAAAATTTTACAATTTTCCAACTTTGAATTTTTATGCTCTTAAGTCACAGAGATATGGCACTCAAAAAACTTAATAAAATTTCCCATATGTTTACTTTACATCAGCACAATTTGGGAACCAAAATATATTTTTTTCTTAGGAAGTTATAAGGGTTAAAAGTTGACCAGCGATTTCTCATTTTTACACCACCATTTCAATTTTACGGACCACATCACATTTGAAGTCACTTTGAGGGGTCTATATGATAGAAAATACCCAAAAGTGACACCATTCTAAATACTGCACCCCTTAAGGTGCTCAAAACCATATTCAAGAAGTTTATTAACCCTTCAGGTGCTTCACAGGAATTTTTTGAATATTAAAAAAAATGAACATTTAACTTTTTTTCACAAACAAAATTACTTCAGGTTCAATTTTTTTATTTTACCAAGGGTATCAGGAGAAATTGGACGGAAAAGTTATTGTGCAACTTGTCCTGAGTACGCCGATACCTGATATGTGGGGGGAACCACTGTTTGGGCGCATGGCAGAGCTCGGATGGGAAGGAGCGCCGTTTGACTTTTTCACTGCAAAATTGGCTGGAATTCAGATTGGACGCCATGCCATGTTTGGAGAGCCCCTGATGTGCCTAAACAGTGGAAACCCACCACAAGTGACCCCATTTTGGAAATTAGACCCCCCAAGGAACTTATCTAGATATGTGGAGAGCACTTTGAACCCCCAAGGGCTTCCAGAAGTTTATAACGTACAGCCGTACAATTAAAAAGAAAATCATTTTTTCCACAAAAATGATCTTTTCACCCCCCAATTTTTATTTTCCCAAGAGTAACAGGACCCCAAAAGTTATTGTGCAATTTGTCCTGAGTATGCTGATACCCCATATATGGGGGTAAACCACTATTTGGGCACATGGCAGAGCTCGGAAGGGATGCAGTGCCATTTAACTTTTTTGGCTGGAATTGAGATCGGATGCCATGTCGCGTTTGGAAAGCCCCTGAAGTGCCAAAACAGTGGAAAGTGCACAATTCTAGCTCTGACCCTAGCCCTAACCCTGACCCTAGCCCTAACCCTAACCCTAGCCCTAATGGGAAAATGGAAATAAATAAAAAAATTTATTTTATTATTTTTCCCTAACTAAGGGGTTGATAACAGGGGGTTTGATTTACTATATATGGCGGGTTTTTATTTTTGGCAGCTGTCATACGCTAAAAGACGCTTTTTATTGTAAAAATAGTTTATGCATTACCATATTTTCAGAGCTATAATTTTTCCATATTTTGACCCACCGAGTCATTTGAGGTCTTATTTTTTGCGGGACGAGTTGATGTTTTTATTGGTACCATTTTCGGGCATGAGACATTTTTTGATCCGATTGTTGGGACGCAGAATGAACAAAAACCAGCGTTTCATGAATTTCTTTTGGGGGGTGCGTTTACACCATTCCGCGTGCTGTAAAATTGATAAAGCGGTTTTATTCTTCGGGTCAGTACGGTTACAGCGATACCTCATTTATGTCGTTTTTTATGTGTTGGCGGTTTTATGCAATGAAATCAATTTTACATAAAAAATAATTATTTTTGCATCGCTTTATTCTGCGAGCTATAACTTTTTTATTTTTTTGCTGATGATGCTGTGTGGCAGCTCGTTTTTTGCGGGACAAGATGATGTTTTCAGCGGTACCATGGATATTTATATGCATCTTTTTGTTCGGCGGTATGATAATAAATCATTTTTTGCTTTGTTTTTTATTTTTTAAGAGGTTCACTAAGGGGGTTAACAAATGGGACAGTTTTATAGGGTGGGTCATTACGGACGCGGCGATAACAAATATGTGTACTTTTATTGTTTTTTTATTTTCAAAAAATGATTTTATTAGGGAATATTTTTTTTTAATTTATTTAGCGAATTTTTTTTTTTTTAAATTATTTTTACACTTTTTTTTTTCTTTATTATAATGTTCCATGGGGGACATCACTGTCCTGTGACAGATTGCTGATCTGTCACATCACAGATCGCTGTGACAGATCAGCGATCTGTCACAGGCACTGCTGCAGGCTTCCTCATGGCTGCTCTCTGCGGGCAGTGAGGAAGCCAGCTCCCTGCAGGCCCCCCGAAGGTCCCCGTTGCCATATTGGATCCGGGGACCTGCAGGGAAGGCGACCCCCGCATCGGCGCTGCACATTGCGCTGCTGTGAGGGTCGCAGGGAAGCACGGAGGGAGCCCCCTCCCTGCCGATGCTTCCTTTAACCCCCTGTACACCACAATCATGTTTGATCGCAGTGTGCCAGGGGTTAACGTGTCGGGGGCGGTCCGTGACCACCCCTGACACATTGTGCCGGGTGTCAGCTGTGATAATCAGCTGACACCCGGCCGCAATCAGCTGCGCTCCACCCGTGAGCGCAGCTGATCGCATTAGACGTACTATTCCATCCTTGGGACTTAGGTCCCAGGTCACATGGACGGAATAGTATGTCTAATGTAGGAAAGGGGTTAACATGCATCTATAGTAGCATATTTAATTTCTTACCAATAAATGATGAAAATCCTGAAACTTCAATGATCCCTCATCAGACACTTTGCCTAAATACTCTTCAGAGGCTCATACATTTCTATACCTACCTTTCAACGCCTGTATAGAGTAGGCACATCAACAAAGGGACTCATATCTTTGTTTTATTTTTTTAAACGTTGGTTTTGTTAGCCCAAATTGGTAACATCTTACTTGACTAAAATACAGTTAGGTCCATATATATTTGGACAGACAACATTTTTCTAATTTTGGTTCTAGACATTACCACAATGAATTTTAAACAAAACAATTCAGATGCAGTTGAAGTTCAGACTTTCAGCTTTCATTTGAGGGTATCCACATTAACATTGGATGAAGGGTTTAGGAGTTTCAGCTCCTTAACATGTGCCTCCCTGTTTTTAAAGGGCCCAAAAGTAATTGGACAGATTAAATAATTGTAAATAAAATGTTCATTTCTAGTACTTGGTTGAAAACCCTTTGCTGGCAATGATTGTCTGAAGTCTTGAACTCATGGACATCACCAGACGCTGTGTTTCCTCCTTTTTGATCCTCTGCCAGGCCTTCACTGCGGTGGTTTTCAGTTGCTGTTTGTTTGTGGGCCTTTCTGTCTGAAGTTTAGTCTTTAACAAGTGAAATGCATGCTCAATTGGGTTGAGATCAGGTGACTGACTTGGCCATTCAAGAATATTCCACTTCTTTGCTTTAATATACTCCTGGCTTGTTTTGGCTTTATGTTTTGGGTCATTGTCCAATTGTAGTATGAAACGACGACCAATCAGTTTGGCTGCATTTGGCTGGATCTGAGCACACAGTATGGCTCTGAATGCCTCAGAATTCATTCGGCCGCTTCTGTCCTGTGTCACATCAATAAACACTAGTGACCCAGTGCCACTGGCAGTCATGCATGCCCAAGCCATCACACTGCCTCCGCCGTGTTTTACAGATGATGTGGTATGCTTTGGATCATGAGCTGTACCACGCCTTCGCCATACTTTTCTCTTTCCATCATTCTGGTAGAGGTTGATCTTGGTTTCATCTGTCCAAAGAATGTTCTTCCAGAACTGTGCTGGCTTTTTTAGATGTTTTTAGCAAAGTCCAGTCTAGCCTTTTAATTCTTGATGCTTATGAGTGGCTTGCCCAGTGCAGTGAACCCTTTGTATTTACTTTCATGCAGTCTTCTCTTTATGGGAGATTTGGATATTGATACGCCTACCTCCTGGAGAGTGTTGTTCACTTGGTTGGCTGTTGTGAAGGGGTTTCTCTTCACCATGGAGATTATTCTGCGATCATCCACCACTGTTGTCTTCCGTGGGCGCCCAGGTCTTTTTGCATTGAGTTCACCAGTGCTTTCTTTCTCAGGATGTACCAAACTGTAGATTTTGCCACTCCTAATGTTGTAGCAATTTCTCGGATGGGTTTTTTCTGTTTTTGCAGCTTAAGGATGGCTTGTTTCACCTGCATGGAGAGCTCCTTTGACCGCATGTTTCCTTCACAGCAAAACCTTCCAAATGCAAGCACCACACCTCAAATCAACTGCAGGCCTTTTATCTGCTTAATTGAGAATGACATAACAAAGTGATTGCCCACACTTGTCCATGAAATAGCCTTGGAGTCAATTGTCCAATTACTTTTGGTCCCTTTAAAAACAGGGTGGCACATGTTAAGGAGCTGAAACTCCTAAACCCTTCATCCAATTTTAATGTGGATATCGTCAAATGAAATCTGAAAGTCTGAACTTCAGCTTCATCTGAATTGTTTTGTTTAAAATTCATTGTGGTAATGTCTAGAACCAAAATTAGAAAAATGTTGTCTCTGTCCAAATATATATGGACCTAACTGTACATAAAACTATTGGAGGAATTTGTAAATCATAATCTGCCTGATGACACCTAGAGTATAATCTGAAAAAGAGCAGCCAAGACTTCCATCTGCTCTAAATCAGTTAAATACAAAAACACCAGCAGCCTCCACTAGAGGGAGCTTATGACTGCATATTGCTTAGTATATATTTACAGTTGTTAGTAAGAGCTTCATCTCCCTCTAGTGGTGACCGCGTGCAGTAAGGTTTTTGTAATCTACCTCTGCATATACAGCTCTGTATCACAAAAAGAGGTTCTATTTTCCACATTCATCAGGCACTTGAATTGTCTGCACATCGGTTGCTTTTCTGAGTCTAGAGCCCACCCACCAATTGGGCAATCGACCCCCTGAAAAGTGCACAGATCAGTAGAAATGAGCGCACAGTTTCTGCCTGTGTGCACAGACAGCTTGGAGCATGGATTCAGTAGAAAACCCTAGATGAGGAAGCGTTTTCTTTTTTTATTTGAATCCATATCCCGCTCTGTGTGCGCGCTCAGACAGGAGTTTTGTCCTACGGTCTGCTGATCTGTGCATTTCTCGGGTCTTTTGCATGATCGGTGAGGGTCTGTAGATTTAGAACCACAAATGATGTGCAGACAATTCAAGTGCCCCATGAATATGAAATGTCAGCCAGAAATTTTAGTTACTAGTTACCCTTTAAATATATACTTGTTTGTATTGAAATGCAGCAGTTTTCACAATAGTGCGGTAAAGAGGCAGTGACCCAGATTAGTCCAAGTTAAATGTCTTTATTTTGAAAACTAACAAAAATAGCTCAAACTTTATCCTCCGATTCGCAGCCGGATTGTCCATAACAGTCTCTATCAAATCTGTTGCCATGGGCGACTGTACCACCGTGTCACACTTGGGTGCGTCAATGCTTTCCCTTCTCTGGCCTGTGTTTAGTCTCACACAGACCTAACCTGCACAAAGTATCCTGCTCTGATGTTTGCAAACCAAACACTGACACACCTAAACCTTAATTGCAAGTTTAACCCCTTTAACGTTTATTGACGTGCACAGTCCGTCATGACCGGGTGTAACTTCACGCACAATGGCGGACTGTGCACGTCATTCATTTGAACTGTCACTGCATGTAATCACGCAGTGACAGTTCAGTGCCGACAGCTGTCTATGACAGCTGACAAGCACGGGATGAGGTGCAGGGACCCTTGCAGTCGGTCCCCGCACCCAGAGCGCTATGATTGGTCATCCTTCACTGACAGCCAGGAGCAGCATTTGCGCCCGCCCCTGGCTGATATCCCCCTGAGTGCTGCGATCGAGCGGGGGCTCCCTCTGCCTCAGATCGGCGTCCCCGTAATGTAATTGCGGGGCCCAATCTGTGCTATGATGACCTGGGGGTTGTCATGACAACCTCTGGGTCATCCAGCAACGGAAAGCCACTGAGACCATGCTCACAGCATGGTCTCAGCAGCTTTCTCCATAGGTATAAGGCATTGCAGTGCAGGAGCATTGCAATGGATTATACCTGCAACAAAAGTGAAAGTCCCATAAAGGGACTAGGTTAAAAAAAACATTTTTTAAAAAAATGTAAAAAAAAAAATTAAAAAATTGCCCTAAAAAAATACACATTTTTATGCAAAAAAATATACAAAAAAATACACGTTTGGTATCGCCACGTCCCAAAAATCCCATCTATAAAAGTGTCACCCTAGTTAACCCCTTCAGTGAACGCCGTAAAGAAACAACACAAAATTTAGCAAATTATACTTTTTCCAAGCGGTATTATCATACCGCTTGTAAAAAGTGCAATAACACGCAATCAAATTATAAATCATAAATAAACATGGCACCGCTGAAAACGTCATCTTGTCCCCCAAAAAAAGGTGCCATACAGCGTCATCAGCGAAAAAAATAAAAAAGTTATAGCTCGCAGAATAAAGTCATGCAATAATAATTATATAAAAGTTTTTATTGTGTAAAAAAAAACACCAAAACATAAAAAAAAATATAAATGAGGCATCGCTGTAATTGTAGTTACCCGAACAAAAAAAATGCTTTACCAATTTTACCACACGTGGGATGGAGAAAAAAAAACAATTCCTGAATTGCTGGTTTTTGTTCATTCTGCCTCCACAAAAATCAGAATAGAAAGCGATCAAAAAATGTTATGTGCCCGAAAATGGTACGAATAAAAACGTCAGCTCGTCCCCAAAAAAACAAGCCTAGACATGACTGTCAGCCGAAATATAGAAAAATCACAGCTCTTAAAATACAGCGATGCAAAAATTTCTTTAAAAAATTCTTACAAAAAAAGCGTCTTTTAGTGTGTGACAGAAGCTAAACATGAAAAAAGATATAAATCTGATATAACTGCAATCGCACCGACCCGAAGAATAAAGTTACCATATCATTAATACCGCATGAGGAACGGCATAAAAAATAAAACCAATTCTTCACCATTCTGGACTTGTTCATTCTGCCTCCTAAAGAACACAGTAAGGCGATCACAGTGGTTTACCCCCACATATGGGGTATCAGCGTACTCAGGACAAATAGCACAACTTTTGGGGTCCTATTTCTCCTGTTACCCTTCACGGCTCTACGTTATAAACTTCTGTGAAGCACTTGGGGGTTCAAAGTGCTCACCACACATCTAGATAAGCTCCTTGGGGGGTCTAGTTTCCAAAATGGTGTCACTTGTGGGGGGTTTCCACTGTTTAGGCACATTAGGGGCTCTCCAAACGCCACATGGGGTCTGATCTCGATTCCAGCCAATTTGACATTCAAAATCCCAAATGATGCTCTTTCCCTTCTGAGCACTGCCAGGCGCCTAAAGATTGGTCCGATCTCAATTCCAGCCAATATTGCATTGAAAAATTCAAAAGGTGCTCCTTCCCTTCCGAGCTCTGCCATGCACCCACACAGTGGATTACCCCCACATATGAGGTATCAGCGTACTCAGGACAAATTGCACAATAACTTTTGTGGTCCTGTTACTCTTGGGAAAATAAAAATTGGGGGTGAAAAGATCATTTTTGTGGAAAAAATGATTTTATTTTCACGGCTCTACGATATAAACTTCTGTGAAGCACTTGGGAGTTCAAAGTGCTCACCACACATTTAGATAAGTTCCTTGGGGGTCTAGTTTACAAAATGGGGTCACTTATGGGGGGCTTTCACTGTTTAGGTATATCAGGGGCTCTCCAAAGGCGACATGGCATCCGCTCTCGTTTCCAGCCAATTTGACATTCAAAATCTTAAATGATGTAAATGATGCTCCTTCCCTTCTGAGCACTGCCGTGCGCCTAAAGATTGGTCTTCCTCCAAACATGGGGTATCGGTGTACTCAGGAGAAATTGCACAACAAATATTGTGATTCATTTTCTCCTGATACCCTTGACAAAATAAAAAGAATTGTGTCCAAAGAAAAATTTTGGGGAAAAAAGTTAAATGTTCATGTTTTCCTTCCATATTGCTTCAATTCTTGTGAAGTACCTAAAGGGTTAATAAACTTCTTGAATGTGGTTTTGAACACCTTGAGGGGTGCAGTTTTTAGAATGTTGTCATTTTGGGTATTTTCTGTTATATTGACCCCCCCAAACTCACTTCAAATGTGAGGTGGTCCCTAAAAAAATGGTTTTGTAAATTTTGTTGGAAAAATGAGAAATCGCTGGTCAAATTTTAACCCTTATAACTTCCTAACAAAAAAAATTTGGTTCCAAAATTGTTCTGATGTAAAGTAGACATGTGGGAAATGTTACTTGTTAAGCATTTTTTGTGACATACTGTATCTCTCTGATTTAAGGGAATAAAAATTAAAAGTTTGAAAATTGCAAAATTTTAAACATTTTCGCCATATTTCCGTTTTTTTCATAAATAAACGCAAGTCATATCGAAGAAATTTTACCACTAACATGAAGTACAATATGTCACAAAAAAACATTCTCAGAATCAGTGGGATCTGTTGAAGTGTTCCAGAGTTATAACCTCATAAAGTGACAGTGGTCCGATTTCAAAATTAAGGCCTGGTCATTAACCTACAAAGTGGCTTGGTCCCTAAGGGGTTAAATGGGATTTGTGGACATTGTACTAAGACCCAGAGTGGAGGGAGAGATCACCCCACTACTATCCTACAGACCTCTCAAAAAATAAAAGCCCATGTTGGGTCTTCTTATATCTGACTGTGTCAAATAGTTTGACCAAATTCACAATCTCTTATATTTTTCATTGTAGCCACAGCTTTGGCCGTAATCACAATGCTCATCGGTGGGTTAAGTATGCATCTATGTGCATCCTGGGGGACACATAACGAGCCTCGTATATGATCCCCCTCACTGTCCCACAGTATAGAGGTTTCCATGCTGTACACAAAGTACCATGGGGTCTTTTGAATATTGGAGCACAGCAGAGTTTTTTGTTTGCTTTTTAAGCAATTTTTATTACTGCACAAATTGGTATGGCTGCCATACCACACATACTGTTCTCTAGCTAGGATCGCCTCTAAGAAGTAACTACTCCCCTAGTGAGCTGCTAGTACGCACAGATCAGAGCTGCATGGCCCAGGGACTGTGCAGCATGTAAACTCCATCCTGTCATGGGAGATGATGGGTGGAGATTGGAGAAGGCGCTGGGATGATGTCACCGCCACGCGACCTGAGGGGGCAGAGACTGGGAAAGAAGAAAGTGAAACAGACCATCTCCTCATGTGATCAGTGTTCTGTCTGACCTGGGGAATGCTGGGAGACAATTGTAGTTCTAGTTAGTATATATCCAACCTGTAATATCACTGTCACATAGACTGCGCAAGCTGGAAATTGTAGTTCTCCTTATACCTCCTCCCTCCCTGTAATGTAATTTTCTCTAATACCACATAACAGCCTGGGCATGCTGGAACCTGTTGTTCTGGTATTACCTTCCTGTAATATTCTCGGACATCCCATAGCCGCGTGGACATGCTGGATTTTTTAGTTTGCTCCCTTTTTTACAGCGGGGGGTGGGAGTAGGTAGGAGTGGGGGCAGTTTGGATATGTACCCAAGGGTTGGGGCTAAGCTAAGATTTTCCAGCACCAAGGCCACATTTATATATACTCCATTAACCTCTCACCATCCTACATCACTATGTCTGTGCAGATTAACCCCTTCTCTGCTACAGACCACCATCTTTATTAACTCCTTCTGTTAGTCCAGCAGGAATGTGGTCATTAACCCTGTCACTACCCATTTAAGGAACGCCGACACGGAAAATCCAGCAGCAATTCTGCAGTGGAAAACATTCAGAAAAATGTGCACCATTTGATGTAGATTTATTGAGGGTTTCTTGTGCAGAAAAAGTGAAATATTTTGCCTTGTCGACGAAGCCCAAACATCTTGCAACTCTTTTTGCTCTTAAGCCTCTCAGGGCAGATGTCGAGCGGCTCGTGAGCTCAGATACCTCCTAGATGAGCACAAAATGTGCCAGAATGAGTAATGAAACCAAGAAGCTTTATTTCTTGCCACCTCCGTCTGAATGGAATCTTCGGGCAGCCATATTGTTCTGACTCCGGATGTGTAAATGCTGTGCCCACCATCGTTTGTAGCTGTTACAACAAGGGTACCTCACTGGCATATTCAGCCATGCTGAGACGTCGAGGAGACAGCCCACAGGAGGAGAATGCCACCAAAACAAAGAAAAAGACAATTCTAAGATACTGTTGGCGGTTACGAGTTAATTTTACATAATTATTCCACAATGATTTATATTACTTGTAACTGCAACTTATACAAGGCTATTGCTTTCAACTTGGTATCTGTAGTTCTCTTTTCACTTTAATTAGTGCACAAATTATGCATTACTGCAATCTAAAAAATAATACTCTGGAGTGCAGAGCAGATTGACTTTTGCAGTTTTTAAGTGAAATGTTTTGATTATTACTTACGCGAGATACTAATCTGTACTTACGTTTGTGTTCTTGGATATGTTCCAAAAAATTTAGGATGTGGTTGTGGAACAGCACAAATTCATTGTTTGATGCTTAATTCTAAGAGTTGTCTGTTATTGTAGGAAAGAATTCCCGGTTTTGGATTTCTCTGCAGTTTGTTATCTAATATTTAGGACAGGGACTGCCGCAAGCGCAGACAATATATGGAACATATTGGAGCTATAAACGCAATGTCGGAAATCGGAAATACACTAATCTCAAAACAATCCATTTAATGGGAATCGCCACCTTTCTTTTAACAACTTGCTAGGAAATTGCTCCCATTATGGCTTGTACTATATGTGATACACATATGGAAATTTGCTTTATAGATGTTATCCACGACTTGCTGTAGATACTGATGACTTATCCGCCCCCCACGATCAGCTGTTACCAAATTCCAAAACCACTGGAAGTTCACAACTTAATGAGCAGAAACCTCACAGATTCTTACACTGGATAGTGACCATTTTCAGGTAATGCAGCTCCAATCAGGCCCTTCATGAACAAGTCATCAATATCTTAGACCCGGATTACCCTTATACCATCACATTCTGTTGTCAGTACCTAGTGATGATGGTGGACATGGAGTGTCCCATCTCTTTTAAAAAAATTAAAATTTAGATTTTTAGAAGGAAAACAGTAACAATGCAGTGACATGACAAAAATCTGCATAACTAATCATATGCAAAATAGTTGCGAGTGAAATTTATGCATGAGATAGCCAAGATGATTGTCTAGAAAATGATGGTAGTATCACGATCAGAGCATTAGAGGATGGTGAGATATCGAGCCTGAAAGTCAAAAGTTCTAAACATTGTCAGCATTCTGCTCGTCACTGTATTTGTCAGTGAAAAACACTGACGGCGCACTTACGTAAAAACAGCCCTATGTCTGAGACCGATCTCTTGTGGTTCAGCTACGCCTTTTAAACCTTATTAATATACAGATTTTTTTTCCAGATTACACGTTAAAGCTGCTGTTACTATAAGAAATTCATAAAGAGAATGATTGATATCTTCATATTTGCAGTAGGCATCCTAACCTCAGTGTGACAGGGTAAAATGTTTTATGGGCCAATTTACAAGCCACAGATATCTGTCGCTACTGGAAAAGACAAGTGCTGACATAAGTGGTATCCTAATTGGTTTAGGGATACTAGTTCACCCTTCTGTGGATCGGTACAGGTCCCAGCAGTCAGAGCCACATCAATCAACAAATTGTTAGCTATCCTGTGGATATGTGATGACTTATTTTCACCACACAACCCCTTTAAATCCTTATCAACATATGATGTACTAGGTTATCTTAAGATGGCTCCTTGTCTTTCTTTGTCCCTGTCTCAGGAACAACTGGGCCCGCATATTTCCCCACAGATGACTGTGCTGTTCAGCCATCATCTGCTTTTAACAGCTGCAAGTGCACTGTAGCTTCTTCTGTGGATGTTGTGTCACTGTCAATCTGTGCCAGGTGCGTACTGTTCTAACTGCCATCGGCAATCCTGCGATGTGATCACGGGGTGCCGATTGGTTGTCAAGATGGCCATGGATCTTATGAAGATCCATGCCTGTCATAACGGTACTAGTGTTCAAAGGAGATCGCAATTTTTTTCTATACACAACAATAATGTGTATAACCGGGCCCCATTTATTGGCAGCTTTCTGTCAATCAGTGGGGGGGTAGGACCAGGAGGCACAAGACATCTAGTCCTTTAGTTATAGTAGTGATAATCTCCTTGTCATGGGGTTACCGCAACAGAGGAGCCAGAAGACTGCGGCGTCTGATTCCTCATGCTCCTGAGCTGAGAAGCTCTTCTCGTTCTTTTTAATGGTGTTTATTTGTTTTGGCAAAACAGAGGTTAATCAGCCATGTTGGAATCTCTGAGCTCTCAGCTAAGCTCAGTTAGCCACTCACATTCTCTTTATAATCTGGGTGCTGATTCAAACCAACTTCAGAACTAGCTTTTGCTGCATGCCTTAGGAGGAGAGGTGTTCATATGAGAAGGATTTTTGGAGGTGTTATCTGTGACTTTTGCGTGGTGTGGTAATTCCCTTCCCTCCTCTACTTTGTTTTTTTTCTCCATCCTCGACTCCCTGGTGCATTTTTCTGTTATATGCAAGTGAATATTTTTATGCTTGGTGGTTACCCTTGTTTGTCGAGTTGGTGTACTGTGGTGCATCCCTCTTCTCTGGGTGGAGGAAGAGAACAGACAGAGGGCTAACTCAGGATATAAGGCAAGGGTGGCGGCCCCAGCATCTTCACCTTCAGAAGCATCCCGGGGAATAGGGCAAGCTAGGGTGCCCCCTAGTGTTAGTGACAGGGAAGGAGTTCCGGGTCACCCCGACAGCTGAGTTGTGACACTCCTACTAATGAAACACTGATTTTATTGAAACAGCAACACAATCCAGCAAGTGAGATATAGTTGCAATCGGGGTCTCTCCAATACATCATGCTCCTCTCAGATTACATGACATAGATTACATAGCAAAAATCTGCTGACATACTCCATTTAATTAAAAAAAGCTATGCATGTTTGGTATCGCCACAAACATTCTGACCTAGAGAATCTGATTTCTAGGTAATTTGTATCTTAGAATAAAACATATCCCCCCAAAAAATTGTAATTTTGCCACACCACATAATAAAATGGACGGTGTTATTCAAAAGTACAACTGTACAAATCGTCCTAAAAAAAAAAAGGCCTCATGCATCTATGCTGATGGAAAAATATAAGTTATGGTTGTTTCCATTTTTCATCATTTGCATATCATTAATGTGTCCATACATCCTGTGATTTCTATAATTTCACAATTTTCCCTTCTTGGTGTTGTAACTTCAGTGTTGAGGAATGGACATACTTTGATGCAGGTTTAATAATAAACACTTAATAATTGCACTAGGGCACATATGTAAAACTCTGGCCTGCAGGGTGAGTATATTTGGCCCACGACTCTAGACAGGTCCCTCAAGTACAGTGGGGCAAAAAAGTATTTAGTCAGTCAGCAATAGTGCAAGTTCCACCACTTAAAAAGATGAAAGGCGTCTGTAATTTACATCATAAGTAGACCTCAACTATGGGAGACAAACTGAGAAAAAAAATCCAGAAAATCACATTGTCTGGTTTTTTTTCATTTTATTTGCATATTATGGTGGAAAATAAGTATTTGGTCAGAAACAAAATTTCATCTCAATACTTTGTGATATATCCTTTGTTGGCAATGACAGAGGTCAAACGTTTTCTGTAAGTCTTCACAAGGTTGCCAAACACTGTTGTTGGTATGTTGGCCCATTCCTCCATGCAGATCTCCTCTAGAGCAGTGATGTTTTTGGCTTTTCACTTGGCAACATGGACTTTCAACTCCCTCCAAAGGTTTTCTATAGGGTTGAGATCTGGAGACTGGCTAGGCTACTCCAGGACCTTGAAATGCTTCTTACGAAGCCACTCCTTCGTTGCCCTGGCGGTGTGCTTTGGATCATTGTCATGTTGAAAGACCCAGCCACGTTTCATCTTCAATGCCCTTGCTGATGGAAGGAGGTTTGCACTCAAAATCTCACGATACATGGCCCCATTCATTCTTTCATGTACCCGGATCAGTCGTCCTGGCCCCTTTGCAGAGAAACAGCCCCAAAGCATGATGTTTCCACCACCATGCTTTACAGTAGGTATGGTGTTTGATGGATGCAACTCAGTATTCTTTTTCCTCCAAACACGACAAGTTGTGTTTCTACCAAACAGTTCCAGTTTGGTTTCAACAGACCATAGGACATTCTCCCAAAACTCCTCTGGATCATCCAAATGCTCTCTAGCAAACTTCAGACGGGCCCGGACATGTACAGGCTTAAGAAGTGGGACACGTCTGGCACTGCAGGATCTGAGTCCATGGTGGCGTAGTGTGTTACTTATGGTAGGCCTTGTTACATTGGTCCCAGCTCTCTGCAGTTCATTCACTAGGTCCCCCCGCGTGGTTCTGGGATTTTTGCTCACCGTTCTTGTGATCATTCTGACCCCACGGGGTGGGATTTTGCGTGGAGCACCAGATCAAGGGAGATTATCAGTGGTCTTGTATGTCTTCCATTTTCTAATTATTGCTCCCACAGTTGATTTCTTCACTCCAAGCTGGTTGGCTATTGCAGATTCAGTCTTCCCAGCCTGGTGCAGGGCTACAATTTTGTTTCTGGTGTCCTTTGACAGCTCTTTGGTCTTCACCATAGTGGAGTTTGGAGTCAGACTGTTTGAGGGTGTGCACAGGTGTCTTTTTATACTGATAACAAGTTTAAACAGGTGCCATTACTACAGGTAATGAGTGGAGGAAAGAGGAGACTCTTAAAGAAGAAGTTACAGGTCTGTGAGAGCCAGAAATCTTGATTGCTTGTTTCTGACCAAATACTTATTTTCCACCATAATATGCAAATAAAATGATAAAAAAACAGACAATGTGATTTTCTGGATTTTTTTTTCTCAGTTTGTCTCCGATAGTTGAGGTCTACCTATGATGTAAATTACAGACGCCTCTCATCTTTTTAAGTGGTGGAACTTGCACTATTGCTGACTGACTAAATACTTTTTTGCCCCACTGTATATGTGGCCTGCGACGCCTAGATATCGATACAGTTGAAAGCAATGATGGAGGGAGTGTTAGCTGACGCGCTGTTTCATTATAGCGCACTCACTGTACCAAGATGTCCAGAGAATCTTAAGACAACATGAAGAGACCGCAGCATTGGGGAACGGGCAGAAGTGAGTAAGGAAGGAAGGAAGTGAGGAAGGAAGGAAGGAAGGACGAAAAGAAGGAAGAATAGGAAGCATTTAAGGAAACCAGGATGGATGAACACAGAACTTAAGCACATGCTAAAAAGGAAGCAAAAAATGTTTATAAAATGGAAAGAAGGAGGCATATCTAAAGAAGAATATAATGCTGTCTGCAGAACCTGCAAGGCACAAATCAGATTATCTAAAGCTGAAAATGAATTGAGGCTTGCAAGAGATGTCAAAAGCAATAATAAAGGATTTTGGGGATATGTCAAAAGTAAAAGAAAAGTCAAAGATGCTATAGGATTTTTACAGGATGAAAATGATGAAATGGTAAGACAGGATGTTGAGAAGGCTGAACTTTTAAATTCCTATTTTGCATCTGTTTTCTCTCAGAAAGGAAATGTAACATCAACTGTTATTCACTGTCCTATTAAGGGAATAGAAGAATCCAGGATATCTATAAACAGAAAGATAGTGAGGAAACACTTAGCTAACCTAAATGTATTCAAGTCTCCAGGTCCAGATGAATTACACCCCAGAGTACTGAAGGAGCTAGCAGAAGAAATTTTTGAACCCCTCTCCATAATCTTTGAAAATTCTTGGAGAACAGGAGAAGTGCCAGAAGACTGGAGAAGAGCAAATGTTGTTCCTATCTTCAAAAAGGGGAAGAAGGTGGACCCAGGCAACTATAGGCCGGTGAGTCTGACTTCTATACCAGGAAAGATCTTTGAACAAATTATTAAACAACATGTATGTCAATACCTGGATAAGAATGAAGTGATTAAACAGAGTCAGCATGGGTTTGTAACTAATAAGTCATGTCAGACTAATTTAATTTCCTTCTATGATGGTATTACTGATTGGGTGGATCAAGGAAATGCTGTAGATATAGTATATCTTGACTTCAGCAAAGCATTTGACAAAGTCTCTCATACAATCCTTATTGAAAAAATGACTAAGTATGGAATGGACAAGGCAACTGTTAGGTGGATTCATAACTGGCTTAGTGATCGGACCCAAAGAGTGGTCGTAAATGGCTGCACATCCAGTTGGAAGAATGTCTCAAGTGGGGTACCACAGGGCTCTGTCCTGGGCCCTGTATTGTTCAACATCTTTATCAACGATTTAGATGAAGGAATTGAGGGTAAACTGATTAAATTTGCTGATGACACAAAGCTAGGAGGGATAGCTAATACTAGAGAAGAGAGAGAGAGGATTCAAAAAGATTTAAATAAACTGGAGAAGTGGGCAGCAACTAACAGAATGGTTTTTAACAGGGAGAAATGCAAAGTACTACATCTGGGCAATAAAAATGAAAAAAGCATATATAGAATGGGAGGAATAGGGCTAAGTGACAGCACATGTGAAAAAGACTTGGGTATACTAATAGATCACAGACTGAATATGAGTCAACAGTGTGATGCAGCAGCAAAAAAGGCAAATGCAATTCTAGGATGTATTAACAGAAGCATACAGTCTAGATCACGTGAAGTAATTATTTCCCTCTATTCCTCTTTGGTCAGACCTCATCTGGAATATTGTGTCCAATTTTGGGCACCACATTTTAAAAAAGACATCAACAAACTGGAGCAAGTTCAGAAAAGAGCGACCAGAATGGTGACCGGTCTGCAAACCCTGTCTTATGAGGAAAGGTTGCAGGATTTGGGAATGTTTAGTTTGCAAAAGAGAAGACTGAGAGGAGACTTAATAGCTGTCTACAAATATCTAAAGGGCTGTCACATTGTAGAAGGATCAACTTTATTCTCATTTGCACAAGGAAAGACTAGAAGCAATGGGATGAAGCTGAATGGGAGGAGACACAGATTAGATATTAGAAAAAACTTTTTGACAGTTAGAGTGATCAATGAGTGGAACAGGCTGCCACGAGAAGTGGTGAGTTCTCCTTCAATGGAAGTCTTCAAACAGAGGCTGGACAGACATCTAACTGGGATGATTTAGCGAATCCTGCTTTGAGCAGGGGGTTGGACCAGATGGCCCAGGAGGTCCCTTCCAACTCTACGATTCTATGATTCTATGTTTCATTTTTTAACGTTGGCCCACTATACTGTATGGAGCACTATGCGGGGCCATTATACTGTATGGAGCGCTATGCGGGGTCATTACACTGTATGGAGCACTATGTGGGGCCATTATACTGTGTGGAGCACTATGCGGGGCTCTGTTGTACTGTATGGAGTACTATGTGGGGCCCATTATACTGTATGTTGCACTTTTTGTGGCCATTATAGTGTATGGAGGGCAGTGTGGGGACTACAATTGGAGAAGCACACTGTGCTGGGGACACTTCTTTGTTGGGGAGATTGAAGGAGGGTGTAACCGTAGGGTCATGATCCCATGCATGTAGAGGAATTCGCTGTGGGGGTGTTTTACTGTGTTTGGGGGGCACTTCTGTTTGCATCACACTATATTATCTGTATTATTCAAGGTTTTTTATGCTTTATTACATATTTAAATTAGGCCATTGGACCATATTCTTTTTACTGCTTTTATAATATGTTATGTAATATTACAATATTTTATTCTAATATCTATTAATTAAAATGCACTTTGTTCATGGGAAAACCCCTTTAAGTTTGTTTCCATATGAACAAGTTCATAGTTATTTGATGATGAAGAAACACTTCCTCAATTATTGGCCATTTTTTTCAATAAATATCAAGGATGGCCCGCAACTTTGTCCAGGCTTTTAATTTTGTCTCTGTGAATTTGAGTTTGACATACCTGTACTAGGCTAAATGTTGGAATATGTTTGGTGCAACAACTCCATTCCTGTCTATGAGTGTTTAGTTGATAGATTTGTATGCTGTTTATAAAGCTAGTAAAAAAAAAACTCCCAGAGGTGCACAAAGGGAGATCATGTGACTGTATTTCCTGTTTTCCTGTGTCTGTGTATGGAAGATGAAGCAGCCTGCTGCAGATGCTGCACAGATAGACACACACATGATTTATTCCTGATCTATTGAGCTTATCATATATTGTTCCTGTTTGTTCCTGAATAAAGAAGCTCTGTTGTCACAAGCTTGAAGAGTATCCTGAATAATCTGCTACCAACAGGTTATGGGCCCAGAGTGACACAGAACCCCAGAGTAACAAATCAACAGAAGCCCAAAGCAAAAGCAGCACAGAGCAACAGAGATGTCCACTAGCAGCAATCCTGTCAAGTTCTCAGTGCCAAACTTCACTAACCAGAACTACCAGTCCTGGAAATTCAAGGTGAAGATGCTGCTCATAAGAGAAGGTACATGGAAATTTACTCACGAACAAGTGCCTCATCCATTACCAGATGCTTGGCTAGAGAAGGATCAGAAAGCACAAAGTACGATCTCCCTCAGTGTTGATTATGATCAGATTGTGCATATATGCAAGTGTGCAACTGCAAAGGAGATGTGGGATGAGTTACAGAAAGTGCATGAAAGATCAAATCTCAGCAATAAGCTTTATCTCATGAGAAAGCTGTATCAGTCTAAGCTAAGTGATGGACAGAATATTCAGGGCTATATAAGAAACACCCTAGAGATTGTGGATTGTCTCAGGGGTATTGGAGAAGAAATTAAAGATTTTTATGTTGCTGCACTTCTATTAAGTGGTCTTCCAGAAAGTTATGACACACTCGTGACTGCACTAACTAGCACAAACAGCATTAAAGACACATGATTTCCCTAAATATAAGAGCAGTCTAAGAGAAACTCATGAATGTTTGTCTGTAAAAAGCCCAGCCACCTTGAAGCAGACTGCAGAATTTGGAAAAGCAAGAATGAGTCACCTTAAAAAGCAGAAGTCATCAAAGGGTTAAAACAGCTGTAAAGGAAGGTTCTGCATGTGTTGAAGCTGCATTTAATGCCAGTACAGGCCCATCTGCAAAGCATATATTGTGTATAGATTCTAGTGCAAGCAGTCATATGACAAATAACAAGGATTTCTTCACTGACCTTAATGAAAGTAAGTCAGAAAAGGTCATCTTAGCTAATGGTCACTATATGACTTCAGAAGGAGTAGGAGACGGTTACCTCCACTGTCCAGTTTCATCAGCACAAAGATCCCAATAAAGGATGTTCTCTATGCTCCCAGCCTTGAAAGCAATCGTCTGTCAGTAAAGAAGCTCACGCAAAAGGGGAATGTAGTTACTTTTAGAGATAACAGCTGCATCATCTCAAAGAAGAGTCACACTCTTGCAGAAGGAAAAATCCAAGAAGAACTTTATCAGCTAAAATACAAAGAGAGTATACAGTGCTAGACAAGATCTACATAAGAACTGTATCCATGTATGACACAGACGTCTTGGGCACAGAGACCCAGAGGCAGTAAGGAAGCTAGCTCAACTTGCAAATGGTATTGAAATCAACCAGTGTAGTCAAATGATGAAGTGCACTAGCTGTCTTAAAGGGAAAATGTCCTGAAAATCCTTTTCTAAAATAAGCACCACTAGATCTGCACAGCCACTGGATCTGATACATACAGATGTATGCGGTCCAATGAGTGTTCAAACTCCTAGCAAGAAGAGATATTTTCTCACATTTATTGATGACTACTCCAGATTTATAGTCACCTACCTGCTTCACAGTAGGCATGAAGTTCCACAGAAATTTGAAGAATATCTTGCTGTAGAGTTTAACAAATTTGGAAGAATGCCAAAAGCACTGCATGCAGATAATGGAACTGTATATACAAGTGGTAAGGTGCAAACCATTTTGAAAAAGAATGGAATCGTGTTCCAGACTATTGATGACTACTCCAGATATACAGTCGCCTACCTGCTTCATAGTAAGGATGAAGTTCCACAGAAACTTGAAGAACATCTTGTCATAGTGTTTGACAAGTGTGGAAGAATGCCAAATGCCCTGTGTGCAGATAATGGAACTGAATATACAAGTGGTAAGGCCGGTTTCACATTAGCGCTTTTTAAGCGCACGCACGGCCGGGGGTAGCTCCGCCCCCGAGCCGGCTCTCTGCCCGGCGTGCCCGCCCCTTGCTTGTAGCGCCGCCTCCTAGCGGACAGCGGCGCCTGCGATCGGCGCACCCTATCTTTAGCATAGGGTGCGCAGATCGTGCGCAGGCCGTGCGCTAGTTGCGCTTTGACCTGCGCTGCGCACTTTTGACGGTGCGCCGTGCGCGCCAAAATCCGAAAAGTTCGATTTTGGCTCGCACGGCGCACCGTCAAAAGTGCGCAGCGCAGGTCAAAGCGCAACTAGCGCACGGCCTGCGCACGATCTGCGCACCCTATGCTAAAGATAGGGTGCGCCGATCGCAGGCGCCGCTGTCCGCTAGGAGGCGGCGCTACAAGCAAGGGGCGGGCACGCCGGGCAGAGAGCCGGCTCGGGGGCGGAGCTACCCCCGGCCGTGCGTGCGCTTAAAAAGCGCTAATGTGAAACCGGCCTTAGGTGCAAACCATTTTGTAAAAGGATGGAATCATGTTCCAGACTACCATTCAATACAACCCAGAGCAAAATGGCATTGCAGAGAGAGAGAACCGTACTCTCTGTGAAATTGGAAGAAGTATGTTGTTTGATACGAATTTACCTACAACGTATTGGGGAGAAGCCATCATGACAGCTTGCTAGCTTCAAAACAGAGTGTCACGTAAAGCCACAAATAAAACTCTATATGAGCAATGGAACTGCGAGAAGCCTAACCTGAAGCATCTCAGGATATTTGGAAGCAAAACGTTTATGTATGTTCCAAAAGAAAAAAGTTCCAAGTGGGAATCATACGCAAAGCAAGGAGTCCTGGTGGGTTATAGCGAAACTCAAAATGGATACAGAATCCTCCACCCAGAGACCAACACAGTAACAATCAGCAGAGATGTAATGATTGATGGAAACTCTGTATCGTTCATATTCCATGAAGTTACACCAGTTATTCAACCTAAGAAGCAAGAACAAGAATCTCAATCATCAAACCCAGACACCGAAAAGGAAAACACTGAAGCGTGGATAAACTCTGAGGCCATCAAGGAAGACACAGAAGAACCAAGTCAACCTCTGGTCAGGAGATCAGAAAGGCAAAACAAAGGTATCCCAGCTAGATGCTTTTCTTATATGTTAATCAAACTCCCAATACAACTATAGGTAATATCAATAAATATATTATTATATTAAAGCACATAAAATAAGACAAAATAATGTCACATATCCAGCATCATATCAATTTTTAATCCCTCTTGCTATAAATATAATCATAAGCTAGCATAATTATAATGACGCTTTTTATATCAAGGGACCAGCCCTAAATCACACCCATTAAGGATGCCAGTAAGGAGAAATTTTTTTTTTTTTCAATGCTGAGAAAAAAGTGCTTTAGTGCTTACTAGAGTTGAGCGACTTTAGTCGGATCGGGTTTCATGAAACAAAATTTGTTTCAGATGAAACTGGTCCGACTAGGGCAAAAAAAGTCGGAGTTTCATCCGAAACCCCACCTCAATGCAAGTCAATGGGAAATAAAAGTCGGCATTGAGCGGATGAATGTCACTCGCTCAATGCCGACTTTTATTTCCCATTGACTTGCATTGGGGTCGGGTTTCGGACGAAACTCCGACTTTTTTTGCCCTAGTCGGACCAGTTTCATCTGAAACGAATTTTGTTTCATGAAACCCGATCCGACTAAAGTCGCTCAACTCTAGTGCTTACCCATTAGTATGGTGCTCAAGTGCCCGGGAGCCACGTACCACTCCAGATGCGCGTTTCGCTTTAGCTTTCTCAAAAGGGAATGATCAGGAGTTTCCTTGTCTGCATTTTATAATTAACTAAATTATGTGGCGTGCTCTCAGTGCGCATGCGCTCCGACGTCATCGCTGGAGGAAGTTACACAGAGTGCGCACGTCATGGGGAAATCCCCAAATATCTTCACTGGACATGCGCTCTGGGACTATGAAGCCAAAGACACGGTGCCCCTCCAGAATATAATATAATATATAACTACAAGTAAGAAAAAGTGATGTGCAATTATTATTTGAATTTTAGAATATAAAGTGCAAAAAATGTATACATAACAATATAAGTGTAAAATAATATGCTATGCACATACTGTATATAAAATAGATATAATGTGATAATACATATTTGCAAAGATTCACATATACTGGCACAGAAAGCACCTATCCCAAGCTTTCCAACAACTGCAAGTAGCAAACAACTTATGTTTTCTCTTCTCATAAGGGATACCTTCATATATCCATTGTAATACATAGGAATCCACAGAAATCAATGCATATTAATTACGGAAAAAAATACAGGGAAAAACAGAAAGCCTCACCGTGTCAATGTGCCTGGTAGCCTTGAATTTGCCAGCAGCGATCCAAAAAAATTCCATCTGATCTTCGGATCACAATGAGAGGAAAAAAAAGTTGTGGGATCACACAGCTGAATAATAAAAAACAATTCTTCTTTATTTCACATCATCATAAAAATGTGTAGATACAGTGGGGCAAAAAAGTATTTAGTCAGTCAGCAATAGTGCAAGTTCCACCACTTAAAAAGATGAGAGGCGTCTGTAATTTACATCATAGGTAGACCTCAACTATGGGAGACAAACTGAGAAAAAAAAATCCAGAAAATCACATTGTCTGTTTTTTTTCATTTTATTTGCATATTATGGTGGAAAATAAGTATTTGGTCAGAAACAAGCAATCAAGATTTCTGGCTCTCACAGACCTGTAACTTCTTCTTTAAGAGTCTCCTCTTTCCTCCACTCATTACCTGTAGTAATGGCACCTGTTTAAACTTGTTATCAGTATAAAAAGACACCTGTGCACACCCTCAAACAGTCTGACTCCAAACTCCACTATGGAGACCAAAGAGCTGTCAAAGGACACCAGAAACAAAATTGTAGCCCTGCACCAGGCTGGGAAGACTGAATCTGCAATAGCCAACCAGCTTGGAGTGAAGAAATCAACTGTGGGAGCAATAATTAGAAAATGGAAGACATACAAGACCACTGATAATCTCCCTCGATCTGGTGCTCCACGCAAAATCCCACCCCGTGGGGTCAGAATGATCACAAGAACGGTGAGCAAAAATCCCAGAACCACGCGGGGGGACCTAGTGAATGAACTGCAGAGAGCTGGGACCAATGTAACAAGGCCTACCATAAGTAACACACTATGCCACCATGGACTCAGATCCTGCAGTGCCAGACGTGTCCCACTGCTTAAGCCTGTACATGTCCGGGCCCGTCTGAAGTTTGCTAGAGAGCATTTGGATGATCCAGAGGAGTTTTGGGAGAATGTCCTATGGTCTGTTGAAACCAAACTGGAACTGTTTGGTAGAAACACAACTTGTCGTGTTTGGAGGAAAAAGAATACTGAGTTGCATCCATCAAACACCATACCTACTGTAAAGCATGGTGGTGGAAACATCATGCTTTGGGGCTGTTTCTCTGCAAAGGGGCCAGGACGACTGATCCGGGTACATGAAAGAATGAATGGGGCCATGTATCGTGAGATTTTGAGTGCAAACCTCCTTCCATCAGCAAGGGCATTGATGATGAAACGTGGCTGGGTCTTTCAACATGACAATGATCCAAAGCACACCGCCAGGGCAACGAAGGAGTGGCTTCGTAAGAAGCATTTCAAGGTCCTGGAGTGGCCTAGCCAGTCTCCAGATCTCAACCCTATAGAAAACCTTTGGAGGGAGTTGAAAGTCCGTGTTGCCAAGCGAAAAGCCAAAAACATCACTGCTCTAGAGGAGATCTGCATGGAGGAATGGGCCAACATACCAACAACAGTGTGTGGCAACCTTGTGAAGACCTACAGAAAACGTTTGACCTCTGTCATTGCCAACAAAGGATATATCACAAAGTATTGAGATGAAATTTTGTTTCTGACGAAATACTTATTTTCCACCATAATATGCAAATAAAATGAAAAAAAAAACAGACAATGTGATTTTCTGGATTTTTTTTTCTCAGTTTGTCTCCCATAGTTGAGGTCTACCTATGATGTAAATTACAGACGCCTCTCATCTTTTTAAGTGGTGGAACTTGCACTATTGCTGACTGACTAAATACTTTTTTGCCCCACTGTATATCCACAAACAGGTAAAAGCAGACTGTTTTTATCTATTTGTGGATATATCTACACGTTTTTATGATGGTGTGAAATAAAGAATTGTTTTTTATTATTCAGCTGTGTGATCCCACAACTTTTTTTTCCTATCAGTGCATATTAATTGTTTTTTAGTCTTTTCCACCTCCATCCTTCAGTTCCCAACCAACTTATATAGCCAAAAAAATGCCGGATATAGGGAAACCCTAAATCTACGGGTACAAAGATTAGATAAAAAAAGGGAGAAAAACAGACAATAAAAATAATGAATATAAACAAATAAACCACCAAAAAATAAAATAAAAAGAAAATTAATAAAATAATAAAATCTCATCCAAGACCTATGCAACACAAGGAGAGGAACGAGATGGAGCAAAAGGTCCTCATAAAGGAGCAAAGCTCAATTTTTTCATTTAACCCAATAGGGGTCATAGAGTCTAAGTCCACAATCCACTGACACTCAGTTTGCACTAACACGTGTTTAACATTTCCACCTCTACTGCCGCAATGCACCTGATCAATCCCAATGACCCGTAAACCCATATGATCACCACTGTGCATCATACGGAAATGTTTTGGGAGTGTTTTGAGGGTACCCATATCCCTCAATTTTTTTGAGCATTGATAATATCCCTCACATGTTCTTTTACTTGAATGCGGAGTTGGCGTAAAGTCAACCCCACATACATCTTGGAGCAAGGACATGTGGCCAGATAGATGATGTATGTATTACTACAACTTAAACGATGTCGAATCAGAAATGTTTTTCTCCCATTAGATGACATGAACTGTGTACCTCTAATCAGATTTTTTTGAGCACAAGCCAGAGAATCCCCACTGGGATAACATCCCCATGTTGGATGTCTATTATTTGGGTTCAGAGGGTTAACAGTTTTTGACACATAGTGGCTCTTAACCAATAGGTCCTTAATACTTTTGCCATGTTTTGCTACAAATTGTGGTCTGTCTGGAATGTTTCGAGCCAAAACAGAATTTGTCAAAAGTACTGACTAATATTTACCAATTATTTATTGCATCCACCTCCAATAACAATTGTAGGTGGAAATATATATCGAACATTGAAATCAGAAGTTGTTTTTTTCTCTGTCTTAAACAATAATTGATGTCGTTCAGTTTTCTTGGCTCTCACATATCCATTTTTTATACAGCAATTGCTGTAATCCGCGTGACTTGAACCTATCTCTCAAATCCTCTGACTGTGCTTCAAACTTATGGTCTGAGCAGATCCGCTTCATCCTGAGGAACTGTCCAACTGGGATGGCTTTAATGGTATGTGGGGTGTGGGAGGATGATGCATGCAGAAAAGAATTTACAGATGTCATCTATATACCTATGCTAACACTGCACCCAGTCAATGTGAGGGACCCCATCCTGATGAAAAAGGGATCTTCCCCAGTAACCAAGGAACAGGTTGGCATAGGCTGGGGCACAAGCGGCCCCCATGGCAGTACTACATTTTTGTAAATTGTATTTATCTTTAAAGACAAATACATTATGGGTCAACACAAACTGCAAGAGCCCAATCACAAAGTCACACAGCTCACCATCCCAGTTGCTATTCCTCAGGAAGAAGCGGACCGCTCTCATGCCATCATCATGGGAGATACAAGTATATAATGATTCAACATCAGCTGTCACTAGCCACATGTCCTGCTCCAAGATCACCCCCTCCATATTATTATTATTATTTATTATTATTATAGCGCCATTTTTTCCATGGTGCGTTACATGTGAGGAGGGGTATATATAATACATACAAGTACAGTAATCTTAAACAATACAAGTCACAACTGGTACAGAATGAGAGAGGACCCTGCCCACGAGGGCTCACAATCTACAAAGTAAGCATATCAGTGGTATCGTGTATATGAAGGCAGTGTCTCCACCATTGATTTTAAATAAAAATCAACAGACATACAGGCATGGTCACAAAGACTATCAATGCCTGAGACAATTGGCCTTCCAGGAGGATTTGCAGAGTCTTTATGAATTTTTGGTAAAAGGTAGAGGGTTGGAATTTTTGGAAACTCCAACCTTAATACATCAAATACATTTTTATTTATGATTCACAGATCTAAAGTATTTCTTATATGGTCAGAACACTTCCAGAACCAGAGCCACAGTTATGGCAAGAGATGAAAAAACTGCCTGTTCACGAGAAGCAACAGTGGATAAATGCCGCTAATGAAGAGATGGAGTCCCTTCACCAACTCCAGACATGGGAGCTTACTGACCTACCACAAGGAAAAAGAGCTATCGGATGTAAGTGGGTCTTCAAAAACAAATATGACTCAGAAGGTAAAGTTTGGTCGCAAAAGGGTACTCGCAAAAGTATGGTGAAAATTATGAAGCTACATTTTCTCCAGTTGTGAAGCAAACCACATTCAGAACTTTAATGGCTGTTGCTACAGTTCATCAAATGACAGTGAGACATTTTGACATCAAAACAGCCTTCCTACATGGTGACATTGAAGAAGAGTTGTACATGAGCCAACCCAAGGGATATATTAAAAAGGGTGAAGAACACCTTGTTTGTAAAATGCAAAAATCTCTCTATGGACTTAAGCAGCCAGCAAAAGCTTGGAACTCAAAAATGACCAAAGTTTTGATGGATGAAGGATTTAAAAGATCTCAAGCTGATTCATGTTTGTATACGAAAAATGTAGCGAAGGAGTGGATGTATGTTTTCCTATATGTAGATGATGTAATCATGTGTCATCAAGATGAAAGAGGAATTGCAAAGCTAGGTGAAATTCTCAACCAGCACTTTGAGACTAAGGACCTTGGAAATGTGACATATTATTTGGGAATCAAATCCAGAGAGAGGAAGATGGGAGTTTTCTTAGCAACCAAAGTTCTAACATTTTCGCAATACTAAACCAGTTTGGAATATCAGAAACCAAAGGTGAGTCAACACCAATAGATCCATCCTAATTAAAGTAGGTGGGAGAAGATCTGCTACTCAGCAATGAGAGTTACAGACAAGCAGTGGGGGCGCTTCTGTACATAGCAACCACAACTCGTCTGGATATCACAGCCACAGTTGGAATTCTCAGCCGACATGTAAGCAAGCCATGCCAAAGAGACTGGAATGCAATTAAGAGAATTCTTCAATATCTTAAAGAAACTCAAAGGATAAATCTTAAGATATCTGCATCAGGAGATCTCACTCTCAGAGGTTATGTGGATGCAGATTGGGCTGGAGATTCAAGTGATCAGAAATCAACAAGAGGTTACTTGTTCAAGTTAGGAGAAAATTCAGTTTCTTGGACCAGCAGAAAACAAGTGTCAGTCGCATTGCAGCGCTGGGGTCCTGGGTTCAAATCCCACCAAGTACAACATCTGCGAGGAGTTTGTATGTTCTCCCTGTGCTGGCGTGGGTTTCCTCTGCGTTCTCTGGTTTCCTCCCAGATTCCAAAGACATACTGATAGTGATTCTAGATTGTGAGCCCCAATGGGGACAGTGCTGATTATTTAAAGCGCTGTGGAATTAATGGCACTATATAAGTGAGTAAAATAAAATAATCTACAGAAGCATAATATATGTCTGCTGCTTATGCAAGTAAAGAAGTAATTTGGTTGAAATAACTTTTGGAAGATTTTGTGAGATCTATGAGGAAAACCAAGGATGCATTAAACTTGCCAGCAGTGAGAAGATTAGTGCAAGGACTAAGCACACTGATGTAAAACATCACCACTTACGTGACTCAGTGGAACGTGGTGTACTCTAGTTGTTTATTGCTAGTCTGATGATAGCTGATGGTTTGACAAGAGCCAAGTTTGTGCACTTCAGAATCGCATTGGGACTAACATGATAAGTAGTTGTTGAGTGGGGGTGTTGGAATATGTTGGGTGCAACAATTCCATTCCTGTCTCAGTATTTAGTTGATAGATCTGTATGCTGTTGATAAAGTTAGAAAAACTAAACTCGCAGATGCTCACAAGGAGAGCATGTGACTGTATTTTCCTGTTTTCCTGTGTCTGTGTATGAGAGAAGCAGCCTGCTGTAGATGCCGCACAGAGACACACAAATGATTTATTCCTGATCTATTAAGCTTATCATATATTGTTCCTGTTTGTCCCTGAATAAAGAAGCACTGTTGTCACATGCTTGGAGAGTATCCTGAATAATCCGCTGCCAACACTAGGACAGTGTAATCAAAATTTCTTTCACACAGTGGATAGAGAATAGCTTGTTGATGCTTGGGGTCTGACCACTCGAAGTATGCATGATCCATCCCCACGCCACTCACTGTCTATGGGTATGCTAGAGAAATCTGAGCATGGTAATGAGCCGCTTCGAGGAGTCTCATTGACAAGGAATGGAGCAAGTCTGAGCATGTGCTCTTCCAGTCTATTCAAGATGGTTACAAAGCCCTGTTCTTGAGGTTTCTAAAGAGCCCCATTCTTGAGGTCACTGAGGTGTTCCAATGGTTGGACCAACAGCAACCAAACATAGTACTAACATGAGTCTAGTAGTACTATTGATGTATATATTATAGCAATATTATGTAGGTGTATGATGGTGTTATATAGGTATACAATGGCAGTACTAGTCGTGTATGGTGTGTTATCTTATATATAAATCTTTACAAGCTCTGTTATGATTTTAGGAAAGAATAGGTGACAGACAAAAGGTGAAAAACAATTTGACATCACTGTCCAGTAAATTATTAGAGCAAAAGATGAATGAATGCCAAGAACTAAGCTTTAAAGTCTTATGTACATAAAAAGTGATGATAACTAGCAATACAAAAAAAGAGACCCTTACAGTAATATTGTAATTCTTTGAAATTCTGACATCATATAACTGTATTGTCCACTTTTGAGTTGGAAAATGTTGGTGAAAATAGTCTGAAATACTGGCTTTTTCAGTAGTCAGGATTTCTCCTAAAATATACCCAGATAAACATGGAAACCAAGACAACTGCATGACAAACTTTTACAGCAGCAATGTCTCGCAGCTGCGCTATTCCCAAACTTCAGAGTAAATGCTGAGTTGCATAAATAAATCTAATAATATAAGCCTAAACTTGAAGGATTAAAGACAACTGTAGACATTAAATAAACACTCCAATCAAAGTTTTTATCCTCTTAATATATTGCAATCATCATAGAATGTTAGAGTTGGAAGGGACCTGAATGGTCATCGTGTCCAACCCTCTGCTCAGTGCAGGATTCACTAAACCATCTCAGACATGTCTGTCCAGCCTCTGTTTGAAGGCTTCCATTGAAGGAGAACTTACCACCTCTCTTGGCAGCCTGTTCCACTCATTAATCACCCTCACTGTCAAAGTTTTTTCTAATATCTAATCTGCACCTTATTCCCTTTCTGTTTCATTCCATTGCTTCCAGTCTTTCAATGAACAAATGAGAATACTGATGATCACTGTGACATCCCTTCAGATATTTGTAGACCACTATTAAGTTTCCTCTTAGCCTTCGTTTTTGCAAGCAAAACATTCCCAGATCCTCTAACCGTTCCTCGTAGAACATAATTTGCAGTCTGCTCACTATCCTGATTGCTCGTCTCTGACACTTGCTCCAGTTTTTCAATGTCATGTTTTAAAATGTGGTGCCCAGAACTGGATCCAGTATTCCAGATGAGGCCTGACCAAGGAAGAGTAGAAGGGGAAAGCAGCTTTTATCAATGGGATTCAATCTCCGGTACCCCACCAATCAGAACAGTAAAAGATCCATGCATCTCATGATCATGCTATGATGTTCACCAGATCAATGACTACTAGCCTTATCAGATAACCAAAATTCCTACAATAGATTTGGCCTGTGATCACCTATCTTGTTGGGTATTGATGCCGATATATATTTACCAGCAGTCCTGAATTTGGAAAGGCAATTAAGTGGTGGGATTTATGCCAACCCAACAGTTGGTATTCTGTGGGCTGTTTCTGGAAATTTTGAAGAGGGTTCTTGTTGGGACCTGGATGAGGCTTAAATGTATAAATTTTTGCCATTAAAATGTTATGCTGCAGTATGCGGAAGTAAAAAAAAATCAATCAAATAAAGCTTCATTGTTCCTGTGACACACGGGGATGGCCAACATTGTAATAATAGCGTGGCATTTCCTAGCATACCATACCTTACAAATTCTGCATTCTTTGCCCTATCTATGCAATAAAAATATGTCAATTTAAGGAAATTATTTTCTGTAGGGACACTACAAAACAAAATAGGCTCATTTCCTTCCTTATTTTTGGCTGCGAGCACAGACCCCGCTACAATTAGGTCCCGCATCACAATTTCTTTCTTGTATTTTTCAGTAAATAAAATCTGATTACAGTCTTATCTGTAAGGGAAAATCGCATTTACCACCAATTTCAGATAAAATTTGCAAGCTGGTGAAACACTCCAAGGAAAGCCTACACACTGATATATCTGGGACACACAGATTCTCTCTTTGCTATTCTTTAACCCGTTCAAAAAAACATTTGAAGAATTAAGTCCAAAATATGCATATATAATCTATCATAATGACTATAAAAAAAATCTGACAGGTCAGATGAAATTACATGACAAAATACACACACACACACACAAAAAAAAAACATTGACGGAATTGCTAATTTTCATCCCCTCCAAAAACGTACAGTGCTATCCAAAAGATTTAGGCAGGAGTAGAAAAAATGCTGCACAGTAAGAATGAATGCAAAGTGAGTGATAAAAAGAAAAATCTATATCAGATCAAAATTTAGTCTGACCTTAATTTGCCTTTGACATTGCATCAAAATATTGATTTTCCAGCTACACTTGCACACAGTTTTTGAAGGAACTCAGTGGAGAGGTTGTTCCAAACATCTCAAAGAACTAGCCACAGGTTTTCTGTGGATGTCGCTTGTGCAAATAGTTTTTGTAATCCCACATAGACTGGATGATTCTGAGATCAGAGCTCCGTGTGGCCATATCATCACTGGAGTCCACTTCCAGTACTCCTTGTTCTTCTTTACTCTGAAGATCTGCCTTTGTGGAAGTGCGGGCCGGGCTGGGGGGTGGTCTCTCTGTATACCACGCAGAGACGTCACAGACAAAAGATGGAGGCAGGTTTCGGGTACAACAGGTCCAAGTTTATTATTATTATTATTATTATTATTATTATTATTTATTGTTATAGCGCCATTTATTCCATGGCGCTTTACATGTGAGGGGGGTATACATAAAAACAAGTACAATAATCTTAAACAATACAAGTCATAACTGGTACAGGAGGAGAGAGGACCCTGCCCGCGAGGGCTCACAATCTTCAAGGGATGGGTGATAATACAGTAGGCGAGGGTAGAGCTGGTCGTGCAGCGGTTTGGTCGATCGGTGGTTACTGCAGGTTATAGGCTTGTCGGAAGAGGTGGGTCTTCAGGCTCTTTTTGAAGGTTTCGATGGTAGGTGAGAGTCTGATATGTTGTGGTAGAGAGTTCCAGAGTAGGGGTGATGCGCGAGAGAAATCTTGTATGCGATTGTGGGAAGAGGAGATAAGAGGGGAGTAGAGAAGGAGATCTTGTGAGGATCGGAGGTTGCGTGCAGGAAAGTACCGGGAGACGAGGTCACAGATGTATGGAGGAGACAAGTTGTGGATGGCTTTGTATGTCATGGTTAGGGTTTTGTAATGGAGTCTCTGGGCAATTGGGAGCCAGTGAAGGGATTGACAGAGGGGAGAAGCTGGGGAATAGCGGGGGGACAGGTGGATTAGTCGGGCAGCAGAGTTTAGAATAGATTGGAGGGGTGCGAGAGTGTTTGAGGGGAGGCCGCAGAGCATGAGGTTGCAGTAGTCAAGGCGAGAGATGATGAGGGCATGGACTAGGGTTTTTGCAGATTCTTGGGTGAGGAATGAAAGGATGCGTGAAATATTTTTGAGTTGAAGTCGGCAGGAAGTGGAAAGGGTTTGGATATGTGGTTTGAAGGAGAGATCAGCATCAAGGATTACTCCGAGGCAGCGAGCTTGTGGGACTGGGGAGAGTGGGCAGTCATTTACTGTAATTGATAGGTTCGTAGGGGGGGTCACGTGAGATGGGGGAAAGATGATGAATTCTGTTTTGTCCATGTTGAGTTTCAGATATCTATTGGAGAAGAAGGATGAAATAGTGGACAGACATTGAGGGATTCTGGTTAGTAGGGAGGTGATATCTGGTCCAGAGATGTAGATCTGTGTGTCATCAGCATAAAGATGATACTGAAAGCCATGAGATTCTATGAGCTGTCCCAGGCCAAAGGTGTAAATAGAGAACAGCAGGGGCCCTAGGACTGAACCTTGTGGGACTCCGACAGATAGGGGGCGAGGTGAGGAGGTGGTGTGTGAGTGGGAGACGCTGAATGTCCGGTCTGTTAGGTATGATGAGATCCAGGAGAGGGCCAAGTCTGTGATGCCGAGGGATGAGAGGGTCTGTAATAATAGGGAATGGTCCACTGTGTCAAAGGCAGCCGACAGGTCCAGGAGGAGGAGGACAGAGTAGTGTCGCTTGCTCTTGGCAGTTAAGAGGTCATTGGTGACCTTAGTAAGGGCAGTTTCAGTGGAGTGGTGTGACCGGAAGCCAGATTGTAAGCGGTCGAAGAGGGAGCAAGAAGAGAGATGGGAGGACAGTTCAAGGTAGACGTGTTGTTCCAGTAGCTTGGAGGCGTATGGGAGAAGTGATATAGGGCGATAGCTAGATACAGAGGATGGGTCAAGAGAGGGCTTTTTGAGGATAGGTGTGATGGAGGCATGTTTAAAGCTTGAGGGGAAAACACCAGTTGTTAGTGATAGGTTGAAGAGATGGGTTAGGGTTGGGATGAAGACTGTGGTGAGGTTTGGGATGAAGTGGAATGGGATCGGGTCGAGTGCACAGGTGGTGAGATGTGATCTTGAGAGTAGAGTGGAGAGTCGATCTTCTGTAATGGTGGAGAAGTTGGTTTTGAAGTTTATTCCTCAACGTCCGACTGACGGCCTCAGCAGTACACGTAATACCTTCACGGCCCTCCGTTTCCAGGCCTCGCTATACACACCATACTTTTTCACCAGGGACGTAAATACACATACCGTCCCTTTTTCACTTTGTGACGGTCCTGTCAGCGCAGTCACTGTGGCGGACTTAGGCCCGTACACCATCAGCACTTTTACTGGTCAGTAGAGTTGAGCGAAACGGGTCGAAAAATTTCAAAAGTCGCCGACTTTTGGCAAAGTCGGGTTTCATGAAACGAAACCCGACCCTAGGATGAGGTCGGCCACGAGGTCAGCGACTTACGCGCCAAAGTCGAGTTTCAAAAGTTTGTTTTGCGCTCTTTTTCAGCCAATCAGGATCCACGGACACTGTGGGCAACGTGATGACATAGGCAGGGGTCACCACCATCTTTCAGAAGGGCATGCAAATGATTGGCTTGCTTTGGTGGGCGTCACAGGGGGTATAAAAGGGCGTGCACGCTGACCGCCATCTTACTTCTGCAGATCTTAGCATAGGGAGAGGTTGCTGCTGCTGATTCTGTAGGGAGAGCGTTAGGCAGGGAAGAAGAAAAAAAAACTGCTTCTGCTGCTAGCGATTTTGCCTGTACAACACACCAGTCACTGTGTGTGCACTGCAAGGGGAGGCTATATTTTGGTGGATCAGCGGTGTTGGTTGTTAGGCTGCCTACTAAGGCTTCCTGACGGCTGCATTGCTGTTTACCCACTGCTCTGCAAACTGCTTTTTTAAAAGCAATCCCAATTTTTTTTTTTTGTCCTGCTGAGGTACTGAGCGTGCATTTTTTCACAACATACAGCGGTGCACACTCCTCACACAGTACCGTGTAACGGCTGTTATCACAGCCACAGTGAAGCTATCTGTGTGTCACTCTGCGAGAATAAGTCGAGGACATGTTCCGTTCTTACAGACCTGCACCTTCTAGTTTTGTCTAGCTTTCAAACAGTTAAATATATTTGCTGTTTGATCACATTCAAAACTATAGAGAGACAGCGTGTGTCAGTCCGTATACTTAAAAAACATGGAGCTTGACAATTTTACTTACACCGGACAGCCGTGTACGTGCACGCTCCTCTCAGTACCGTGTAACGGCTGTTATCACGGCCACAGTGAAGCTATCTGTGTGTCACTGTGGAAGGATAAGTGGAGGACTTGTTCCGTTCTTACAGACCTACACTCTAGGGAGATTCCTATTCTGCCCAATTCTATATACACCTTGTAGTTTGTGATACACTAGCCAATTTCTGCCTGTGACATATCGCTGTGATATTCAGTGGGCCTCACACAATCCAAAAGTGTCCAGTGTCCACTAGTGTGTGCAGAAATTCAAAATCTCCGTGATCCTGTAGTCACTTTTTTCACACCTGTGCCATCGAGCCTGTGACATAGCGCTCTGATATTCAGTGGGCCTCACACAATCCATAAGTGTCCAGAAGTGTGTGCAGAAATTCAAAATCTCCCTTATCCTGTAGTCATTTTTTTCACACCTGTGCCATCGAGCCTGTGACATAGCGCTCTGATATTCAGTGGGCCTCACACAATCCATAAGTGTCCAGTGTCCACAAGTGTGTGCAGAAATTCAAAATCTCCCTTATCCTGTAGTCACTTTTTTCACACCTGTGCCATCGAGCCTGTGACATAGCGCTCTGATATTCAGTGGGCCTCACACAATCGATAAGTGTCCAGTGTCCACAAGTGTGTGCAGAAATTCAAAATCTCCCTTATCCTGTAGTCACTTTTTTCACACCTGTGCCATCGAGCCTGTGACATAGCGCTCTGATATTCAGTGGGCCTTACACAATCCATAAGTGTCCAGTGTCCACAAGTGTGTGCAGAAATTCAAAATCTCCCCTGTCCTATAGACACCTTGTACCTTGTTTTACATTACTATATATTTTGTTGGATTTTGTCTACATTTCTACCAAAAATGAGGAAGGCTGGTGGAAGAGGCCGTGGAATTGGGCGGGGGTTGGCAGCTGGTAATGATGGTGTTGGTGGTGGATCTGATAGTAGTGGCAAAAGCAAAATAGGACCAAATGCAGGAGGTGTTGAGCCTGCGTCATCGTCTGGCTCCACAAGGCCTCGAAGGCTTACTTTTCTAGGAGTTGGCAAACCGCTTTTAAAGCCAGAGCTGCAGGAAAAAGTTTTGGCTTACATTGCTGACTCAGCCTCCAGCTCTATCGCCTCCTCTTCTGAAGTTGTAAAAAGTAAAAGCACTGAGTCGTCATTGGAGGCTCATGTTCATGAACCACACCTTTCCTTGTGTCCTTCACCCCAACCAAGATTGAAGGATGATGCAGGACATACTACTGATTACTCCATGGAGCTGTTTTCACATACCATGCCTGGATTATCAAGTGAAATGGTGAATTACCCAGGCCAAGATGAATCTGACATGGAGTGCACTGATGCACAGCCACTGATAGATGATTCTGCTGGTACATTCACTCAGAGCACTACATTGTCCTCGCAGTGTACAGAGCCAGATTCTGACCCTGATGAGACTCAGGTGCCCCTTCCCGCACACTATACCACCATACACGGTGACACAGAGGAAGGTGCACATGACATTGAAGAGGAGGTGATGGATGACCCAGTTGTTGACCCAGATTGGCATCCATTGGGGGAAGAGGGTGCTGCTTCCAATAGCTCAGATGAGGAGCATCCACAGCAGACATCGACATCGCAACAGCTGTTATCTGGCAGGCACGGAGCACTCCAAAGACAGGTTCCAAAAATCAAAAGAGTTGCTGGACAACTTGTCCAGAGGGTCAAAATATCACAGCGTGCTAGGCCGCAAAATGTCTGCCAAAGTAGGAAGAGTGCAGTGTGGCACTTTTTTGAACAAAATCCTCATGATCAGGCCAAGGTTATCTGTAAGAAGTGCGCAAAGACCTTTAGCCGAGGGAAAAATCTGAAAAATTTGAATACCAGTTGCATGCTTAGACATTTAACCACCATGCACTTGCAAGCGTGGACACAACACCAAACCTCAAGTACCACATGTGCAACTGATCACAAAGAAGGTAGTCAGCAATGCTACATTGTTTCCCCCACTGTAAGCCCACTGGTCAGCACAGCAGCAAATGTTGAGGTGTCGTTGCAAGACCACAGCAGTCAGGGAATCCCACTGTTATATCAACGAAATACTTAATCTAGGCCATCAGAAAGAACACCAACTCCATCACCATCAGCAACCCTCTCTCAGTCCGCTCTGTCCACCGCTACTTCCACTATATGCAGCTCTCAAGTCCAGCTCACCCTCCCAGACACTATGAGTAGGTCAAGAAAGTACTTAGTCTCTCATCCGCGTACACTGGGTTTGAACGCCCACATTGCCAAACTAATCTCGTTTGAGATGATGCCCTATCGGTTGGTGGAAAGCGCAGCTTTCCGCGAACTCATGGCCTATGCACTACCACGCTATGACCTACCCAGTCGCCACTTCTTCTCTCGCAAAGCCATCTCAGCCCTCCACCATCATGTGAAAGACCGCATTGTCCATGCACTCAAGCAGTCAGTGAGTGGAAAGGTGCACCTCACAACTGATGCATGGTCCAGTCGGCATGGCCAGGGCCGTTACGTGTCCATCACTGCGCACTGGGTTAATGTGGTGGATGCAGGGTCCACAGGGGACAGCGGTGGTGGGACAGTGCTGCCTAGCCCACGGTATAGGAAACAGTTGGCTGTAGGCGTTCGACCCTCCTCCTCCTCCTCCTCCTCCAGAAGCGAAAGCTCGTCCACAGAGCGCAGTCGTACGAGCACTCCATCTGCAGCTGCCACTGTTGCACACGAGGTGTCCCCCTATCGAGCAGCTAGTGGAAAGCGTCAGCAGGCTGTGTGGCAGATGATGTGTTTGGGCGACAGACACACCGCCGAGGTGCTGGCCGAGTACTTTCAGCGACAAACTGAGTCATGGCTGGGCAGTGTACATCTTGAGGCAGGCAGGGTAGTTAGTGATAACGGCCGTAATTTTGTGGCAGCCAAAGCCCTTTCAAAACTCAGCCACATACCTTGCTTGGCTCACACCTTGAACCTGGTGGTGCAGTGCTTCCTCAAAAATTATCCGGAGTTAACAGCCCTGCTCCAGAAGGTGCGAAGACTGTGCGCGCACATCCGCCGGTCGCCTGTACACTCCATTCGTATGCAGAAGCTGCAGCGATTGCTCCACCTTCCCAACCACCGCCTCATTATCGACATTGCAACAAGGTGGAACTCCACCCTGCACATGGTTGAGCGGCTGTGCGAGCAGAGGCAGGCCATAATGCATTTGTGGGAGGATACACGGCCAGGCACTTTGAGAGCAGACATGGAGTTGACAGGTGTGCAGTGGTCGAAGCTGAAAGACCTCTGTAAAGTCCTTCAGTGTTTTGAGGAATGCACACGGCTGGTAAGCGCAGATGACGCCATCCTAAGCATGAGCATCCCACTTATGTGTCTGCTCATGCAAACTTTGATGCACCTTAAGGAGCAGGCGTCTGCAGCCAATGTTGACGAGGAGGGAATCCTTGATGACATTCAGCCATTGTCTACTCAGGGACCTCTCCTGGAAGAGGTGGAGGAAGAAGAGGAGGAGGATGATGATGGGGATGATTACTTAGGGGAGGAGGATGCATCTCGTGGGGCAAGTGAAAATGTTGGCGTGGCAAGGTCTGGTACAGGGTTTGTGCGTGACTAGAGGGATGTGGATTTGCCAGAAAGTGCTCCTCCAACCAGCACTCGCAGTGCATCATTGACACCGGGAACATTGGCCCACATGTCAGATTATGCCTTGCAGATCCTAAAAAGGGACCCCCGCATTGCCAAAATGATGAACGATGACGACTACTGGTTGGCCAGCATCCTGGATCCACGCTATAAAGGCAAATTACAAAACATCATGCCACAGGAGAACCTTGACCTAATATTGACTAATAAACAAGCAACTCTGGTAAATCGGTTGCTTGAGGCATTCCCAGCACACAGCAGCGGTGATGGTTCTCACACGAGCCGTACGGGCCGGGGGCAGCTTGGCAGAGGTGTTCGTGGTGCACACAGCAGAAGTGGCGTTGGAGACAGGGGTTTCATGACAATGTTGTGGACTGATTTTTCAAGTACCGCTCACACAACTGGTAATACTGCATCGATGGAAAGTGACAGGAGACAGCAGTTGTCAACTATGGTTACAAACTACTTTTCCTCCCATATCGATGTTCTCCCATACAGTTCATTCCCCTTTGACTATTGGGCCGCTAAACTGGACACCTGGCCTGAATTGGCACAATATGCCTTACAGGAGCTCGCTTGCCCAGCTGCAAGTGTGCTATCGGAAAGAGTCTTCAGTGCAGCTGGATCAATCCTGACAGAAAAAAGGACCCGTCTGTCAACCCAAAATGTGGATGATCTAACCTTCATTGAAATGAACCATGCATGGGTTTCCAAGGATTTTGTCCCACCTTCCCCTGATGACACATAGGGTGACAGAAAAATGGCTTGCTTTGGTCCACCTCTTCCTGGGACTTGACCTATTTCGCCTTTTGCATCAGCTGAATGTCCAACATCAACATATGCCACTTTCTAAAACTCCCTAACTGTGCTGCCTCCCCCCCCCCCATGGCCGGGGTCACCACCTAGCGCACGACACCGTGCGAGTGCCGTTGCCCTGGACAGGTGGGTAGGCCGACTCTTGGGCGCGGGCACTGGCACAGGGTCCCTCATAGTGCAATCAAGTGTCTCTGACGGTGGTGGTGCACACCCACCGTCAGACACACCGCCGTACTATGAGGGGCCCAGTGCCAGTACTGACGCCCACGAGTGGGCCCCCCTTGCTTGGGCAGGGCCCCAGCATTTGCAATCTTTACCTCTCCCTGCTCCTCCGCTGTGTAGTCTGGGCCGTCAAATCCATACTGTGCCTGACACCGTCTGAGTCTGCCTCCTGATGTATAGACATATATTTTGAATGTGTACACTATGCTATCCATACATGTTATCCGGGGATACGGTACCCTTTCTCACCTTTGTGCAATCACGTGCAATCCATACTGGGCCTATCACCGTCTGAGCCTGCCTTCTGATGTATAGACATATATTTTGAATGTGTACACTATGCTATCCATACATGTTATCCGGGGATACGGTACCCTTTCTCACCTTTGTGCAATCACGTGTAATCCATACTGGGCCTGAGAACGGCTGGCGAGCTGTTAAGTAAGCTACAGCACCTGTGGTTTGCACACGTAAGTTTTTCATTTTTTCAGGAATGACGGTTAGGCCTAATTCCGGAACTGCGGTTGACCTGCACTTACTGGGAAATCATCATTCGCGGGTAATAATTGTAATCCCAGATCCCCATCACTAACGTTGTTCAGCGGGTTATCTGCACCTGTAAGCGACAAACGCTGGCCTTTTCAGTGTAGCGCACATGCAGCCATGGACATGTAAGGGCATGACACACCAGTTATTGGCCAATCTCATGTGCCCAAGCCTCACGTGTCCCTCTAGTAAGCCGGACTCGGACCGCGGGGCATGACGGAGTCTCGTTCGTTAACGGAATTAACCTTGCAATGTGTGCATCTTTTCTGTAGCTGGCATGGTTGAGGTTTCCCAGGTGGAGTCGAATTAAACCGTAGGCTCCACTCCTGGTGGTGCCCTTCTGGACATTCCTTTAAGGTTCAGCTTTGCAACCATACTGCCCACGTAAAACAAACACTTTGCCTTCATGAACGCTGTTTGGAGGGTCATGACTCGTGGGAATAACGCCGCCCAATCAGTTAACCTGCTAGAGAGATCCTTCGTTGCTCCCAAGCATGACATCACACTCCCTAGGAGGAAGGTAATGCCACTGTGGCGACCGTACTCCTGGGGGCGACACAAGTGCACTGATGCCCAGCCACTGCTCGATGAATCTGCTGGTACATTGACCCAGACCACTACATTCCCCTCGCACGCTACACGGCCTGAATCTGACCCTGATGAAACTCAGGTTACCCTTCCCATATACAGTTCCATCTTACACGGTGACAAAGAGGAAGCTGCAGATGAAAGTGCAGGTTCGGCCCACCCGCCATCAGACACACCACCGTACTATCAGGGGCCCTGTGGCAGTGCCGTCGCCAACGAGTGGGCCCCCCCTGCTTGCTCAGGATCACAGCACTTGCAAGGTTGAAATACTGTGCAGTGAGATGGAAGATGGGAACGACGAGGAGTCCAGACTAGTACAGGGATTCCCTAGCGAGGAGACTTATTTCATTGTTTTCAATGTTGGGACAGCAATTTTTGGGGAGCAGTATACTCTGGAGAATGATAGATGGGGCCCACCATACACTGGAACATTCCAAAGGTGGACATCAGACACTGGAGCAGCATTTACAGGGCCCATTATACACTAGAGCATTAGAAATGGGGCCCATTATGTTTGGAGCATTATTTGGGCCCATAAGACAGTGGAGCTTCATCCATGGGGACCAACATATACTGTAGCATTATGTGGAGCTCATCATATACTGTTTCAAACATTATATGGGACCAATGATTCTGTATGGAGAAATAGATGGGCCTTGTCATGAGATGTAAAAAGTGAAGTATTTTTCATTGTACTATACCGCTATTTCTCTGCCGTATCGGAGCATGATGAGTTGTGGTATGTGTTAAAGGGGCGCTCTTTCGCCCAGGGCACATGAAAACCTGGAGCCAGCCCTACCCCCCCACAACTTTAGCCAAATAACCCCCATTTTTCAGTGCATAACTTGTATTATGAAGTTAATTAAGGTTGACAAGCTTAAGTAAGAAGAATTGATGCTTTTGCCATTCAAATGGGCACTGTAGGTGTGTTTCCTGTCCTCCTCTCACTGCCGACTTTTATTCCCCATTGACTTACATTGGGTTTCGTGTTTCGGGACGACCCCGACTTTTCCCTATAGTCGGCCGATCTTGCTCGACCCGACTTTTGGAAAAGTCGGGTTTCACGAAACGAAACTCGCCCCTAAAAAACCAAAAGTCGCTCAACTCTACTGGTCAGTTATCGTCTTCAATACAGTATGCTTTTCCTCGGGGCCTCGTCTGTACTGCGGTACTTCATGTCAGGACCACCCCCTTGACTTCCTCTCTCCTCAGTCCCCTGGTTTGGCTCTCCTCACAGCACACAAACTGTCACAGACTTCTTGTCTCTTGAGCACCTCCCGGGGACTGGAACTTTCTGGAACCCTCCTGTTAAATTTATAACTTTCCCGGTTCACTGTAACTCCGCCCCCCATGACCAACGGTTTCTAAAGCCCTAAGCTGCTGTCAAGTCCTGAACTCACACTCCTCCCTGCCATCTTGTGGTCAACCCCAGGTACTGCACGTCACCTACACTTTCCTAGCTGTTTCCCCACTGTCATAACTTCTATCTGCCTAAAATGTGCAAACCCTCCTTCCTACTTGCTGACAAGTCCGTCCGTCAGGTCACCTTCCCTACACCTTAATGACATTTTCTGTATGTTTGGGGTCGTTGAAGAAATTTTAAGCCAGCAGGTTGCCAGTTGTATGGAATTGCATATTTAGGAGGTTTAGCAAATGTTTTAGTTATTGTCTGTCAATGATCTACATGGCAATTTAGTATAATTATGGTTAACCCTTCCTGTAATTTGCATAGCTTATATAAAGATATGATTCACTCTTTACAACACTTGAGCTGAAGTGTGAAGTCCATCATTTATTTCTTGATTTTGCTTCATAAAGGTATTGTTCAACACTTTAATATTAATGATGACCTGCACCCCCACAGATCTGTTGTTTATTTGTCTCATGTCTACCAACTGGATCGCCCTCACCCAGGGCGGTGGGGTACTCGGAGCCAGGCCCGTTGGTTTCAATGGGAGTTGTCACAGTGGCAGTGACCTGGTCCGTGGCCCTGGGCATCCATTGTAAAAGCGGGATGTCGCGCTTGTGGGTGATGGTTAGAGTTTGTGAATAAATGAGTTGTGACGCCACCTGTGGTGTTCGGCAAGGGAGATGTTAAGCCGACGCTGCAAGCAGATCCTCTGGGACAGATGTTATAGTGCAGCAATGATGGTGTAGCCCTCCATAGGTAGGGCTGTAGTCCCAGGGCAGAGTAGGTGAAGTGACGGTGAGGGGAGACGTGGATGTGCAGTGTTAGGCACAAAGATGTAGCAGTGCTGAGTGTGTTGGCGCAGGCACAAAGATGTAGCAGTGCTGAGTGTGTTGGCGCAGGAATAAGCGGAGGACACCAGGGCATATAGTTCCAAAGCTTTACTCAGTCTGTTGCGCGTACAGGTGCACGCATCTGTGCCGTGTCCTCCAGGTCAGGAGCTCAGCCATCTTCCAGGCAATATGAAGTACTCCTTTCCAACACTCCGCCAACATATGCCTTTTTTGAACGTCTCCCTTCTTGCGCCTCTAGTGAAGTACTCACAGTACTGAGTTACACTGGAGTTCCTCCTGTCAGATGTTCCTATGAACTCTACTTGTACGGCAGACAGCTGTAGCCTGCTTCGGGGACTCCTTACTACCTAGTTCCGGCTCACTCACGTTGCTGTTGTGCCCCCAAGTCTTGTGTGGGTATAAAGTGGTGACAACGTCTATTCCTCCGGTGTCTGCTGCAGGACCATTAGTATCCATACAACCTCAGGGACCGGACCCCGGCCTTGTGCTGTGAACTTGGGAAGAGTTCTGCTCTAACCCTAATCCTTAGTCCTCCTCTCCTTACGTTCCATACTAATCCTTCTTTCTTATGGAGAGAGTCAGGCTTTCCATCAAAGTCCCTTTCCTGTGCCAGCGGACCCAGGTCACTGAGGTTGGCTGCAGCACTTCCTTCATCCATCCCACTCAGGGGATCTTCTCTCCTCCACTGACTCTCAGACTAAACTCTTCCGGCTCTTTTGGTGCCAACTAAACTCCACCCGCCTCCCAGCATGCTTCGTGTTCCAAGCAGGGAGCTACCAAAGGGTGCTTTGCTACACTACTGTGTTGTGTTGGAGTGTGGTCAGGTGTCTCCACCTTACCTGGATGGTGGGGTACCACACCTCAGGAGGAGGTGCAGTACCTCTGTGGCGACTGAACCCTCAGCGGCGCCACACAACAATACACTGTATATGGAACCAGAAGATCACAGCTCCATACACTGTGTAATGGCAGACCTTTGATGTTACATCTCACGTCTCGATACCCCAAAAGGCAACTATGTCCTGTACAAAGGCTCTATGGACTTCTGGTGGATGTGGCATCTAGTAACAGCAGAGTGCTTTTCTGTGCCAGATGTCAGGTATGTGTGGCGCCCCTGAGGCTCAGTTGCCACAGAGGTACTGCACCTCCTCCTGAGGTGTGGTGCCCCACCATCCAGGTAAGTTGGAGGCTCCTGACCATGCTCCAACACTCGCACCCCACACAACACAGTAGTTCAGCAAAGCCACATTGCGGCTCCTTGCTTAGAGAGTAGCAGAGCACCTTTGGTGGCTCCCTGCTTGGAATACTAAACATGCTGGGAGGTGGATGGGGTTGAGAATACATAAAAGAGCGGGGATGTTTAGGATTACAGGTCAGTCAGTAGGGAAGCCACTCAGAGAGGAGTGAGGAAAGAAGATCCCTGGAAGAGGGATGGAGGAAGGAGTGCTGCAGCTGCCTCAGTGATCTGAGCCAGCTGACACGGGAAAGGAAAGAAGGAGAAAGACCTTGAACTGAAGCCTGAGCTTCCATAAGAAAGAAAGACAAGTACGGAACGTAGGAGTACAAGGGAACACAGAGGACGTGGGTTAGAGGAAGAACCCTGCCTAGAAGTTCTAAGTGCAAGGCCGGGGCCCGGTCCTCGAGGTTGTATGGACACTAATGATTCTGCAGCAGACACCGGTGGAGTAGTGGGCTGTAAATGCACTACTCCCATCTAAGACTTGGGGGCACAACAGCAACTTGGATAGTGAGCCGGGACTCAGGAGTAGGGAGTCCCCGAAGCAGGCTACAGCTGTCTGCCGTACAAGTAGAGTTCTTGGGAACATCTGTAAGGAGGAACTCCAGTGTTACTCAGTACTAGGAGACCTTCCCACTTAAAGGCGCTATAAGAGGAGACGTTCAGAAAGGTACATGTTGTCGGAGCGTTGGAAGGGAGCATTCCACCTTGCCTGGAGGTTGACTGAGTCCCTGACCTGGAGGACACGGCACGGAAGCGGGCACTACAGACTGTGAGTAAAGCTTTGGAACTACATGCCCGGGTGTCCTCCATTCATTCTTGCGCCAACGCACCCAGCACCGCTACATCTGTGTACCAGCTCCTACACCGTTTGTGCCTCTGCTCTTTCCCTACATCTACACTGCCCTGGGGCTACAGCTCCACCTGTGGGGAGCTTCACCATCTTGGCTGCAACACACAACCAGCCACAGACGATCTGCATGCAGCGTCGGCCTAACATCTCGCTTGCCGAACACCACAGGTGGCGTCACGAACTATTCCATTAACTATAATCCACAATTTCCATTCCCCCCATTACTTGGGTGCCCAGGGTCACGGACCGGGTCACTGCTGCTGTGACACATCCCGCTGACACCAGCCCGGTACCGAGTACCCCACAGCCCTGGGTGGGAGGGCGACCCAACTGTCATCAATATCTTAGTCCTGGACAATTGATTTAATATTTTTTTATATTGCAGTCAGAACTCATAATGATAAAGTCACGTCTGATGGGATCCACCACTTGTGTAAGATGGGAGCTGATTGTATCCAGTTTGTACATGAAATGTCTCTTGGATACAACCTGTTCCAATAAGCATTATTGGACAATAAGGTTCTCATAGATTGAGGTTACCTTGTTTGGAACCCTCCTCCAAAGAACTTTGTACAAATGGTTATGGTGCCATCCTTCTTTTACCTGGATGGCCATTTTATCAATATTTTATATTGTTTTTCAGCAAAAAATCTGGTGAGTCATGGCGTTTTCCAGCAACATCAATTCTTTTTTAGGTCAAAGTGGACGCTGTTCAATTAGGTGCTCACCTCCAGTCTCTAGTGATATATCCCCTTTAATGCAATAAGCAGTATACAGCAAGCTTCTATGCACCCTTTAGTGGCTCCAAATACACACAAAAAATCATTTACAGGGAACTAGAGTTGAGCGACTTTTGGTTTTTTAGGGTCGAGTTTCGTTTCGTGAAACCCGACTTTTCCAAAAGTCGGGTCGAGCAAGATCGGCGGACTATAGGGAAAAGTCGGGGTCGTCCCGAAACACGAAACCCAATGTAAGTCAATGGGGAATAAAAGTCGGCAGTGAGAGGAGGACAGGAAACACACCCACAGTGCCCATTTGAATGCCAAAAGCATCAATTCTTCTTACTTAAGCTTGTCAACCTTAATTAACTTCATAATACAAGTTACGCACTGAAAAATGGGGGTTATTTGGCTAAAGTTGTGGGGGGGTAGGGCTGGCTCCAGGTTTTCATGTGCCCTGGGCGAAAGAGCGCCCCTTTAACACATACCACAACTCATCATGCTCCGATACGGCAGAGAAATAGCGGTATAGTACAATGAAAAATACTTCACTTTTTACATCTCATGACAAGGCCCATCTATTTCTCCATACAGAATCATTGGTCCCATATAATGTTTGAAACAGTATATGATGAGCTCCACATAATGCTACAGTATATGTTGGTCCCCATGGATGAAGCTCCACTGTCTTATGGGCCCAAATAATGCTCCAAACATAATGGGCCCCATTTCTAATGCTCTAGTGTATAATGGGCCCTGTAAATGCTGCTCCAGTGTCTGATGTCCACCTTTGGAATGTTCCAGTGTATGGTGGACCCCATCTATCATTCTCCAGAGTATAGTGCTCCCCAAAAATTGCTGTCCCAACATTGAAAACAATGAAATAAGTCTCCTCGCTAGGGAATCCCTGTACTAGTCTGGACTCCTCGTCGTTCCCATCTTCCATCTCACTGCACAGTATTTCAACCTTGCAAGTGCTGTGATCCTGAGCAAGCAGGGGGGGCCCACTCGTTGGCGACGGCACTGCCACAGGGCCCCTGATAGTACGGTGGTGTGTCTGGTGGCGGGTGGGCCGAACCTGCACTTTCATCTGCAGCTTCCTCTTTGTCACCGTGTAAGATGGAACTGTATATGGGAAGGGTAACCTGAGTTTCATCAGGGTCAGATTCAGGCCATGTAGCGTGCGAGGGGAATGTAGTGGTCTGGGTCAATTTACCAGCAGATTCATCGAGCAGTGGCGGGGCATCAGTGCACTTGTGTCGCCCCCAGGAGTACGGTCGCCACAGTGGCATTACCTTCCTCCTAGGGAGTGTGATGTCATGCTTGGGAGCAACGAAGGATCTCTCTAGCAGGTTAACTGATTGGGCGGCGTTATTCCCACGAGTCATGACCCTCCAAACAGCGTTCATGAAGGCAAAGTGTTTGTTTTACGTGGGCAGTATGGTTGCAAAGCTGAACCTTAAAGGAATGTCCAGAAGGGCACCACCAGGAGTGGAGCCTACGGTTTAATTCGACTCCACCTGGGAAACCTCAACCATGCCAGCTACAGAAAAGATGCACACATTGCAAGCTTAATTCCGTTAACGAACGAGACTCCGTCATGCCCCGCGGTCCGAGTCCGGCTTACTAGAGGGACACGTGAGGCTTGGGCACATGAGATTGGCCAATAACTGGTGTGTCATGCCCTTACATGTCCGTGGCTGCATGTGCGCTACACTGAAAAGGCCAGCGTTTGTCGCTTACAGGTGCAGATAACCCGCTGAACAACGTTAGTGATGGGGATCTGTGATTACAATTATTACCCGCGAACGATGATTTCCCCAGTAAGTGCAGGTCAACCGCAGTTCCGGAATTAGGCCTAACCGTCATTCCTGAAAAAATGAAAAACTTACGTGTGCAAACCACAGGTGCTGTAGCTTGCTTAACAGCTCGCCAGCCGTTCTCAGGCCCAGTATGGATTACACGTGATTGCACAAAGGTGAGAAAGGGTACCGTATCCCCGGATAACATGTATGGATAGCATAGTGTACACATTCAAAATATATGTCTATACATCAGGAGGCAGGCTCAGACGGTGTCAGGCACAGTATGGATTTGACGGCCCAGACTACACAGCGGAGGAGCAGGGAGAGGTAAAGATTGCAAATGCTGGGGCCCTGCCCAAGCAAGGGGGGCCCACTCGTGGGCGTCGGTACTGGCACTGGGCCCCTCATAGTACGGCGGTGTGTCTGACGGTGGGTGTGCACCACCACCGTCAGAGACACTTGATTGCACTATGAGGGACCCTGTGCCAGTGCTCGCGCCCAAGAGTCGGCCTACCCACCTGTCCAGGGCAACGGCACTCGCACGGTGTCGTGCGCTAGGTGGTGACCCCGGCCATGGGGGGGGGAGGCAGCATAGTTAGAGAGTTTTAGAAAGTGGCATATGTTGATGTTGGACATTCAGCTGATGCAAAAGGCGAAATGTGTCATCAGGGGAAGGTGGGACAAAATCCTTGGAAACCCATGCATGGTTCATTTTAATGAAGGTTAGATCATCCACATTTTGGGTTGACAGACGGGTCCTTTTTTCTGTCAGGATTTATCCAGCTGCACTGAAGACTCTTTCCGATAGCACACTTGCAGCTGGGCAAGCGAGCTCCTGTAAGGCATATTGTGCCAATTCAGGCCAGGTGTCCAGTTTAGCGGCCCAATAGTCAAAGGGGAATGACCTGTGTGGGAGAACATCGATATGGGAGGAAAAGTAGTTTGTAACCATAGTTGACAACTGCTGTCTCCTGTCACTTTCCATCGATGCAGTATTACTAGTTGTGTGAGCGGTACTTGAAAAATCAGTCCACAACATTGTCATGAAACCCCTGTCTCCAACGCCACTTCTGCTGTGTGCACCACGAACACCTCTGCCAAGCTGCCCCCGGCCCGTACGGATCGTGTGAGAACCATCACCGCTGCTGTGTGCTGGGAATGCCTCAAGCAACCGATTTACCAGAGTTGCTTATTTATTAGCCAATATTAGGTCAAGGTTCTCCTGTGGCTTGATGTTTTGTAATTTGCCTTTATAGCGTGGATCCAGGATGCTGGCCAACCAGTAGTCGTCATTGTTCATCATTTTGGCAATGCGGGGGTCCCTTTTTAGGATCTGCAAGGCATAATCTGACATGTGGGCCAATGTTCCCGGTGTCAATGATGCACTGCGAGTGCTGGTTGGAGGAGCACTTTCTGGCAAATCCACATCCCTCCAGTCACGCACAAACCCTGTACCAGACCTTGCCACGCCAACATTTTCACTTGCCCCACGAGATGCATCCTCCTCCCCTAAGTAATCATCCCCATCATCATCCTCCTCCTCTTCTTCCTCCACCTCGTCCAGGAGAGGTCCCTGAGCAGACAATGGCTGAATGTCATCAAGGATTCCCTCCTCGTCAACAAAGGCTGCAGACGCCTGCTCCTTAAGGTGCGTCAAAGTTTGCATGAGCAGACACATAAGTGGGATGCTCATGCTTAGGATGGCGTCGTCTGCGCTTACCAGCCGTGTGCATTCCTCAAAACACTGAAGGACTTTACAGAGGTCTTTCAGCTTCGACCACTGCACACCTGTCAACTCCATGTCTGCTCTCAAAGTGCCTGGCCGTGTATCCTCCCACAAATGCATTATGGCCTGCCTCTGCTCGCACAGCCGCTCAACCATGTGCAGGGTGGAGTTCCACCTTGTTGCAATGTCGATAATGAGGCTGTGGTTGGGAAGGTGGAGCAATCGCTGCAGCTTCTGCATACGAATGGAGTGTACAGGCGACCGGCGGATGTGCGCGCACAGTCTTTGCACGTTCTGGAGCAGGGCTGTTAACTCCGGATAATTTTTGAGGAAGCACTGCACCACCAGGTTCAAGGTGTGAGCCAAGCAAGGTATGTGGCTGAGTTTTGAAAGGGCTATGGCTGCCACAAAATTACGGCCGTTATCACTAACTACCTTGCCTGCCTCAAGATGTACAGTGCCCAGCCATGACTCAGTTTGTCTCTGAAAGTACTTGGCCAGCACCTCGGCGGTGTGTCTGTCGCCCAAACACATCATCTGCCACACAGCCTGCTAACGCTTTCCACTAGCTGCTCGATAGGGGGACACCTCGTGTGCAACAGTGGCAGCTGCAGATGGAGTGCTCGTACGACTGCACTCTGTGGACGAGCTTTCGCTTCTGGAGGAGGAGGAGGAGGAGGGTCGAACGCCTACAGCCAACTGTTTCCTATACCGTGGGCTAGGCAGCACTGTCCCACCACCGCTGTCCCCTGTAGACCCTGCATCCACCACATTTACCCAGTGCGCAGTGATGGACACGTAACGGCCCTGGCCATGCCGACTGGACCATGCATCAGTTGTGAGGTGCACCTTTCCACTCACTGACTGCTTGAGTGCATGGACAATGCGGTCTTTCACATGATGGTGGAGGGCTGGGATGGCTTTGCGAGAGAAGAAGTGGCGACTGGGTAGGTTATAGCGTGGTACTGCATAGGCCATGAGTTCGCGGAAAGCTGCGATTTCCACCAACCGATAGGGCATCATCTCAAACGAGATTAGTTTGGCAATGTGGGCGTTCAAACCCAGTGTACGCGGATGAGAGACTGAGTACTTTCTTGACCTACTCATAGTCTCTGGGAGGGTGAGCTGGACTTGAGAGCTGCATATGGTGGAAGTAGCGGTGGACAGGGCGGACTGAGAGAGGGTTGATGATGGTGATGGAGTTGGTGTTCTTTCTGATGGCCTAGATTAAGTATTTCGTTGATATAACAGTGGGATTCCCTGACTGCTGTGGCCTTGCAACGACACCTCAACATTTGCTGCTGTGCTGACCAGTGGGCTTACAGTGGGGGAAACAATGTAGCATTGCTGACTACCTTCTTTGTGATCAGTTGCACATGTGGTACTTGAGGTTTGGTGTTGTGTCCACGCTTGCAAGTGCATGGTGGTTAAATGTCTAAGCATGCAACTGGTATTCAAATTTTTCAGATTTTTCCCTCGGCTAAAGGTCTTTGCGCACTTCTTATAGATAACCTTGGCCTGATCATGAGGATTTTGTTCAAAAAAGTGCCACACTGCACTCTTCCTACTAGTGCTCTGAGTGAATGTACCAGCAGAATCATCTATCAGTGGCTGTGCATCAGTGCACTCCATGTCAGATTCATCTTGGCCTGGGTAATTCACCATTTCACTTTGTAATCCAGGCATGGTATGTGAAAACAGCTCCATGGAGTAATCAGTAGTATGTCCTGCGTCATCCTTCAATCTTGGTTGGGGTGAAGGACACAAGGAAAGGTGTGGTTCATGAACATGAGCCTCCAATGACGACTCAGTGCTTTTACTTTTTACAACTTCAGAAGAGGAGGCGATAGAGCTGGAGGCTGAGTCAGCAATGTAAGCCAAAACTTTTTCCTGCACCTCTGGCTTTAAAAGCGGTTTGCCAACTCCTAGAAAAGTAAGCCTTCGAGGCCTTGTGGAGCCAGACGATGACGCAGGCTCAACACCTCCTGCATTCGGTCCTATTTTGCTTTTGCCACTACCATCAGATCCACCACCAACACCATCATTACCAGCTGCCAACCCCCGCTCAATTCCACGGCCTCTTCCACCAGCCTTCCTCATTTTTGGTAGAAATGTAGACAAAATCCAACAAACTATATAGTAATGTAAAACAAGGTACAAGGTGTCTATAGGACAGGGGAGATTTTGAATTTCTGCACACACTTGTGGACACTGGACACTTATGGATTGTGTGAGACCCACTGAATATCAGAGCGCTATGTCACAGGCTCGATGGCACAGGTGTGAAAAAAGTGACTACAGGATCATGGAGATTTTGAATTTCTGCACACACTTGTGGACACTGGACACTTATGGATTGTGTGAGGCCCACTGAATATCAGAGCGCTATGTCACAGGCTCGATGGCACAGGTGTGAAAAAAATGACTACAGGATCACGGAGATTTTGAATTTCTGCACACACTTGTGGACACTGGACACTTATGGATTGTGTGAGGCCCACTGAATATCAGAGCGCTATGTCACAGGCTCGATGGCACAGGTGTGAAAAAAATGACTACAGGATCATGGAGATTTTGAATTTCTGCACACACTTGTGGACACTGGACACTTATGGATTGTGTGAGACCCACTGAATATCAGAGCGCTATGTCACAGGCTCGATGGCACAGGTGTGAAAAAAGTGACTACAGGATCACGGAGATTTTGAATTTCTGCACACACTTGTGGACACTGGACACTTATGGATTGTGTGAGGCCCACTGAATATCAGAGCGCTATGTCACAGGCTCGATGGCACAGGTGTGAAAAAAGTGACTACAGGATCACGGAGATTTTGAATTTCTGCACACACTTGTGGACACTGGACACTTATGGATTGTGTGAGGCCCACTGAATATCAGAGCGCTATGTCACAGGCAGAAATTGGCTAGTGTATCACAAACTACAAGGTGTATATAGAATTGGGCAGAATAGGAATCTCCCTAGAGTGTAGGTCTGTAAGAACGGAACAAGTCCTCCACTTATCCTTCCACAGTGACACACAGATAGCTTCACTGTGGCCGTGATAACAGCCGTTACACGGTACTGAGAGGAGCGTGCACATACACGGCTGTCCGGTGTACGTAAAATTGTCAAGCTCCGTGTTTTTTAAGTATACGGACTGACACGCTGTCTCTCTCTATAGTTTTGAATGGGATCAAACAGCCAGTATATTTAACTGTTTGAAAGCTAGACAAAACTAGAAGGTGCAGGTCTGTAAGAACGGAACATGTCCTCGACTTATTCTCACAGAGTGACACACAGATAGCTTCACTGTGGCTGTGATAACAGCCGTTACACGGTACTGTGTGAGGAGTGTGCACCGCTGTATGTTGTGAAAAAATGCACGCTCAGTACCTCAGCAGGACAAAAAAAAAAAATTGGGATTGCTTTTAAAAAAGCAGTTTACAGAGCAGTGGGTAAACAGCAATGCAGCCGTCAGGAAGCCTTAGAAGGCAGCCTAACAACCAACACCGCTGATCCACCACAATATAGCCTCCCCTTGCACTGCACACACAGTGACTGGTGTGTTGTACAGGCAAAATCGCTAGCAGCAGAAGCAGTTTTTTTTTCTTCTTCCCTGCCTAACGCTCTCCCTACAGAATCAGCAGCAGCACCTCTCCCTATGCTAAGATCGGCAGAAGTAAGATGGCGGTCGGCATGCACGCCCTTTTATACCCCCTGTGACGCCCACCAAAGCAAGCCAATCACTTGCATGCCCTTCTGAAAGATGGTGGTGACCCCTGCCTATGTCATCACGTTGCCCACAGTGTCTGTGGATCCTGATTGGCTGAAAAAGAGCGCAAAGCAAACTTATGAAACGCGACTTTGGCGCGTAAGTCGCCGACCTCGTGGCCGACCTCATCCTAGGGTCGGGTTTCGTTTCACGAAACCCGACTTTGCCAAAAGTCGGCGACTTTTGAAATTTTTTGACCCGTTTCGCTCAACTCTACAGGGAACCTGTCATGTCTCCAAGTACTTCTATCCTGCAGATATGAGGTTAATCTACAGGTCAATGGTCTGTGGGTTGGACGTTGCGTACTTGTGTAGCGTCCAACCCGCAGTGTTCAGATGTTCCAGCATAGTGGATGGGATTTCAAGAAATCCCATGTTTACTATGCATCCACAGACAACCGCGGCTGAACCAAGGAGATGGACATGCAGCGCGCCTCTCCAGATCGCAGAATGTCAACTGTCACCAATACAATGTATTGAACGGTGTTAAGCCGAAAGGATCAGTGAACACATGCAGATTCACCTGCATTCAATAGACGGCAGCATTTTGGATGCAGTGAACATGCGCAGCGTCCATTGTGCTGCTACTTCTGCATCGTATGCACCCGGCTTAATGGCTTTCCAATGCTGTCTGGATACCTTACTGAAAGCCCGGCTACTGGGAGAAAATTATCTTTTTTCCTCCAAGGAAAATCCAACTTTCAGTCATCGAAGTGTGCCAGCGCAGCTCCAGTCACCACTCTCAGCCTTGTGAATGGCAACTATATCCACCCCCCGCCACTTTGACAGCTCGCTCTGTACAGATGCTCTTTAACAGAATTTGATCAGTACAGAAATTTAGACTAATTAAAATGACAGTAAATTATTTTCATTATTTTTATTACATCTATGGTGCGGAATAACAGTTTGGTCTGCCTTCTAGTAAGCAAAACTGATTGTAAAGGCAAAATGTATATTGTGAAAGAAAAAAGTGAGGAAGAATTATCTCCAGGCAGATCATTACTGGACCAACGCATAGAGCTGTCACACTGCAGTCCCACCTAAATTCAGCTCCTCACAATCCAAACATTATCGTAACATCCTATCCATTTCCAGAACAGGATGCATATGTTTTTCCTTTTTAGGCATCTTTTCTTCATCATTTAACACCATAATACAGCAATTTTCCTAAACACAAAAATCCTACTCTTTTTTTGGACTCCTGGAGGTTGGGTTGTTTGTGAGGGTGGATATGTACAGGTGCTTATCACTATAGTAAATTAGAATACCATCAAAAAGTTAATTTATTTCAGTTTTTCAATACAAAAAGTGAAACTCATATATTATGATGTACAGTCAATAAAATCAGATTGATGTATTTCAAGTGTTTATTTATGTTGATGTTGATAATTATGACTTACAGCCAATTATCTCAGTAAATTAGAATAATTAACAAAAAACAACTGCAGAGGCTTCCTAAGGGTTTAAAAATATCCCTTAGGCTGTTTCAGTAGGCTCCACAATCATGGGGAAGACTGCTGACTTGACAGATGTCCAGAAGGCAGTCATTGACACACTCCACAAGGAGAGTAAGCCACAAAAGGTCATTGATAAAGAAGCTGGCTGTTCACAGAGGGCTGTATCCAAGCATATTAATGGAAAGTTGAGTGGCAGGTAAAAGTGTGGTAGAAAAAGTTGCCCCAGCAACCGGGATAACCACAGCCTTGAAAGGATTGTTAAGAAAAGGCAATTCAAAAATTTGGGGGAGATTCACAAGGAGTGGACTGCTGCTGGAGTCATTGCTTCTAGAGCCACCACACACAGACGTATCCAGGACATGGGCTACAAGTGTCGCATTCCTTGTGTCAAGCCACTCATGACCAATTGAAAACGCTCACCTGGGCCAAGTGAAAAAAGAACTGGACTGTCACTCAGTGGTCAAAGGTGGTGTTTTTGGGTTAAAGTAAATTTTGCATTAATTTGGAAATCAAGTTGTTGTGTGGGATGCAGGTGTTGGAGTGTGGTCAGGTGTCTCCACCTTACCTGGATGGTGGGGCACCACACCTCAGGAGGAGGTGCAGTGCCTCTGTGGCGACTGAACCCTCAGGGGCGCCACAACTGTGTTTTATCAAGACCAAAGTCAGCACAGCTATCTACCAGGAAATTTTTGAGCACTTCATGCTTCCCGCTGCTAACAAGCTTTTTGGAGATGGAAATTTCATGGACTTGGCACCTCTCCACACTGTCAAAAGTACCAATACCTGGTTTAAAAACAACAGTTTCACTGTGCTTGATTGGCCAACAAACTCGCCTGACCTTATCCTCATGAAGAATCTATTGGGTATTGTAAAGAGGAAGATGAGACACCAGACCCAACAATGCAGATGAGCTGAAGGCTGCTATCAAAGCAGCCTGGGCTTCCATCACACCTCAGCAGTTCCATAGGCTGATTCCCTCCATGCCACGCAACATAGATGCAGTAATTGATGCAAAAGGAGCCCCAATCAAGTAGTGAGTGCATTTACTGAATATACATTCCAGTAGGCCAACATTTCGGATTTTTAAATCATTTTTTAAGCTGGTGTTAAGAAGTATTCTAATTTACTGAGATAATGACTTTTGGGTTTTCATTGGCTGTAAGCCATAATAATCAACATTAACAGAAATAAACATTTGAAAAAGATCACTCTGTTTGTAATAACTCTATATAATATGAGTTCCTCTTTTTGTATTGAAGAACTGAAATTAACTTTTTGATGATATCATAATATTGCATGAAGCACCTGCCTTTACTATATTCTATTTATTGTACGTATTATAGTATATTTACCGTATACACTCGTGTATAAGCCGACCCGTGTATAAATTGACCCCCTTAATTTTGCCACAAAAAACTGGGAAAACTTATTGACTCATGTATAAGCCTAGGGTGGAAAATGCAGCAGCTACTGGTAAATTTCAAAAATAAAAATAGATACCAATAAAAGTAAAATTAATTGAGACATCAGTAGGTTAAATGTTTTTGAATATCCTTATTGAATCAGGAGCCCCATATAATGCTCCATACAAAATACACACCATATAATGCTGCACAAAGGTTAATAATGGCCCCATAAGATGCTCCATAGATTATGCCCCCATATGCTGCCCCATAGACTATGCTCCCATATGCTGCCCCATAGAACATGCCCCCATATGCTGCCCCATAGAACATGCCCCCATATGCTGCTCCATGGAATATGCCCCCATATGCTGCTCCATAGATTATGCCCCCATATGCTGCCCCATAGCATATGCCCCCATATGCTGCTCCATAGATTATGCCCCCATATGCTGCTCCATGGAATATGCCCCCATATGCTGCTCCATGGAATATGCCCCCATATGCTGCCCCATATATTATGCCCCCATATGCTGCTGCAAAAAAATGCCATACTCACCTCTCCTGCTCAGGACCTGGCACCTGTGATATTCACCTATCCGGGGGCCATTGCTGCTCACCACTGTCTGCGCATCCTCTGTCAGTGACTGTTCAGCCAGCAGAGGGCGTGTCACGCATTAACCACGTCACCGCGCCCCCTGCTGGCTAAACATCACGGACACAGGAAGCAGCAGATGGCGATGAGCAGCGTGGGAATGAGGACAGGTGAATATCGCTATACTTACCCATCCTGAAACGTCTCTGCAGCCTCGCTTCTCCACTGTCTCCCTTCCTACCTTCAGCGGTCATGTGATACCGCTCATTACCACTCATGAATATGCGCATATTCATGAGTTTAATGAGCGGTACCATGTGACGGCTGAAGGCAGGAAGGGAGACAGTGGAGAAGCGAGGGGGCTGCAGAGAGTGCCAGGATGAGTGAGTATGATCTGTGACACCCCCGCCCCCCTCCCCCGCTGACCCCTAGGTATATGACTTGTGTATAAGTAGAGAGGGGGACTTTCATCACAAAAAAATAGGCTGAAAATCTCAGCTTATACACGAGTTTATACGGTATATAGGGAAAAAATATATTAAAAAAGAACAAGCTGTGATATGGCTCCTATCCAAGTGTGAAAGGGTTATTCTGGCTGTATGATATTGATACCAATCCCTAGGATGCTGGGGGCTCACTGCCAGGTGTTGGATCCCCCATTGGTTAGCTATTATTATCATCATCAACTTTGGTAGTGAACAGATGTATACAGTGAATGAAGCCAGAACAACACTGCTCCGTCTACTGTCTAGTGGCTATTGCCAAGCTCCTAATCCAATGAACTTGGGAGGGGATGAATCCCCATCAATTTGCAAATGATGCCCTTTATGTGTTACTTTGTGCCACAGTAAAACCTTAAAAGGTACTAGCAATGAATAATATATCCTTCCTGATGCCATTAGTGCATAACTGTATCTGTAGCAGTTAAGCCCTAGGCATGTGACTTCCCAACTTTAGGAGTCACATCATGTGACTCCTAAACACATGGTAGAGCAGCACTGAATTGGGGCATAATCTAATGTATTGACCCTAGTCATGGGAAACTTTTTTTTCTTAAACCCTGCATCAATAACCATTTCTCTGTATCTGTTTAATAGGTTATAAACCTCTGATGGTGACATCTCACCTCTGTCCCATTTAATGATTGGAAATGGTCAGTGTGTGAGATATAAGGGCTGGGTTTATTTCCTAAGAAGAAGGTTGCAGACGCAGTTCAGTTTGCTTTATTTCTTTTCATGCTTTCATGATTTATACAAGCAAAATGGTTTTCAAAGGACAGAATACAGTGCATCCACAGTAGTAAACCCTAAGCAGTCAGAACTAGTGGGCTTGTGGTGATGATTGCCCTTTAATATTCCAGCCAAAGGCACACTATCTCTCTCTAGGATATTCCAGCTAAACTGATTCAATCCAGTTGGACCAATGTTTTAATCACCATATCCTCAGCGGGCATCTTACGTAGAACTCCTGAAGACTCCACATTCCTGAAGACTCTGTTTCGCTGAGAGACTCCTTTCCCCAACTACCTGTCCTCAGCCCCTAAACCATTTTTGGCAACCTCTTTCTTCAGGCTCACGGTCACTTGCTCCACAGCTTAATCTTGGTTCCTCAATCTTGCATGATATATGACAGTTATATGCCAATGTATCTTCCCTAAAACAGAGCCCTGCAACAGCAGCCTCCAACAAGGGGGTGCCAGGACTACCTTTTCCAGACACCATGTTACCAGCCCCTAGTAATGAAAATTGGACAAAACACCAACCTTATCAAACACAGAAAAGCACAAAAATAAGTGATTAGATGCAAAGTACAGCGAAAACAGTCCAGTAATATATTTGTAGGGGTTACAGAAACTGCAAAGCCACTGGTTTTTTTTCTTCATAATTCCCATCTTTCATTCGTGAAAGCCCAGTAGTGACCATAACTGGCTATCATTCAGACAAGTCTTGCTGCTTTTCATTTAGTATTGTGATGCAAAAATTGTAAGACAGATCTTACTAATTTCCCCGAAAACCCAACTTAGACCATGTGTACACATTGAGTATTTGGTGAGTTTTTTACCCCAGTATTTAGATGTAAATACTTATGTCCCCCCAAAAAATTGAGAAAAGTATTCAAGGTGTGATACCTTTATTGGCTAACCAGAGAAATTATATTTGCAAGCAAGCTTTCAGGGCTCAAAAGGCCCCTTCATCAGGCTAGATTACAAGTGAATTACTGAGAAAAGATGGCAACATTTAAATAGGAATTACAACAGGACATGAGATGATGCTAGCTATAGACAGGCCAAGGAAATCAAATTAAGGTTTTTGTTACACATGCAGATGAGGACCAAGTGTTCTATTAGAGATCTGAAGACCTTCTTGTGGAGGTGTGAACTGTGTTGGTTCCTTGGTTCCTCAATCATGAACCCAGGTGTCAAATTCCCCAGTATTTGTAAGCCAAAACCAGGAGTGGAATGATGAGAGGAAAAGCATTTGCACAACTTCTTCATTTTTCACCCACTCCTGGTTTTGGCTTACAAATACAGAGGTAAAGAAACTCACCAAATAATGATCGTGTGCATGTGGCCTATGGCTGGAGTCACACTAACGATTTTAAAATCAGTACGATTTTGTTCCTGCAAAGTCGGACGAGTGTAATGCAAATGTCATGCGAGTGCAAAGCATTTTTCATGCGAGTACAATCCGATTTTTCAAACCTAGCATACAATTTACATCCGAAAGCAGTGTGATTGCTGTTCGACTGCAATGTGATTTTAACATGAGCTTTTACATAGAGAATTTTTCTAAGTCATTTAAACATCGTTTTCAAAGGAAATATTCTTCAAAACATACATATAAAATTTCCCACCGGGCTTGCACTGACGTCAGAAAGGTGAATTCATTTCACTGGCTGTGAACTCACAGGATCTGTCTGATGGCACCGCAAGCAGGAGAACTTTCTCACACTCTCTGTGCACTCAGACAGAGAATAGGAGTTCACAGGGAAGCACTGAGCACACACTGCTGAGTGTCTCTGCTGGATGGCAGGCTGTATGGTCACATCCTGCAATCAAGCAGCCTGCCATCTAGATGTAGCAGAGATAGACCCGTCGTGTGAAAAATGGATTAGCAGCATCTCTGTGGAAAGGTGAGGAATATTGTTGTTTTTTTATTTTTTAACTCTTTTGCAGATGACAAGGGTGTCGGTGGAATGGGCGAGGTAATAAGTATGGTTTAATTAAGATTTATTAAAGGAGTCTGAGTCATTCTTTCAAATAAAGGACTTTACTCTGGTTGTTTGTGTTTCCACAAAAGTGACTTTGAGGTTAGTAATGGGGGCATCTTATTGATACCTCTTCATTACTAACCTCGGGGTTTGATGTCACCTGACAATACAAAGGTGACATCAACCCCCCACTCTAACTATCACCCCACTTGCCACCGCTACAGGGCAAGTGGGAAGAGCAATGCTAATTGCCTGAATTGGCACATCTTAAAGATGTGCCTTTTCTGGAGTGGCTGAGAGCTGATGTTTTTAGCCTGGTGGAAGCAGTATCCATGGCCTCTTCCTAGGCTATTAGTATCAGCCAGCAGCTGTCTGCATAGCCTTTGCTGGTTATTATAGGGGGACCCTACGTTATTTTTTGGGGGGTCCCCCATTTTAATAGCCAGTAAAGACTATGTATAAAGCTGTGAGCTGACATTAATAGCCTGGGAAGCTCTATGGGTATCACCCCCTTCCCAGGCTGTAAACATCTGCCCCCAGCCATCAGCTTTTAGTTTGCTGGTTAAGAAAATTACACTGAAGCCCATGTCATTTTTTTCAGAAAAAGAATCTTTTATTAAATACATGTACAATAAGTTGTACACACACTGTACTAATTGTATATGTCACTGACATCTATATATTTATCTAGGGATGAGCGAGTATACTCATTAGGATTCAGTACTTGGCGAGTAATGCGGTACTCAAATCCTAGCAAGTAAATTTCACTACTCGCCTCGCAATATTCAAATCTCCCGCCCTGCATGTGTTAGCCAATCACAGTAAAGCCGCTGCCTTCTTTGTTGTGGCATTACTGGGATAAGCTATGACCTTGATGCTGCGCAGCCAGCCAATGAGTCATAGGCTATGACTATATGTGTGCGGTAAATGTGTGTGGGGGTCTGTCTGCGGGGCTGTGTGCGTGTGGGGCTGTGTATGTGTGCCGTGTCTATGTGGGGCTTTTCCGGGCTCTGTGGGCTGGGCCGGCCTCTGCTGAGGCTGTGCCGGCCTCTGCTGGTCCTGTGTGGGGCTGTGCCAGCCCTGTGCCGGGACTGTGCGGGGCCTGTGTTGGCCTGTGCGGGGCTGTACTGGCCTCTGCCGGGCCTGTATCAGACTGTGCCAGGCCTGTGCCGGGCCGTGCTGGCCTGTGCAGGGCCTATGCAGGGCCTGTGCTGTGCAGGCTCTGCTGGCTTTGCGGGAATTGTCCAATGGGACTACTTGTCCCATCCTGCTATGCCCGCTACAGTCACAGCATTAGCGGATGATGGGAAAGTAGTATTCCCATTATCAAGCCAATGTGGTGAATGTAAAAAAAAAGACATACAGAACATACAACATATTGTACATACACATAACATAGAGTACATACTCACCGCAAACACCTAATTCCCCGAAGCCTTCGTCTCCTGCAAATAATATTAAAATAATAAACCAAGCTATACTCACCTTTCCGCAATTAATCCATTAATAATGAGGGTTTCACGTCGATCTCTTGTGGAGAGCTGTCACATCAGCTGATGCAACCACTCTCCAGGGGTTCCAGTGATACAGTGACGGAGATAACCCTCTGCACTGTATCACTGCGCCGGGAGGTCACAGAAGTTCACCTGTGACTTACGGCAGCACTACAGCATGGGAATTTTCTCACACAGCAGTGCTACTGTAAAATGAACTCCAATGATACACTGCGGGAGGGTTATCTCCGGTCAGTGTGTCATTGGAGGCCCTGTAGAGCAGTCACATCTGCTGATGTGACTGCTCTATAGGGAAGATCGTCGTGGGACACTTGTTTTTAAAGAGGGACTGCGTTGGAAAGGTAAGTATAGGTTGTTTTGCTTTTTTAATTTTTTGCAGGTTATCGATGGTTTCGCTAGGATCTGGGCGTACAATAAAAATTATGAAAAATCGGGTCGTGTTTTATTTCATTAAAATTCTTTTTTCTGGCTGTGTCTTTTTTTAACCCTTTCCTACTATAGGATTAATAATGGAGAGGCGTCTTATTGACGCCTCTCCATTATTAACCGGGCTTAATGTCACCTTCCAATAGCAAGGTGACATTAACCCCTTATTACCCCATATGCCACCACTACATGGCAGTGGGAAGAGAGGGGCTAAGTGCCGGAATTGGCACATCTTAGTGATGCGCCATTTCTGGGGTGGCTGAGAGCTGGTATTTGTAGCCAGGGGGATCAATATCCTTGGCCCCTTCCTAAAATATTAGCCCACAGCCCCAAAGACCCACGCACACATTCTCCACATACATTCTCCGTGCACACATAGTCTCCGCCCACACGCATTCTCTGCCCATTACTCGCATTTCCCATAGACTTACATTGGACTCGCTACTCGTTACGAATATCCAAGTATTAGGAGCTACTCATAACGAGTACAGCGAGTCCGAGTATTTCACTACTCGCTCATCCCTATTTATCTATTCTATGTGTATTTACTGTATGTAATCCATCTCTTCTATGCTGTTGACTCCTGCATTGATTTTACAGTACACAGCAGATGAGTTGTCGGCTTTTCCTTTAGCTATGTAATATATAAATTTGTGTGTGCTTGTCACTTGGGAGGAGGAAGACCGGGCTGCGAGTAGCTACATTAAGCCGGGTCTGGAACTGCTGAGACTGCATCCTAGGTTGCCAGGGGGAAGAAATAGGGAACTAGATAGGCCCCATGATTGGAAAAAAGGGGGCGTGCCCAAGTGGCGGGGAAAGTTGAAAGCGCCCGAAGCTCGGGGCAGTTTCCCGCTGTCAGAGAGAGTGCAGCAGGGTGAGCAGCGCGCTCTGCATCCAGCGCCGCCGAGCTTTTCCAAGCAGATAGGTGTGTAAAAATCAGACAGCACTCGCATGGTCTGAGTGCTGTGCGATATTTTTTTTTCTCGCACCCATTGATTTCTATTGCAGGATGCGACCTGATTTCTGATTACAATCGTAACATGCTTGAAGTTTTTTTCAGTCTGATAGTAATCCGATCTGAGCTGGAAAAAAATCTTAGATGAATACACAATGATAGAATAACATTGGTCCTGATACAATATGATTTTTAATCAGATTTCATTCGTCCGATTTCATCTCAAGTGTGAATGAGCCGTCACACCAAAATGTTCACACAATCTAAAACCACTCCTACCAGGTTTGACCATGTCCTCCACACTGACACAATGGTGGCTCTAGCTGGTAATGGAATCATAACATTGATACTAAATTAAATGATTTCCTTTTAGAACTCATTAGTGGCAGACAATGCATTTCCAATCATGTTTTTCAGCCAAATGTCCTCCTTTTTTCCTACTGAAAACATAAAACATCAATACAGACTAAAATTAAAATGAGCACATAACATTGAGATGATGCTAAGACGAAGTAGTTATTTTTCCTAAAGGCTTCTTTTCTTTTTTTTTTATTTATTCTTTAACGAATATTTTAGCATTGAAAATCTATTTTTTACATTTCAATTTTTCAGGTCATTAGTTCTAATTGAGGAAAGGGCCCCATCATATACCTGCAGCTTGCTGTGGAAGACAATTTAAAGGAGTTATCCGCTACTCAGACAATCCCTTCTAAATCTTGGTCTCCCTCTCCCCCACAGCAAAATAACACTTATACTCCCCTCTGGTGTTCGTGGTGTTCCATCAGTGTCAGAAATGGCTCTCTTGGAAATCTTGTGACATAACAATTCCTACTGTCAATCAGCGCTGGCTTAACTCTCTCCCTCGTTCTGACAAATCAGGACATCAAGAGAAAGTTAGAGAGTAGCCGCAGTGCTCGCAAACCTCTGGATGCCAATTGTATCCATAGGAGAGGAGAGTGAAGCCAGCACTATTTCGTGACATAACAATGTTACGCGATCCCCAGAAGATCTAGATTAATAAATCCATTAATTGCAAAGTTCCTTTTTATAGTTTTCTTTCAAATGCACTAGAGCAAAATAACATGCATGTTCTTTATAAAGGTTTTCCACTTCTACACTAGGATAGGTTACCGATACTGTAGTAGTGGACATACCCCTTAAGTAGCATTCCTCTCAGATTTACAGTGTTTTACAGTGGGTACGAAAAGTATTCCGTCCACTTTAAATTTTTCACTCTTTGTTTCATTGCATCCATTTGGCAAATTAAAAAAAAAAAATGTTCGATGTTCTCATTAATGCACACTCTGCACCCCATCTTGACTGAAAAAAACAAATGTAGAAATTTTTGCAAATTTATTAAAAATGAAAAACTGAAATATCACATAGTCATAAATATTCAGACCCATTGCTCGGTATGGAGTAGAAGCACCCTTTTGAGCTTCTAAAGCCGTAAGTCTTCTTGGGAATGATGCAACAAGTTTTTCACACCTGGATTTGGGGATTCGCTGCCATTTTTCCTTGCAGATCCTCTCCAGCTCCACCAGGTTGGATGGTGAACGTTGATGGACAGCCATTTTCAGGTCTCTCCAGAGATGCTCAATTGGGTTTAGGTCAGGGCTCTGGCTGGACCAGTCAAGAATGGTCACAGAGTTGTTCTGAATCCACTCCTTTGTTATTTTAGCTGTGTGTTTAGGGTGATTGTCTTGTTGGAAGGTGAACTTTTGGCCAAGTCTGAGGTCCAGAGCACTCTGGAAGAGGTTTTGATCCAGGAAATTTCTGTACTTTGCACGTTCATGTTTCCTTCAATTGCAACCAGTCGTCCTGTCCCTGCAGCTGAAAAACACCCCTTTAGCATGATGCTGCCACCACCATGTTTCACTGTTGGTATTGTATTGGGCAGGTGATGAGCAGTACCTGATTTTCTCCACATATACCGCTTCGAATTATCACCAAAAAGTTCTATCTTTGTCTCATCAGACCAGAGAATCTTATTTCTCATAGTCTGGGAGTCCTTCATGTGTTTTTTAGCAAACTCTATGCCGGATTTCATATGTCTGGCACTGAGGAGAGGCTTCAGTCGGGCCACTCTGCCAGAAAGGCCCGACTGGTGGTGGGCTGCAGTGATAGTTGACTTTGTGGAACTTTCTCCCATCTCCCTACTGCATCTGTGGAGATCAACCACAGTGATCTTGGGGTTCTTCTTGAAGGAGTAGAGCCATCTCAAGGAGGATCACAACGAAATGGACAGCATATGACTTAAATATCAGTGTATGAGCAAAGGGTCTGAAGACTTATGACCATGTGATATTTCAGGTTTTTCTTTTTTAATTTGCAAAAATTTCTACATTTCTGTTTTTTTTCAGTCAAGATGAGGTGCAGAGTGTACATTAATAAGAAAAAAAATGAATTTTTTTCAATTTACCAAATGGATGCAATGAAGCAAAGTGAAAAATCTAAAGGGGTCTGAATACTTTCTGTTTCCACTGTACATCTCCTGTACAGCCTGTGACTGATTTCTGTAAGAAACATTCAGCTTAAAGGGACCGTTCTCAAATTTCTTGAAAAATAACCTGAATGTGATTATACCCTTATGCATAATGTATTTTAAGCAAAAGTACAAATCATAACTATCTTCCCCATCTTCCCTTTAATTTAAGGACTTCCAACCATGTCAGGAGTCTCTAAACTCTAGAAGATTATTCAAAGGTCAAGAAAACACAGAAGACATTTTACAACAATTAGAAGCTGTTCCCAAGCATCTTCTGCAAGAATTAAGATGTTGCCGCATACAAGTCAGGTACACAGGAGCATTTCTGTTATGAAAGTTCGATTCCTTTAATGTAGCATTCAGTAAACTTACATTAATGTTTAGTGCTGTTGCCAACAAACAATGGCCACTCATCAGTGGTCACCATCATTGATGGTCTGCAACAGTAGTCAGTGGCGTAATTATTACTGGTACAAACCCGATGCAAAATTTGGACCTGGCCTACCCCAGCCCTGCATGTTGGTCAGATATACAGACCGTTGTAACATTCTATAAGGACATACATGTTGCGTGACTAGTGAGCCCTGGGCACCCGTAGTAAAGCCCCTCAGGCAGGGCCAGAATGGAATACCCGGAGGACACAGGTGCTACCTCCAGTCAGACCCTGAACACATGGCAGCTGTCCGAGCGGGACCAAAAGGGATAACAAAGGTTACAGCAGAGTCCATAATGACACGGGTCCTGGATCCGGGTAGTTGGTAATGAGTCGGTTCCAGTGACCTTCACACAGTCCTTGGACTCGGATGACTGTAGGCGGAACGGGATGGCTTAGGCCCAGATTGTTGCTGATATAACCAGGTAACACAAGATGCTGATATGCTGTGGAAACAGAGAGCATTAGACAATGCACAGAGACTGCAGATGCAGTGCAGACAGGTTAGCATGAGAGTCTGATGAAGCAATGATAGATACTCGTTGCTCTGGCGCTCTCCCTATGGAGGAGAGGCCAGAAATAGCAGCCAGTGCGCTGCTATTGGTTGATTGCATTTTTTTGAATAATGCACGCCGCCCCTTTAAGAAGGCAAGAGAGCGGGCGGGCGTGCCCTAATAGTCTTAGCTACAGATCTCCTCACAGGATGCCAGGAGGAGGAGGCAGGAGGGAGGACAGAACACTGAGAAGCAGCATGAGAGGCTCGAGGTGAGTGCCCAAAATGGAGAGCAGCGGCAGGCCTGGACGCAGCACCAGGACGGGGGCCAGGTGTAACAGCGGCAGAACTGGGCGCAGCGCCAGGATGGGGACCGGGTGTAACAATGGTATTGCATTGCATATTCGAAATTCTAATATTTTACCTGTTCAATTCCAGAATTGATCTCACTCGCTCCAAAAAGAACACATGACAGTCCAGGCTGGATTGAATTGACCACAGCTGCCATTTCATTAACCCAACTACAAACTTACATAAATTATTCTTAAATATCATCTCAATAAATGAGTATAAATAACAAAGCCAATAGATTGGTTCTTAAAGTGAAAACAGATTTGGAACACACAATTATTTCCCAGCCATAACCACCATATCAGGAACACCATAAGTTACTGCATGTTGACGAGTAATTGCTTCACTGGCTCACAGGGACTCCACTTGTCCAAAGCCACCAATTTCCTCAAATCAACCAAATTTGACGTTGAACTAAAGGAATCATAACCAATATTATTCCATGACCACTTAATTAACTGAAAAGACCCCCAAATGCCAAAATTGCCAAGACCCAAATAGTACCAACCTCATGTGCCACCCATACAGCTCCAATACAGAGAAATGCAGTTATCACATGGGAGGTAGGATGGGACTCCTAACATGCTACTCCTATGCCAGGATTGCCCTGTTTCCAAAGTTTCCTTATTTTTATACCACCTCCCCACCCTGTTTTACCCCTAAAAACCATCATGACTCTTCTCTACAAACCCCAGTCTTATGGGCCTCTGCTTATTGCTTATGTTCTTTTTTGTTTGTTTTTTTCTAGATGCCTGATATGTGGAATACCACAACTCCAATTTATGATGCATCATCTTGCAGCATTGATGATTTCCGTAACAAGGTCTACTCTACGGCGTATTCAATGTTTACAGTATTTGGTCTTGTCGGCAATAGCTTTGCTTTAGTTGTCCTGATAAAAACCTACAGACAGAGAACAGCATTTCATATCTATATGCTGAACCTTGCCATCTCTGATCTGCTGTTCATCTGCACCCTTCCATTGAGAGTGGTCTATTACGTCAGCAAAGGAAACTGGTACTTTGGTGGATTCCTTTGTCGAATCAGTTCCTACGTTTTCTACGTGAACTTGTACTGCAGCATTTTCATTCTGACAGCAATGAGCATCACACGCTTTTTGGCAATAGTCTACCCAGTGAAAAATCTCAAATTTGTGTCTATACGGAGAGCAAAGTGGGCTTGTGTAGGAATATGGCTCTTTGTCACTCTAACAAGTTCACCATTTTTATTGTCTGGGTCATATGTAGACCCAAAAACTAATGCAACCAAGTGTTTTGAGCCACCTTCCGAAGGTAAAAAAAATATGGTGCTCATTCTCAACTACATTGCCTTCATCATTGGCTTCATATTACCATTCATTGTAATATTGGTGTGCTACACCATGATTATAAAGACGTTGCTAAAGAACTCTATGACAAAACAGCAAAATTCCAGAAAGAAGGCCATTCGCATGATTATCATAGTCATGGCCGTGTTTTTCCTAAGCTTCATGCCATATCATATCCAGCGGGCAATACACCTTCACACAGTAAGCAAGAATAAGGACTGCAATGAGACCTTATGGGAACAGAAGAAGGTTGTGATAACGTTGGCCCTTGCAGCCTCTAATTGCTGCTTTGATCCAATGCTCTACTTTTTCTCAGGCGAAAACTTTCGAAGGAGACTCTCAACTTTAAGGAAGCAGTCTGTTTCAAGCATGGCCCAAGACAATAAAAGGAAGAAGTCGGGAAGCTTACATGAAAAATCTGAAGTCTTTCCTGCCTTGGAGAAGAAGGACAGTAGTGAAAGTTAAGTTCCTATGTCAATCTTACCAAATCAACATGATGGTCCTTGTTTCAGATTACCAAAAATTTAAATGGGGTCAAGTTGGATTAACGAATAAACATGAGCACTTCACAAGGGCCCTGCCACATATCGGCAAAAGAAACATGTAGATTCATGCATGAAACAATGGAAGTGTTTTCCGCCCTAGCGAAGAAGGAACCTTCCATGCTTCAAGCTCACTATTTTCTAGATTTCCGTTGTTGTAAATTCTTTCAACTGTTGATTTCCCAGGAGACTATCATATGAATAAGCTCCACAAACTGTCTGTGAATGATTTACTCTAAATACTTTCTGAAATTAGAGCTTCATCGGCCTATTTTGAAAACTTTGCGTTATCGCATATTTACCTTCTCTTGGGTACAACTTAAAGATATTGCACTGGGTCACTTAGCCAAATATGGGCCACTGGACCACTTTTACTTTTCACAAAAGATGTAAGACTTAACAGCAATGTTGTGTGTGTTTGCCTTTGGCAGAGACATTTGGCTTAAGTTTCTATGCTTTTCCTATGGAATGTTTCTCAAGATATAGTAAATTCACTTAATTCTTCAAGTGACTTCAAAGAAACAAACAGACTTTGAGAAGATGTGAAAACTTTCTTAGTGTTACTGTTAATTTCTATGTTTATCATGAAAAGCAGAAGTATGGTAAAACGTCTCAAATCTTTGCAGTTATAGTCAAGGACATTTTCACTGCTGATTTCCATTAGTTCCATGTATTAGAAACCACTGAAAAATGTAAAAGGAATATGTTTCATGTATATGTAGCCCATAATGACTACGGCCAAGTTCTCAAGACTAAGGAGGATAAATATAAAATCACATTATAATGAAAAGTTATAATAAGGATATCAACATTGATATATATGTACAAAGCAAAATGGTCAGGTAAAACTGTCACTGGTATGCCAGAAGCTGCAGATAGTCTCATTGCATCTAGCTGCAGAAGGTCTCTGTGTTTGGCATTGCAGACACCATCTTAACCCTTCTGACTTTTTGACCCAGTGGTAACCTTTCTCCAGCTCTAATTAACACACCTAGACCTGGGTGTTTATAGACTTCCAGTCTGCTGCTGGGAAGTGCCAGTGATATTTCCATTTTCCCCTGTTGAGGCTTAGAGCTATAGCAGTCGAGTACCTTCCTCTTTGCTGTTTCTGCAGGACTTCTGTATTACATCTGAGTCTACTCAAGATAAGTGTTCCCCTCATTTGTCTATCCCAGCCGTCTTTAGTGGTAGTGTGGATTGACTAGTGCAAGCCCCATCCTTCCCTAAGCAGAGCTTATTGCCACAATCAGGCAGGGATTAGGTTACTGCTTGGTGATAACCTGCAGAACCTATGTATACAGTAATTCAAGAGTGTAGTTTTACAATATTGGAAAAAACGTTAGCCTGGAACAGCAATAGTCAAGAAAATAAATAATATATCAAATTAACAATTAGATCCCAAAACTAAAGAAAAAAAAATAAAACATATGCAAAAAAATGAATATAGTGAGTATTAATAGGAATGTGCCATCATAAAATGACCCAGGTTTTTATTTGAAATTTGTATTTATATATTTTTTATTATTATTTCCAGATCACTATATATATATATATATATATATATATATATATATATATATATATATAAAAAATTTTTTTGTTTATCTGACATCTTGCAAAATTTTCACACTGGCCTCTAGGTCTGATATTAGCCTCTTGCTTCCTGTTAGAGGGACATTAGCAGAAACAGACTTAGACCCTACTGAGCGGTATTAAAGTATTTAATGATCATGCTCTCATATGGGCAAATGTCATTGTGAAAGGGGAGGAAGAGGTGAGCTGTGACATCACCTATTGTAAATGGTGTATCCTGGGTTATCTACTATATAGAGGTGTTATCAGTCATTGTAAAGCTGTCTGTGATGATAATATGACTTCTGAAAAGTCTTCTGCACAGAAATTAATATGTGAGTCTAGTATAAGTCCTCGTTGCTATTGTGAAAATTGCAAGACTGTATTTTTAAAGTGGTTGTCTAGTCTAAAATTAAAAATAATGCAGTCACTGTGTAACTGCAGACTTTTGAAATCTCCCAATGCACACACTGTGAGGATTCGCCAGTTTCTGAGCTGTGAAAGGCGGTGTTGTATGCGATATACATACTCCTGGGCAGAAGCCATCTAGTGGGTGTTACCTTGCTCCATACAAGTATGGAGTGGGAGTGACCATGTAATGGGTGCGGCCTCTCTCAAAACACTTGTATGGAGCGAGGCCACGCCCACTAGACTGCTTCTGCCCAGGAATATGTATATCACATACATGTATATCACATACACATCACATGTCTTCCGACAGGTATGTTCATCCACCCAGCTCTCCTGCTGTCTGTCTATGAAGAGCACATAGTACATCACCCAGCTTTGCACATAGACTTGCCTCTGCACCTAGCATTCACATGGCATGCCTTTCAGCTAACACCAGCTTACCCCAGAGTTATTTATGACCTTGATTACTCTGGTTTGATCATATGCATCTGGTCCACTCTTAATTGTGTGACCAAGATGAGCAGAGACCACTCCTCCCTGCTTCACACCTGACTGCACTTAGTTGTACATATATTGCATAGCTCAAGTCTGCATAGACTTCAGTCTGCAGTGTGATTCCTATAAGTGTGTCCTAGAAGTGTGAAGATAGATTTTAGAATTAAAACCAGAAGGGAACTGAAGGTAACTGTACACAGTCACTGTAAACAATGTTTCTGTTTGTTTTCTGTTGTCTTTCACCCTTATAACCCTTCACTTTCTGCTAATTCCCCTAATCCCTACTCCTAGTCAGGAACTGTTCATCTCTTCTTCAATCCTCCCCATCCACCTCACCTCCTCCTCAAAACTGTTCCTTTACATACAATCCTCTGTCTCCAAACACAGACAGCCCCCTCATGCCCTCTCCTGCTCCCACCTGCTAACACTTTCTCTGCTCCTTCTCACTGCTGGTGATATCTCTCCAAATCCTGGTCCTCCTCACCACATTCCCACAGTCATTTCTACCTCCAATCCACGCTCTATCACAACCTTCCGTAACCACTCCAACCTTATACCCATTCACCCAGCCCCCACTTCCCCAGTCCCACTAACAGGAGCTCTGTGGAACGCTCGCTCTGTCTGCAATAAGCTTTCCTACATCCATGATCTTTTTGTTACTACCAAACTTTCCTTCCTCGCCATCACCAAAACCTGGCTCACTCCTTCTGACACAGCATCTCCTGCTGCACTTTCATATGGTGGCTTCCACCTTTCTCACACCCCCCACCCCAGCAGCAAACATGGCGGAGGAGTTGGTTTTCTCCTGTCAGATACCTGCTCCTTCACCCCAATCCCACTGCCACCCTCTGTTACCCTCCCTTCCTTTGAGGTGCACTCTGTGCGCATCTATTCCCCCTCCAACCTCATCTACCGCCCCCCAGGGCCAGCCACCACCTTCTTTGACCACTTCACCACCTGGCTACTCCATTTCCTTTCCACGGACATCCCTACTATCATCATGGGTGACTTCAACATCCCCATTGACACTTCCCTCTCACCTGCCACTAAATTTCTATCTCTCACTTCCTTCTTCGACCTCACTCAATGGTCTTCTACAGCCATCCACAAAGATGGCCACACACTGGACCTCATCTTCACCCGCCTCTGCTCCCTATCTAACCTCTCTAACTCACCTCTTCCTCTCTCTGACCACAACCTTCTCACATTCTCTTCCCTCTCTACTCCATGTCTACAATCCCCACCCCACAAACTTTCACACCCTCGCAGAAATCTTAAACACCTTGACCTACACTCATTCTCGGAATCCCTCCTCCCTCTCACAGATATAAGTTCCTTACACAATGCGGATGATGCTGCTGCTCTACATAACACCACAATAGCTGTAGCTTTGGAATCTGCTGCCCCACTTACACATACCAAAGCTCGCAAAATCAACAGACAGCCCTGGCACACCAGCCTGACCAAAGAACTGAGGCGAGCTTCCAGGGCTGCTGAGCGCAGATGGAAAAGATCCCACTCCAACGAGCACTTCATCGCATTCAAACAGTCCCTCACTACTTTCAAGACCACACTCGCCACAGCTATACAAACCTACTTCTCATCTCTCATATCCTCCCTGTCTCACAACCCTAAACAGTTATTCAACACCTTCAATTCTCTTCTCCGTCCCCCAGCACCTCCTCCCTCCCCACTCATCTCAGCTGAAGACTTTGCCTCATTTTTCAAGCAGAAGATTGATAACATCAGAGACAGTTTTAGTCAACAACCCCCAGAGCCCTTCCTCCCGACTTCCCAGCCCTCCACCTCCAAAACCAACTTCTCCACCATTACAGAAGATCGACTCTACTCCACTCTACTCTCAAGATCACATCTCACCACCTGTGCACTTGACCCGATCCCATCCCACTTCATCCCAAACCTCACCACAGTCTTCATCCCAACCCTAACCCATCTCTTCAACCTATCACTAACAACTGGTGTTTTCCCCTCAAGCTTTAAACATGCCTCCATCACACCTATCCTCAAAAAGCCCTCTCTTGACCCATCCTCTGTATCTAGCTATCGCCCTATATCACTTCTCCCCTATGCCTCCAAGCTACTGGAACAACACATCTACCTTGAACTGTCCTCCCATCTCTCTTCTTGCTCCCTCTTCGACCGCTTACAATCTGGCTTCCGGTCACACCACTCCACTGAAACTGCCCTTACTAAGGTCACCAATGACCTCTTAACCGCCAAGAGCAAGCGACACTACTCTGTCCTCCTCCTCCTGGGCCTGTCGGCTGCCTTTGACACAGTGGACCATTCCCTATTATTACAGACCCTCTCATCCCTTGGCATCACAGACTTGGCCCTATCCTGGATCTCATCATACCTAACAGACCAGACATTCAGCGTCTCCCACTCACACACCACCTCCTCACCTCGCCCCCTATCTGTCGGAGTGCCACAAGGTTCAGTCCTAGGACCCCTGATCTTCTCCATTTACACCTTTGGCCTGGGACAGCTCATAGAATCATAGAATCTCATGGCTTTCAGTATCATCTCTATGCTGATGACACACAGATCTACATCTCTGGACCAGATATCACCTCCCTACTAACCAGAATCCCTCAATGTCTGTCCACTATTTCATCCTTCTTCTCCGCTAGATTTCTGAAACTTAACATGGACAAAACAGAATTCATCATCTTTCTCCCATCTCACGTGACCCCCCCAACGAACCTCTCCATTACAGTAAATGGCTGCCCACTCTACCCCGTCCCACAAGCTCGCTGCCTCGGGGTAATCCTTGACGCTGATCTCTCCTTCAAACCACATATCCAAGCCCTTTCCACTTCCTGCCGACTTCAACTCAAAAATATTTCACGAATCCGTTCATTCCTCAACCAAAAATCTGCAAAAACCCTAGTCCATGCCCTTATCATCTCTCTCCTTGACTACTGCAACCTCCTGCTCAGCGGCCTCCCCTCGAACACTCTCGCACCCCTCCAATTTAATCTAAACTCTGCTGCCCGACTAATCCACCTGCCCCCCCGCTATTCCCCAGCTTCTCCCCTCTGTCAATCACTTCACTGGCTCCCCATTGCCCAGAGATTCCAGTACAAAACCCTAACCATGACATACAAAGCCATCCACAACCTGTCTCCTCCATACATCTGTGACCTCGTCTCCCGGTACTTTCCTGCACGCAACCACCGATCCTCACAAGATCTCCTTCTCTACTCCCCTCTTATCTCCTCTTCCCACAATCGCATACAAGATTTCTCTCGCGCATCACCCCTACTCTGGAACTCTCTACCACAACATATCAGACTCTCACCTACCATCGAAACCTTCAAAAAGAGCCTGAAGGCCCACCTCTTCCGACAAGCCTATAACCTGCAGTAACCACCGATCGACCAAACCGCTGCATGGCCAGCTCTACTCTCGCCTACTGTATTCTCACCCATCCCTTGTAGATTGTGAGCCTTCGCGGGCAGGGTCCTCTCTCCTCCTGTACCAGTTATGACTTGTGTCGTTTACCATTATTGTACTTGTTTTTATTATGTATACCCCTCCTTACATGTAAAGCGCCATGGAATAAATGGCGCTATAACAATAAATAATAATAATAATAATACAGCACCTCCCTTCCTGGCTCAGAAACCGGCGAATCCTCACAACACACTGCGTTCGCTGGGGGGTCACAAGTCTGCAGTCACACAGAGTGACTGCAGACTTTTCATTTTAGACCTGATAACCCCTGTAACACAAATGTATATTTTTTTTAATTTACATTTGCCCATTTTAGCTTATGAAGGCTTTGCACTGACTATGCTTCCTGTGTGGAAATAATGACTTTTTTTAGCGAGATTAATTCAATTTTGACCATTTCTGCATTGTTATATCTGTTCATAACTGAAATCACAAAGCGGTTCTGCCAGACTGGCTTGGATTTTCAGTCATCCAGAAATTCCTGAACATTCCATAAAATGGCAATTTTTCCCTTGACCATAAAATAATAATAATAATAAATGCGTGAGTGATTTTTTTTTTTTTTTTTTTTAGCTGAAGAAGCTGGCACAGATTATGAATGTAATGCTCATCCTCTTACAGTTCTCAGCAGATATCCTCCTATCAAAATGATTTACTGTAGAAATATATCACATCAAATCTTAATGCTTTAATCAGGTTTTCTATTGTGTCTATAAAAAAAGTTATCTATTAGTTTTGTTTCTATTTTGCTCAGTCCTTAAGCAGGGCCTACTGACTGGCATCTTTCTCATGGTACTGACTGCTACTAATAAGCTTTTTATCCTGTAACTTCTTGCTCCTTTTATCCTTGTAGAAACTTTTCATGCATCCTTCTTATCCAATGCCAGAGGTGAGGATTAGTGATGAGCGAGTATACTCGTTGCTCTGGTTTTCCCGAGCATGCTCGGTTGGTCTCCGAGTATTATGGTGTGCTCGGAGACTTAGTTTTCGTCAATGCAGCTGCATGATTTACGGCTGCTAGACAGCCTGAATACAGGAGGGGATTCCCTAACAAACAGGCAACCCCCACATGTATTCAGGCTGTCTAGCAGTCGCAAATCATGCAGCTGCATTGACGAAAACTAAATCTCCGAGCATGTCATAATACTCGGAGGACACCCGAGCAACGAGTATACTCGCTCATCACTAGTTGGGATTCCAAAGTAATTGGAAATAAACAAGAGCTGCATTTGGTGGTGGTTTCCAAACAACTGCTGGCTGTGTGTTAAACCATCCTAAGGGTATGTTCACATTGAGGGGTTTTTTTAGGACATTTTGGAGCAGAAACTAAAAGGAAACCGTTCAAATCCTGCTCAAAAACTTGGAGTCTCCGCTCCAAGGCTACGTGTACACAACATCTTTTTCAGTGTGAACAAGCATAGCCTCGGGACTTGCTAAGACAAATGGAATATATGGATATGAGCTGTCAGAGTGAAAATCAGACAGCACACTGACTAAGGGTCTGTGCACAATAATTGGACAAGCGCTATCCGTCATTTTGACATAGCCCTCATCCCAATGTTATTCAGAGACGAAGTGAACATGTCCGATATAGGAAAAAATCACAGCATGCACGGGTTGCATCCAGTTGGTTCGCACTCTTCCATTCATGTGTAGGGGTCTGTGGAAAACCTCTTACCCCACTCGCATGACATCAAGTTGTGGTTTGAATTTTCACTGCCTGATTGCATGTAGAACGTGGAGAATTTTTTTTTCTCCACACCTGAGAGAATAGGATAACACTCTGATCACACTGTGATCAAACTCTGATCAGCATGCGATTAGCATAATCAGAACAGTTTTCACGAATGTGAGAAAATCGGTCATGTAACCCTACCCTAATTTAAATCAATAGGGCTGTTCAGATGACCATTTTTGAACATGGGCCAAGAGTCCCTGTCAAAAAAATCAGAGCATGCTCTTTTCTGGTCTGATTCATGGAGCATTTTTGAAGCATTTTTTCCAGCAGAAATGCACCAAATGGCACATCTTGTTGTTACACCCCATAAACAAAACACATCAGTCACTACAATGCAAAAACATACTTCAAAAACCACATTTTTCTCTGGCAGTTGTGGATTTTTCTGGGTGATAAACTCCATGTGAACATGCCTTAAAGCAGCGATCCCCAACCTGTAGCTTGGGAGCCACATGTGGCTCGTGATCTCATGAATTGTGGCTCGCGGCTGTCTGCCAGATTGGTGCATTAGCTCCAGGTCTAGCAAAGAGCACATCTCAAAATGGTGCATTTTTTGAGTAGCCTGCACAGAAGAGCAGATTTGGATGCACATATACTGGTCTTAGGGGTTTAGAGAGAATTTTTGGACAGTGTGCGGAGACAAGATGATACTACCGGTCAGAGGAGGTGCTTGAAGCTGGAAACGACAGTGTGGTGGGAGTGCTTGATGGGAGAATACTGAAGGGGGATTGTGGGACCCTTGGATCTTGGTATACCGCTTCTGTGGAAAAGCTTTGGCTGTCATTATACCCATAATAGGAGCTTTGGTTGCCTCTAATGTAATGGAGTGTGGGAGCTGGATGTGGCTCACGACTCTCTCTCAGAGCTGAACATGGCTCGCGACCCACTCTCAGAGCTGGATGTGGCTCACGACCCTCTCTCAGAGCTGGATGTGGCTCGTGACTCTCTCTCAGAGCTGGATGTGGCGCTCAATGTCAGAAATGTTGGGGACCACTGCCTTAAAGCTATGTTCACATTTTGCATTATTGCTCTCCCCCCCCCCCGCAGGTAAAACTTTCTCTATTCACAGTAAAGAAGCTGCTTACAAAAAGCAGGTTTTGTTGCATTTTTTTTTTTGCTGCGTTTTTGTTGTCTTTTTTTTTCATGCTGATAAAGTTTAGTGCCTCAAAAAAGAATAATGATGCAACTTCCTTTTGCAAAACGCAGCATTTTTCCAAATCAGTCAGGGAAAAAAACAGTGTGTGTCCATAAGATTTCAGAAATCTCACAACTTCTGCTGTCATGAATAAACTGTTTCTGTTCATTATATAACCTGTTTCTGTCCGGATTTTCAGTTGTCTCTGAGCTAGTGGGTGAAAACTATCTGCTATGAAGTGTCCCATATACTGCTCATATAGACGTGAATGTTTGGTGGACATTATATAGTGGTTAGCTGTGAATCCAGCACTGGGGTAAGAGGAGCATTTACCAGAAAGCTGCAGCAGGATCTGTCTGTATCTCACTCTACTTATTTTCTCAATGTGCTCCCCTTTCCCTCTTGATTGGCATAAAGGAACATGTATTTTTGTCTATCCGCTCACCTTTTAGCATAAAATCTTAATTTCACACATTGTTGGCAGCAGGACTGCTGATCATTCGCTCTGAGCAATAGTTTGGTCCAGGTACTCTCCCAGTTAATGAATAAATACATGTTTTTTGCATCGAAGTATCTGTGAATATTGTATTTGATTTCAATGCAAATTATTTATAGGCCTTTATTTCACCTAATCTTGGCAAAGGCAGGTCCGTGAGATCTTGGCATAGCCCGGCTGCTTTGTTACAGCTCACAAAATGAAAAGTTCTCTAGGGACCCCAGCTGCAGCTGGATCTTGGTTTCCACTAATACCCTATTATATTCTGTATATAAGAACAATTGGGGTATCTGGTATTTTCAGCTTTTTTTTTTTGCCATTTCCTTTTTACTATTTTCGTATTTATTTTTTTTAGTAATTTAAGAGAACAGTTGTGTAATATCTTATTTTTGGAAATTTTTCCACTTAAGGGTATGTGCACACGCTGCGGTTTTGCTGCGGTTTTGGTCCTGCAGAACTGCAGCAGTTCCGCAGACATGGTACTTTACCATGTTAGCCTATGGGTTTTCAAAACCGCAGTGCTCATGCTGTGGTTTTTTACCTGCAGAAAAGCTGCAGGTTTTTTTCCGCAGCATGTCAATTGTTTCTGCGGATTCTGCGGCGGTTTCACACCTTTAACATAGTAGAGGTGTGAAACCGCAGGGCAAAACCGCAGGCCAAAACGCAGCAAAACCGCAGGTCACTTTACCTGCGGTTTTACCTGCGTTTCCGCGGGAAAAAACCCGCAGCAGAATCCGCAGCGTGTGCACTCACCCTTAATGTATATTTATATTGATATTAATCAGAAAATGAATTAACACGGTTATCTTAAAGTAGTCTTATGCTGGTTAATTGCATTATAGATCTATGTAGAAGTCAGAAATAGGCTTTTCTGATCCAAAGCTCCAAATCCCCTACATAAATAAAAAAAAAAAAAAAATTGAAAAATTATGGCTGTTTTATGTGAACACTAGAGGGAGCTATAATGGAGTTCATTGCAGTAAGCTAATCTGATCCTCCTAGTGGTGGCTGCAGGCTCTAAAAAAAGAAAGTCAGCTTTTCAACCTCAATAATGTTATATTAAAAAAAACAACAACTAAACTGTACAAAATGTTTAACTTCTATCAAGTAAAATTAATATGATCGATAGCATTTTATTTAGTGGTTTGCGCTCCACTCGACCTCCAATGAAAGGGAGAAGATAGATTTTTGACAATTTAATTCCCAATCAACCTAATTCCTACATCCGCCTAGATCGTGCCAAAGAGTTAGGAGAATATTGTCCTCCCAAATCTGAACTGACCCCATGTACTTATGTGCCTTATCCCATTACTGATCAGTATTGCTTTAATAGATGTTGCAAAATGTAATATATTTGTGTCATGTGCATAATTGTACCGTTGGTTGTTTTTTGACTAAAAGAAATATACTATTATGACTGTCTTTTTTTTTTTCTTGTCAGAAATAAATTACCGTACAATAAAGATTATATACTATAGAAACCAATGTCTGATATATATTTGCATCCACCACCGCCTTCTCCACCTCCAGGAGGTTAAAAAGATAAGGTAAAGACTATGTAAATTTTTTTGCCCTGTCATTTTTATTATTGTTTTCATTCTGAATGCAAAATTTAGCAATTTTTCAAATCAGATTGATTACAAATATTTTTACCATTTTGGTGCTGAAAAAACGTTCACCTAACTAGTTTAGTCTGCAGGATCGGAAAGGTGGGAGATTGTTATACAAAGAAGATTAGAGTGTAAAGACGGAACAAAGCATGTATAGTCTCAGGGAGGGCAGACAAAATAGGCAGTGATTGCAATGTGAATAGATGCAGGATAAAATGGTAAAGGAATACATGTGCTGAAACATGAGATAGTAAAGACAACAGCACCCTGAACAGAACGAGCTCACATCCAGCATGAATTACTGTTAGGGACACACCCACAAATAAGGAGTAAAGAGCGCAGTTGGACGGGCGAATAATACAGACAATGATCGCATTGAAGTGGCCGCTGACTGGCCACATGGATCATGTGACATTGTTGGATAGCACTGCAGCTTTGCAGCGCTGGAGCCTGGGTTTGAATCCCACCAAGGACAACATCTGCAAGGAGTTTGTATGTTCTCCCTGTGTTTGCGTGGGTTTCCTCCGGGTACTCTGGTTTCCTCCCACATTCCAAAGACATACTGATAGGGAATTTAGATTGTGAGCCCCATCGGGGACAGTGATGATAATGTGTGCAAACTGTAAAGCGCTGCGGAATATGTTAGCGCTATATAAAAATAAAGATTATTATTTATTATTATGCCTCAGGAGACAGTGCCAACACCTGAGATCAGTATACGTGCTATTATTTTACTGGGGGCAAACATACATTTTGAGAAGGGGTTATCCCAGTAATGGGCAATCCCTTTAAAGCTGATCGAAAGAATGAAGATTGAAGCATGATTCCAATTTTTCACCTAATGGTAACCACTAACTTTTTTCCATGTTAAACGAATCTATAACCCTTAACTATAACTTGTGAGAGCTCATATTGAATCCTATCTATCTGGCCCATCTATTGTAATACATACATTAAAAAATTCAGTACTGGGATGATACTCCTTTTTCATTTAGTAATACTTGTGTTCTAGAAATATACAGAGCTCCCATAGTGCAGATGGTTTTATTTTTTCATTTATGTGACTCTCAGTCACCTATAAATTGGTTATGATCTAATGAAATCCCAAATTATTTCCCTAGTATACTGACTGCAATCTTGCAAGCCTTAAGATAAATCAGATGGCCGTATAACTCGGACAAGGATCCCAACGCGATGTTTAGATAAGCCTGTGGCTCTCCTGACCAGAACATGACAACTACATGGAAATGCATGCTGTCTCGCTCGGGGGAGGAGAGCCGCCGGCAGTCCGAGCATTACGTTGCGATCCTCATCCAAATTATACTTAGAAAGAAGGATGTGTTCCAAGGAAATTACATGTCTCACCTATTGCTGACTATCAAAACCTGGACACAATATAACAACATATGAATAATTTATATTATAATACAAATAAAGAGATGAAAATATTTTATTTATATATATCTCAAGATGAAAAAGCTAATAATTGTGGAAATTTTTTTTTTTTAAATAAATTAAAACAATAATATAGTACAAAAAACTCAGCATTAAAAGTATGCTGTTGAAGTGGAAGGTAAGTTTACTCATGCAGTCTAATAACCTGGCAAAGCAATATTGACGTTTGGATCCTACACTTTGACCTTCATCAGAATGGGGCAGATTGGTCAAAGAGTAAAAGGTGAATATATTAGTGCAGCACTGTAGGGAATGACACTCCACTCCTGTTTAAGATTGAAAAGAGTTGCTGTAAGGGTGTGTTCACACGTTGCATTTTTACTGCATTTTTTTTTCTGCATTTTTTTTCTGCATGCGAAACCTGCTCTCTAGGCAGTGAAGAAGCTGCATACAAAAAGCAGATTTTGCTGCATTTTTTGCTGCATTTTTGTTGTCTCTTGTGCATGCTTGTCTCTTGCACCAAAATGCAGCAAAACCTGATACCTGCTGCGCTTTTTGCACTTGTTCATTGCTTTCTATGGGTCAAAAAGCTCTGATTTAAGTGACATGCTGCAGCTGGCAAAAACGCAGCAGTTTTTCAAATCAGTCAGGAAAAAAAAACAATGTGTGCATGAGATTTCTGAAATCTCATAGCTTTTTCTAGTAGTGTAAAATTTGCATAAAAACGCAATGTCTGAGCATAGGTTTACACGTATTTGTAAGGGGGCATTAAAGAAGTGAGTAAGGAGCATCATCTGTGTATTTGTGGTATAATTTTGTTCTTTTTAACCAATAAAATGATTTTCTACATATTCTATAGTGCAGCCAGGAATTGCCTCCATTGTTCCTTTCCTGTCAAACACCGACTAAATATTTCACTGCAGTAAATGATCAGCTTGTCCGGTGCTCGGCTGACGTTACGAAGAGACGCACCATATGTTAGATTCATTTGGCTGTTCACATGGGATTTGGTGTCATAGGAAAGTGCCAAGCAAACAAAGGCCGGAAATTTCATGTAATCATAAAACAGAAACAAACACCACTTTTTCATACATCATATTCAAAATGACTTTCTTTTTTCTCAAGCCAGAAGTTTCAGAACCACCGACGTTTAATGACAAGTAGAAGCGTTTCATGTCTTTTATTGTGATTCACACTTCCTGCTTTTGCGCGGGAGTAATAGTAAGGAAAGTATATAAACCTTAAATGAGGGATGGGGCAGCTTTGTTTCCTCCAAGGGTCATTTGGACATTTTATACCATCCTTCATGGGCTATACAAGTTGCAAGCTAACTCTGTCCACAAAGTACGTCCTGGCACTGACACTGGTGTCAGGACGTAATCTTGACGTTGGTATTGTCAAGTTGTTTACCTCAGGGGAGACCAGCATCTTGGCTTTCCCCCGTTACCCCCGCGTGACCATGAAAAACCCTCACCACCTCACCGGCGCCAACTAAGACACGGACACAAGTATTTTCTTTGGAATTTTAATGGCCACAGCAGCCTTTTTTATTAAACCAACAAAAACAACAATAAACACTGTATCATAAATAACATAAGTACAATGACTTAAACACTGAAAGGAGGAGTCCTTAAAGCCACAAGATCATGGTGAAGTAGTCCAAAATACTGTGAACAAACCCTGTCCATTTGCTCCCAGCCGTTACCCACCAGGCTCGGGAGCACCAGCACGCCAAGAGATATTGTCCACGAACTATTTGGAGATCCGCCTACTTCCGACGGAAACTCCCCATCCACCTTTCACAAGAATCACGACCAGCATACCTTTTAACGGAGGAGACCCTACACACCAAGTCTTCAAAACCAATCTCCACCGACTTCAAGGACTCCCCCCTCCTCCAAAACCGCCATGACCCGAAATTAAAATAACACTCCCAGATGTCAAAAAGAAAGGGAGGTAGGGTGGGACTGCTTTGGTGCTGGGAGAGCGGGAACAGAGGGCGGGAACACTCCCGACCTTCACCTAAATACCCCCTGGCTCCCTCTCCCTGTTAACCCCTCCCCCCACTAAACCCTCCAACCCCCCCATCATGATGGCTTCCGCCCACGCCTCCTATGGGGGGGCTGGGAGGCTTACTCCGGCCACTTCTTTCATTTGCACATGCCTCAGAGTTCAGTAGTGAACACTGCGTGTGCGTGCTCACAGAGCAAGAAGACATTAAGGGCTGTCAAAATTCACTGCAGTTCCCGGGAATCTGCCCAGGGGCTGGATAAAAGGTCATCAAGGGCAGTAAGTGGCACATGGGCCTGAGGTTCCCCACCCGTGCCTTAAGTTTTCATTTATTTACTTTTTTCAAAATCAGATGTTTATTTTAAATGTTTGTTTTCTATTTTTTTTAAAATGCCCTCCTTCCACACTGACTCCTGGAGATGAAGGCTAAAGACTGTAAGGTTAGTTTCACATTAGCGTTTACGGCTGTGTCGGGCTGCGCACGGCCGTCGCTAAGCCCCGCCCCCTGCCGCGCCTCCGCCGGTAGCTCCGCCGACGGGCAAATGATGCTGCATGCGTCCTGCGTCCCCTATCTTTAACACTGGGGGCGCAGGCCATGCGCAGGTATGCATTTGGTGGCGCATGCATCCTTTTGACGCTGCGCCGATCAGTGCCAAACGCAACCTGTTGCAATTTGGTGCTGTCGGTGCACCGTCAAAAGGACGCATGCGCTGCCAAACGCATACCTGCGCACGGCCTGCATCCCCAGTGCTAAAGATAGGGGACGCAGGACGCATGCAGTGTCATGCGCCCGTAGGCGGAGCTACCGGCGGAGGCGCGGGGCTTAGCGGCGGCCATGCGCAGCCCGACACTGTGGCCGTAAACGCTAATGTGAAACTAGCCTTAATCACACTGAGGTCTGCTGTGCTCCAGCACATGTCATCTCTCTGCAGAGAGGAGAGCAGACTGTGTCATTATATCTCACACAAAAGCAACCTTTTCTTAGCTATTGTGGGGGTGTGCTCTTCTTTCCGCCTGCTTATGATTGGTCAGAGGAAAAAGCACACGCCCCCAGTATAATCTCTCCAATAATGCCCACTTTGACATAAATAAATAACTGTTCAGGTGCTAAGCACTTGGATCAAAATCATCATTACACCTGTAGAAAAATTCTCAAAGGGGTATAATTTCCAAAATGGGGGTCACTTGAGGGAGGGATTCTGCTCTTGTAGCACTTAAGGGCTCTGTATATGGAGTATGCAAACTAGTCTAGGAAAATCTGTGCTCCAGGGGGCAAATATCACTCTGTCTCTCCCGAGTCTCGCCTTTTGGCTAAGCAATACTGTACAGCCACATATGGAGTATTTCTACAATCAGCAGAATTTGTGGAACAAATTTTGTTGCCATTTTCACCCATTGCCCAGTGGGAAAATGTGAAATCTGGGGGTAAAACTAAATTTTTGTGTTAAAAATGTAATTTTTTTTTTCTTTGCTGCCCAATGGTATAAAATTCTGTGACCCATCTGTGGTGTCAATATGATCACACCTAGATGAATTCACTGAGAGGTGTAGATTGTTAAATGAGGTCTCTTATGGGGGGTTCTGCTTCTTCTGGCACGTCAGGGGCTCTGCCAATTTGATATGGCACCTTCAAACCACTCCAGCAAAATCTGAACTCTAATATGGCGCTTCTTCCCTTCTGAGTTGTGCACTGTGCCTCCAAAAGTGGTTTTTGACCCCAAAAATTTTCAGTTCAATTCCATTTTCTCCTGATATCCTTGTGAAAAATAAAAACATTTGGGTCTAAAACAATATTTTTAGGTGAAAAATATAATTTTTTTTTTCATTTCTGTAGATCAACGTCATAAAATTCTAGAAAGCACCTGTCAGTTCAAGGTGTTCAACGCACATCTAGAGAAATTACTTGAGGAGTCTAGTTTCCAAAATAGTGTCACTTTTGGGGGCATTTCCAATGTTTAGGCACATCTGGGGTTCTCCAAATGTGACATGACACCTGCGTTTCAAAACGTCACTCCTTCCTTTTTGTGCCCTGCTGCGCATCCAAACAGTAGTTTTTCATCACATATTGGGTATCTGCATACTCAGGAGAAATTGCACAAATTTTGGGGTCCATTTTTTCCTGTTACCTTGTAAAAAGTAAAAATTGGTAGTAATAAAGTTTTCGTGGAAAAAAATCTGATTTTTTTTTAATTTATATTTTTATTTTTATGGGTTCAAGGTGCTCAAAACATAGCTTGATAAATTCCCTGAGGGGTCTATTTTCCAAAATGGTGTCATTTTTGGCGGGGCTTCCACTGTTTCGACACATCAGAGGCTCTCCAAATGCGACATTGCTTTTACTAATTATTTCAGAAAATTTTGCATTCAAAAAGTCAAATGGTGCTCCTTCCCTTCGAAGCCCTGCAATGCAACCAAACAGTCATTTTCTACCACATATGGGGTATCGGAATGCTGAGGAGACATTGCACAGCAAATTTGATTTTGGGGTGTAGTTATGCTGTTACCCTTGTGAAAATTAAAAAACTTGGGTATGAAATAACATTTTTGTGAAAAAAAAGTTAAATGTTAGTTTTTTCCTTCCACATTCCAAAAAATTCTGTGAAGCACCTAAAGAGTTAATAAACTACTTGAATGTGGTTTTGAGTAAAGTTGAGCGAATATGTTCTGGTTCCCTTTTATTCAGCAAGCTTTATCGCTTACCGAATAAGCTGCAGAGGGAACCCAGCTTCCTAGATCGCGCAGTCTGATCAGCTGATCGGCGCTGCAGCTGCAATGGTCACGGCTATGTCACAGTCACAGCACATGCATGGAGAGCCAACAAACAGGTTCTCTATGCATGTGCTGTGAATGTCACATAGCTGCGACACATGCAGCTGCAGCGCCGATCAGCTGATTAGCTAATGCAATCCAGGTATCCGGGTTCCTTCTGCAGCTTATTTGGGAAGCGCTATAGCTTGCCGAATAAGAGGGAACCTGAACATATTCGCTCAACTCTAGTTTTGAGCACCTTGAGGGGTGCATTTTTTAAAATGGTGTAGTTTAGGGGTGTTTTCTGTCATATAGACCCCGCAAAAGTCACTTCAAATGTAGTGAGGTCCCTCAAAAAATGGTTTCGTAAATTTTGTTGAAAAAAATAGAAATCGCTGGTCAAACTTTATCCCTTCTAACTTCCTAACAAAAAAAAATTATGGTTCAAAAATTGTGCTGATGTAAAGTAGATATGTGGGAAATGTTATGGATTAGCTATTTTGTGTGATGTAACTCTCTGATTTAAGGGCATCAAAATTTAAATTTTGAAAATTTCCATTTAAAAAAAAAAATAAACACAAGACATATCGAGTAAATTTTACCACTATCATGAGGTACAGTACATCACAAAAAACAGTCTCAGAACCAGATCAGTGGGATCCATTGAAGTATTTCAGAGTGACACTGGTCAGAATTGTAAAATCTGGCCTGGTTATGAAGGTTAAAACAGCCTTGGGGGTGGTAAAGGGGTTAATGTCTACAATTTTTTTCTTTCTTCCCATTCTTTCATTGTCAAATTTCAGGAGCATTAATGGTTTCATTTTTTGCAGATGTATAAGTATGAGGGCTTGTCTTTTGCAAAAAGAATTGTATTTATCAAAGCCACCATTTTGAGGTTCATGCAACCTAATGGATAATTTTTTTTTTCATAGACAGAGTTGGGTCTGAGCTTATTTTTTGTAGACAAGCTGAAGTTTTCCTTTTTTACTATTTTTGGATACATATGTCTTCTTGATCACTTTTTATTTCATTTTTTGTAGGGGATGAAAAAATAAAGTGCAATTCTGGCACTTTTTTGCATTTTGTTTTTGTTCTGTGTGTAATAAAAATAAAAAAAAAATTACAGTCTGGGTTGATATGAGTTTACCCATTTTATAACTTTTTTATGTTTTACTTCTTCTGCACAAGAAAACCTTTTAAAAAAATATTATGTAATTTTTGTCTGTCTACAGGTGCTTCTCACAAAATTAGAATATCATCAAAAAGTTCATTTCAGTTCTTCAATACAAAAAATGAAACTCATATATTATGTAGAGTCATTAAGAACAGAGTGATCTATTTCAAGTGTTTATTTCTGTTAATGTTGATGATAATGGCTTACAGCCAATGAAAACCCAAAAGGTATTATCTCAGTAAATTAGAATATTTAACAAAAAAAACACCTGCAAAGGCTTCCTAAGCATTTACAAAAGTCCCTTATCCTGTTTCAGTAGCTCCACAATCATGGGGAAGACTGCTGACTTGACAGATGACCAGAAGGCCGTCATTGACACACTCCACAAGGAGGGTAAGCCACAAAAGGTCATTACTAAAGAAGCTGGCTGTTCACAGAATGCTGTATCCAAGCATCTTAATGGAAATTTGAGTGGAAGGAAAAAGTGTGGTAGAAAAAGGTGCACAAGCAACCGGGATAACTGCAGCCTTGAAAGGAAAAGGCCATTCAAAAATTTGGGGGAGATTCACAAGGAGTGGACTGCTTCTGGAGTCATTGCTTCAAGAGCCACCACACACAGACGTATCCAGGACATGGGCAACATGTCGCATTCCTTGTGTCAAGCCACTCATGACCAATAGATAATGCCAGAAGCATCTTACCTGGACCAAGGAGAAAAAGAACTGTTGCTCAGTGGTCCAAGGTATTGCTTTCAGATTAAAGCAAATTTTGCATATCATTTGGAAATCAAGGTCCCAGAATCTAGAGGAAGAGTGGAGAGGCACACAATCCAAGCTGCTTGAGGTCTAGTGTGAAGTTTCCACAATCAGTGATGGTTTGGGGAGCCATGTCATCTGCTGGTGTAGGTCCACTGTGTTTTATCAAGACCAAAGTCAATGCAGCCGTCTACCAGGAAATTTTAGAACACTGCATGCTTCCCTCTACCGTCAAGCTTTTTGGAGATGGAAATTTCAATCTCCAGCAGGACTTGGCACCTGTCCACACTGCCAAAAGTACCAATACCTGGTTTAGAAACAACAGTATCACTGTGCTTGATTGGCCAGCAAACTCAACCCAACCTTAACCACATAGAGAATCTATGGGGTATTGTCAAGAGGAAGATGAGAGACAACAGACCTAAAAATGCAGATGAGCTGAAAGCTGCTGTCAAAGTAACCTGGGCTTCCATAACACCTCAGCAGTGCCACAGGCTGATCGCCTCCATGCCACACCGCATTGATGCAGTAATTGATGCAAAAAGAACACCAACCAAGTATTGAGTACATTTATTGAAAATACATTTCAGTAGACCTACATTTCAGATTTTAAAATCAGCTTTCAAGCTGATGTTCTAAAGTATTCTAATTTACTGAGATAATGACTTTTGGGTTTTCATTGGCTGTAAGCCATAATCATCAACATTAACAGAAATAAACACGTGAAATAGATCACTCTGTTTGCAATGACTCTATATAATGAGTTTCACTTTTTTTTATTCAGAACTGAAATAAATTAACTTTTTGATGATATTCTAATTTTGTGAGAAGCACCTGTAATCTAAAAGCCATCACTTTTTAATTTTTTACAATACAAAGCTCTTTTATTACATTTGTCATTATAGATGGAATGACACCAGATTTGTGGTTTTCTTAAATAACTTTAGATTCTGAAAAATTGTATTTTTTATTTTTTTTATTTATCAAGCCTGTTAGTGTCATACTGACACACTGCTATATTGCCTGTAGCCTAGTCTACCATGCAGATCTGTAAGCCACTGATAGGTTTCTAGTTACCAAAGCAACAATTGGCACCCAGAGAGGCCATACTGGGCCGCAGGCCTTAAAAGGGAGGCCGACATGACAGGGTTTATTGGGAGTATAGTGAGCTGGAGTTAGGGATTAGGATGGTACTACGGGGTTAATGTATTTGGATAAGGTGGGGGCTAGTGCTGGGATGAGGGGGAGGCGGGGTCAGAGCTGGAGTACGAGTTATCATTATAAAGACAGTGACCATCTTAGTGTGGCAACCATTTTAGGTTCCCCCACATAGTGACAAGAAGTTGTGGGGTCTCTTCTGTAGAACCTTAATTTTGGAGGTGGAAACAATGCTCCAACAACTGAGGTATGCTGAGGAGTCGCTGGGTGCTAGCTGGATGCAAGCTACCTTTCAAGGCTTGCTACAGGGAGCTGTGACCGGGTCACCTCAGGCACTGCAGGATGGATGTCGGCCGCAGAGAGCTAATTCTCCAGCATACCTTAGTCCGCAGGTCCCCTTCTGGTTTGGCACCGCATCAGGAGCCCCTACTGGGACCCTCCGACTCGGGGTGTGAGCTGTAAGCAGGCAGCTCACGTTACGAGAATCGGGAGGAATCCGATTAGGCGGTGGGGTCTGCAATGGAGGACGAGTCGGCCTCCCTCTCTACATCGTCACAGAAGGCTTACAGTCCGGGTGCGGCGGACGCCCTGTCGGGTGGAAGATCCGCTCGGCGTGGTCAGGAGGATACAGTGAGAGGGACGGGGGCCTGGTACGCAGGCCCCTCAGCGAGGATACCATCGCGTGCGGCAGCCAGCTAGCACTACCCATTCAGCGGCAGAAGCGGCGCTTCAACAAGATGGCGGGCAGTGTCAGGCTGGCCTGGGGGCAAAGAGCAAGGGGGAGCCTGATGGAACATGCAGGCAGCAGATCGATCACCAGGATGGCGTGAAGCATTATGCCACCACAACATTTCGGGGACCAGCACAAATCGATTCAAACGGATTCAGGATCTGCGGCTACTGGGATCACAGCACCCAGGCACCCTTTTATGAGTGTATGTGTTAGAAATTTTGTTTTATTAAGGGGGGCTAGCAGAGGCATAATGTTTATTTTGCATGGGCTACGGAAGTTTGTCCGGTTATAGGGATCTGGGATCACTACGGGTTATGGGGATCTGGGACTCCTTAAGGCAGGGTAGCACCTTCCGCAGCAAGGCTGGGTAGTGCTAAGGATAGGTGTTTTTTAAGGCGATATGAGTGGATGAGATACATACATCCAGTTCAGCATGAAGTGCAGCCCATTAGTGAAGGCAGGAGGCGAGGAGGAAAGAGTGGATTCATTGCTATTAGATGAGTATGCTAAAGGTGAGGTTTGTGTTTGAGGGGACTTTGGGGGTGCACTTGAAACAAGGGGTAGGGGACACAATTTGGAAAAGACAATATGTTGAGATATTTTCATTGCTTCAAGTGGAACGTTTTAATTTAGACAAGGTGAGGTGAGGATAAAAATAGGGTTCATTTAATCTGGAGAATCTTCTCTAATGGGTACAGTTATCCGCTATACCAGCTATCATTATTTACGAAAGGTCCCCGGAGAACTGCTTGGGATTTGTGGTTACATGAATGTGATTGGTGAGGTTTTTTAAGCTAAATATGTTGAGCAGTTTCAACAGTCAAAAGCAGGATAAGGCTGTGTGCACACGCTGCGGATTTTGCTGCGGTTCCGCAGCGGTTTTGGCCGCTGCGGACCCGCAGCAGTTTTTGCTGCGGTGTACAGTACCATGATTCCCTATGGGAATCAAAAACCGCAGTGCAGACGGTGCGGAATTTTCCGCGCGGATTATCTGCGGTTTTCAATCCGCAGAAAGAATTGACATGTCAATTCTTTCTGCGGATTCCCCTGCGGTTTGCCATCTCCTCCATTGAGGAGATGAAAAACCGCAGGGCAAAACCGCAGAGCAATCCGCAGGTAAAACCGCAGGTCTTTTGACCTGCGGTTTCACCTGCGGATTGTACAAAATCCGCGCGGATGAATCCGCACCTAATCCGCAGCGTGTGCACACAGCCTAAGGGCCCCGGGTAGGCTGGGGCATAGGAAACAATCGTTTCCTGTATGCACCAGGACTTTGTAGCGGTCAGGAGACTCGATGGCAATGGAGAAAGGGTCGTGTTTATCATTTAAGTAGGTCATGGGGTGGTAAAGTGTTTCATGGGAAGAAAGCAAAGGGGATAATGATGGAATTGATAAAAGGGTCGAGGTCATTGTGTCAGGAAGAGAAGCTTCCTAAATAGGTGTCTTAATAAGATGGCAGCCCACGGGTAAGAGAGGGTTTTAGGGACAGTTTTCAGGATTCCTCTTGTTGACATTAAAATTTGGTTGTCTACCGAAACTTGAAGTGGGCTTTGCTTTCTAAACAATTATATAAAGATGTGGCTTTGGGTAAAAGGGCTGGACTGTTTAAATAGGCTCTCCTTCAATAATTTGAGGGTTTCAACGATTTGTGTGGTGGTAAATGGAGGGGCCTAGTACATTTAAAGAAATTCATCACAATTCTTTTACGTAAAGGTCATCGGTAACTGAGGGTATCGACCCTCAGTTGGGTTTGGTGTTGTACACTTCTTTTGTTGCTGCTATGGATTGGGTACGGTTGTGTTGAAAGGGAACTAGGCCAAAATGGATAGTATGCATTGGTTGGGTTGTTTTTGGGGATTGGGTCTCTTTGTTGATCATTGTCTACTTATGGGGTGTCTCCTTTCATGTTCATATTCTTGTGACGCTTGGTTTGTTTTTTTTTGGAATGGTCGCTTACAGAGATGTTTGTTTTCAATTCCTCTATTCATTAATTGGATGAATTTTTGGTCGCTGGTTTGGTGCAGGATCCTGATCGTTCATTCTATTACGGACAATGGAGAGCATGGCCAGGAAGTTTTGGCCCCTTATGTGGCCCAAAATACGGTGGGCCCTGTGACAGTATTGAGTTTTTCTTGGGTAACAAATTGATACAATTTGCGTTGGACGGCAGGTTGCCGGTTAAAATGATGGTTGACATGAAGGCAGAAGCGTGTCGGGTTAATGATTTGTAGATGGTGACGTTGCGTGAGGCTCAGTCTCTACTGGACAAGCTAATTTTGCCTGTAAGATTATACCGTTGGGCAAATCGTTCTGCCGTCGGCTATCTATGGCGACAGTGTCTACGCATTTGTTTGCCTCAAAAGAGAGTTGTATAATAGCAGGTCCATCTGGATTGCACTGGTGGATTTAGGTCCTTTTGTTGGCTAGACGGGTCAGCATGGTATCGGTTTGTACATTTCAGTTTGGGTGGTTGGTAGAGTCAGGGCAAAAGGTTTGTTTTAGTAATGATGGTTGGTAGAGTCAGGGCCAAATGTTGGGAGTAATAATGGTCTGGTGTATAATCGGGTTTGGTGTCAGGTATTCCCAATCATTGTGGAACTATCATTGTAGGTTAATGGAGTTCTTTTCAGGGTGGAAGATTCGGTTTGGTTTCGATTTCTAAGGTTTGGGAGGATAGGCCCCTAAAATTCCTTACCTCCTCCCGAGCGGCCGTTGGACAGGGTGTTACAGCATTTGGTTTGGTTGGGCCTAATTTGACTTGTGGTTATCAGCATGGCGTGAGTTACTCTATTCTATTCTTCAAGCTTTTTCTGGTCCACAGTAGGAGCGAGTTTAACAAGGTGGATGTGTCCGGTGGAGTTCTGGAACTTTCCATCACGCAGTAATGGCAGTAAGGGATTTATTGTCTAGGTCTTTAATGTATGTGGACATAATATGTTTAGGCATGTGGTAATTGGGAGGATTGGAGGTCGGCATTGGGCAAAGGGCTGGAGGAGGAGAGCAATTCGGTGTTATTGGTTGGGTATAGTCAGGAGAAGAGTTGGTCTGTTCCTAAATTGAGTAAATTAATGTCGGATATAGCTTTTGAATTTTTAAGTTCAGGGGCATTTAGGATTTAGCAAAAATCCTTCTGGTCTAAGGGTATGGGACGGAAGTTGGCTGGTGTTTTATCATGTATTTACTGATTTTGTCAATCAGCTAGTGGATGTCTGTTCCTCTTCACGGGAGTTACCTCCTTTTCAGGGCGCTTTCCCGGCAACCTTATTTTGGGTTTTTTCATTTCAATTGAGGGAGTTAGTCAGTCCTTCTAGATTTCGGGAAGGAGTGCTGCTGAAATGGGATGCGAATGGGTTTGAGAACAGGGAGACGACATTTATCCGTACCTCCAAAACGGATGTCGAAGGCAAAGGTTGCAAAGTAATGTTAAAGTGGTTGGTTCTCCTTATATATCCAGGAAGAGTTCTTTCTGTGTATAATTGGCACGTTGGGTGCCCTGTTATTGGTACATAAAAAACGGTTCGTTTCTGTCACATTTTAAAAAAAACGATGTCGTAGACAAAGGTTGCAAAGTAAGGTTGCTTGATGTGGTTAGTTCTCCTTATATGTTAAGTGGATTTATATGAAGAGTTCTTTCTGTGGATAATGGGCGCGTTGGGTGCCCTGTTATTGATACATAAGGACGGTTATTTTCTGTCACATTTTCAATTTGAGGCAATAAAAAGAGGTTAACTAAGCCCCAGAACACAGCAAAATACTTCCGGGGCTTAGTTAACCGGCGCATGCGCAGTCTGGCTTTTCGGCTTTGCCCGCAGTTTGGCAAAGCATACTGCGCGTGCGCTAGCTATGAATGCTTAGCGCACGGGCAAAAGAAGGCGTACACCTATTCCAATTCAGCAATAACCTGCGGACGGCGGGCAAGGATGGGGAGGCGGCACACATCGGGAACACCGCCCATCGGACCTGACCAACCTCGTTTTCATCGCCCGCCAAAGGGTAGGTGACAGATTCCCTTTAAGGGCAGCGGTCTGCCTAGATAGCTCGCAGCTTGGGTGCCAAGGAATCTAGCGGCCTCACGGTGGATCAGAAGGCGGGGGATGGTTTAGAAACAGCTACGCTCCGAATTTCAAAGATTTGTTTGCTTGGGCCCAAGCTTCAGATGTACTGGCAATACATCTGGGAAAGATTGGTTTTTGGAAAAGGCCCTACAGGGATGTTATTAAGGATATGAAGTTTGATATGTTGCAGCTATGGCTATGTCTCCTAGGTTTTGGTGGTAGGGTATGATATTGTTTTCGGAAAGGTGTGGCATGGAGCGAGGTCTGTTCAGTGAGTGAATGAATCTGGGATCCGCCTAAACAGGGTCGGTTTGGATACGTGGCATTTGGTGAAACCAAAGGACATTAAAAAGAGGCTCGGAAGTGTGGAGGGACATAAATGTTTGAGGGATCAAATCATTTATGCTGGTGGCGTGGGGGGGAGGTCCTCGAAGTTGGTGGTGCTGGTAAGTAGCGGTTCAGGGGGGGGATCTCAAGAGGTTGTGGACTCCCCCTGGGTGGATTCAAGTGGACGGGTAATTGAATTATCCCGCTGAAGGGATTAAAGTGGATCCGTGCTTAATGGTAATGGTAACTGGCCAGGTGGGTTGATATGTGTCTCTGAGCTGGTGCTTAGCGGCTAGAGGCAAGACTCGACCTGAGGACCAAGTTGGGAATATCAAATCTGAGTTTTATGGTTTGGGGCTTCGAGGACCACCCCTTCGAGGACCACCCCTTCTGGGACGTTGTGTTTAAAATGTTATGTTATATGTTTAATAAAAGGCTGCTGTGGCCAATTTATCCAAATACAGTCATATGTAAAAGTTTGGGCACCCCTATTAATGTTAACCTTTTTTCTTTATAACAATTTTGGTTTTTGCAACAGGTATTTCAGTTTCATATATCTAATAACTGATGGACTCAGTTATATTTCTGGATTCAAATGAGGTTTATTGTACTAACAGAAAATGTGCAATCTGCCTTTAAACAAAATTTGACCGGTGCAAAAGTATGGGCACCCTTATCATTTTCTTGATTTGAACACTCCTAACTACTTTTTACTGACTTCCTGAAGCACTAAATTGGTTTTGTAACCTCATTGAGCTTTGAACTTCATAGCCAGGTGTATCAAATCATGAGAAAAGGTATTTAAAGTGGCCACTTGCAAGTAGTTCTCCTATTTGATTCTCCTATGAAGAGTGGCATCATGGGCTCCTCAAAACAACTCTCAAATGATCTGAAAACAAAGATTATTCAACATAGCTTTTCAGGGGAAGGATACAAAAAGTTGTCTCAGAGATTTAACCTGTCAGTTTCCACTGTGAGGAACATAGTAAGGAAATGGAAGAACACAGGTACAGTTCTTGTTAAGCCCAGAAGTGGCAGGCCAAGAAAAATATCAGAAAGGCAGAGAAGAATGGTGAGAACAGTCAAGGACAATCCACAGACCACCTCCAAAGACCTGCAGCATCATCTTGCTGCAGATGGTGTCACTGTGCATCGGTCAACAATACAGCGCATGCATAATGCCTTTTTGTATGACCAAACAACTCAATCTTTGTTTCATCAGTTCACAGGACCTTCTTCCAAAATGTAACTGGCTTTTCCAAATGTGCTTTTGCATACCTCAGGCCACTCTGTTTGTGGCGTGCTTGCAGAAACGGCTTCTTTCGCATCACTCTCCCATACAGCTTCTCCTTGTGCAAAGTGCGCTGTATTGTTGACCGATGCACAGTGACACCATCTGCAGCAAGATGATGCTGCAGGTCTTTGGAGGTGGTCTGTGGATTGTCCTTGACTGTTCTCACCATTCTTCTTCTCTGCCTTTCTGATACTTTTCTTGGCCTGCCACTTCTGGGCTTAACAAGAACTGTACGTGTGTTCTTCCATTTCCTTACTATGTTCCTCACAGTGGAAACTGACAGGTTAAATCTCTGAGACAACTTTTTGTATCCTTCCCCTGAAAAGCTATATTTTTTACTTTTAGTTCAGGATATTTGTGTTTTTTGCTTTTTGTTTTCTCTGGTTAATGGTCATGTGTTAATATGCACTTACATTGTGCATACACATTAACTTACTTTTCTCAGTTCAGATTTGTTTTTTATTCATTTCATTGTGCATTCAGTGCATATATGGGTGTGACCGCCCTCTTTCTGAGCTGGGAAAGCCATCCAGTCTGGCCTAAGCTGTTACAAGTGGTTCAGCCGCTCGACCCTTATTCACATTCACGCCACTTGGCAAGTGATAAGGTTTTAAATACTAGAGTAGGGACTGTCCCACAAGGGTTGCCTTGACGTGGCGTGATGGCTTGTACATTATTTTGATCAAAATTATGTTTACTAAATACCCTTATTATTATTATTATTATTATTATTATTATTATTATTACCTTTATGCATTATTTGCAGTATATTTTTTACTTTTAGTTCAGGATATTTGTGTTTTTCGCTTTTTGTTTTCTCTGGTTAATGGTCATGTGTTAATATGCACTTACATTGTGCATACACATTAACTCTTTTCTCAGTTCAGATTTGTTTTTTATTCATTTCATTGTGCATTCAGTGCATATATGGGTGTGACCGCCCTCTTTCTGAGCTGGGAAAGCCATCCAGTCTGGCCTAAGCTGTTACAAGTGGTTCAGCCGCTCGACCATTATTCACATTCACGCCACTTGGCAAGTGATAAGGTTTTAAATACTAGAGTAGGGACTGTCCCACAAGGGTTGCCGTGACGTGGCGGGATGGCTTGTACATTATTTTGATCAAAATTATGTTTACTAAATACCCTTATTATTATTATTATTACCTTTATGCATTATTTGCAGTATATTTTTTACTTTTAGTTCAGGATATTTGTGTTTTTTGCTTTCTGTTTTCTCTGGTTAATGGTCATGTGTTAATATGCACTTACATTGTGCATACACATTAACTTACTTTTCTCAGTTCAGATTTGTTTTTTATTCATTTCATTGTGCATTCAGTGCATATATGGGTGTGACCGCCCTCTTTCTGAGCTGGGAAAGCCATCCAGTCTGGCCTAAGCTGTTACAAGTGGTTCAGCCGCTCGACCCTTATTCACATTCACGTCACTTGGAAAGTGAAAAGGTTTTAAATACTAGAGTTAGGACTGTCCCACAAGGGTTGCCGTGACGTGGCGGGATGGCTTGTACATTATTTTGATCAAAATTATGTTTACTAAATACCCTTATTATTATTACCTTTATGCATTATTTGCAGTATATTTTTTACTTTTAGTTCAGGATATTTGTGTTTTTTGTTTTCTGTTTTCTCTGGTTAATGGTCATGTGTTAATATGCACTTACATTGTGCATACACATTAACTTACTTGTCTCAGTTCAGATTTGTTTTTTATTCATTTCATTGTGCATTCAGTGCATATAGGGGTGTGACCGCCCTTTTTCTGAGCTGAGAAAGCCATCCAGTCTGGCCTAAGCTGTTACAAGTGGTTCAGCCGCTCGACCCTTATTCACATTCACGCCACTTGGCAAGTGAAAAGGTTTTAAATACTAGAGTAGGGACTGTCCCACAAGGGTTGCCGTGATGTGGCGGGATGGCTTGTACATTATTTTGATCAAAATTATGTTTACTAAATACCCTTATTATTATTATTATTATTACCTTTATGCATTATTTGCAGTATATTTTTTACTTTTAGTTCAGGATATTTGTGTTTTTTGCTTTTTGTTTTCTCTGACATCCAACATAGTATGATGCCATCTCAGTCCCCACATGCAGTATTATGACCTCATAGTGACCCCCCACTAACTATGATGTCCCCAAAGGCCCACCACTATACAGTAAAAGGGTCCCTACACTTGTCAAGTACTGACTAATAAAATAAAAAAATAAAAAACTCACCTAGCCTTATTGTCCTGATGTGCTGATCCCCTCTGTGCAGTGGACTGCAGATGAACAAACTGAATTGTGAAACAAGAAGATAAGTGCTCCCTATTCCATCACTGTACTCAAATGTATCTGCGTCCTTAGGAAACTGAAATTCTGACGTGTAGGGGTGGAGGTTTTGGCGAATTCGGGTTCTTGACAGCCTCGGGAGAACTTCTGTGACAAATCTGCCATCTTTGAACAAAAACTATCAGGGAAATACATTATACAATATATAATGGCTTAATACACTTTTATTAGTTACGCACTAGGGATTGGAAATTAAAGTTTACCTGTAGTTTCAGGTAACTTTTAAAATTTAGTTGCCGTAAGCGCACTTGAGGAATAACCCTATTTCTGGTCTTTATATGATTGGTATTGTGCATTTTTACCACTTTTCCCTTCTGAAGACTATATCTAATCTTTAGTTGTCTCTGAACTGGTGGGTGTATATCATCTGCATAGATGTCTCCTACATACTGGCCACAGAGAGGGATCCCTGATCTTCTATAGCTATATAGCACATGTTTAGAAGCAATAGCAGTAAGGAAGACATTATACCACAGTGCTGAACAGTGCAGCTGGCCACCTAGAACTGGGGTAAATGAAAATAATTTCTAGAAAGCAGAAGCAGTAAGGAAGAAATAAGCAGTATTGAGCATTACAGCTGTGAATCCAGCACAGAGGTAAATGAAAACACTTTCTAAAAGCCATAAACAGTAAAGGAAACATTATTCTGCAATATTGAGCATTACAGCTGTGAATTTAGAACTAGAGTGAGTTAAAACTTTCTAGCAGCAGGTCTGTGTCTTTCTCTCATTCTGCTCTTCCCCTTCACCTCTCCAGAGACTTTACTAGACATATGTAGTCTAATCCCTGTAGTGAGTTGGTAGTTGACAGATTTTAGCAATTTTTCAAAGTGAATGATAGGAGGGAGGTGGGGAGAAGTGGCTTATAAGTGGAGTAAGGAGCATATTTGTCTGATGACATATGTTACAAGGTTTCTTAGATTCTCTTAGATTTGCTTGTACTACTGCTTTATGCAGATTGCTAGAATGGCAGTGGCCATCGGCTCTGATATTTCCCCTTCATCCCATATACAGTCAGCTGAATGACTCATCTGTTCTTTTGGTGTATGAACAAATTAGCGCACATTCCTAGAAAACATCAAAGAAAGCAAATACTATATAGCTAGAGGTTAGGAAACAATGTTTGTATACTCCAACTACCCTGTAATATAAGCATAGGACATGTCCACACATGTTTGAGGCTGTGTTCACACGTTGCGTTTTTTTCACGTTTTACCCACGGATTTACCAAAAAAATCCACTCAAAAAGTGCTTAAAAGAAGCTACTGCATTTATTTCCAGTTAAAGAATAAAGTGAATTTTGAAAAAAAAAAAAGAAAGTCAGAAGAAGAGATCATAAAAAATCTGAAACAAATTCTCAGTTTTTGGCCTAAATAAGGCTTACAGCTGTATATCATTCAGCTGAGCTAAAACGATCGTTTAAAGAAAAAAAAAGAAAAAATAAATATGGTATAAGTAATAAAATGGCTTAGCCTCTTCGTACTGCCAAGATTAGTATCATAAGTAATCACATAGGGCAAAGCTCCCGCACTGCTGCTGTGCATCCAATGCTGCCAATCATCATGTACACAGAAAAATAAAGTGCTTACACCTCCTAAATAAACCTTTACCAGGCAGTAACCCTGCCAATAGCGACTAATCATTTACTCTAAATACAACACTCCCTTTCTATTTAGAAACTATGCAGCACATTAGGGAACCTTAGGGGTTGGACCAGATGGCCCAGGAGGTCCCTTCCAACTCTACGATTCTATGATTCTATGCGCTGCCCAAACCATAGGCAACATGAATCAGAACCTGCATGACTGGGGACAGGGATGTTTTTCTCCGAACCGCTGGAAATAGTTTGAAACCCTCTTTAAAATGTGTTTTCTATAAAATTTCACAGCATTTTAGGGCAATGTAAAATGAAGAGGAAAAAGTCAGCTCACCCACTGGACTGTCCGGAGGCATGGAGCAATTGCTGCTACAACACGTACAAAGGAACATGGTAAGTATGAATCCAACTTAGGGTATGTTTCCACGGTCAGTATTGGCAGCGCTTTGGACGCAGATCCTTCCAACGCACTGGCGGCTTTTGTACGCGCGGTGATTCCGCATGTGTTCACTGAACCATGTGGAATCACCGCATCCCATACATAGAATGGTGCTATTTATCTTGGAGACTGAGCGTTCCCACAAGATAAATAGACATGCTGCAGTCTATAAAGACACGCCGCATGTCTGGTTACGCAGGGAAGCCGGATGTGTCTCCGGGCACATAGTGGAAATGGGATTTCATAAAATCCCCTCCACTATGCTGTAACATCTGGACGCTGCGCGTTGGATGTTGCAAATTCTGAACGTGGAAAAATACCCTAATAGAGAAATCCAATAAAATATATTAAAATAGATTTGATATATAACTATTAGATAAATATAATAAAATATATTTTATTTAAAAAAATAATTAAAAACAATCACAGCTATAACAATGCAACACAAAGCAAAACATGTATTAGACAGTAACGTCCTAAGGCCGGGGTCACACTAACCGACGCAAAATACGGTCAGTATTTTACATGCGTAATACGGAAGAATGGCCCCTAAACAGTGCTCCGTATGTCATCCGTAAGCAAGGTGTGGTCGCGTATTTTGCGCATGTAAGCATCCGTATGTAATCCGTATGTAATCCGTATGGTGAGATTTTCTTGCAGGCTTGCAAAATGGACATATAATGGAGCCCTATGACAGGGTTTCTAACAGAAACCAAAGAATAGATATAGACACATAGAATGCATATATATATATGTATTCTATGTGTATATATCTATTCTTTTGTTTCTTTATTAAACCTGTCATTGTGAGTTTACTGTATCGCGCACTGAATTGCCGGCTTTGCTAAAAGACACCAGGTGCGTATTTCTCGCAAGTCACATGTGTGGTCCGTGTGTAATCCATATTTTTTGCGCACCCATAGACTTGCATTGGCGTACTACAGCCGTAGTATGCTGACAATCGCAGCATGCTGCGATTGGCACGGACCGTAGAATACGCCCGAGAAATATACGGCTGGTGCGAGGGACCCCATAGAGAATCATTGGTCCGTGTCTAATGCGTGCTTTTAGCGCCTCTCACTCTCCCGTATTCCTCGCCAGTGTGACTCCGGCCTTAGTCATTGCAAAGCAAGAATGACGTTATATTGGCATTTTGCCAATGTGACCCAATGAATGTAAATTATCTGAACATAATCTTAAAGGGACACTTATAAAGTGCTTTTGCCAGTTTTTTAGCTTTAAGAAGTTGTATATTTTGATGCATGTCAAACTTTCGCAAACATTTACAACTTTTTTTGCCAATATCTGATGTCCCTTCCAACTTTTCTATAAACGTGTGGGGAACTTAGTAAGAGGAGCTGACTGCTCTTTACCTACAGATTTATGCATGTGGAGTGTTTCCTACTTCAAAGCTCTTTCGATTACGAGCATATGACAAGAAATAAACTGACAAACATAACGGGCTCAAAAGGCTGCCTCGGACAGACTTGGCACAAGCCACTCTGTCTGGGAGACTCCAGAGAAATCCCAATACCCTCTAACTGCTGTACAGGGATCTGATTTTACAATAGCACCCAGTGGAATGCTACCATGGATGGTCTGCTGTCCAGAGGTAGGAATGTTTGTCAAGCTGGGTCAGAGCCAAGAGGTCAAGTCAAGTACAAAATCAGGATCCATAAGAATAGTCAGAAATAAGCCGGGGTCAAAACAGGAGTACACTAAACAAACCAGGAGGAGAAGACAAACACTTATCCAAGGAAACACTAAGCTATATCTGGCAGCTCCAAGCAACAAGCTGGAAACTTTAGTAGGGTGCGGTTCTCTCCATTTGGATGGAGCAGGGAGTTGATAATGTCAGCTGGAAGCACACACATACACACACCCTGTCAGAATGGACTCCACTACAGGTCCCAGCCACTCTTAGTGGCTGTGCAGAGCCTGCTGTGCAGAGTTTCTGGTTCAACTTCTGACATTTCTATCACCAGCACTGCCACAGATTGAATACAATGGCGCCAGGTAAAAGCAGCAGAAGTCACAGAAGCTGGTTCTTATGGGAATGTCACAATAGAAAGGAGAAGGTGCAAAAAAGAAAAAATGAGCTGCCAGATGGGAGGAGATACACAGGCAAAATAGAAAAGATGAGCTGCAAAAGGGGAGGAGATAACAATGCCAGAAGGATGAAGATGAGCTATCAAAAGGGAGTCAATGAACTGCCAGATGAGAGGAGATAAGAAGGGAGAAGATGAGAGGAAGGAAGGAAGGAAGGAAGGAAGGAGATAAATTGACAGAAGGTAGAAGATGACATCTTGGAAAGGAAAAAATTGACTTCTAGAAAGCAGAAAATTTATGACAAAGAAAGGATAATGTGCTACTAGAAGAACCAAGTTGCGCTGCAAAGTGGAAAGTCTAAACATGTTCACACAAGACATCTTGGAGAAGTCATAGCTATAAGAAAGGCACTGGATCCGGGTGAAGTGTCAGTGGAGGTGATGTTCATGAATATATTTCGACAGTCGATAATATTTTCAAAAGCTTTATTGGACAGGTTTCAGGTCAACGCGTGTCAAAGTAATACACAGGACCTCTTCATCAGGACAAAACCTATGGCAACTGTCAGGTCGATTTACTTATATCTATATCTATCTATATCTATAAGTAAATCAACCCTGACAGTTTCCATAGGTTTTGTCCTGGTGAAGAGGTCCTGTGTAAGACTTCGAAACACATTGCTGATATGTGCTAAACATGTTGCTTAGGTGCAACTTCATCAGGTGAGCAGATTCCTTTTTTCTCTGCACCTTATTGTGTTATCAGTTAAGACTATTGCGCTCTGTTTTCCTAGCTTCCCATATCTTCTTCAATGCAATAAAAAAAAATATAGGTCCAGCTCACTGTAGTAGACATCCTTTGGTGTTATGTGACAGCTATAAGAAGCCTTCAAACTCTGTCTAGGTCAAATGGAAGAACTGTAATAACAGAAGATTTCTAAATCTACAATCCAACATGTAAACTACGACATCCCGTTTTAAACTTCAACATTATTTATATTCATTTCCCATCAGAGATTATGTTAATGTCTTTCGTTGACTCTTAAGTAATCCTTTACTTAAAATATTACATTTAGAACAAGTATGCGATGATGAGAACATGGTAGATCTCATGAAAGTCTCTACTAAAATATTCACTAATGTTCTGCAATTCATAAACAGGCTCATAATATTTTATTGATACTTTTAAATCTTTGATGTATTGCAACGATTCATCAGTATCTTAACACAGACGTCTAATCCTTGTTTAGATGAGTGTTGAAAAGTCATGAGAAAATTTAATATTTCAAGCATTTGCTTAACATACTGGATTACAATTAGCAGCCGTGCAAGCTCACTTTGACCCTCAGAGTCCTACAGTCTATGAAAAAAACAGTTCTTGTCTTCATCAATATGTGCAGAGTACAAGATCAGACAAAATGGATGGCTGACACAACTGAAAATTTAATTTTGGAAGATGTTATTTATATAGACCTCACATACTTCACAGAGAAGACAGCGACATTTCCTCATCACCAATGAGATTTATAATTTAACATTAATCTAAGGGAGTGTAGTAATCGCAGGTACGTGGGATGCAGTGACGAGGGGGGAGACGGGAGGAACTTTAAGATGTAACTTTTATACATATATATATATATATATATATATACCTATAGGGGCTATCTCGAGCAACCAAACAACTTAACAGCAGTTATCCTCGCAGGGATCAACACAAGAATACACTGGTAACACAAACACGACTATCCCAGCATAGACCGGTCACTATAGGGCCGCGGTATGGCCGACTACAGGTCCAGAATGTTAACTACAACATGTCACTTATCCTCTCTGACGTCCGGCAGAGTGATGGTCGATGATGCTTCGGCGTATCAGCCACTGGGCCCAGCCGACGAGGGTTTGGCGGAGACTTTGGGCATTCCTACGCCCCAGCGAAGTGAGGGCACAGCAGGCCCCTGAAGAGTTCCTCTCCATCGCACCTCCCAGCGGAGGTGGGATAGCGTTGCCCAGGGTCTGGATGGTGTAGGTCACAGCCACGGGCCAGAGCCGAGCTGCAGGGGCTGCAGGCGGCAGCGGACAGGCCGCACCCGCAGGGTGGAGTCGGGCGTCGGCTACCGTGGGCGGGAGCAGTCGGGCCGCACTCGCGGACCGGGGTCGGGCGGCAGCTGCCGCGGATGGGAGCGGACGGGTGGCACTCGTGGGGTGGAGTCGGGCGTCGTTACCGCGGGCGGGAGCTGTCGGGCCGCACTCGCGGACCGGAGTCAGGCAGCGGCTGCAGCGGGCAGGAGCGGACGGGCGGCACCCGCGGGATGGAGTCGGGCGTCGGCTGCTGCAGGCAAGAGCGGTCGGTTCACACCCGCGGGATGGAGTCGGGCATCGGCTGCCGCGGGCGGGAGCTGTCAGGCCGCACCCACAGGGTGGAGTCGGGCGTCGGCTGCCGCGGGCGGGATCGGTCGGGATGCGCCCGCGGAGTGGAGTCGGGCGGAGGCGGCCGGGGGTGGCAGCAGACAGGCCACACCCATGGGGCGGAGCTGGGCGGTGTCTCTCCATTGGACGGCTCGGTGCCGTCTCCCTTCTGTTAGTGATTAGTCTCCCTTCAGTCTCTCCCGTCACTGCTCTGCTCTCCTTGCTCTGGTTCTGGCTCTCGCTCTGGCTCTCTGGCGCCCTCTAGCTTCCTCTCTTCTCTCCTGCTGCTTTGACTGACTCCTGCTGATGTCCTCAGCCCCTTTTATAGTAACTCCTCCCTCAACCTTTCTAGAAGTCTCTGCGGTCCTTCCCCCAATTGTGTCCCCTGGAAACAGTCTCCCTAGGAACCTTGGTGACGGTCCCCCTGGGTTCCGGCCCAGATACACAGAGGGAACTCCTCCTCCTACACCCCTATCCTGTATGCTTGCCAGTCCTCGGGCAAGGGCTTGGGGAGGCCTGGGTCGGTGTCTTGAGACGAAAGTTTACTTTGCCATACGAACTGATCCTGTTCGTAGCATTCGGGGGGTTTGCCAGCTGTTGACCGCTCGGAGCGTCTTGGTTCGACTGTGGTGGAGTCTTCTGGAGTGGAGGAAGGTGGCGGGTTGGTCAGGCCTGGTGGGTTGACTGGGTCCACTGGGATATTATTCCTTGAAGTGTCCGTTTGTATAAGGCCGTAACATATTACGGTGCACGGTACGGGTAGGGAGATCCCCGTCTTTCTCAGGTTGTATTTCGTACATTGGCCCGTCGGGGCTTACTTGGCGCAACACTCGATATGGACTCTCTAACCAGCGGGGTTCCAGCTTGTTCTGAGGGGACTGATCTTGTACGAGTACCCGATCCCCGGCCCGGAGGTCGATGGGTTGAGGCAGAGTCCCCCCGGGATGTTCCAGGTCCTGGAGTTTGGTGTGGACGATTCGGTGCAGGGTTTGTAGCTGATGCCGGTGGTTCCAGACCCACGACGAGACCCATGTCCACGGTTGTTGCTCTTCCAGATTTAATTCCACCTCCGTGATCCCCTTGCCTTCCCGGCACAATAGCAGCGAGTAAGGGTGAAACCGGTGACTCGGTGTACCTGGTTGTTATAAACCCACACCAGTTCAGGGATGTACTCAGGCCAGTGGACCTTCCGGTCGATCTCCAGAGTGCGTAACATTTGAATTAGCGTTTGATTAAATCGTTCGCAGGCCCCATTCCCCTGCGGGTTGTACGAAGTGGTCCGGGACTTATCGATACCATATAGACGTATAGACGGTGTAGCTCTTCCATGACCTTTCCCAGGAAACACGCCCCCTGATATGAGTGTATTCATTATGGGCAGCCTTACACTTGGATAAAGTTTTTGCAAATCGCGTAGGTGGCCGACTCTGCTTTTTGATCTCGGGTAGGGGTTACCACGGCGAATTTGGTGAAATGGTCCACCATGATGAGACAATGTTCATACCCCTGGTGCGCGGGGCCAATGGTCAAATAGTCAATCATCCAGCGTTCGAGGGGTGCTGATGTTACTATTGTTTGTACTGGGGCCTGCTGTGCAGGTGGTTTAGCTAGCTCGCATAGGCGGCACGCCCGGCAAGCCTCTTCCACTGCAGTTTGTAAGCGAGGATCGTACGCCATTTGCTGTAACCACTGAAAAGTCTTTTGAGCCCCGAAATGAGCCCCTTTTTCATAGGCCTCTCGAGCTAGTTCACCAAGTTGGGCTCCCGGCACGACTACCTGCCAAGCTGTTGCTGATGTTGTCCGTGATACTGCCTTGCGGTACAATAGTCCCTTTCTGGTCACTAATTTCTCCCATTGGCGCAGCATTAACAACATGTCCTGAGTCAAGGTCTGCCTCTGGGAGTCGTTAGGTATTTTGCCGGTGGCCACCCATTGAAGTAGGGGTCCAATTTCTCCGTCTTCCTGCTGTTGCTGGATCCACTTATCACGGGGTTGTTCTTGCATGCCTCTTGGGGGCTCCATATGGGATTGTTCTCGCATGGTGGCCATGAGTCCGGCGGGGGCCAGAGCGAACGGCGTTTCCTCTCCTTCCAGTTCATCATCTCGACTTTGCCCTGGGGTTGTACGCCGGATCCTGGAGAGGGCGTCAGCATGTACATTCTCCGCTCCCCTTTTATAGATGATTTTGTACTTGAATTTGGCCATCTGGGCCACCCATCGTTGCTCCAGAGCCCCTAAATTGGCATTTTCGAGGTGGGCCAGTGGGTTATTGTCAGTTCGTACCACCACCTCGGACCCCGCCAGGTACTCTGCGAACCACTCCATCATAGCCCACACTACTGCGAGGAGTTTGAGCTTAAATGAGCTGTAATTGTCGGGATTACGTTCGGAGTCGTGGAGTGATCGACTGCCATAAGCGATCACTATTTCCCGGCCGTCTTGGACTTGGGACAATACAGCTCCTAGTCTGTGTAGGCTCCCGTCAGTGTGCAGTATGAACAGCTGCAAGAAATCCGCATACGCTAACACCGGGGTGTCCAAGAGGGCGGCTTTGAGATCTCTGAAGGCCTCTTCTTGCGGTTCGCGCCACTGAATCTTCCATCCATTCGCTCCGGCAGGGGCCGCTTTCAGCAGGTCTTGCAGGGCTCGAGCTCATCGTGCAAAGTTCTTTACGAAGCGACGGTAATATCAAACCAGCCCCAGGAAGGATCGTACATCTTTTACCGTCTCGGGAGTATGCCACCCTTGGATCGCGGCAACCTTTTCCATGGATTGTCTAACGCTTTCGGCGGAGACGGTATGCCCCAGGTATTCGATCTGTGTACGAAACAAGTGGCATTTCTGGGGCTTTACCTTCAACCCGTACTTCTGCAGCCGCCCGAGCAACTGCCCCAACTGCCGCAGGTGGTCCTCAAATGTGGCGGCATAGATGTCGTCCAGGTATATCAATGTGGCCTCGAAGTTGAGATCTCCCAGACACCGCTCCATCAGCTGTTGGAAGGTCCTGGGGGCGCTGGCCAGCCCGAACGGCATTCGATTAAATTCGAACAGTCCCATGGGGAGAATGAACACGGTCTTGGCACGGTCTTCCTCTGACATTGGCACCTGCCAGTACCCGCTGGCCAGATCTAAAGTCAAGAAGTATGTCGCCTTCCCAAGGGTGGATAGGGACTCCTCTATCCGAGGCAGCGGGTATAAGTCTTTGATGGTACAAGCGTTCAATTCCACACAGAACCGCAAGGTGTCATCCTTCTTGCGAACTAACACGATGGGGGCTGCCCAGGGACTCTGGCTTTCTCGGATAACTCCTTTCCGCAGCATTTGGCCCAGTAAAGTTTTCACCTCCTGATATAGAAATAGGCCATGAGCAGGGGATCAGCCTGAATAGGACATAGCATATATAATACAAATTTTATTAAACACAGCAAACAGCAAAAATTCTTAAAAACATTAAAAATGGTCACAAATGTGACACATACACAAATAATACAATGCTCATAATAGAGCAACCCACCTGCTACCAACTATCACCCTCACTGAGAATGATGCCTATATCCCTAGGTCCATGTAAACAGGATTCTCAATAGGAGAATTAGTAAGCCCACACATAGGTAATATAGAGCATAAGAGTCAGAAACACCAATAATATACAAATACAATGAAAAAATGATGCAATTCCAACCCAATAATTACAAAAAACAGTACAATGGATAATATAAACCCAAGAAGATGCTGATCACTATGAGGTGTACAAAAAAGATAGAAATGCACACTAAATAGGCCTCATATATGCGTAGAGGTACCCCAGCCCAAGATCAGGCATAGGGAACATCAAGGACCAGATCTGCCAGACCATTAGGGGCTAGAGAGGGTCTAAGTGGACAGAGAAAATCTCCATAACCACCCCAAATAATAACCACACATACAAATCAGCACAATACAAAACCCATGAGAAATGACGTGGGGCAGGTAGAGCCAGAGACCCGACGCGTGTCGCCACTCTAGGTGGCTTCATCAGGGGTACAGATTGTCAGTCAGCTGTGTCAATATATATGGTTGCATAATTAGTAGATAGGGAGCAGCTGCGCCGCTGCTTACCATGACAGGGTTAACATCCAATATACCTGAGAGTCAGCGGTTAGTCACTGATCCATAGCTATGGCTGACAGCTCACAGCAGCGGCATGTGACGACACAGAATGCCAACTGCGCAAGCGTCGGTGTCCGGGAGACAAGTCACACATCCTGAATATAGGAAGTGAGAAAGAGCTCAATATTGCTACTGCGCAGGCGTCGGCGTATAGTAGACAAAGCGCGCGTCACGAATAAATGAGAAAGGGGACACTTGCGCTCATGTGACCGATTAACCCTCAAAGATATACAGCTCACTTGCTGTGATGATTATCTGCACAAGCGTCGGCGTATAATAAACAAAGCGCGCGTCACAAATAGGTGAAGAGACACAATTAAGGGGACATTCTAAAGATATGCAGCACATTCACTGTAGTAATTATCTGAGTAGGCGCTGACCAAAACCACTCCCCCATAGGCGCTCCCGGCCAGAGCGAGACGTACATAACCACTGTATTACTAGTCATGCAGCTGCCATAGTCACCAATAGACGCACATCGCTGGAGAAAACAATGATAAGGCGCAATACCTGTGATCTAAAGCGCCTGTACTTATACAAAGACCGTGCTGGTCCGAGGCTCAGTTGCCATGATGATCAGTTAAATAAACATTTAGCGAATCCTGCTTTGAGCAGGGGGTTGGACCAGATGGCCCAGGAGGTCCCTTCCAACTCTACGATTCTATGATTCTATGATTCTATGACACTTTATGCACTTTAATACCCCGAAACAGCTGTATGTGGATGGATACCATGTTTTGGCATAGGTGGTTTCCTTCATTGGAGACTGCCCTTCCCGTGGTTGTTCCTTCCCGGACAAAGACCTGGCTGATCATTGCTTGCGTTGAGAAACACGTGATGGTGTCTCCGCGGCTTCTGTTTTGCATGTTTTACATATTTCCCATAAGGGATGGGGGCAGTGCTCTAGAATCACTGCGTTGAGAAACACGTGATGGTGTCTCCGCAGTGTCGGATGTTGATCTCCATGAGTTCATTCATCCTCCTCTTCATAGTCTTTTTACTAGGCATTGCTCCTACCAGCCAGTTTCCTACTCCACACTGATGAGGGGCAATACCCCGAAACAGCTGTATGTGGATGGATACCATGTTTTTGGCATAGGTGGTTTCCTTCATTGGAGACTGCCCTTCCCGTGGTTGTTCCTTCCCGGACAAAGACCTGGCTGGTCATTGCTTGCGTTGAGAAACACGTGATGGTGTCTCCGCGGCTTCTGTTTTGCATGTTTTACATATTTCCCATAAGGGATGGGGGCAGTGCTCTAGAATCACTGCGTTGAGAAACACGTGATGGTGTCTCCGCAGTGTCGGATGTTGATCTCCATGAGTTCATTCATCCTCCTCTTCATAGTCTTTTTACTAGGCATTGCTCCTACCAGCCAGTTTCCTACTCCACACTGATGAGGGGCAATACCCCGAAACAGCTGTGTGTGGATGGATACCATGTTTTTGGCATAGGTGGTTTCCTTCATTGGAGACTGCCCTACCGTGGTTGTTCCCACCCGGACAAAGACCTGGCTGGTCATTGCTTGCGTTGAGAAACACGTGATGGTGTCTCCGCGGCTTCTGTTTTGCAAGTTTTACATATTTCCCATAAGGGATGGGGGCAGTGCTCTAGAATCACTGCGTTGAGAAACACGTGATGGTGTCTCCGCAGTGTCGGATGTTGATCTCCATGAGTTCATTCATCCTCCTCTTCATAGTCTTTTTACTAGGCATTGCTCCTACCAGCCTGTTTCCTACTCCACACTGATGAGGGGCAATACCCCGAAACAGCTGTATGTGGATGGATACCATGTTTTTGGCATAGGTGGTTTCCTTCATTGGAGACTGCCCTTCCCGTGGTTGTTCCTTCCCGGACAAAGACCTGGCTGGTCATTGCTTGCGTTGAGAAACACGTGATGGTGTCTCCGCGGCTTCTGTTTTGCATGTTTTACATATTTCCCATAAGGGATGGGGGCAGTGCTCTAGAATCACTGCGTTGAGAAACACGTGATGGTGTCTCCGCAGTGTCGGATGTTGATCTCCATGAGTTCATTCATCCTCCTCTTCATAGTCTTTTTACTATTCATTGCTCCTACCAGCCAGTTTCCTACTCCACACTGATGAGGGGCAATACCCCGAAACAGCTGTATGTGGATGGATACCATGTTTTTGGCATAGGTGGTTTCCTTCATTGGAGACTGCCCTTCCCGTGGTTGTTCCTTCCCAGACAAAGACCTGGCTGGTCATTGCTTGCGTTGAGAAACACGTGATGGTGTCTCCGCGGCTTCTGTTTTGCATGTTTTACATATTTCCCATAAGGGATGGGGGCAGTGCTCTAGAATCACTGCGTTGAGAAACACGTGATGGTGTCTCCGCAGTGTCGGATGTTGATCTCCATGAGTTCATTCATCCTCCTCTTCATAGTCTTTTTACTAGGCATTGCTCCTACCAGCCAGTTTCCTACTCCACACTGATGAGGGGCAATACCCCGAAACAGCTGTATGTGGATGGATACCATGTTTTTGGCATAGGTGGTTTCCTTCATTGGAGACTGCCCTTCCCGTGGTTGTTCCTTCCCGGGCAAAGACCTGGCTGGTCATTGCTTGCGTTGAGAAACACGTGATGGTGTCTCCGCGGCTTCTGTTTTGCATGTTTTACATATTTCCCATAAGGGATGGGGGCAGTGCTCTAGAATCACTGCGTTGAGAAACACGTGATGGTGTCTCCGCAGTGTCGGATGTTGATCTCCATGAGTTCATTCATCCTCCTCTTCATAGTCTTTTTACTAGGCATTGCTCCTACCAGCCAGTTTCCTACTCCACACTGATGAGGGGCAATACCCCGAAACAGCTGTATGTGGATGGATACCATGTTTTTGGCATAGGTGGTTTCCTTCATTGGAGACTGCCCTTCCCGTGGTTGTTCCTTCCCGGACAAAGACCTGGCTGGTCATTGCTTGCGTTGAGAAACACGTGATGGTGTCTCCGCGGCTTCTGTTTTGCATGTTTTACATATTTCCCATAAGGGATGGGGGCAGTGCTCTAGAATCACTGCATTGAGAAACACGTGATGGTGTCTCCGCAGTGTCGGATGTTGATCTCCATGAGTTCATTCATCCTCCTCTTCATACAAATAGGTGAAGAGACACAATTAAGGGGACATTCTAAAGATATGCAGCACATTCACTGTAGTAATTATCTGAGTAGGCGCTGACCAAAACCACTCCCCCATAGGCGCTCCCGGCCAGAGCGAGACGTACATAACCACTGTATTACTAATCATGCAGCTGCCATAGTCACCAATAGACGCACATCGCTGGAGAAAACAATGATAAGGCGCAATACCTGTGATCTAAAGCGCCTGTACTTATACAAAGACCGTGCTGGTCCGAGGCTCAGTTGCCATGATGATCAGTTAAATAAACAGGACACTTTATGCTCAGCCAACTGGGTGGAGCAAACACAGGACACTGTTTATACTCAGCCAACTGGGTGGAGCTAACATACTCTTATACAGATCTTATAAAAGAAGGACCGGAAGGTAACTATTGACCTTTTTATCTATCCCAGTGCTATAATCTGTAGTTATAGGAATGACGATCACAAATAAAAGGATGAAAGAGCTCCTCATCACTGGTGCGCAGGCGCTAAGATAATAGACATGCTAGACTAAAATTAGTCACAAGCACATTTCTAACAGTAGTCAGTTCTAGAAATAGAGACAAGGCGCTACTGCTCAAATAGCAGTATACATAGTCTCACTCATAGCTGGGTAGATAAAATAAATAGCGAACTAGGCAGTGGCTGGAGAAACCGACCAGATACAAAGTAAGCGGCCAGTCCTCAGACACACAAATACCCAGTGAGCAAGTGTGGACAAAAAATTACAGTATGTAAATGATAAAGATCTTTATACTCAGCCAAATGGGCGGAGCTAACACACTCTAATTCAAATCTTATACAAAAGAGACCAGAAGGTAACTGTTGACATTTTTGTCTATCCCAGTGCTATAATCTGTAGTTATAGGAATGACGATCACAAATAAAAGGATGAAAGAGCTCCTCATCACTGGTGCGCAGGCGCTAAGATAATAGACATGCTAGACTAAAATTAGTCACAAGCACATTTCTAACAGTAGTCAGTTCTAGAAATAGAGACAAGGCGCTACTGCTCAAATAGCAGTATACATAGTCTCACTCATAGCTGGGTAGATAAAATAAATAGCGAACTAGGCAGTGGCTGGAGAAACCGACCAGATACAAAGTAAGCGGCCAGTCCTCAGACACACAAATACCCAGTGAGCAAGTGTGGACAAAAAATTACAGTATGTAAATGATAAAGATCTTTATACTCAGCCAAATGGGCGGAGCTAACACACTCTAATTCAAATCTTATACAAAAGAGACCAGAAGGTAACTGTTGACATTTTTGTTAGTCCCAGTGCTACAATCAGTAATTATAGTAACGGCGACCACAAATAAAGGGGTAAAAGAACTCCTTATCAATGGTGCGCAGGTGCTCAGAAATTATTATATGTGCTGGACTAAAAATAGTCACAAGCACAAAAAAAAAAAAAACAGTATACATAATATCACTCATAACTCAGTTGGTGAAATAAATAGCCAACTAGGCAGTGGCTCAATAAGCCGATCGAACACAGAGTAAAGGGCCGACCCCCAAACGCACAATTGCACGGTGCACAAGTATGGACAACAAGTAACGACATATAAATGATAGAGATCGCGACATTAGAATGAGCGCAGCCATACCCAACTTGTACCGGAGAGTCCCACTAGTCCCAATCAGGATAAAGGGACCAAGCAAAAGTAAAACAGATATAGTCATAATCAGTTCACGTTGTATTATTATTCTCACGCACACCCAAAAGATTGGGACAGCGTGGAAGAATGAAAGTTCCACACCCAGGGCCCCCAAAAAAAAGAGTAAAAACGCCTGTAAGGAATACTAAGCGAGTAATCACCTTGATAAAGCAGAGGCCCCACATAGTAAGTCAAGAACTAAACATCTTAAGGGTGGACAGAAAAAGGATAAATATGGGTAATCACGCCCCACTGTCATGTAGCCACCACAGGAAACCTATAAAGAAAAGTAGTCAAAAAGTAGATGTTATTTAGACAAGGGCCATACTATTGATGTTTACATGGACCAGGGTGAAAAACAAGACATCTGGACCGCGCATGATCAGATCTGTTTATAAAAGCCAGTGAATAATAAGTCCTCATTTAAGCCTGAAGGAGTCAGACTTCCAAGATTGAAGATCCACTTTGATTCTCCTCTCAAAAGTTCAAAAGTAATATCTCCTCCCCTTATTTCCATTTGAACAGTCCTAGGATTTTGATACCATTCCACTGAGAATTATGCAGATCCAGATAGTGCGATGCTAACGAAGTGAGTGTTTTGCCCTTCTCCAAATCCTTTTTGTCTGTTGTAATACCCGAGAAATGGTGTTGTATCCTCCTCAATTCCTGTGTCGTTTGCCCAACATAAATCCTCGGGCACGGGCACACCAGAGCATATACTACATTACGAGATTTACAATTAAAATAGCTCCGTGTAGTGACCTGGAATGGAAAAACAGGTAGGGTAAGAACATTAGAGCCAATGGTAAATGGGCAAATGTTGCAGTTGCCACAGGGGTACGTGCCGTGTACCCCCCTATTCAATCTAGTAACCGGTCATCTAAAGTGACTATGGCACAGACGGTCTTTAAGATTAGTGGCCCTTCTTGCAACCAAAATTGGTTGTGCTGAGTTATGGGGTTTTAGTCTCGGATCGCTTCGGAGGATCCCCCAATGTTTAGTAAGAATTCTTCCAATATCCCGCCACTGGTTATTATATGTGGTAATGACCCCAAGTGGTTTAGGGGTCCCTTCACCCGAGGTACAAGCAAATCATCCCTATCAGCATCCTTTGCTGCCATAAAGGCTCGTGATTAGAGTTGAGCGATACCGTCCGATACTTAAAAATATCGGATCGGAATGGATCGGCCGATCTTTAAAAAAAGTATCGGTATCGCCGATGCCGATACCAGAAGTCCCATTCAAGTCTATGAGACTTCCGGTATCGGAATTGGAAAAACCCTTTCCTGCCCTTGTACAGCCTCTCGGGGGTCTGTACGGGCCTTCCGGGGGTCTCTGCCGGCCTGCCGGTGGGCTGTGCAGACTGCCCGGGGTCTGTACCGGCCTGCCGGGGGGCTGTGCCGGCCTGCCGGGGGGCTGTGCACCCTGTGGGGGTCTGTACCGGCCTGCCGGGGGGCTGTGCACCCTGTGGGGGTCTGTACCGGCCTGCCGGGGGGCTGTGCCGGCCTGCCGGGGGGCTGCGCTGATGTCCGGGGGTCTGTGCAGGCATCGTCCGATGGGACAGTGATTGACACATTAGCCAATGATGGGACAGTAGTAGTCCCATCATCCGGCTAATGTGTTAAATGTAAAAAAAAAAAAAAAAAAAAAATACTACATACATACATACTACATGCATGCTACATACATACTACATGCTACATACATAGTACATATATACTACATGCATGCTACAAACATACTACATACATACTACATATATACTACATGCATGCTACATACATACTACATGCTACATATATACTACATGCATGCTACATACATGCTACATACATACTACATACATACTACATGCATGCTACATACATACTACATACTACATACATACTACATATATGCATCATACATACTACATGCTACATACATACTACATACATACTACATATATGCATCATACATACTACATGCTACATACATACTACATACATACTACATATATACTACATGCATGCTACATACATACTGCATGCATGCTACATACATACTACATGCTACATACATACTACATGCTACATACATACTACATACATACTACATATATACTACATGCATGCTACATACATACTGCATGCATGCTACATACATACTACATGCTACATACATACTACATACATACATGCTACATATATACTACATGCATGCTACATACATACTACATGCTACATACATACTACATACATACATGCTACATATATACTACATGCATGCTACATACATACTACATGCTACATACATACTACATACATACTACATATATACTACATGCATGCTACATACATACTACATACATACTACATGCATGCTACATACATACTACATGCTACATATATACTACATACATACATACATACATACTACATGCATGCTACATACATACTACATGCTACATACATACTACATACATACATACATACATACTACATGCATGCTACATACATACTACATGCTACATACATACCACATATATACTACATACATACTACATGCATGCTACATACATACTACATGCTACATACATACTACATACATGCTACATACTACATACATGCTACATACATACTACATGCATGCTACATACAATACATTCATACAATACATACATAGACATACAGTACATATAACATAGAGTAACATACTTACCAATACTTGTCACATTGTTCCCCGAAGCCATTGTCTTTTACGGAATAAATATGTAGCATGCATGTAGTATGTATGTAGTATGTATGTAGCATGTATGTAGTATGTATGTAGCATGTAGTATGTATGTAGCATGCATGTAGTATATATGTAGTATGTATGTAGTATGTATGTAGCATGTAGTATGTATGTAGCATGCATGTAGTATATATGTAGTATGTATGTAGCATGTAGTATGTATGTAGCATGCATGTAGTATATATGTAGTATGTATGTAGCATGTAGTATGTATGTAGCATGCATGTAGTATGTATGTAGTATGTATGTAGCATGCATGTAGTATGTATGTAGTATGCATGTAGCATGTAGTATGCATGTAGCATGTAGTATGTATGTAGCATGCATGTAGTATATATGTGGTATGTATGTAGCATGTAGTATGTATGTAGCATGTAGTATGTATGTAGCATGCATGTAGCATGTAGTATGTATGTAGCATGCATGTAGTATATATGTAGTATGTATGTAGCATGTAGTATGTATGTAGCATGCATGTATTATGTATGTAGTATGTATATAGCATGTAGTATGTATGTAGCATGCATGTAGTATATATGTAGTATGTATGTAGCATGTAGTATGTATGTAGCATGCATGTAGTATGTATGTAGCATGCATGTAGCATGCATGTAGTATGTATGTAGCATGCATGTAGTATGTATGTGGCATGCATGTAGCATGTAGTATGTATGTAGCATGCATGTAGTATATATGTGGTATGTATGTAGCATGCATGTAGTATGTATGTAGTATGTATGTATTTTTTTTTTTTATTTTTTTTTTTTAAACATTTAACACATTAGCCGGATGATGGGACTACTACTCCAACAACCCCAAGAAACTTTTTGACACCTTTCACTCCCTCCTCAGTCCAAAAGCACAAGCCCCTATCACAGACATTTGCGCTGATGACCTTGCCTCCCACTTTATAGAGAAAATAGACAATATCCGTCAGGAAATCCGCTCCCAATCACCAAATTCAGTGACTCCCATCCCTCCCTGCATTTCCCCTGGCTCACTCTCCACATTCGATCCCATCACAGAAGAAGAAGTCTCCAGGCTCCTCTCCTCTTCTCGTCCGACTACATGCACAACCGACCCCATTCCCTCACATCTCCTCCAGTCTCTCTCTCCAGTCGTCACAACTCACCTAACTACAATCTTTAATCTCTCCCTCTCCTCTGGCATCTTCCCCTCCTCCTTCAAACACTCTATCATTACTCCATTACTAAAGAAACCCACCCTCGACCCATCCTGCACAAACAACTACAGACCAGTCTCCAATCTCCCCTTCATCTCTAAACTCTTGGAGCGCCTGATATACTCCCGCCTTACCCGTTACCTCTCCACTCACTCCCTCCTAGACCCTTCACAGTCCGGTTTCCGCCCCCTACATTCGACAGAAACTGCACTCATCAAAGTGACCAATGACCTTCTGACAGCAAAACGTAATGGTGACCACTCTCTGCTCATTCTTCTCGACCTTTCTGCAGCTTTCGACACTGTTGACCATCCTCTCCTACTCTCTAGGCTCCAGTCACTAGGCATTAAGGACACTGCTCTTTCCTGGTTCTCCTCCTATCTTTCCGACCGCTCCTTCAGTGTTCTATTTTCTGGCTCCACTTCATCTCCTCTTCCTCTCGCTGTTGGGGTACCTCAGGGCTCAGTCCTTGGCCCCCTTCTCTTCTCTCTCTACACGGCCCCAATTGGACAGACCATCAGCAGATTTGGCTTTCAGTACCATCTTTATGCTGATGACACACAACTGTACACATCATCCCCTGACCTTACCTCCTCTGTACTACAGAATGCCACTGACTGTCTGTCTGCAGTCTCCAACATCATGTCTGCTCTCTATCTGAAACTCAACCTCTCCAAAACTGAACTTCTTCTGCTCCCACCATCTACCAACCTCCCTAAATCTGACATTTCCCTCTCTGTGGGTGGCACCATAATAACACCCCGACAGCAGGCGCGCTGTCTGGGTGTTATGTTTGACTCCGATCTCTCCTTCACCTCCCATATACAATCTCTTGCCCGCTCGTGCCGCTTACACCTAAAGAACATCTCTAGAATCCGCCCTTTTCTCACCATGGAAACAACAAAAACTCTCACTGTCGCCCTGATCCACTCCCGCCTGGACTACTGTAATGCTCTATTAATTGGCCTCCCTCTCACTCGACTCTCCCCTCTCCAGTCTATCCTTAATGCAGCAGCCAGGGTTGTCCATCTGGCTAATCGTTACTCAGACGCGTCCGCTCTTCGCCAGTCGTTACACTGGCTGCCAATTCATTACAGGGTACAATTCAAAGTACTTGTTCTCACTCACAAAGCTCTCCACAGTGCGGCACCCCCTTACATCTCCTCCCTCATTTCTGTCTATCGGCCTAACCGACCGCTGCGCTCTGCAAATGACTTTCGACTAACCTCTGCCCAAATCCGTACCTCCCACTCCCGACTCCAAGACTTCTCCCATGCTGCGCCAATTCTCTGGAATGCTCTACCCCAAGATATTAGGACCATCCACAATTTGCATAGTTTTAGGCGCTCGCTCAAAACACATTTGTTCAGAGCGGCCTATCACATTCAGTAATCAAAGTCATGTTATGTTTGTGTGTGTGTAGCCCATTCACTATCTCCATCTAACCCCCACCCCCTGAAGGTGACTGGACCATCATTGTAAATACATCATTGTAAATACAAACCTGTGCTTTGTATCTCCCCCACCTCATTGTAGATTGTAAGCTCCCACGAGCAGGGTCGTCTTATTTCGCTTTAATTATTGTATTGTTAACGTTGTTACTTATGACTGTTGTGTTTGAAACTGTTTAACTGTAAAGCGCTGCGGAATATGTTGGCGCTATATAAATAAAGATTATTATTATTATTATTATTATTATTACTACTGTCCCATCATTGGCTAATGTGTCAATCACTGTCATGGTAGCAGGCATCGCCCGATGGGACTTGTAGTCCCATCAGGCGATGCCTGCACAGAGCCCCGGACATCAGCACAGCCCCCCGGCAGGCTGGCACAGCCCCCTGGCAGGCCGGTACAGACCCCCACAGGGTGCACAGACCACCGGCAGGCCAGCACAGCCCCCCGGCAGGCCGGTACAGACCCCGGGCAGTCCACACAGCCCCCCCGGCAGGCCAGCACAGCCCCCCGGCAGGCCGCTACAGACCCCCTGGAAGGCCCGAAATGACGGCGCATCATGATGCGCACACACCGCGCATCATGATGACGTCATTTCGGCTGTCAATCCACTTTGAACTTCCGATTCCGATGCCCGATATTGAAAAAATATCGGATGTCGGTATCGGAATTCCGATACAGCAAGTATCGGCCGATACCCGATACTTGCGGTATCGGAATGCTCAACTCTACTCGTGATAGTACCTTATTGGGGTAGCTTCTGTTCTTGAATCGCGTTGTTAGGTCCCGTCTCGCTCTGGCCGGGAGCGCCTATGGGGGAGTGTTTTTGGTCATCGCCTACTCAGATAATTACTACAGTGAATGTGCTGCATATCTTTAGAATATCCCCTTAATTGTGTCTCTTCACCTATTTGTGACGCACGCTTTGTTTATTATACGCCGACCCTTGCGCAGATAATCATCACAGCAAGTGAGCTGTATATCTTTGTGGGTTAATCGGTCACATGACCGCAAGTGTCCCCTTGATTGGTCTTTCTCATTTATTTGTGACGCGCGCTTTGTCTACTATACGCCGACGCCTGCGCAGTAGGCTACTGCAGGCACCTGCGCAGTAGCAATATTGAGCTCTCTCTCACTACCTGTATTCAGGATGTGTGCCTTGTCTCCCGGACACCGACGCTTGTGCAGTTGGCATTCTGTGACGTCACATGCCGCTGCTGTGAGCTGTCAGCCATAGCTATGGATCAGTGACTAACCGCTGACTCTCAGATATATTGGATGTTAACCCTGTCATGGTAAGCAGCGGCGCAGCTGCTCCCTATCTACTAATTATGCAACCATATATATTGACACAGATGACTGGCAATCTATACCCCTGACGAAGCCACCTAGAGTGGAGACACGCGTCAGGTCTCTGGCTCTACCTGCCCCACTTCATTTCTCATGGGTTTTGTATTGTGCTGATTTGCATGTGTGGTTATCATTTGGGGTGGTTATGGAGATTTTCTCTGTCCACTTAGACCCTCTCTAGCCCCTAATGGTCTGGCAGATCTGGTCCTTGATGTTCCCTATGCCTGATCTTGGGCTGGGGTACCTCTATGCATATATGAGGTCTACTTAGTGTGCATTTCTATCTTTTTTGTACACCTCATAGTGATCAGCATCTTTTTGGGTTTATATTATCCCTTGTACAAACGTCAACTTTTTTTTCAATGTGAAATAACATGATGGACACATATTAGTCCATCTACTCAAAATTGAACACCAATTGATCAACCAAAATATAACTTTAATTTAAATTATAGTACTGGGGGTAATATCCATACCCAGTACTGCAATCTGAGGTGAAAATGGCAGTTGCGGAGTCTCCCACCCTTTCATTTGTTGCGGACTGCAACTGCTGTGTGAAGCTGTTCGGGCGACTCACTTGGCACTCAGGGGCTGCGGGTTGTTGGCCTTGTTGTCTGGGCCTGAATAGTCCAAAAAGGCCCATCCAAATTTGTTCATATCTGTATATTGGAGCAAGGTCCTCTAGAGCTGTTAGGGACATCTGGACCATACTCATGAACGGAGACTGCCTGTCTGGTGGCAGTGAGCAAGTCTTGCTGGCAATTTGCAGCACAAAAAAATCGAACTGATCCTCTGAAGTTGATTTTTTTATCAACTCCAGGGTATCAGTGGCTGCCTTGACGGTTTTATCATCATTTTTTTTCTTGTTCTTTTTTTTGGTGGGCTCTCCTGACACCGGACAGGCAGCTCATTCTCGAACATCAGGTTCTGCCGAACCAGATGTTCCTGCAGCTGCTGTCAAAGATGTTCCAGCAGATGCTGAACATGTGGCACCGGCAGAAGCTGGTTCTACACATGGTGAACAGATGCCCCCAGCTCCAGAGGAACCTGTTCCATCTTGAGACTCTTCTCCGTTAGGGTTAGGAGGCGCAATGTGCCCTTGAGTGCTGTAAAAAAAAAAAAAAAGAAACATTAGTATGGTATTTATCCATGCTGCCTAGAAGCTACACTTTGGACACAGCCAACAGCCCACTCAGCCAAAAGCGCTTCCCCCTTTTTATTTCCCTATGGTGATAAAGCATGTTTGGCCGCCGTCACACTAGAGAGAAATACGGATGAGTGAAAGGCGTAAAAACCACGCATTGCACACGGACCAATGATTCTCTATGGGGCAGCTCCCATCAGCCGTATATCAGCTCCCATCAGCCGTGTTACGGTCCATGCCAATCGCAGCATGCTGCGATTGTCAGCGTATTCTGGCCGAAATATGCCAATGCAAGTCTATGGATGCACAAAAAATACGGATTACACACGGACCAGATGTGTGACTTGCGAGAAATACGCACCCGGTGTCCTTTAGAAAAGCCGGCAATTCAGTGCACGATACTGTAAAATCACACTGGCAGGTTTAATAAAGAAACGAAAGAATAGATATATACACATAGAATACACATACAGTACAGACCAAAAGTTTGGACACACCTTCTCATTCAAAGCGTTTTCATTATTTTCATGACTATGAAAATTGTAGATTCACTCTGTAGGCATCAAAACTATAAATTAACACATGTGGAATTATATAATTAACAGAAAAGTGTGAAACAACTGAAAATATGTCTTATATTCTAGGTACTTCAAAGTAGCCACCTTTTGCTTTGATCACTGCTTTGCACACTCTTGGCATTCCCTTGATGAGCTTCAAGAGGTAGTCACCGGAAATGGTTTTCACATCACAGGTGTGCCCTGTCAGGTTTAATAAGCAGGATTTCTTGCCTTATAAATGGGGTTGGGACCATCAGTTGTGTTGTGCAGAAGTCTGGTGGATACACAGCTGATAGTCCTACTGAGTAGACTGTTAGAATTTGTATTATGGCAAGAAAAAAGCAGCTGAGTAAAGAAAAACGAGTGGCCATTCAAGAGAATATATATGTAAATACACATGTCATTGAGACACATGTATATATATATTTACTTTTCATAGAGTTCTACATAGTAAAATAGCCGCAAAATCAATTGCCGGCTTCTGTAAAATCATTCCAAAACCCGACGTGAAATGACACATGGTTTACATACAGTAAACCATTTTATTTCATGTATTTTTTTATATGTCCCTGACTAATAATTAAATTAGGGTTTGTGTGTAAAATTTAGGACATCTAGGTGTTAAATTAAGGGGATAATTCGTTGGAAAAAAATGCGGGGGCTCCTGTGGCAAAATCGCAACCAGAGAGGTAAAGCAGGTGAGTGAGGGCAGATTTTAATAGCCTTGAGAGAGACCATTGTTTTTGTCTCCCCCCCGGCTACAAAAATCTGCCCACAGACACCCCAGAAAAGGTGCATCTATATCCTCTCTATTCCCATTGCCCTGTAGCGGTGGCTAATGGGTTAATATTAATGGGTTAATGTCATCTTGCAATTGGAAGGTGACATTAAGCCGATTAATAATGGAGAGGTGTCAATTAGACACTTATCCATTATTAACCCTAGACTATTAAACAGTTAAAAAACGCACACAGACATTAATTAAAAATTATTTTAATGAAATAAAGACACCTAGTTTTTGACAAGATTTATTGCTCTGGTAATCCAAAAATAAACCATCGACCTGTAACAAAAAGAACACAAAAACCAACCATATCCTTACCTCTCCGCTGCTCAGTCAGGTCCCCCGCTGCAATCCATCAGAAAGGGTTAAGTGGTTTACACAGGGACTGGTGCTAATGCGACCAGCCCCATGTAAACCACTGCCAGAATGAATTATTTCATCTCTGCGCAGCCTCCCTGGCTGCCCTGATATGAACTAATTACCGTGGGAAAGTTTCTGCATTTTTTCCACACTCATCAGTTCACCTCAGGTCAGCCAGGGGACTCCGCACAGCCTCATTGACATCACTGCCTGACCTGAGGTGAACTAATGAGCATGGGAAAAAATGCAACCCTAACCCTAATTCCATCCCTAATCCCAAGCCTAACCTTAATCCCATTCCTAATCCCTACCATAAACCTTATTTCAACCCTTAAAAAATGACGTGGGGTCCCCCTGTACTTTATAGCCAGAAAGGCTGCGCAGACAGCTGCGGGCTGATATTCATAGCAGAGGAAGGGGTTAATATCCATGGCCCCTTCCAGGCAATGAATATCAGCCCGCAGCTGTCTGCGTAGCCTTTCTGGCTTAAAAATATAGGGGGCCCTCAAAAAAAAATTATGTGGGGGTCCCCCTATATTTTATAGCCAGAAAGACTACGCAGACAGCTGTGGGCTGATATTCATAGCCTAGGAAGGGGCCATGGATATTGGCCCCCCTGGCTATAAATAGCAGCCCGCAGCCACCCCAGAAATGGCGCATCTATAAGATGCGCCAATTCTGGCGCCTAGCCTCTCTCTTCCCATACCCGTGTAGCGGTGGGATATGGGGTAATAAAGGGGTTAATGTCACCTTTGATTGATAGGTGACATTAAGCCCGGTTAATAATGGAGAGGCGTCAATAAGGCACCGATCCATTATTAATCCTAAAGTGAAAAATGGAAAAAAAACACACACAGTAAAAAATTATTTTTAATGAAATAAAGACACAGTTTTTGGAAATAATTTATCCAGCGGCCATTCCTCACGAAGCCATCGATCTCCTATAAAAAAAACAAATTAATACTCCCTGGTCTGATGTAGTCCTAAATCGATTGTCCCACGACAATCTGACATGGAGAACAGTAACATGAGGAGATGTGACTGCTCTCCATGGCTGCAGAAACACACTGACAGGAGCTAAGCTCCTGCAGTGTGTTACTGCGTATGCGCAACAGAGTTTACTGGAGTTCATTGACTCCGGTACTCTCGCTTTACAGCAGTGCTGCATGGGAAAGTTCACATGCAACTCTAAGCCGGAAAGCGAGATATCAGAGCGCCAGAACGCCAGGAAACTCGGCGATACACTGCCAGGAGCATCGCTTCTGGTAGTGTATCGCCCGAGGACAGAAGAGATTGCCATGGACAATCAATTATGGATTTCTGCGGACAGAGAGTATTTATTAGTTTATTTTTTTCTATTTTTTTGTAGGGGACCGATGGCTTTGGGAACAAGCTGTGGTGTATGGTATGTACTGTATGTTGTATATTGTATGTAATGTCTGCCATGTGTGTTACATGTATTGTATGTTAAGTGTGTGTTTTATGTGTTTTTCGTGTTTTTTTACATTCACAATTGTGCTCGGTCGCCTATATCTGGATGGGGGTGGCAGTCCCATACGGCGACTGAGCACAATTGTGGGACTACTGTCGCATGGGGACTGACGCACACAGACAGATGGACACAGACACACACAGACAGACAGACACACACCAAATCGATCAGACGCCCCACATCGATCCCCATGCGACGGTAGCTCTCCATGATGGCGACTGCTTCTTCCCGACACTACACTCCGCCCACACACTTCCTCTTCCTCCCGCCTGACATCACTTCCCTCTGCAGCGTTTTTGACACCCCAATCCGCAGCAAAACCACAGATCTTTTTTCAATCTGCGGTTTTACTGCAGGATTTCACAGACTCAATGCACGTCAATGGGTGCAGAAATGCTGCAGAAACGCAAAAAGAAGTGACATGCTGCGGAAATGAACCCACAGCGAATCCGTGCATTTTTACCCGCAGCATGTGCACAGCGTTTTTTTATTGACTTTAATGGTACTGCACACCGCTGCGGATCCGCAGGAGAATCCGCAACGTGTGCACATACCCTTACATTTGTCCAACCCACACTCCATTACACACACACAGATAGACAGATGATGATAGATAGATAAATATGGATAGATAGATAGTTAGAATAGATAATAGATATATGGCTAGATAGATAAATATGGGATAGATAGTTAGATATAGATATATCTATCTATCCCATATCTATCTATCTAGCCATATATCTATCAATATTTCCATAGATATTTCCATAGATATATCTATAGATATTTCCATAGATATTTCCATAGATATATCTATAGATATTTCCATAGATATTTTTATAGATATATCTATAGATATTTCCATAGAAATTTCCATATATACATCTATAGATATTTCCATAGATATATCTATAGATATTTCCATAGAAATTTCCATAGATATATCTATAGATATTTCCATAGATATTTCCATAGATATATCTATAGATATTTCCATAGAAATTTCCATAGATATATCTAAAGATATTTCCATATATATTTTCATAGATATATCTATAGATATTTCCATAGATATTTCCATAGATATTTTCATAGATATATCTATATTCATTCCAAAGAAAGGCAGCACTCCTTAGTTAGTCTTTCAAGTGGTAGTGAGTTTATTAGACCCACATAACCGGGCAACATTTCGGCTCAAATGAGCCTTTCTCAAGCAGTGGGTGTTACAAAAATGTGTCTATTTATAGTAACATAGTAACATAGTTATTAAGGTTGAAGGAAGACTTTAAGTCCATCTAGATCAACCCATATCCTATCCTAACTTGCCCTAACATGTTGATCCAGAAAGCCTTCATTGTCATTATAAATATACAGCCAAGCGTTTTTGCTTAAACTATATTCCACTAAGTACTGTGCTGTTTCTCTTTTTTCTATTTAGATATACTGTATCTATAGATATTTCCATAGATATTTCCATAGTTATATCTCTAGATATTTCCATAGATATGTTCATAGATATATCTATAGATATTTCCATAGATATATCTATAGATATTTCCATAGATATATCTAAAGCTATTTCCATAGATATTTTCATAGCTATATCTATAGATGTTTCCATAGATATATCTATAGATGTTTCCATAGATATATCTATAGATATTTCCAGAGATATTTCCATAGACATATACATAGATATATCTAAAGATATATAGCCATATATATTTTAAAAAAAATGGAAAAAATGCATGGCTCCTATGCAATTTTCTGTGCCAGAGGGGGAAAGCCGACGACCACGGGCCAATATTTGTAGCCTGGAAAGGGGGTAATATCCATGGCCCCTTCACAGGCTATGAATATCAGCCCACAGCTATCTGCATAGCCTTTGCTGACTATTAAAATAGGGGGACCTAAAAAAAATAATGACATGAGGTCCCCCTATATTTTATAGCCAGAAAGGCTATGCAGACAGCTGTGGGCTAAAAATGATAGCCTAGGAAGGGGCCTTGGATATTGGCCCCTCCCCTGGCTACAAATACCAGCCCGCAGCCGCACAAGAAATGGCGCATCTCTAAGATGCGCCAATTCTGGCACTTAGCCCCTCTCTTCCCACTCCTGTGTAGCGGTGGGATATTGGGTAATATAAGGGATAATGTCACCTTGCTATTGGAAGGTGACATTAAGCCCGGTTAATAATGGAGCGGTGTCAATAAGATGCCTATCCATTATTAATCTTTTGAAAGGGTTAAAAAACACACACATAGGAATAAAGTCTTTTAATGAAATAAACCACAACACGGTTTTCATCTTTTTATTTCACGCCCAGATCCAAGCGACGCCCTCGTCTCCTAGAAAAACTAATAAACCAACTGTATACTCCCTGTCTGACGCAGTCCAATTAATGAGTGTCCCATGACGATCTCCCCTATAGAACAGTGACATCAGCAGATGTGACCACTCTATAGGGCCTCCCAGTGATGAACTGACTGGAGATAATGCCTCCTGCAATCCATCACTGAGGTTACCTGAGTTCAGAGTCTCACTTTACAGCACTGCTGTGTGAGAATTAGGGTTATGGTTAGGGCTAGGGTTAGGATTACAGGACCTCTTTCCCAGCAGAGGGATACATAGCGAAGGATTACCTGTGCCTGTCATTTCATTGCTGGAGCCCCTGGAGAGCGGTCGCATCAGCTGATGTGGCAGGTCTCCATGGGAGACCATTGTGGGACCCTTGATATTAATTAGACTATGGGGGAAAGGTTAGTATAGGTTGGTTTATTATTTTATTGTAAGTATAGGTTGGTTTATTATTTTATTTTTCTTACAGGTGATCGATGGCTTCAGGGAATTAGGTGTGTGCGGTGAATACGTACTCTGCTATGTGTTGTATGTTATATGTACTGTATATTCTGTATGTTATATGTTATATGTTCTGTATGTTATATGTTCTATATGTTATGTTCTGTATCTCACATGTATGTTATGTATGTTGTATGTTCTGTATGTTATATGTTGAATGTTCTGTATGTTATATGTTGTATGTTCTGTATTTTAAATGTTCCGTATGTTATATGTTGTATGTTCTGTATCTTATATGTAGAGTGGGGCAAAAAAGTATTTAGTCAGTCAGTATTAGTGCAAGTTCCACCACTTAAAAAGATGAGAGGCGTCTGTAATTTACATCATAGGTAGACCTCAACTATGGGAGACAAACTGAGAAAAAAAAATCCAGAAAATCACATTGTCTGTTTTTTTTTCATTTTATTTGCATATTATGGTGGAAAATAAGTATTTGGTCAGAAACAAGCAATCAAGATTTCTGGCTCTCACAGACCTGTAACTTCTTCTTTAAGAGTCTCCTCTTTCCTCCACTCATTACCTGTAGTAATGGCACCTGTTTAAACTTATCAGTATAAAAAGACACCTGTGCACACCCTCAAACAGTCTGACTCCAAACTCCACTATGGTGAAGACCAAAGAGCTGTCAAAGGACACCAGAAACAAAATTGTAGCCCTGCACCAGGCTGGGAAGACTGAATCTGCAATAGCCAACCAGCTTGGAGTGAAGAAATCAACTGTGGGAGCAATAATTAGAAAATGGAAGACATGCAAGACCACTGATAATCTCCCTCGATCTGGTGCTCCACGCAAAATCCCACCCCATGGGGTCAGAATGATCACAAGAACGGTGAGCAAAAATCCCAGAACCACGCGGGGGGACCTAGTGAATGAACTGCAGAGAGCTGGGACCAATGTAACAAGGCCTACCATAAGTAACACACTACGCCACCATGGACTCAGATCCTGCAGTGCCAGACGTGTCCCACTGCTTAAGCCTGTACATGTCCGGGCCCGTCTGAAGTTTGCTAGAGAGCATTTGGATGATCCAGAGGAGTTTTGGGAGAATGTCCTATGGTCTGATGAAACCAAACTGGAACTGTTTGGTAGAAACACAACTTGTCGTGTTTGGAGGAAAAAGAATACTGAGTTGCATCCATCAAACACCATACCTACTGTAAAGCATGGTGGTGGAAACATCATGCTTTGGGGCTGTTTCTCGGCAAAGGGGCCAGGACGACTGATCCGGGTACATGAAAGAATGAATGGGGCCATGTATCGTGAGATTTTGAGTGCAAACCTCCTTCCATCAGCAAGGGCATTGAAGATGAAACGTGGCTGGGTCTTTCAACATGACAATGATCCAAAGCACACCGCCAGGGCAACGAAGGAGTGGCTTCGTAAGAAGCATTTCAAGGTCCTGGAGTGGCCTAGCCAGTCTCCAGATCCCAACCCTATAGAAAACCTTTCGAGGGAGTTGAAAGTCCGTGTTGCCAAGCGTAAAGCCAAAAACATCACTGTTCTAGAGGAGATCTGCATGGAGGAATGGGCCAACATACCAACAACAGTGTGTGGCAACCTTGTGAAGACTTACAGAAAACGTTTGACCTCTGTCATTGCCAACAAAGGATATATCACAAAGTATTGAGATGAAATTTTGTTTCTGACCAAATACTTATTTTCCACCATAATATGCAAATAAAATGAAAAAAAAAACAGACAATGTGATTTTCTGGATTTTTTTTTCTCAGTTTGTCTCTCATAGTTGAGGTCTACCTATGATGTAAATTACAGACGCCTCTCATCTTTTTAAGTGGTGGAACTTGCACTATTGCTGACTGACTAAATACTTTTTTGCCCTACTGTAGCTAACCTAAATTAATTTCAAGTCTCCAAGTCCAGATGAATTACACCCCAGAGTACAGAAGGAGATAGCAGAAGAAATTTTTGAACCCCTCTCCATAATCTTTGAAAATTCTTGGAGAAAATGAGAAATTCCAGAAGATTGGAGAAGAGCAAATGTTGTTCCTATCTTCAAAAAGGGGAAGAAGGTGGACCCAGGCAACTATAGGCCGGTGAGTCTGACTTCTATACCAGGAAAGATCTTTGAACAAATTATTAAACAACATGTATGTAAGTACCTGGATAAGAATGAAGTGAATAAACAGAGTCAGCATGGGTTTGTAACTAATAAGTCATGTCAGACTAACTTACTTTCCTTCTATGACAGAATCACTGGTGGATCAGGGAAATGCTGTAGATATAGTATATCTTGACTTCAGCAAAGCATTTGACAAAGTATCTCACACAATCCTTATTGAAAAAATGGTATGTATGGAATGGACAAGGCAACTGTTAGGTGGTTTCATAACTGGATTAGTGATCGGACCCAAAGAGTTGTCGTAAATGGCTGCACATCCAGATGGAAGAATGTCTCAAGTGGGATAACACAGGGCTCTGTCCTGTGCCCTGTATTGTTCAACATCTTTATCAACAATTTAGATGAAGGAATTGAGGGTAAACTGATTAAATTTGCTGATGACACAAAGCTAGGAGGGATAGCTAATACTAGAGAAGAGAGAGGATTCAAAAAGATATAAATAAACTGGAGAAGTGGGCAGCAACTAACAAAATGGTTTTTAACAGGGAAAAATGCAAAGTACTACATCTGGGCAATAAAAATGAAAAAAGCATATACAGAATGGGAGGAGTAGGGCTAAGCAACAGCACATGTGAAAAAGACTTGGGTATACTAATAGATCACAGACTGAATATGAGTCAACAGTGTGATGTAGCAGCAAAAAAGGCAAATGCAATTCTAGGATGTATTAACAGAAGCATACAGTCTAGATCACGTGAAGTCATTATTGCCCTCTACTCCTCTTTGGTCAGACCTCATCTGGAATACTGTGTCCAGTTTTGGGCACCACATTTTAAAAAAGACATCAACAAACTGGAGCAAGTTCAGAAAAGAGCGACCAGAATGGTGACCAGTCTGCAAACCCTGTCTTATGAGGAAAAGCTGCAAGATTTGGGAATGTTTATCTTGCAGAAAAGAAGACTGAGAGGAGACTTAATAGCTGTCTACAAATATCTCAAGGGCTGTCACATTGTAGAAGGATCTTTATTCTCATTTGCACAAGGAAAGACTAGAAGCAATGGGATGAAACTGAATGGGAGGAGACACAGATTAGATATTAGAAAAAACTTTTTGACAGAGTGATCAATGAGTGGAACAAGCTGCCACAAGAGGTGGTGAGTTCTCCTTCAATGGAAGTCTTCAAACAGAGACTGGACAGACATCTGTCTGGGATGATTTAGCGAATCCTGCTTTGAGCAGGGGGTTGGACCAGATGGCCCAGGAGGTCCCTTCCAACTCTATGATTCTATGATTCCTCTGACTCTGTCAAGTGACCGCAGGACCTTCTCCTGCGAGCAACTAGCTGCCTCAGTACCGCTACTACCGCTCGCATTTGCTGCTCCCTAGTGCCACGGGCTTACCCCCAGCACTAGATGTCCAGGTCAGCCTCCTGCGCTGCCGCCGGTGAGTTCCTGTCGGGCAGCGGGTCCTGACAATTACCTCACACAATGTTTCAAACAGGTGCAGGAAAATCATCAAAGCCTATTAACACACAGTGTAGATTTTGAATGCAACTTAGCAAAGTCTATAGGTAACCTCATAGGAAAATGTAATCAATGGAGCACTCTGTGTAGCCCAATTACACTTGAGGATGCTTCAAAACAAGTCATTGGATATATCCAGTATAAGCCAGTTCAAATAATATAGTACTCATGCAGGGAGGCCTGGGTATGAAGTCTCAGGTATTGCAAAGCAAAGCAGCAATTGGTTTACGTGTCCAACAAATGCAGGTGAGAGCAACTCGAACAGCCAGAAGCAGGAGGAATACTGGAAACCAGAGTATGCAGCAGGAACTCTGATATGAGAGAAACAGAATATCCACTCAGGTTCACAGGAGCAGGTAGAAAGCCAAGAAGCCACCAGGGTCAGGAGCTGGACAAAGGCAGAATACTCTAGCACAGACTAAGGTTGGGGTGGAGTTAAAAAGCAGGAAGACACAGGGCACATGAGACAAAAGACACCATCTTGAAACAGGGCAGGAATGCCCAAAACGTAATCAAGAATGTTCAGAATCCTGACAAGTAAACTGTGATTAACCCTTACATGTGTACAGCCATCAGTAGAGGGAACCACAGAGCTTACTGCAAAAAAGCATACACACTGAACTAAGAAAAAAAATGACAGTCTGCAGTATGATCCCCAAGAGTGGTGACTGCAGGAAGTCAAAACTTTATCATTTTATGTTATATCTAACCAAGAAGTTTAGAGCTCTTAATCTGAAAAATGAAGCACCGCCATCTTAAAAAGATATACTGTATTTTTCGGACTATAAGTCGCACTTTTTTCCCCCAAACATTTGAGGGGAAAATGGGGGTGCATCTTATAGTCAAAATCAGCACAGCTGTATCCAAGCAAAGAAGGAGATACCCAGCGAGCGTAGAAGGAACAGTAGTAGACGTTTTTGCAAAGAACTTCTCAATATTTAATGAATTCAATAATGTTACATGTATAGACAAAAAATTAACCCCTCACCCCCCCTAAAACTACGTGTTTCTGCAGATGACTTTCAAGTTTTTTCCGGTGGTTTGACGCTGCAGGGTGATGATTTCGCTCCCATCCCAGCCTGGTGCGGCAGTTTCAGCGATGCTAGGTGCTATGGGGGGCTCCGGCGACATCGTGCGGCAGTTTCAGCAGTGCTCGGTGCTGTGGGGAGGCTCCGGTGACATTATGTGAAAGCCTGAAGCCCCCCACAGTTCTATTGCCTCAATGCTGTGCCTAGGGAATCAATCTGACCTCAAGGAAAATGGCTGCTGTAGGTGGCGTATGTGCATATTGAGATTTCGTCTCCGAGATCTCGTCTCCCGAGATCTTGGGACGAGATCTCGTTGTCGAGATCTCAATCTGCGCATGCGCACCTCCGGCGGCCATTTTCCCCGAGGCTGCAGCATCAAGGCAAGTGTAAGGATTCTGGATGTTTCCATGGAGCCTGTTTTGCCCTTGTCCAGGATGGAGTTTGGTTCTTCGCCCTTTCCTGGAACTCACTGTTTGCCCTGCTATTTAAGTCCAGGTCAGGATTTACTCCTTGCCAGAGTATTTTGTTGCTGTTTGCTTCTGAGCTTCCTCCTGGCTTGCCTCTAGAGTTCCTGCTGCTGCTTCCTACTCAGTGCTCTGTCTCACCACTTCCAGTTGCCTTCCCTCTTCTAAGCTTCTTCTGGATCCTGGCTGGGGTTACCTGCTGTACTGACTTCTGAGACTGTCTTCTGTTGTGGGCTGCTTTGCGGGACTTGAGCAGGACTTCAGCCCAAAAGGTACAATTAAGGACCTACTCCCTGTTATGCTCCACCTGTGTATTTCTGGACTTCCATGAAAGGTGTCATCTCCTCTATCTGCATAGTTCTTGACTTCCACATATTAGTGCCCGTCACACTCTAGTTTGCATACTACTGCTGGACTTCCATGTATAAGTTCTGGTCGCACTCTTGTTTGCATTCCACTGCTGGACTTCCACTTATAAGTGCTGGTTACACTCTTGCTGCATATTACTGGTGGACTTCTTTGTATGAGCAGTCATGCCCTGCTACTAAGTTTGCTGACATTTCTGTTTTGTGCTGTCACTTCGTTATAATTGCAGGAAAGTCTCTGTGTATGTTCTACTTCTTGCTTTGTGAAATACACTTACTTGTTTCAGCTTTGGTCTCAGACTCGTTTTATCCCACGCAATCAGATTCCATAGTACCCACATAATTGTTATAGCAAGGCAATAGAACTGCAGGGTAGAGTTGAGCGAAACGGGTCGAAAAAATTCAAAAGTCGCTGACTTTTGGCAAAGTCAGGTTTCATGAAACGAAACCCGACCCTAGGATGAGGTCGGCCACGAGGTCGGCGACTTACGCGCCAAAGTCGCGTTTCAAAAGTTTGTTTTGCGCTCTTTTTCAGCCAATCAGGATCCACGGACACTGTGGGCAACGTGATGACATAGGCACGGGTCACCACCATCTTTCAGAAGGGCATGCAAGTGATTGGCTTGCTTTGGTGGGCGTCACAGGGGGTATAAAAGGGCGTGCACGCCGACCGCCATCTTACTTCTGCCGATCTTAGTATAGGGAGAGGTTGCTGCTGATTCTGTAGGGAGAGCGTTAGGCAGGGAAGAAGACAAAAAAACTGCTTCTGCTGCTAGCGATTTGGCCTGCACAACACACAAGTCACTGTGTGTGCAGTGCAAGGGGAGGCTATATTGTGGTGTATCAGTGGTGTTGGTTGTTGGGCTGCCTTTTAAGGCTTCCTGACATGCTGGCATTGCTGTTTACCCACTGCTCCGCAAACTGCTTTTTTAAAAGCAATCCAATCTCCCTTATCCTCTCGTCACTTTGGTCACAGGCAGCTGTGCCATCGAGCGTGTCACATAGCGCTCAGATATCAGTGGGCCGCACACAATCCACAAGTGTCCACTGTCCACAAGTGTACGCAGAGATTCAAAATCTCCATTATCCTCTCGTCACTTTGGTCACAGGCAGCTGTGCCATCGAGCGTGTCACATAGCGCTCAGATATCAGTGGGCCGCACACAATCCACAAGTGTCCAGTGTCCAAAAGTGTACGCAGAGATTCAAAATCTCCATTATCCTCTCGTCACTTTGGTCACAGGCAGCTGTGCCATCGAGCGTGTCACATAGCGCTCAGATATCAGTGGGCCGCACACAATCCACAAGTGTCCAGTGTCCACAAGTGTACGCAGAGATTCAAAATCTCCATTATCCTCTCGTCACTTTGGTCACAGGCAGCTGTGCCATCGAGCGTGTCACATAGCGCTCAGATATCAGTGGGCCGCACACAATCCACAAGTGTCCAGTGTCCAAAAGTGTACGCAGAGATTCAAAATCTCCATTATCCTCTCGTCACTTTGGTCACAGGCAGCTGTGCCATCGAGCGTGTCACATAGCGCTCAGATATCAGTGGGCCGCACACAATCCACAAGTGTCCACTGTCCACAAGTGTACGCAGAGATTCAAAATCTCCATTATCCTCTCGTCACTTTGGTCACAGGCAGCTGTGCCATCGAGCGTGTCACATAGCGCTCAGATATCAGTGGGCCGCACACAATCCACAAGTGTCCAGTGTCCAAAAGTGTACGCAGAGATTCAAAATCTCCATTATCCTCTCGTCACTTTGGTCACAGGCAGCTGTGCCATCGAGCGTGTCACATAGCGCTCAGATATCAGTGGGCCGCACACAATCCACAAGTGTCCAGTGTCCACAAGTGTACGCAGAGATTCAAAATCTCCATTATCCTCTCGTCACTTTGGTCACAGGCAGCTGTGCCATCGAGCGTGTCACATAGCGCTCAGATATCAGTGGGCCGCACACAATCCACAAGTGTCCAGTGTCCAAAAGTGTACGCAGAGATTCAAAATCTCCATTATCCTCTCGTCACTTTGGTCACAGGCAGCTGTGCCATCGAGCGTGTCACATAGCGCTCAGATATCAGTGGGCCGCACACAATCCACAAGTGTCCAGTGTCCACAAGTGTACGCAGAGATTCAAAATCTCCATTATCCTCTCGTCACTTTGGTCACAGGCAGCTGTGCCATCGAGCGTGTCACATAGCGCTCAGATATCAGTGGGCCGCACACAATCCACAAGTGTCCAGTGTCCAAAAGTGTACGCAGAGATTCAAAATCTCCATTATCCTCTCGTCACTTTGGTCACAGGCAGCTGTGCCATCGAGCGTGTCACATAGCGCTCAGATATCAGTGGGCCGCACACAATCCACAAGTGTCCACTGTCCACATGTGTACGCAGAGATTCAAAATCTCCATTATCCTCTCGTCACTTTGGTCACAGGCAGCTGTGCCATCGAGCGTGTCACATAGCGCTCAGATATCAGTGGGCCGCACACAATCCACAAGTGTCCAGTGTCCAAAAGTGTACGCAGAGATTCAAAATCTCCATTATCCTCTCGTCACTTTGGTCACAGGCAGCTGTGCCATCGAGTGTGTCACATAGCGCTCAGATATCAGTGGGCCGCACACAATCCACAAGTGTCCAGTGTCCAAAAGTGTACGCAGAGATTCAAAATCTCCATTATCCTCTCGTCACTTTGGTCACAGGCAGCTGTGCCATCGAGCGTGTCACATAGCGCTCAGATATCAGTGGGCCGCACACAATCCACAAGTGTCCACTGTCCACAAGTGTACGCAGAGATTCAAAATCTCCATTATCCTCTCGTCACTTTGGTCACAGGCAGCTGTGCCATCGAGCGTGTCACATAGCGCTCAGATATCAGTGGGCCGCACACAATCCACAAGTGTCCAGTGTCCAAAAGTGTACGCAGAGATTCAAAATCTCCATTATCCTCTCGTCACTTTGGTCACAGGCAGCTGTGCCATCGAGCGTGTCACATAGCGCTCAGATATCAGTGGGCCGCACACAATCCACAAGTGTCCAGTGTCCACAAGTGTACGCAGAGATTCAAAATCTCCATTATCCTCTCGTCACTTTGGTCACAGGCAGCTGTGCCATCGAGCGTGTCACATAGCGCTCAGATATCAGTGGGCCGCACACAATCCACAAGTGTCCAGTGTCCAAAAGTGTACGCAGAGATTCAAAATCTCCATTATCCTCTCGTCACTTTGGTCACAGGCAGCTGTGCCATCGAGCGTGTCACATAGCGCTCAGATATCAGTGGGCCGCACACAATCCACAAGTGTCCACTGTCCACATGTGTACGCAGAGATTCAAAATCTCCATTATCCTCTCGTCACTTTGGTCACAGGCAGCTGTGCCATCGAGCGTGTCACATAGCGCTCAGATATCAGTGGGCCGCACACAATCCACAAGTGTCCAGTGTCCAAAAGTGTACGCAGAGATTCAAAATCTCCATTATCCTCTCGTCACTTTGGTCACAGGCAGCTGTGCCATCGAGCGTGTCACATAGCGCTCAGATATCAGTGGGCCGCACACAATCCACAAGTGTCCAGTGTCCAAAAGTGTACGCAGAGATTCAAAATCTCCATTATCCTCTCGTCACTTTGGTCACAGGCAGCTGTGCCATCGAGCGTGTCACATAGCGCTCAGATATCAGTGGGCCGCACACAATCCACAAGTGTCCACTGTCCACAAGTGTACGCAGAGATTCAAAATCTCCATTATCCTCTCGTCACTTTGGTCACAGGCAGCTGTGCCATCGAGCGTGTCACATAGCGCTCAGATATCAGTGGGCCGCACACAATCCACAAGTGTCCACTGTCCCCAAGTGTACGCAGAGATTCAAAATCTCCATTATCCTCTCGTCACTTTGGTCACAGGCAGCTGTGCCATCGAGCGTGTCACATAGTGCTCAGATATCAGTGGGCCGCACACAATCCACAAGTGTCCAGTGTCCACAAGTGTACGCAGAGATTCAAAATCTCCATTATCCTCTCGTCACTTTGGTCACATGCAGCTGTGCCATCGAGCGTGTCACATAGCGCTCAGATATCAGTGGGCCGCACACAATCCACAAGTGTCCAGTGTCCAAAAGTGTACGCAGAGATTCAAAATCTCCATTATCCTCTCGTCACTTTGGTCACAGGCAGCTGTGCCATCGAGCGTGTCACATAGCGCTCAGATATCAGTGGGCCGCACACAATCCACAAGTGTCCAGTGTCCAAAAGTGTACGCAGAGATTCAAAATCTCCATTATCCTCTCGTCACTTTGGTCACAGGCAGCTGTGCCATCGAGCGTGTCACATAGCGCTCAGATATCAGTGGGCCGCACACAATCCACAAGTGTCCAGTGTCCAAAAGTGTACGCAGAGATTCAAAATCTCCATTATCCTCTCGTCACTTTGGTCACAGGCAGCTGTGCCATCGAGCGTGTCACATAGCGCTCAGATATCAGTGGGCCGCACACAATCCACAAGTGTCCAGTGTCCAAAAGTGTACGCAGAGATTCAAAATCTCCATTATCCTCTTGTCAATTTGGTCACAGGCAGCTGTGCCATCGAGCGTGTCACATAGCGCTCAGATATCAGTGGGCCGCACACAATCCACAAGTGTCCAGTGTCCAAAAGTGTACGCAGAGATTCAAAATCTCCATTATCCTCTCGTCACTTTGGTCACAGGCAGCTGTGCCATCGAGCGTGTCACATAGCGCTCAGATATCAGTGGGCCGCACACAATCCACAAGTGTCCACTGTCCAAAAGTGTACGCAGAGATTCAAAATCTCCATTATCCTCTCGTCACTTTGGTCACAGGCAGCTGTGCCATCGAGCGTGTCACATAGCGCTCAGATATCAGTGGGCCGCACACAATCCACAAGTGTCCACTGTCCACAAGTGTATGCAGAGATTCAAAATCTCCATTATCCTCTCGTCACTTTGGTCACAGGCAGCTGTGCCATCGAGCGTGTCACATAGCGCTCAGATATCAGTGGGCCGCACACAATCCACAAGTGTCCAGTGTCCAAAAGTGTACGCAGAGATTCAAAGTCTCCATTATCCTCTCGTCACTTTGGTCACAGGCAGCTGTGCCATCGAGCGTGTCACATAGCGCTCAGATATCAGTGGGCCGCACACAATCCACAAGTGTCCACTGTCCACAAGTGTACGCAGAGATTCAAAATCTCCATTATCCTCTCGTCACTTTGGTCACAGGCAGCTGTGCCATCGAGCGTGTCACATAGCGCTCAGATATCAGTGGGCCGCACACAATCCACAAGTGTCCAGTGTCCAAAAGTGTACGCAGAGATTCAAAATCTCCATTATCCTCTCGTCACTTTGGTCACAGGCAGCTGTGCCATCGAGCGTGTCACATAGAGCTCAGATATCAGTGGGCCGCACACAATCCACAAGTGTCCAGTGTCCAAAAGTGTACGCAGAGATTCAAAATCTCCATTATCCTCTCGTCACTTTGGTCACAGGCAGCTGTGCCATCGAGCGTGTCACATAGCGCTCAGATATCAGTGGGCCGCACACAATCCACAAGTGTCCACTGTCCACAAGTGTACGCAGAGATTCAAAATCTCCATTATCCTCTCGTCACTTTGGTCACAGGCAGCTGTGCCATCGAGCGTGTCACATAGCGCTCAGATATCAGTGGGCCGCACACAATCCACAAGTGTCCAGTGTCCAAAAGTGTACCCAGAGATTCAAAATCTCCATTATCCTCTCGTCACTTTGGTCACAGGCAGCTGTGCCATCGAGCGTGTCACATAGCGCTCAGATATCAGTGGGCCGCACACAATCCACAAGTGTCCACTGTCCACAAGTGTACGCAGAGATTCAAAATCTCCATTATCCTCTCGTCACTTTGGTCACAGGCAGCTGTGCCATCGAGCGTGTCACATAGCGCTCAGATATCAGTGGGCCGCACACAATCCACAAGTGTCCAGTGTCCAAAAGTGTACGCAGAGATTCAAAATCTCCATTATCCTCTCGTCACTTTGGTCACAGGCAGCTGTGCCATCGAGCGTGTCACATAGCGCTCAGATATCAGTGGGCCGCACACAATCCACAAGTGTCCAGTGTCCAAAAGTGTACGCAGAGATTCAAAATCTCCATTATCCTCTCGTCACTTTGGTCACAGGCAGCTGTGCCATCAAGCGTGTCACATAGCGCTCAGATATCAGTGGGCCGCACACAATCCACAAGTGTCCAGTGTCCAAAAGTGTACGCAGAGATTCAAAATCTCCATTATCCTCTCGTCACTTTGGTCACAGGCAGCTGTGCCATCGAGCGTGTCACATAGCGCTCAGATATCAGTGGGCTGCACACAATCCACAAGTGTCCACTGTCCACAAGTGTACGCAGAGATTCAAAATCTCCATTATCCTCTCGTCACTTTGGTCACAGGCAGCTGTGCCATCGAGCGTGTCACATAGCGCTCAGATATCAGTGGGCCGCACACAATCCACAAGTGTCCAGTGTCCAAAAGTGTACGCAGAGATTCAAAATCTCCATTATCCTCTCGTCACTTTGGTCACAGGCAGCTGTGCCATCGAGCGTGTCACATAGCGTTCAGATATCAGTGGGCCGCACACAATCCACAAGTGTCCACTGTCCAAAAGTGTACGCAGAGATTCAAAATCTCCATTATCCTCTCGTCACTTTGGTCACAGGCAGCTGTGCCATCGAGCGTGTCACATAGCGCTCAGATATCAGTGGGCCGCACACAATCCACAAGTGTCCACTGTCCACAAGTGTACGCAGAGATTCAAAATCTCCATTATCCTCTCGTCACTTTGGTCACAGGCAGCTGTGCCATCGAGCGTGTCACATAGCGCTCAGATATCAGTGGGCCGCACACAATCCACAAGTGTCCACTGTCCACAAGTGTACGCAGAGATTCAAAATCTCCATTATCCTCTCGTCACTTTGGTCACAGGCAGCTGTGCCATCGAGCGTGTCACATAGCGCTCAGATATCAGTGGGCCGCACACAATCCACAAGTGTCCACTGTCCACAAGTGTACGCAGAGATTCAAAATCTCCATTATCCTCTCGTCACTTTGGTCACAGGCAGCTGTGCCATCGAGCGTGTCACATAGCGCTCAGATATCAGTGGGCCGCACACAATCCACAAGTGTCCACTGTCCACAAGTGTACGCAGAGATTCAAAATCTCCATTATCCTCTTGTCACTTTGGTCACAGGCAGCTGTGCCATCGAGCGTGTCACATAGAGCTCAGATATCAGTGGGCCGCACACAATCCACAAGTGTCCAGTGTCCACAAGTGTACGCAGAGATTCAAAATCTCCATTATCCTCTCGTCACTTTGGTCACAGGCAGCTGTGCCATCGAGCGTGTCACATAGCGCTCAGATATCAGTGGGCCGCACACAATCCACAAGTGTCCACTGTCCACAAGTGTACGCAGAGATTCAAAATCTCCATTATCCTCTCGTCACTTTGGTCACAGGCAGCTGTGCCATCGAGCATGTCACATAGCGCTCAGATATCAGTGGGCCGCACACAATCCACAAGTGTCCACTGTCCACAAGTGTGTGCAGAAATTCTAAAACTCCCCTGTCCTATAGACACCTTGTACCTTGTTTTACATTACTATATAGTTTGTTGGATTTTGTCTACATTTCTACCAAAAATGAGGAAGGCTGGTGGAAGAGGCCGTGGAATTGGGCGGGGGTTGGCAGCTGGTAATGATGGTGTTGGTGGTGGATCTGATGGTAGTGGCAAGAGCAAAATAGGACCGAATGCAGGAGGTGCTGACCCTGCGTCATCGTCTGGCTACATAAGGCCTCGAACGCTTTGTTTTCTAGGAGTTGGCAAACCGCTTTTAAAGGCAGAGCATCAGGAAAAAGTTTTGTCTTACATTGCTGACTCAGCCTCCAGCTCTATCGCCTCCTCTTCTTCAGTTGTAAAAAGTAAAAGCACTGAGTCGTCATTGGAGGCTCATGTTCATGAACCACACCTTTCCTTGTGTCCTTCACCCCAACCAAGATTGAAGGATAACGCAGGCCATACTACTGATTACTCCATGGAGCTGTTTTCACATACCATGCCTGGATTATCAAGTCAAATGGTGAATTACCCAGGCCAAGATGAATCTGACATGGAGTGCACTGATGCACAGCCGCTGATGGATGATTCTGCTGGTACATTCACTCAGAGCACTACATTGTCCTCGCAGTGTACAGAGCCAGATTTTGACCCTGATGAGACTCAGGTGCCCCTTCCCGCACACTATACCACCATACACGGTGACACAGAGAAAGGTGCACATGACATAGAAGAGGAGGTGATGGATGACCCAGTTGTTGACCCAGATTGGCATCCATTGGGGGAAGAGGGTGCTGCTTCCAATAGCTCAGATGAGGAGCATCCACAGCAGACATCGACATCGCAACAGCTGTTATCTGGCAGGCCCGGAGCACTCCAAAGACAGGTTCCAAACATCAAAAGAGTTGCTGGACAGCTTGTCCAGAGGGTCAAAAGATCACAGCGTGCTAGGCCGCAAAATGTCTGCCAAAGTAGGAAGAGTGCAGTGTGGCACTTTTTTGAACAAAATCCTCATGATCAGGCCAAGGTTATCTGTAAGAAGTGCGCAAAGACCTTTAGCCGAGGGAAAAATCTGAAAAATTTGAATACCAGTTGCATGCTTAGACATTTAACCAGCATGCACTTGCAAGCGTGGACACAACACCAAACCTCAAGTGCCACATGTGCAACTGATCACAACGAAGGTAGTCAGCAACGCTACATTGTTTCCCCCACTGTAAGCCCACCGGTTAGCACAGCAGCAAATGTTGAGGTGTCGTTGCAAGGCCACAGCAGTCAGGGAATCCCACTGTTATATCAACGAAAGACTGATTCTAGGCCATCAGAAAGAACACCAACTCCATCACCATCATCAACCCTCTCTCAGTCCGCCCTGTCCACCGCTACTTCCACCATATGCAGCTCTCAAGTCCAGCTCACCCTCCCAGACACTATGAGTAGGTCAAGAAAGTACTCAGTCTCTCATCCGCGTACACTGGGTTTGAACGCCCACATTGCCAAACTAATCTCGTTTGAGATGATGCCCTTTCGGTTGGTGGAAAGCACAGCTTTCCGCGAACTCATGGCCTATGCAGTACCACGCTATGACCTACCCAGTCGCCACTTCTTCTCTCGCAAAGCCATCCCAGCCCTCCACCATCATGTGAAAGACCGCATTGTCCATGCACTCAAGCAGTCAGTGAGCGGAAAGGTGCACCTCACAACTGATGCATGGTCCAGTCGGCATGGCCAGGGCCGTTACGTGTCCATCACTGCGCACTGGGTTAATGTGGTGGATGCAGGGTCCACAGGGGACAGCGGTGGTGGGACAGTGCTGCCTAGCCCACGGTATAGGAAACAGTTGGCTGTAGGCGTTCGACCCTCTTCCTCCTCCTCCTCCTCCAGAAGCGACAGCTCGTCCACAGAGCGCAGTCGTACGAGCACTCCATCTGCAGCTGCCACTGTTGCACACGATGTGTCCCCCTATCGAGCAGCTAGTGGAAAGCGTCAGCAGGCTGTGTTGCAGATGATGTGTTTGGGCGACAGACACACCGCCGAGGTGCTGGCCGAGTACTTGAAGCGACAAACTGAGTCATGGCTGGACAGTGTACATCTTGAGGCAGGCAAGGTAGTTAGTGATAACGGCCGTAATTTTGTGGCAGCCATAGCCCTTTCAAAACTCAGCCACATACCTTGCTTGGCTCACACCTTGAACCTGGTGGTGCAGTGCTTCCTCAAAAATTATCCGGAGTTAACAGCCCTGCTCCAGAAGGTGCGAAGACTGTGCACGCATATCCGCCGGTCGCCTGTACACTCCGTTCGTATGCAGAAGCTGCAGCGATTGCTCCACCTTCCCAACCACCGCCTCATTATCGACATTGCAACAAGGTGGAACTCCACCCTGCACATGGTGGAGCGGCTGTGTGAGCAGAGGCAGGCCATAATGCATTTGTGGGAGGATACACGGCCAGGCACTTTGAGAGCAGACATGGAGTTGACAGGCGTGCAGTGGTCGAAGCTGAAAGACCTTTGTAAAGTCCTTCAGTGTTTTGAGGAATGCACACGGCTGGTAAGCGCAGACGACGCCATCCTAAGCATGAGCATCCCACTTATGCGTCTGCTCATGCAAACTTTGACGCACCTTAAGGAGCAGGCATCTGCAGCCAATGTTGATGAGGAGGAGGGAATCCTTGATGACATTCAGCCATTGTCTGCTCAGGGACCTCTCCTGGACGAGGTGGAGGAAGAAGAGGAGGAGGAGGATGATGGGGATGATTACTTAGGGGAGGAGGATGCATCTCGTGGGGCAAGTGAAAATGTTGGCGTGGCAAGGTCTGGTACAGGGTTTGTGCGTGACTGGAGGGATGTGGATTTGCCAGAAAGTGCTCCTCCACCCAGCACTCGCAGTGCATCATTGACACCGGGAACATTGGCCCACATGTCAGATTATGCCTTGCGGATCCTAAAAAGGGACCCCCGCATTGCCAAAATGATGAACGATGACGACTACTGGTTGGCCAGCATCCTGGATCCACGCTATAAAGGCAAATTACAAAACATCATGCCACAGGAGAACCTTGACCTAATATTGGCTAATAAACAAGCAACTCTGGTAAATCGGTTGCTTGAGGCATTCCCAGCACACAGCAGCGGTGATGGTTCTCACACGAGCCGTACGGGCCGGGGGCAGCTTGGCAGAGGTGTTCGTGGTGCACACAGCAGAAGTGGCGTTGGAGACAGGGGTTTCATGACAATGTTGTGGACTGATTTTTCAAATACCGCTCACACAACTGGTAATACTGCATCGATGGAAAGTGACAGGAGACAGCAGTTGTCAACTATGGTTACAAACTACTTTTCCTCCCATATCGATGTTCTCCCACACAGGTCATTCCCCTTTGACTATTGGGCCGCTAAACTGGACACCTGGCCTGAATTGGCCCAATATGCCTTACAGGAGCTCGCTTGCCCAGCTGCAAGTGTGCTATCGGAAAGAGTCTTCAGTGCAGCTGGATCAATCCTGACAGAAAAAAGGACCCGTCTGTCAACCCAAAATGTGGATGATCTAACCTTCATTAAAATGAACCACGCATGGGTTTCCAAGGATTTTGTCCCACCTTCCCCTGATGACACATAGGGTGACAGAAAAATGGCTTGCTTTGGTCCACCTCTTCCTGGTACTTCACCTATTTCGCCATTTGCATCAGTTGAATGTCCAACATCAACATATGCCACTTTCTAAAACTCCCTAACTGTGCTGCCTCCCCCCCCATGGCCGGGGTCACCACCTAGCGCACGACAACGTGCGAGTGCCGTTGCCCTGGACAGGTGGGTAGGCCGACTCTTGGGCGCGGGCACTGGCACAGGGTCCCTCATAGTGCAATCAAGTGTCTCTGACGGTGGTGGTGCACACCCGCCTTCAGACACACCGCTGTACTATGAGGGGCCCAGTGCCAGTACCGACGCCCATGAGTGGGCCCCCCTTGCTGGGCCAGGGCCCCAGCATTTGCAATCTTTACCTCTCCCTGCTCCTCCGCTGTGTAATCTGGGCCGTCAAATCCATACTGTGCCTGACACCGTCTGAGCCTGCCTCCTGAGACATATATTTTGAATGTGTACGCTATCCATACATGTTATCCGGGGATACGGTACCCCTTCTAACCTTTGTGCAATGACGTGCAATCCATACTGGGCCTAACACCGTCTGAGCCTGCCTCATGCTGTATAGACATATATTTTGAATGTGTACGCTATCCATACATGTTATCCGGGGATACGGTACCCCTTCTAACCTTTGTGCAATGACGTGCAATCCATACTGGGCCTAACACCGTCTGAGCCTGCCTCATGCTGTATAGACATATATTTTGAATGTGTACGCTATCCATACATGTTATCCGGGGATACTGTACCCCTTCTAACCTTTGTGCAATGACGTGCAATCCATACTGGGCCTAACACCGTCTGAGCCTGCCTCATGCTGTATAGACATATATTTTGAATGTGTACGCTATCCATACATGTTATCCGGGGATACGGTACCCCTTCTAACCTTTGTGCAATGACGTGCAATCCATACTGGGCCTAACACCGTCTGAGCCTGCCTCATGCTGTATAGACATATATTTTGAATGTGTACGCTATCCATACATGTTATCCAGGGATACGGTACCCTTTCTAACCTTTGTGCAATCACGTGCAATCCATACTGGGCCTAACACCGTCTGAGCCTGCCTCATGCTGTATAGACATATATTTTGAATGTGTACGCTATCCATACATGTTATCCGGGGATACGGTACCCCTTCTAACCTTTGTGCAATGACGTGCAATCCATACTGGGCCTAACACCGTCTGAGCCTGCCTCATGCTGTATAGACATATATTTTGAATGTGTACGCTATCCATACATGTTATCCGGGGATACGGTACCCCTTCTAACCTTTGTGCAATGACGTGCAATCCATACTGGGCCTAACACCGTCTGAGCCTGCCTCATGCTGTATAGACATATATTTTGAATGTGTACGCTATCCATACATGTTATCCGGGGATACGGTACCCCTTCTAACCTTTGTGCAATGACGTGCAATCCATACTGGGCCTAACACCGTCTGAGCCTGCCTCATGCTGTATAGACATATATTTTGAATGTGTACGCTATCCATACATGTTATCCAGGGATACGGTACCCTTTCTAACCTTTGTGCAATGACGTGCAATCCATACTGGGCCTAACACCGTCTGAGCCTGCCTCATGCTGTATAGACATATATTTTGAATGTGTACGCTATCCATACATGTTATCCAGGGATACGGTACCCTTTCTAACCTTTGTGCAATCACGTGCAATCCATACTGGGCGTGAGAACGGCTGGCGAGCTGTTAAGCAAGCTACAGCACCTGTCCAGACAAGTACAGGGATTCCCTAGCGAGGAGACTTATCTGATTGTTTTCTATGTTGGGACAGCAATTTTTGGGGAGCACTATACTCTGGAGAATGATAGATGGGGCCCACCATACACTGGAACATTCCAAAGGTGGACATCAGACACTGGAGCAGCATTTACAGGGCCCATTATACACTAGAGCAGTAGAAATGGGGCCCATTATGTTTGGAGCATTATTTGGGCCCATAAGACAGTGGAGCTTCATCCATGGGGACCAACATATACTGTAGCATTATGTGGAGCTCATCATATACTGTTTCAAACATTATATGGGACCAATGATTTTGTATGGAGAAATAGATGGGCCTCGTCATGAGATGTAAAAAGTGAGGTATTTTTCATTGTACTATACCGCTATTTCTCTGCCGTATCGGAGCATGATGAGTTGTGGTATGTGTTAAAGGGGCGCTCTTTCGCCCAGGGCACATGAAAACCTGCAGCCAGCCCTCCCCCCCCACAAATTTAGCCAAATAACCCCCATTTTTCAGTGCGTAACTTGTATTATGAAGTTAATTAAGGTTGACAAGCTTAAGTAAGAAGAATTGATGCTTTTGGCATTCAAATGGGCACTGTAGGTGTGTTTCCTGTCCTCCTCTCACTGCCGACTTTTATTCCCCATTGACTTACATTGGGTTTCGTGTTTCGGGACGACCCCGACTTTTCCCTATAATCGGACGATCTTGCTCGACCCGACTTTTGGAAATTTCGGGTTTCACGAAACGAAACGCGACCCTAAAAAAGCAAAAGTCGCTCAACTCTACTGCAGGGGCTTTGGGCTTTCACATAATGTCGCCGGAGCCTGCAGTAGCACTGTGCACCCTTAAAACTGCCGCACCATGTCACTGGAGCACCCTTACAGCACTGTGCACCACTGAAACTGCTGCACCATGTCGCCAGAGCCCCCCACAGCACCAAGCACCGCTGAAACTGCCACACCAGCTGCACCAGGCTGGGATGGGAGTGAGATCATCGCCCTGCAGCATCAGACAACCAGAAGAATCGCCCGATTCCTGCTGCCACCAGCGCTGCCGATCCCCCCTGGGTAAGATGAATTCAGGACTGTAAGACGGACCCCCATTTGACGCATTAACTTTTTTTTCCCCATATTGCTTCTGAAAATTTGGGGTGCATCTTATGGTCCGGTGCAGTCCGAAAAATACAGTATACACAAACTAATGGTGCACAAAATAAAATTGAAACCACATAGTATGGAAACTAATTGTTGTAAGTGGATAAGGACTAATAAAATTGGGCTACACTATTATAATAAAATATATCAGCAATAGAAGAGCCAGTGCATGATCTCTAATAGTAACTAAAGATATTTTCATTTTTGGAAACAGTAAAAATCTCATAAAACAATACAATGGGTAATTGAGCTCCAAACAAAGAATGTGGGTGACCTCTGCTGCTCAAACTTGGATATTACATGCATAAAATAATAAAGTTTACTAATCTATGAGTAAGGGTCCCATCACACATAGCGACGCACCAGCGATCCCGACAATGATATGACCTTGTCAGAATCGCTGGTGTGTCGCTACATGATCGCTGGTGAGCTGCGCACCGCTTAGAAACCTGATGTGTACCTTAGTTACCAGCGCCAGTGGGAGACCAGCAATCAAAAAAATGTCCTGGCCATTCCAGGATGATCATTGATACCCGGCAGGGGGGCCGGTCGCTGGTGAGATCACTGTTGCATCACAAAACTTGTGACTCAGCAGCGATCTCGCTAGCGAGATCGCTGTGTGTGACGGGGGCTTAACAGGATGAGCAAGTCTGATGGTGCCCACCCTGGAAAAGTATTTCAGCTCGTGCAACTCATATTTAAAATTCGCTGTACCCGATATTGGTATACAGTATATGGATATATACATGTAATATCTATGTTTGTCAAGCAGAAGTCAGCCACATTCTTCCGTTGGTCAGTGGTTAGCATGATTTTATAAGATTTTTACTTTATATATATATAAATGTTCATTTTTCTTATTGTTATTATTTATTTAATTTACAATACATATAAAATCTGCTGAAGAAACTTGTTACAAGCTGAAACCCATGATTATCTGAGACAGAATCTTCTTTTTATTTCAACATCAACATCAACCACCGCTGCTAAAGAGAGCAACTGCAACAGCTGCTATTGAAAATAATAATAATAATAATAATAATAATAATAATATACGCCATCAGAAACTTCAGAAATACCATCAGAAATACACACTGCCAGTCAATCAGGGGCCAGCAGCAGATGTCCGGCGTGCATGTGACATGGCGCATGGCAGTGGAGTCATGTGCTTTCGTCGCACGCTGAAGTTAGCTGCCGACTTCACAGGTGCGGCAAGGAAGCATAAGGAAGGTAAAGGTTGGTAGGAAGGTAGAGAAAACAGAGAAATGATTCAGATCTAAATAATCTTGAACAATGGGCAGGGACTAATAAAAATGGTATTTAACAGGAAGAAATGCAAGATTCTACATCTGGGCAAGAAAAATGAAAATTACATCTATAGAATGGGAGGAATAAAACTAAGCAACAGCACGTGTGAAAAAGAATTGGCTATACTAATAGATCACAGACTGCACATGAGTCAAGAGTATGATGCAGCAACAAAAAAGGCGAACACTATTCTAGGATGTATTTAGAGAAGCATAACTCTAGATCACATGAAGTAATTATCCCCCTCTACTCCTCCTTGGTCAGGCATCACCTGGAATAATGTGTCCAGTTCTGGGCACAACATTTTAAAAAAGACATTGAAAAACTGGGGCATTGTTGTTAGGAGTGGCGGAAGACACTAAATAAAAAATGCAAATAAAGTGCCTTCGCCACTCGAGGTCCACCGTGCGGCGGATGGAAAAAACGCTGCTAGAAGAGGCAAAGCACTATGGCGGTATTGTGCACAGGGTTAAACTGCACCACTGTGCACTGAAGCAAGCTCTGTTATTTTCACAGAGCTGCGGGCATTAAATATACAGAAAACGCTGTGTCTGTTCAAGGTCACAGACCCCAGCGATGCAGTCACGGTATCCTTAGTCACAGGAGTAGCCTTAGACGTCAGGACTACTCCGTCTAGACTTACCGTAAAAATAATGTGCGTGGCGTCGCAACTGCGAACGCCCAGCAGAACTGCAAACGCAGTGCGGCGTCAACTGTGCCGCAGATAAGGCACCGCTATATCGCAAGCGCAATGCAGGACGCTAGCTGCTGAGATAGATGGAGCACATGGGCGCTGGCGCTAGCGCTGCTACTGGCTGAACCCAAACTCTCACACAATCGTATTATCAGTGGGAAGGGGTTTCTTAATAAGTCAGTCACCAGTCCAAGCATCCATCACCATACATACAGCAGCAAGTATGAAATATTAGCGCATACCAGACAGGACCTTCCGGAAATCTCCAAGGCTCCAGGAGGAGCCAATAGAATTTGACACAGGACCTGAGCATGTGACTCCAGAACTCCAGTGGGAGCTCGTCCCATGAGCATGCTTAGTGGAGGGAACAGAGGACTTAGTCTCTGGAGAGAGTTGCCGCAAGGCACTCTCCTCTGCAATATCCTCTACCGCAGATGAAACGCAGGAGACTGCAGAATGTAAGTGGGTCGCCCCCGCGCTTCACCCAGGGCTGTGGGGTACTCGGCACTGGGGCGGTGTCAGGGGGAGATGTGTCACAGCAGCGGTGACCCGGTCCATGGCCCTGGGCGCCCAATATCAATGGCGGTGATGTTTGTAATGTAGTTTATAAGGAAAGTTCGTGACGCCACCTGTGGTGTTTGGCAAGTAAGATGTTAGCCAACACTGCATGCAGATCCTCTGGGGCTGATGGTGTGTTGCAGCTTAGATGGTGCAGCTCCCCACAGGTGAAGCTGTAACCCCAGGGCAGTGGATAGGTGTGATGGAGGAGTAGGGGCACCGAATGGTGTAGATGTTGATACCCAAATGTAAGGGTGCTGATGCGGGAATGAATGGAGGACACCAGAGCTTGCAGTTTCAAAGCTTTACTCACAGTTCGTAGTGCACACAGGTGCCTGCTTCGGTACCGTGTCCTCCAGGGTAGAGGCCCAGCCAACCTCCAGACAAGACAGGACTCTCCCCGCCAGCACCCCACCAACATGTGCCTTCCCGAACAACTCCTCTATTGAGCCCTTTTAATGCGAAGAGCTCCAGTACCATAGTTCCCTGAAGTTCCTCCTGTCCGATGTTCCTAACAACTCCACTTGTATGACAGCTGTAGCCTGCTTCGGGGACTCCCTTCTCCTGAATCCCGGCTCTCTATCAGTTTGCTGTTGTGTCCCAAGTCTTTGATGGGAGTAGTGCATTTACAGCCAACTACTCCACCGGTGTCTGCTGCAGAACCATAAGTGTCCGTACAACCTCGGGGACTGGGCCCCGGCCTTGCGCTGAGAACCTATAGGCAGGGTTCCTATCCAACCCACTCCTCCTCTCTGTTCTCTCTCCTCTTCGTTCCGTACTTGTCTTTCTCTCTTATGGAAATCCAGGTTACAGTTCTTCGTCTCTCTCCTCTTTCCTTTCCCGTGCCAGCTGGCTCAGGTCACTGAGGCAGCTGCAGCACTCCTTCCTCTATTCCTTTCCTTTGGAGCTCTCCACTAAGACCAGTCCTCAGCCTCTCCTGACTGACTGTCTTTCCTCCACCTGACCTCCTGTCAGCCTGCTCTCTCCTCTCCAGTCATACTGACTTTCTGAACTGAACTCTAAATCCGAACTTTCCCCTTCTTTTATACTAACTCCACCCACCTCCCAGCACATCTCGTGTTATGAAGCAGGATCCCACGAAAGGTGCTCTGCTACACACTGAGCCTAAAGCTAAAATGTGGTCCTGCTGAACTATCCTGTGTGTGGGATGCAGGTGTTGGAGTGTGGCAAGGAGTTCCCACCTTACCTGGATGGTGGGGCACCACACCTTAGGAGAAGGTGCAGTACCTCTGTGGTGACTGAGCCTCAGGGGCACCACATAAGGGTCTAGATTTCATCATAGGAGAGGAAGAAATCAGACTCCTAACATTACCCCCCCTCCTAGGGCCCCCTCCTCCCTGAGCCTTCCGGACCATCAACCTGGGCTCAAACTCAACCGAAGGCGAGCTTGGTGTCCTGGTGTTACAGTAAACCGGGACACCTGGAAGGCATCAGTGGAAGCAAGGTCACCAGGTTTCAAAAGAGACACCTGGGAGATGGCAGGAGCAGGCAATGTAACTGAACGCCGCCGCGAATCAGCAACCGTCACCACTCTCCGCTTAGGAAGGTTGACTTGGGCACATGAAGTGCAAGCCTGGATAAGTTTTTTAATGTCCTGAGCTCTATGGGGCCACCAATACGCTCCGGCCAAGAGCTTCGAGATTTGCATGTAGCCTCGATGGTGAGGCACATGGGAGGCATGCGCCCATGCGAGAACTTGAGCCCTAAGATGAGGAGGGACGAAGGTCTCGATGGCCAGTTCAGACTCTCACCATTGCAGGGATCTGGCTTCTGGAGAAACCGCACATACATGGGCACAACCGCAAATGGATTCCTGATCTGAGTCTGTGTCAAGATTGGTATGAGACACCTCCATGGGCTCAGGGGGTATAACCTCTGGCTCAGACAGCTCAGGAGGTACAAAAAATTTAGGAGCCGAGACAGCTCTCCGCTTGGAGTGAGCCCGCTCCATACCACGCTCCGAAAAACGGAGGTTGACACATGAGGAGACGGAAATTAGCTCCTCCAAGCTGGTGGGGATCTCTCCAGTGGAGAGAGCATCCTTCACGTGCTCTGCTAGACCTCGCCAAAAAACGGGGATAAGAGCTTTGTCGGACCATTCCAACTCGGACGCCAGTGTCCGAAAACGGACGGCATACTGGCTAACCGAGAGTGACCCCTGAGTAAGGGCGAGTAGTTGCAGAGACGTATCGTGCATGACCCGGGGACCGAGAAATACTTGCTTGATGGCTGTTAGCAAGTTGGCCGCAGTCCAAATCTCGAGGCCACCACGTTCCTATAAAGGCGTAGCCCATTCCAAGGCCTTGCCCGACAGTAGGGAGATAATAAAGGCCACTTTAGCCCGCTCTGTAGGGAATTGCGCAGCCAGCAGCTCCAAGTGTATTGAGCACTGGCTGATGAAACCCCTGCAGGAAGCGCCATCCACAGAGAATTTTTCAGGCAACGGGAGGCGGGTAACTGTCGGCACAAGGGAGGACATGGACATACGCCCTATCGCATCTGTGAGTGCCTGAACAGCAGCGTCTGTGGCCTGTGCAGCTGCGAGGGACCTCTCAAGGGTGGCCAAGCGAGCCTCGAGCTGTCACACACACTGCACTAGTTGCTGCTGGTCTGTCATCTCTAGCCAGACCCTGGCGCTAGCATTATGTTAGGAGTGGCGGAAGACACTAAATAAAAAATACAAATAAAGTGCCCTCGCCACTCGGGGTCCACCGTGCGGTGGATGGAAAAACCGCTGCTAGAAGAGGCAGAGCACTATGGCGGTATTGTGCACAGGGTTAAACTGCACCGCTGTGCACTGAAGCAAGCTCTGTTATTTTCACGTATTATCAGAGGGAAGGGGTTTCTTAATAAGTCATTCACCAGTCCAAGCATCCATCACCATACATACAGCAGCAAGTATGAAATACTAGCACATGGCGGAACAGCCATGCGTGCTTTTTATACCAAACGGGACCTTCTGGAAATCTCCAAGGCTCCAGGAGGAGCCAATAGGATTCGACACAGGACCTGAGCACGTGACTCCCGAACTCCAATGGGAGCTCGTCCCATGAGCATGCTCAGTGGAGGGAACAGAGGACTTAGCCTCTGGAGAGAGTTGCCGCAAGGCACTCTCCTCTGCAATCTCCTCTACCGCAGATGAAACACAGGAGACTGCAGAATGTAAGGGTCTAGATTTCATCATAGGAGAGGAAGAATTCAGACTCCTAACAATTGTCATGGGGCAGTAGTGGGAAAACAGGGGAAGAGGAGCCTGGCCCCCTGAACTGCCCCTCAGGCTAAGGGGGTGCCCTGACTCTCCTTAACTTGGGGGTACACTTGATGGTAGTGAGGCCCAAGTCCCCGACCTGTCCCTCTCTCCTGTTTAGCCCTGAGCTAAACACCCAACCCGCTCCCCAAGAGGTGAGACAGGGTATAAAGTGAACTGCACCAATAACACAAAAGGAAAAGATAAAACAGACACCACGGGGTTAAAGCAACTAAAAACCAAAACTTAGCTTTATCTGCTGCCAATGCTCCAAGCAGCAGAGAAAGGCACCCGATCAGCATCCAGCAGCATCACCACTGCTCCAGATAAGGTGTACCCCCTCTGCACCAGGTAGGTCCAGTCTTCACCAAGGTTGGTTAGCAAATGACCAGTATTACCAACAGTGAATTGCAGCACCAGATGGCCTTATAAAGGGAAGTGGGAGTAGTCACCACCTGCTGAATAAATAAATATGTAGTAACACCAGCAGCCACCGGGGGGGAAACCCAGCAGCTGACCAACTACAGTTGTAGTAACACCAGCGGCCACCGGGGGCAAAACCCATATTAACCCCTGAGGGCCAGAAAGGAAAAAGGTTTATATAAGAGAGTCCAGACTCTGACACAGATCCAAAAATGGATCGTGACAGTACCCCTCTCTCAATGAGGGGCCTCTGGACCCTCAACACTGCACCTCACCAGAAAAACACCTACGGTGAGGACGCCTAGATCCACCAGAGTTCATCTCAGAAACCACCTGACTCTCAGGTTTATGGCAAACGTGGGCAGATGGAAGTGGTAACGTATGCTCCGGAGGCACCACAAATTTCCAGAGCGCCGACCTGGGGAATGAGTTGTGCATGGGCATTATTGGGGGTAGCTCCAGCTGGTAAGTCCCTGGGCTGAGGATGGCCGACACCCGAAATGGCCCGATCACCCGAGAACTCCAGACCCCAGCAGCACATCTCCTCCGGATGTTTCTGGTGGACAACCATACGTACTCATTCACACACAGGTCCAGACCAGAACGTTTATTGCCACCTACACGTCTGCCACAAGATGGTGAACTCTTCACAGCACCGACAACAGAGGCATCTCCCTGTGTCATCACACTCACACCCCCGCAATTCACAGAGGGAACCACCACCCTCCTCTTCCGACCCCTCCTCCTACGAGGACTCCGCCTCTGAGGGTTGGCTGATGGCGAGGGTTGAGACTTACCCCTACTCCCACTCCCTCACAGCACCTCTGCTGCCCCCACTGGAGAAGAAGGGGACGATTGTAGAAAGACGGCAGAGACAGTAGCCCCCAGGCAGCAGCCCTCACATGAATGATCCCAGCTGACTACTTCCCTAGACCGCCAATCTATGACCGGGTTGTGTTTTTCCAACCAAGGAAGGCCTAAAATGATAGGTGATGGCATTCCCCCCAAGACGTAGCATGACAGGGACTCTACATGATGAGCCCCTATACGCAGATGTATATTTTCCACAACTTGGGTCAACCTTCCCTGGCTCAGTGGGACAGAGTCAATGGCCTGGACACTTAGGGGTTTGGCCATGGGTCTGGACAAAGTGAGCATCCACCAGATTGACTCCTGCTCCACTGTACACAAACACCGGTATGCCCTCAGGTACCACGCCAACCAACACTTCTGCTGACATAGTACACTGAGAGAGCAAAATGGAGGAAATAAACACTCCCTGGTCACCTCCCTCCACATATATACCAGTATGGAGGGCATATATATATATACATATATATTTCTTCAGGATTTCGGTGGAGGGGCCCAGTCGAAGTCTTACACTGGGGCCCTTCAGACTCTAGTTATGCTACTGTATATATATATAATATATACAGAATATATACGGTATATATACACTCACTGGCCACTTTATTAGGTACACCTGTCCAACTGTGTGTTAAGACTTAATTTCTAATCAGCCAATCACATGGCGGCAACTCAGTGCATTTAGGCATGTAGACATGGTCAAGACAATCTCCTGCAGTTCAAACCGAGCATCAGTATGGGGAAGAAAGGTGATTTGAGTGCCTTTGAACGTGGCATGATTGTTGGTGCCAGAAGGGCTGGTCTGAGTATTTCAGAAACTGCTGATCTACTGGGATTTTCACGCACAACCATCTCTAGGGTTTACAGAGAATGGTCCGAAAAAGAAAAAAAATCCAGTGAGCGGCAGTTCTGTGGCCGGAAATGCCTTGTTGATGCCAGAGGTCAGAGGAGAATGGGCATACTTGTTCGAGCTGATAGAAAGGCAACAGTGACTCAAATTGCCACCCGTTACAACCAAGGTAGGCAGAAGAGCATCTCTGAACGCACAGTGCGTCGAACTTTGAGGCAGATGGGCTACAGCAGCAGAAGACCACACTGGGTACCACTCCTCTCAGCTAAGAACAGGAAACTGAGGCTACAATTTGCACAAGCTCATCGAAATTGGACAGTAGAAGATTGGAAAAACGTTGCCTGGTCTGATGAGTCTCGATTTCTGCTGCGACATTCGGATGGTAGGGTCAGAATTTGGCGTAAACAACATGAAAGCATGGATCCATCCAGCCTTGTATCAACGGTTCAGGCTGGTGGTGGTGGTGTCATGGTGTGGGGAATTTTTTCTTGGCACTCTTTGGGCCCCTTGGTACCAATTGAGCATCGTTGCAACGCCACAGCCTACCTGAGTATTGTTGCTGACCATGTCCATCCCTTTATGACCACAATGTACCCAACATCTGATGGCTACTTTCAGCAGGATAATGCGCCATGTCATAAAGCTCGAATCATCTCAGATTGGTTTCTTGAACATGACAATGAGTTCACTGTACTCAAATGGCCTCCTCAGTCACCAGATCTCAATCCAATAGAGCATCTTTGGGATGTGGTGGAACGGGAGATTCGCATCAGGGATGTGCAGCCGACAAATCTGCGCCAACTTTGTGATGCCATCATGTCAATATGGTCCAAAATCTCTGAGGAATGCTTCCAGCACCTTGTTGAATCTCTGCCACGAAGAATTGAGGCAGTTCTGAAGGCAAAAGGGGGTCCAACCCGTTACTAGCATGGTGTACCTAATAAAGTGGCCAGTGAGTGTATATATATATATATATATATACACATATACAGTATGTATACACATTGTCATGGTGTCATGACTGAAAGTGTTGGCACCGTTGAAATTGTTACAGAGAATGAAGTATTTCTCCCAGAAAATTCTTGCAGTTACACGTTTTGTTATACACGTTTATTTTATTTCTTTTGTGTGTATTGGAAGAACACAAAAAACATAGAAAAAACCTTTTGTAATAAATAATGAAAATCAATTGCATGCTATTTAACCAACAACAAGCTTCTTACACCTGTCAACTGAAATTTTGTACCACTCTTCGTTTGCAAACTGCTCCATGTATCTCATTTTTGAAGGGTGCATTCTCCCAACAGCAATTTTAAAGGGAACTTGTCACCAGCAAAAACACTATTGACCTGCAGATATGGGCTTAATCTGCAGGTTAATAGCGTTTGTATCCTGACTGGCGCCTGCACATAGCCAAATGCCGCGGGGAAAAAATTAACTTTATTGTCCCCTTCAGCATTCAGTTCCAGTCTCAGGGCGGGGCCGGCGCATGTTCGGTCACCACTCTGAGAATACAGAGCAGCTGCTGTAATCGTGCCCCCAACCCTGTCAGCCAATCATAAAGCACAGCCAGTGTCAGTTAGGGATGGGGGCACAGTTACAGCAGAGGGCCACGTGACTGAAACCGAATGCTGCTGGGGAGAATAAAGTTACTTTTCTCCCCGCAGCATTTGGCTACATGCGGTTGCTGGGCAGGTTAGTAACACTATTAACATGCAGATTAACCCAGATCTGCAAGTTAATAGTGTTTTTGCTGGTGACTGGTTGACTTTATCCTTTAGATATCATGAAGCCTTGCACACAGTGAAGGCACCCAGCACCAGAGGCATCAAAACAACTCCAAAATATATTTGAACCTCCAACATATTTAACTGTAGGTCCTGTGTTCTTTTCTTTGTAGGCCTCATTCCATTTTCGGTAACAGTAGAATGATGTACTTTACCAAAAAGTTCCATTTTGGTCTCATCTGGGTGTCACAAGCAGGGTGAACTGATATTTAGGATACAATCACCAAGTCCCGATGAAACCCTGCATTCCTGCAATTAGCCAATGGCAGTACAATTTTTAAGCTTTTACTATGAGATGCTTGGGTAGTCAAAGTATTGGCCACTATCTGCAGTTGTCTGATGTCATTTTGCCACCCATGAGAGCCATTTGTGATTGCATGTGCCTCTCAGTGAGGTGCATCTGCTCCAGTCCCTTTCCCCTGCTGTCACCCCTCACATAACTAAAATATTTAACCTCTCTCTCTTCTGGTATCTTTCCCTCCTTATTTAAGCATGCCATCATACATCCACTACTTAAAAAAACATCCCTCGACCAAAACTGTGCCGCTAACTATAGACCTGTCTCTAATCTTCCCTTCATCTCTAAACTCCTGGAACGCCTGGTCCACTCCCGTCTGATCCGCTATCTCTCTGATAACTCTCTTCTCGACCCTCTCCAATCCGGTTTTCGCTCTCTACACTCTACTGCAACTGCCCTCACTAAAGTCTCTAATGATCTACTAACAGCTAAATCTACTCCATGCTAATTCTCTTGGATCTCTCTGCAGCATTCGACACAGTGGATTATCAGCTCCTCCTCACTATGCTCTGTTCCATCGGAATAAAGGACACCGTTCTCTCCTGGTTTTCCTCCTATCTCTCTGACCGCTCCTTTACTGTATCTTTTGCTGGCTCCTCCTCCTCTCATCTTCCCCTTACTGTTGGGGTTCCTCAAGGATCGGTTCTAGGCCCCCTCCTCTTCTCCTTGTACACTGCCCCTATTGGTAAAACAATCAGTAGATTTGGTTTCCAGTACCATCGCTATGCTGATGACACCCAATTATATGCTTCTTCTCCTGATATCATGCCAGCCTTTCTAGAAAACACCGGCGATTGTCTAAACGCTGTGTCTAACATCATGTCTTCACTATATCTGAAACTGAACCTGTCAAAGACTAAACTCCTTGTGTTTCCTCCCTCTACTAATGCACCTATACCCGACACTGCCATTTCCGTGTGTGGTTCCACTATTACTCCCCAGCAACATGCCCGCTGTCTTGGGGTCATACTTGAATCCGAGCTTTCATTCACCCCCCACATCCAATCACTGACTCGCTCTTGTTATCTGCATCTCAAAAACATTTCTAGAATTCGACCTATTCTTACCTTTGATTCTGCAAAATTTCTTACTGTTTCTCTTATTCATTCTCATCTGGACTATTGTAACTCTCTTCTAATAGTTCTCCCTCTTACCAAACTTTCCCCCCACCAATCTGTCTTGAATGCTGCAGCCAGGATCATATTCCTCGCCAATCGTTACACCGATGCCTCTACCTTGTGCCAGTCCTTACACTGGCTACCAATCCACTCCAGAATCCAGTACAAATTTATTGCCCTCACCCACAAAGCACTCCATGGCTCAGCACCACCCTACATCTCCTCCCTTGTTTCAGTCTACCACCCTACCCGTGCCCTTCGTTCTGCTGATGACCTGAGGTTAGCATCCTCAATAATCAGAACCTCCCACTCCCATCTCCAAGACTATACACGTGCTGCGCCAATTCTTTGGAATGCACTTCCCAGGTCAATACAAGTAGTCCCCAATCCCTACAATTTTAAGCGTGCCCTGAAAACTCATTTATTCAGACTGGCCTACCGCCTCAACACATTAACCTAACTATCCCTGTGTGACACAGTCAAAAGTTTTACCATAACCAGGTTCCCCGTATCATGTTCCCACATGCTTTATGCATCTATTAGCCATCTGTGTCCATACTGTTACACACTTAACATTATGGCTGGTCCAAACAATCAGGGCAATTGTTACCACCCACCTTTCGTGTCTCCCCTTTTTTCCTCATAGATTGTAAGCTTGCGAGCAGGGCCCTCATTCCTCTTGGTATCTGTTATGATCTCTGTGATTATTGTTATGCTGTAGTGTCTATTGTCTGTACAAATCCCCTCTGAAATGTAAAGTGCTGCGGAATATGTCGGCGCTATAGAAATAAAATTTATTATTATTAATAGGTGCCAATTCTCATCATTCACAAAAAGGAGCCGGCTCTTTGTTTCAGATTTGTAGCATGGTATGTAAATTCATCGGGGAATGTTAATAATGTAGCTGTGAACTTTCTGTTAGCTTGTTCGAGGACAACCCATCACTACTGCAAGTCCAAGCCTAAGCACACATGGGGTCTTTTTATGAATTTTTGGGACAGTAACTGAGCAAGATAGTCCAAGCTTTTGAGGAGTTTTGAGATATGGAGGAGGATCTGGAGAGTTTCCGCTCAGTTTCCACTTAGTTGCTATGTGCACAAGACATCTGTTTCAGTGAATTCCGCCACGGAAACTTTTACATAAGCACTTCTATGTAAAATTGACTTGCTGTTCAGTTATTCAGGCTTTTGAACATCATTTAAACACTTCACGTTTCTAAGAACGCCACATGGTTAAAAGAAGTGATCTGTCCATTCTTTTGGAGCTTTCTATTTTGAAGACACTCTGTACTTTACGATACAAGTCAATGAGAAAGCTCACAAGACCCCAGAAGATGACTGGAGGTTTTTTGGAGCGTTTTTATATTGCTTTTGCTTAAAAAGAAAAACTGTAGCGTTTTCTAAATTTTTCAATGGCATAAAAAACAGCTTGAAATTTACAGTAAAAATGGCTTCACAAAACCTATATGAAAACCCTCCAAAACAATGCCAGCTGCCCAAAGTGTAAGAGAATGGTCAGCCATAGTATACTGAACATCTTGTGCAAAGTTATAAAACAACTAACATATATACTCGAGTATAAGCAGACCTGAGTATAAGCCAAGGCCCCTAATTTTGCCCTCGGAAAACTGGGAAAGCTTATTGACTTGAGTATAAGCCGAGTATGAATTGTCCCCTCATCCCTGTCCTGGTGTGTGTGGCTCTCACCCCTCCCAGTATTCATGGCTCCGCTCCCCCGTCTCATCCTTCTATGTATGGCTCAGCTCCCTTTCCTCCCCCATGCTTCCCCGTCCTCCTCCATGCTCCTCAGTGAAACCCCATCTTCCTCAGTGCTCCCCCCATCCTGCTCTGTGCTCCCCCCGTCCTGCTCAGTGCTCCCCCTGTCCTGCTCCGTGCTCCCCTGTCCTCCTCCATGCTCCCCCCGTCCTCCTCTGTGCTCCCCCCGTCCTCCTCTGTGCTTCTCCGTGCTCCCCCATCCTCTCCTGTGCTTCCACCGTCCTCCTCTGTCATATTCACCCTCCTGTGCAATTGCTGAACGTCCTCTGTATCCTCTGTATCCTCCATTGTCTTGGGGCTGGCAGCTTCTTCCTGCATTGAGCGGTCACGTGGAACCGCTCATTAAGGTCATGAATATGGACGCCACACCTATGGGAGTGGAGTTGCATCCATATTCATGACTTTAATGAGCGGTACCATGTAACCGCTCAATGCAGGAAGAAGCTGCCAGCCCCGGGACAACGGAGGATACAGGGGACGTTCAGCAATTGCACAGGAGGGTGACTATGATGTCCCAGCCACCTGCTCCTGCCGCGGCTCCCCCTCCCCACTGGTTTCTGCACAACGACTCGTGTATAAGCCTAGGGGGCATTTTGAGCACACAAAAAATGTGCTGAAAATCTCGGCTTATACGCGAGTATATACAGTAATTCTGCTTCTAAAAAGCTAATAAGAAATACTTCTGAAATTGGAGACACAAGGTGAGATCATGGCCATTAGCAGGTATAGCTGGCATACTCACAGGTTAATTGGATCTGCTGCAGGGCAATAAGAGAATAAAAAAGGGTAACATGGTAATAAATAAGTGCGTTAAGTAATCAATGACAGTAGCTAAAAGGAACATGGAGATTTACGAGTTCTAATGGAGTTTAGGGAAAAGAGCCCCAAAGTCATTACATTTAACCATTGTATTCCTTTGTCCTTGAATATATGTATTTCTCCACAGTAGGATGTTATCACGTATAAGCCTTTTTGGTGCAATGTGTTTTCTTTGTCTAATCAATGAATAAAAATCCCCTGTTACTGTCGCTTGGGGCCATAACATCTCTATTCTGCTGCCATAATGTGGTAGGGGCCGGGCTTGGGGGGTGGGCCACTGCTTACCCTGTTCGGACGCCGCAGACACCAGGCGACTCAAGGACGAGGCAGAGACAGATTTCACGTGTAACAGTTCCGGATTTATTTGTCGTCCTCCTGACAACCACAAAACACGCACCGTAGCTTCTTCACACTGTCTCCAGGCCCGGGTACCTGCACCTTCGTTCCAGTCACAGAAACGCACCTCGCGGATCTTTCACTGGAGGCTGTCCTAGACCAATCTACCCCCAGCGCTTCACCTGTCCGAGGTCATCGTCCAATCGGTACCCCCGGGGCCTTGTCTGTCCTGCGGTCCGTCGGGTCAGGGCCACCCCCCTGTCTGTCTCTTCTCTGTCCGTCCCCTGGCCGAGCTCTTCTCTCTTCCCTGTCTTCTTCTGAGCTCCTCCCAGGACTAGTCTCCACTCGAGCCCCTCCTTCTATTTATCCCCTCTCTCACCGGGGAATTTCCCTCCCTGGCTCCTATCTCCCCGCCCCCCATGACTAAGCGTATCTTGAACCATAAGCTGATGTTCATTCCTCAACTACTCTTCCCTGCCATCTTGTGGTAATTTCCCAGTACTACACCCTCCTATCCACCTTTCCTAGCTGTCACCCGTCTATCCTGTCAATCTCCGTCTCTGCTGCACAAACCGTCCCCTCCTACTGCCAGTCACGTCTGTCCGTCAAGTCACCTTCCCCACACTCCTCCTCCCTTTGTCCATTGTCGTCCCGACAATCATCCTACCTACGTCGTTCTAAAGCTTATCCACAGTCTGGTGTCGAACCAGTCGTTGGCGGTGCACGCCACCCACGGGGGCCGAACTACACCGGGAGCACCATGCTCCGAGCAGCCTACCACTACTCGCCAGCGTGCACACCACGTGACAACTTCTTTAGGGTTGGCGAGGTCCACCCATACTACTCTATGTCGTGATCCTCCCACTGCTCTCCCCTTCCACTACCTTCAGTTGTCCGGAACGCCATGACCGAGGCCTTTCGCCTACCAGGTCATCAACGCCTGCTCATCCTTTTGCGGTGTCCGTGGTGTTGGGGACCTGACTGGCGGACCACTGTCTGGCTTTATGTTCCTCGTTTCTTCGTCTGCCACTTAAAAGAGTCATGGTCGGCGTATTCTTCACCTCTACCTCGTACCCGGAACCTGTTACATATACATTTTTGCCAAACACATTATTCACTAAATCAACTCTTAACAGACTATTACTCTTACTTTAATAACATAAGGAGTTACTTAACTGGGGTAACCCCTTTTTCTTTTCTCTTTTTTTTTGTTTTTTTTCCTCTTTTTTTTCCAAACACGTTAACATATTTTCCCAAAACATTTTCCGTACAGCATTCATAAAATAAAGACTCCCCCTCCCTTTAACGTTAGTACTTCCTTTTACGCATCCCCGCTATGTCAGGAAAAACAAACTTAACCATATAAAAAAACATTTTTCTTTCAACCTGGATGAACACTGTCCTCATGGCCTGCACAACGGTGCAGCGAAATCCCGACAGTCCAAGCCATCTCCTGGTGGCCGGTAGCAAAGGGCCCCCCAGCCGTGGAGCTCCCAGGATGCAAGGAGTGTCTTTAGGGGTCCTTTCTACGGGGGCTCGTGAGCTTCGGGTTCAGTGATTACGGCTACCGCATAGTAACCGCGGGGACAGTATTCCTTGTAGTATGACACCAAGTCACCCTCTCGCAACGCCCGGCCCTGACGAATGGAGGTCACATTAATGTACACCTTCTGGCCGGTTGCGAGGTCTTGGATGAACCCGCAACCTTTCTGCAAGTTAGTATACACGAGCCGTCCTATAGATCGTGCAGCCGTCATGCCAGCCTCCCTCTCTCATGGAGCAGGTTCCAGACCTCCTGTTCCCTGGCGTTTTTCTTTCGGATGACCTCCATGACCCAAACGGAGGGTCCGGTGTAGGCCCCGGAGTCCAGTGGGTGGGACGCAGCCAGGGTTGAGAGCGGGGTAGAGGTAGCCGTAGATGGCGGCCCAGCAGCTGCTGGGGCCGGGCGGTGGGTAGGGGCAGCCGTAGTTCCTGATGAATAGGCCACAGAGCCCGACAAGCAGGCCGCAGCGGACTCCGGTGATGACACAGATGAGGCCGCGGGGCGGGCCACAATCAGAGTTGCAGACGGGGCCGGAGTAGCGGCCGGCTTCAGGGACGGGGCCGCTGCTGCCAGGTGGAACGCAGCAGCATCGGCCGCGGGCTGGCTCCGCACAGGTGACACCGGACATGGCGCCGCAGAGCCCTCCGCCGCCGGGCTTCCAGGAGCACAGGAGGCCGCGCACTGCGGCCGAGTGGTGGGGGCCGCTTGTGGAGCTGCCGGCAGAGCCAGGGGAACTCTCACCTTTCCCGGCGCCGCGGCCTCTGACACGTCATCCTGCGGTTCCTCTCCTCCCGTAGCCTCTGTTCTTCACCCCACCGTCCGGCAGGGCTAGCCTCCAGGCTCGGGGATCCCGCGGGTAGGCTCCCTGGTGGTGTCTTCGGCGGCCGCTCCTGTGGGGCCCGCCGTCGCTCCTCTTCTCCGCCCGAAGTCTGGAGGACTGTCCGTGACTCCAAGAAGCTGGTCTCTCAGCGAGACTCGATCTCCCGACGCCATTGCCACTCCAGGCGTCCGAGTCCACTGCAGCTGCAGCGTCGCATCCCGTCTGGTGGGCAACAATAGAATGGTGCCAAGCAGCTGCAGCTGGCCTTCTCTCCCGGGCCACTCCCGCTCCTGAGTGGGGCGATGGCCAACTTCTCCACCCAGCTGCCCGGGTCCAGTATGAGGGGGCGGCGGTCTCCAGACACACACCGCTCCCCCCGAGGGTACATTGGAGGGGGCCCCAGTCCATCCAGAACAATTGCAAATGCCCGGGCCTCTCCCCGGCGTTGGAGTACCACTGCCATCTTGGACGGAATCTGTCGCCGCCCCGGATCCTCTGTTGGCAATGCAGATCCGAAACAGCGTCCCCAATTTGTAATCCACAGGTCAGCGATTTGTAATCCACAGGTGTTTGTAATCCACAGGCACTTGTAATCCACAGTGGAACAGTCCATGTCCTTCTAGGTTCTTCAAACGCAGGCCTGCCGCGAAAGGTGTTGTATTAGCGGCGGCAATCCTGCCGACTACGCCAAATGTGGTAGGGGCCGGGCTTGGGGGGTGGGCCACTGCTTACCCTGTTCGGACGCTGCAGACACCAGGCGACTCAAGGACGAGGCGGAGACAGATTTCACGTGTAACAGTTCCGGATTTATTTGTCGTCCTCCTGACGACCACCAAACACGCACCGCAGCTTCTTCACACTGTCTCCAGGCCCGGGTACCTGCACCTTCGTTCCAGTCACAGTAACGCACCTCGCGGATCTTTCACTGGGGGCTGTCCTAGACCAATCTACCCCCAGCGCTTCACCTGTCCGAGGTCGTCGTCCAATGGGTACCCCCGGGGTCTCGTCTGTCCTGCGGTCCGTCGGGTCAGGGCCACCTCCCTGACTGTCTCTCCTCTGTCCGTCCCCTGGCCAAGCTCTTCTCTCTTCCCTGTCTTCTTCTGAGCTCCTCCCGGGACTAGTCTCCACTCGAGCCCCTCTTCTATTTATCCCCTCTCTCACCGGGGAATTTCCCTCCCGGGCTCCTATCTCCCCGCCCTCCATGACTAAGCATATTTTGAGCCATAAGCTGATGTTCAGTCCTCAACTACTCTCCCCTGCCATCTTGTGGTCATTTCCCAGTATTACACCCTCCTATCCACCTTTCCTAGCTGTCACCCTTCTATCCTGTCAATCTCCGTCTCTCCTGCACAAACCATCCCCTCCTACTGCCAGTCACGTCTTTCCATCAAGTCACCTTCCCCACAATGCCACCTGATGTCCCAGCATCACTTTGTCTGTCTGGACTCTTGTTCATGCCTGCATTCTTTGTCTCACTGATTTTTCCATGTGCTGTTCTGCTGCAAAATCTCCAAATAAACTTTAGTCTCAGCTTGATAAGAGGATTGTCTAGATATTTTTCCCGGCTCTTCCAGCTCTCAGTAAGGACCTTTCTTAAAAGTGGCGAAGCCTAAGCAAGGAGGTGCGGCTCTGTAAAGCTGCCTCCAGAAGAACCATTGGAAGGATTTCCGGATGAGGGCTTGTGGCTGGAAGGGTGAAAAAGTAAAAAACATGTGTGGCCACGTGTGAATCATTCAAAGTAAGCCAGCCTGAAAGAGAACTTCTCGTGAAGTGCTCCAAGCATGTTCGATTTGATAAGAAAACTACAAAAAAAGGATTATAAAAATACAGTATATGTGCTACCAAGAAGAAACCTCTCAGCTCTCAGTAAGGGTTTTTTTTACACAAAGCATCTGATAAAGGCTCAGGAAATGACCGAAAAAATGACACAAAAGATGTTTCAGGAAAAAAACTCCAAATTTTCCTGAAGTGTCATCTGCTTGTAAAACTCATCGGGCTTGCCATCATGTGCCAGCTTCTGCTCCAAAATTCCCCCCAAAAAACCTCCATGTGCATTGTAAGGTACTCCTGGGGTGGACCCACTAGACCGTGGCAACGAACCTCCCGAGGGCGAGCTGACCAGGTGGACCACCCCCTATACAGGGAGTGTATGGGGCAGGCCCACGGGGAACTATCACCACGGTAGCCGGTACCCGGGAAGGTCAGAGCGGACAGACAGGTAGATCCGAAGAGCTGGCACTGGACAGATGACACGGCTCGGAGACACAGGAGAGACGGCACGTCTTGGCGAGACAGGAGGGATGGCAAGGCTTGAAGACACAGGAGGGAAACGGACGAGAACCGAAACCACAGAACCTAGGAGAGGAAGCACAAGAGGAACTAGGTAAATGCACGGGAAAAGGCAGGGGAGCGCTAGGAGAGCGGCCAGAGTCACTAGCAAGTACTAATGATAGTCAGGCATCGCCTCCAGAAGGAGGCGGCCTGATATAGGGAGAGCGAAGGCCTTCCAGGTCATGACCTCCAGCTGGAGGAGGAGACGCGCGTCCTCAGGTGGGGGAGAGCGCGCGCCCGGCCATAGCGAGGAGACGCACCCGCCGAGGAGGAGGAGCGGGAGCGCGCACCAGGGGGCTGGACAGAGGCAATCGTGGGCCGTGGACGGGGGGCCGGGAGAGACCGCGCCGAGGCCCGCAGCGGCCGGTGCGGCAGAGAGGTGACCCCCGGAGAGCGGGTGAGCCGGGGCCGGAGGGAGGTAAGAGAGGAGGTCCGCGGCAGCCGCCGCGTGACATGCATGTTACCTTAGGGAAAAAAAATCACTCAAAAGCATATTACTGTCATATGGTGGCCATATAGAATGCCAACATTATATGTGTATACTATACAGATAAATCTAGTGGTCGTGGCGCCTTTTCTGGTTGGGATTAATTCAGAGACCACCATGGTGAGATTGGCCTGAACTTGTGCTTGCAGTTTGGGTTTATTACAAAAAGGTTAAATAAACCATTTGTTTTTTTACATAAAGTACTGTAAAATGGAAAATACGGCAGGCTTGATTCATCATTTACAATTTTTTTAAGTCACTTTTATTTATTTGTGTTATGATATTCACTTATGTTTTTTGCACCAAATCCATCAAAATGACTCACGTGTTTCATGAATGTTACACATAATAAAAAATTATCTTAATTTTTATCTTTAACCTGTTTGAAAAAGTTTTATGCATGCATAAAATCATACCGCAGTGGACATTTGCACCGATTTTTGAGACTTGGAAAATTAGCAAATGATGCAGGAGACAAAAAACATTTGGAAACCTTAATCGCCAACCGCAGTATGCGAACTACAAAAAAATAAAAAACAGGCAAAGACAAAAAAAGACTTTAAAAAGGCACAAATGGATAGATGAGTATGGCGCAAGCAAAAAAAGGCACAAAACGCTAAAAAGAAAAAGTCAAAAGCCCCCTCCCAACAAAAAAAGAGGCACAAATATAGTAATGCATTTGGCCCATGTTGCTATAATTCTATTTTTGCAAGATCTGCAAATTGTCTCTTCAGAGAGCAAGAACACTAGAACTCTAGCGCCACCTATTGGAAGCAGCAGCTTGGCTCATCCCTCTCCACAAGGAGAAGCATTACTCTTTAGACCCCATTTTACAAGACTCGAAGCCACTCAGATGTTAGGGTATGTTTCCATGGTCAAGATTGGCTCAGTATTTGCTCAGGATTTGATGCAGGTCATCTGAGCTCACTGGCAGGTCACCTGCATTTTTGATGCGTTTTTTCCGCATGCGGTTTTGATGTGTGTTTTTCATTGCATGCATTTTTTTGTCACTTGAAATAAAGCTTATTGAAAGTTGGCATCTGTGAAGGAAAAAAAAGTGATTTCCTGTTGCAGATAGGGTATATGCACACAGTCAGTAAATGCTGCAGGTTGGATGCTGCGTACATCTGCAGCGTCCAACCCGCAGCATCCAGATGTTACAGCATAGTGGATGGGATTTCAAGAAATCCCATGTCCACTATGCGTTCAAAGACGCAGGCGGCAAGCCTGCGTAAATGGACATGTGGCGCATCTTTCCAGACCGTAGCATGTCTATTTACAAGGCAGAGACGCTCAGTCCCCGCAGCGTAAATTTCCCATAGACTATCTTTAGATGCGGTAAAACCGCATTTAATTATTAGTTAAATGCGTAATAACTGTGGGAATGCAGCTTACTACACATGTGTACTAATTCACATATGCTGAATCTTGTGTCACATCCGGAAGTACGTGACAGGCTGGTGTCACACTTGCGAGTCTCTCACATCAACACCCGGCACTGCCGCCTGCACTTGGGACTGGAGTGTGTGGCTGCATTGAAATACATGCACTCCGGTGCCAGGTGTTGATGCGAGAGACTCGCGCAAGTTTCTCACATCACACTCGCAAGTGTGACACCACAGGGAGTTCCTGAAAGCAGAGAGAGGAATATGTAATGTCCTTTTTTTTTTTCCTAAAGAAATGATTAAAAAAAAATGGCATGGGCTCCCAAGCAATTTTCCAAACCAGAGAGGGAAAAACAGTTACTGGGGTCCAATGTTTAAAGCCTGGGAAGCGGGTAATACCCATGGATCTTCCCAGGCTATGAACATCAGCTCACAGCTTCATAATTAGCCTTTACTGGCTATTAAAATAGGGGATCCCCCAATAAAACGGCGTGGGGTCCCCCTATACTTAATAGCCAGAAAAGGCTATGCAGAAAACTGTGGGCTGATATTAATAACCTAGGAAGGGGCCATGGATATTGGCCCCCCCGGCTACAAACACTAGCTCACAGTCGCCCCAGAAGTGGCGTATCTCTTAGGCCTCTTTCACACTTCAGTTTTTTGCATCAGTTCAAATCCGCCAAAAAGTCAGACAAGCGGATCCGTTCTCAACTGATGTGAACGGATGCCACAGGATCCGTTTTCAGACGGATCCTGAAAATGAGGAAATTTAAAGGAACCGCTGGCCGGGAAGGAGAGAGAGAGAGAGAGAGAGAGAGAGAGAGACAATTTTTTTGTCCGGCACCCAGAAAGAATTTGAGGATGGTGACGGACAGCAACTTTTGGCGGATCCTCAAAAAAAACCGATGCAACGGACAACAATCCATCACAATCCGCCATTAATGGAAGTCAATGGAGGAAAAAAACGGATCCTCAAAAGAAAATTGAGGATCCGTTTTTTTCAAAACCTGGCGGATTGTGACTGATTGTAAAAAACTGAAGTGTGAAAGAGGCCTAAGATGCACCAATTCCAGCACTTAGCCTCTCTCTTAACATTGCCCTGTAGTGATGGCATATGGGGTAATAGTTGGGGGGTTAATGTCACCTTTGTTTTGTAAGGTGACATCAAACCCGGCTTAGTAATGGAGAGGCGTCAATAAGATACCTATCCATTACTAATCCTATAGTTAAGAGGTTAAAAAAAGACACAGCCAGAATAAAGTATTTTAATGAAATAAAACACTAAACACAGTTTTCCCATTTTATTATACTCCTAATTCCAGCGACGCCCTCGAAAAAAAAATAATAAACCAACACAAATGCTCCCTGTTCCAACGTAATCCATTTAATAACGAGTGTCCCATGATGAGTCCAGCTCTACTACATCTGGATGCCTGACATCTCTGCTACATCTGGATGCCTGACATCCAGATACAGCAGAGCATGTAGATAATCACTGGAGATCTCCGGCGGTCACCTGCACTGTAGTTCTCGCGGTCAGCTGACTGTGAGAACCAGCCTAGTGACCAGAGGTAACCCCGGCAGTCACGTGCACGGCAGTTCTCACGGTCAGCTCGGTCATTGCGAGAACTGCAGTGGATGCGAACTTCCGGCGATCACAAGGTAAGACATTATTTAAATTAGTACACATGCATAGTAAGCTACTTTACTGCAGTTATTACGCATGTGACTAATTAGATGCGGTTTTACTGCATCTAATGATAGTCTATGGGAAATTTACGCTGCGGGGACTGAGCGTCTCCGCATCATAAATAGACATGTTGCGGTCTACAAAGACGCTCCGCATGTCCGTTTACACAGGTCTGCCACCTGCATCTCTGAACGCATAGTGGAGACAGGATTTCATGAAATCCCATCCAGTATGCTGTAACATATGGATGCTGCGGATTTGACGCTGCGGATGTACGCAGCGTCAAACCAGCAGCATTTACTGACCGTGGAAACATACCCTTATACTATTATTATTATTATTATTACTAGATGGTGGTCTGATTCTAACTCATCGGGTATTCTAGAATATGTATGTAGTTGTGCGGGCAGACTGCACCTGTCGCTGATTGGTTGCACCCAGCCGGCTGTGACGGTCATCTCCCGGCTGCGTAGCCGCTGACCTCCATGCGGCAGGAGATGACGCACGGCAGCCGTCGGGAGATCAGCGGCTAGCGCCGCAGATTTCCTGATGGTAGGGGTGGCGTGCGTCGTTCAAATTCCGTGCCAATTCGCGGCTGGACTGCGCCTGTCGCTGATTGGTCGCAGCAGGCTGGCGCGACCAATCAGCGACGCGGGATTCGTGGCCAGACTGTGCCTGTCGCTGATTGGTCACGGTCGGCTGGGCGCGACCAATCAGCGAAGCAGGATTTCTGTTACAGACAGAGTTAGACGATTATATCGTATATTTGCATAAGATCATCCTATAGCTACATACTCTGCGTGATATTATATCACAATGCACATAGAAGAGACTATAATGAAGCTGAGCTGCACTGTATGCTCAGTCAGCACTAGAGGGCACTCATTCTACTCTTATACTCACAATTGCGACAGAGCTGCACATAAAACCAGAAGGGGGCAGTAATCACACCTTTATATATATTTTCAGAGCAGGCCTTTCTCAGATATTTACAATTGCATGTAACGGAGACACATTTTAACAGAAGTGTGCCTCTTTCTTTTGGAGTAGACTTTTGCTTGTCTTATGTTGGCATTAGCTAAGGTGTTATCCGAGCATGCTCAGGTGGGGTGCTAGCTGAGTGTCTTCGGTGTGCTTGAAAAATATGTTTGAGTCCTCGCGGCTGCATGTCTCGCGGCTGTTCGACAGCCATAACACATGCAGGGATTGCCTAACAGCAGCGAGACATGCAGCTGCAGCGACTTCAACATATTATTCGAGCACACTGAAGACACTCGGATAGCGCCCCACCCAAACATGCTCGGATAGCACCTTAACCCAGCACGTTCGCTCATCACTGATTGGCATGTTAGAAGGTTGCATATTGACTTACAGAGTAGCTACCTCCAATAGGTGACTGAACTTTAGGATTATAGTTTATTAATTGCCAACTTGCTAATATTTTACACCACTTTGTTACCAGTTTAGACCCTATTTGCATCTTTTGTCTCTCCAGTTTTACCTATTACTGCCAGCATCTATGGCATCTCTTATAATTAGTAAGTCATAAAACCCTACATGACGTTGTGCCAGGTCTACTAATCGATACCAGTGCATAGGAGGAGGTCCGGAAGGGTTACCGACATGGACCAGAGTCTGTTTTTGATTGCCACTTTTGGACAAAGTCAGCCCAAGACCTTTTTAAGGCTCTGCCATTTGTATCTGTTCCCATCCCATTCTTCTCTCTATCCAATTTCACACCTCTGAGATGTGTCAGGTGCAGAACACAAGAGACCTTCTGAATTGTTGGCTTTTAATAAGTTTCTGCAGAATCCGGGAGATTCTTTAACTCTTATTGAAGCCCAGAGAACTCCCCTTTTTCTAGTAGCCCCCATTCCAGGAGACCTTGCAAGTATGACTTATTGCCTTTTGAATAAAAAAAACTTAACACTACAAGCAATGGCCCATTTTGGGACCCATGATCAAAACACTAGTAAATTACAAGTCCTAGCATCAATTCACAGGTTCCAGTCCATTGGCCACGTCAGTAAGCTATGGCCGTGGCATAGGAACCCTGTAAATTGTCTCATACCTCCTGATTAACCTGCCTGGCATGACATCACATATGTGTCTGTGTCACACTGGCTAATCAAAAGAGTAGCCGGATGATGTTGGGAGGTAGGGCTTCTGTATATTATTTATTTATTTAATGGCCTTTGGTCCTATCTCGAGCCATAGCGACTTGATGGATGAATGATGTGTAGGAAGATCGATCTTGTGGAACCCTAGACTGGTCCATCAGGGTTTTCTCTGCCGTTGTTTTGATTGTATCAAACCATTGAGTTGCTGGTCTTCCTCTTTGCCTTGTTCTTTCTATTCTTCCGACCATGATGTCCTTCTCCAGTGCTCTCTTCGTAAGATATGTTCAAAGTAGGCAAGTCGTAGCTCCTTTGGACACATTATACGAAGAGAGTTTCTGTTTAGCGGTCACAAATTACTTGCATGGCTGCTGGATTGGGTTTAGAAGAGGGCTTCAGTTTAGAGGTCACAAATTACTGACATGGCCGCTGATTGATTGATTGACTGATTCATAAATAACAGGTTATTGAGATTGGGTTATTGGAGATAAGCAAATTGGTTTTGAGGCAAATGAAATTTGCATTGACTTGTGTTATAATGGGGCCTTGTCTGTATCGGTGCACCAAATATGCCTTTAAAGGGATTGCATTGGTGACCAGACAGATTCTGAATTGTATGATGGGTGGGTGTCGGGTGAGGATAATTTTTTTGTGCGTTACTTGTGTAAGTTATGCCCTCCAGTCTGTAGACCTCACAGTACAATAATGCACATTCAATTTGTATCAAATAAATGAGATGTAAATTAGATTTGCCTGATTTGTGTAATTTTGCCAAATTTAAACTTAACCAGATTCGTTGATCTAGTTTTTATCATAAGGTCCCAAAATCTGAGACTTATAACAGTATGTTTATGTTCGTGTCTATTGGGCACTGTCAGCGCTCACAGTAGGCCTATACATAAAGCACATGTACAAGCAGATCTCAGCTCAGGGGCCTGAACTAAACACACAGTAAATTGTAAATTACACACAGCAATGAACTACAATTATCCAGTGAGTGCCGCATTACGAAACACTGGACTTTGCCATAAATGAATGCACGTAGCAGTGTTTGCTTCTGCTAACATGATATTTGCTCAGGTTTATGCTAATTTGCGTGGCCTGAATTTGTACCAGAAAATGTTAAAAATACTGAAATCATGTACTATAAAAGGTTACAATAGGGTAAGCATGATCAACAATGTGTTGGCCATAGCAACCAATCACAGTGCAGCTTTCAGTCTACCAGAGCTGTCTAAATAATGAAAGCTGCATTTTGATTGGTTGCTATGTGCAACAGTTTACAAAAAATATATACAAGAAGGGTTGAGCATAAACCGACTTACTGAAAAAAAAACCCTATTAAAACGTAACTTTTATTAAGTACCTTTAAAAAAAATCTTAATCCTGATTTTTGATACAAATATCTCCTAATCCATGGGCTAACTGGGCTTCTAGCGTTACTAAAGAAAAATGGATGATAACTTGCACATGAAACTGATCTACCCAGTCAAAAAACCATTTAAATTTATCTGGCCAGATATAACAAACTACAACAGGAAAAAATTCCTGCAAAAACAGCCCATAAGAGCCTCAAAAAAAGAAAAACGAAAAGGGAAGGGACAAAAACAATATGTACAAGATTGATATGTAGTGCTGCACACTAATTACAATTACACTCAGCCGGTGTGTGGAAAAGAGTGATCTGGCCCTATAGATAGCTTGGCCTAACTGAACACCTACCTAGGTGCAGAGGTTGGCACCCTAAGAAATACGAGAATGGCGCCCCCGCTCGTGCATCGGCTGTCCCTATTCTCTTATATCTCCCTATAAGACGTAAGATCAGAAAAAGAGCGAGGTGGCCTGTATCCATCTACTTATGAGATCTTCATGGATGCAATAGAATACTTTATACAATCAGATATAGGTGTTCAGAAAGAGTAAAGGGTCCATGCAGCCTAAGCTGCTTCACACCACTCACATTAGAAAAGTATTAGATAAATTGTATGATACAACCTAAAAGTCCCTACCCAAAAAGAAAAATCCACTAAAATAGATATGCAATATATGATTAATCACAGCAAATATGTCTATTGATCCATCATGTTGCTACAGTGATGCCATTTTTGCGTGCAAGGGTAATGATACCAACATATCTGCTGACATCCACACATAAAGATGAACTAAAGCTTCGATCCTGGACTCTAGACTATAGCAGTATACCCTCAGAAAAAAATCTGTAGACAACAAAGATAGATCACATAGGGTAACAGGTTCACATGCTAATGAATATATACAATCAGTGGCTGAATACCACTATCGATACCTTAGTCAGATACAGATGCCCATCTTCATATATAACTAGCTGAAGAGCCCGGCGCTGCCCGGGCATACTAACTAACTGTCTTTAGTTATAGCAAATTATAATTATCCTCCATCCCATAGTCCCGTGCCCATATACCCATCATACATATCCACGATCCCATAGGCCCGTGCCCATATACCCATCTACACATATCCTCCATCCCATAGTCGAGTGCCCATATACCCATCACACATCCTCCATCCCATAGTCCCATGCCCATAATCCCATCACACATCCTCCATCCCATAGTCCCATGCCCATATACCCATCATACATATTCGCCATCCCATAGTCGAGTGTCCATATACCCATCACACATCCTTCATCTCATAATCCCATGTGTCATAATTGAGTCACCGAGGAGGAAAAACCAAAACACAAGCTCAGCCCAGAAAATCAGAGAGGTTGGAAACTAGCGGATTGCAGACCCCTGATCCTATCACACAACTAGCAGTAGCCGTGGAGTGTTCCTACGGTGATCCTAGACACCACGTCACAGCCGGAGATCTAAATAAGCCTAAAGAGAGAAAAGGGAAAAACTGACTGCCCCAGAGCAGACCTCAAAGCAATAGGCAGCCCCCAACCTATAATGACGGTGAAGCAAGATGAAAACACTAACACAGATAGAAAGATAGGTTGAGCAAACGATGGGGCCCAAGCTAACTAAAAAGGACAGGACAGAAAAGCTGCTGTCTGCAATCCGAGAAAACCCTGCTAAAAATATTACCAACACAACTGATAAGCAAAAAGAACCCTGAAGTCACTAGACTTCAAACACTATATCAGCACTCAGAATATTCTGGAAGCAGATCAAAAGAGAACACTGATCAAGGAAAAAGAATCCAGCACACCCCCGGCCGGGGATGGCTGAACTCAAAAAACAAGGTAAACAAAACCAAAACTAATAAGTTCAATAGCAGAGCAAAAACGTATCTTTGGGAAGCAGGAATCAGACTGGTCTCCAAGAATCCAGCAGAGAAATCACCAGCGACTCAGAAGGGCGTCGGCTGCCTCATATCCAGTCTGTAGCTCCCGTTACCCAGTCACAATCCACCTGATCAGGTGTTTGGTTTCTTTCATCCAAATCAGCCTCACTACCTTCCTTCACCAGAAGAGGGAGATCCTCGGACACAAAAGATGAATGAACAGATGAGCTCACAACACCCATGCCCATATACCCATCATACATATCCTCCATCCCATAGTCCGTGCCTATATACCCATCATACATATCCGCCATCCCATAGTCCCATGCCCACATACCCATCATACATATCCTCCATCCCATAGTCCAGTGCCCTTTTACCCATCAAACATCCTCCATCCCATAGTCCTGTACCCATATACCCGTCATACATATCCTCCATCCCATAGTCCACTGCCCATATACCCATCACACATCCTCCATCCCATAGTCAACCATTATGACATCATAATGAGCGGCGGGGCTTGCAACCTATGATGTCATCAGCATCACCATGGCAACCATTATGACATCATAATGAGGGGCAGGGCTTGATACACACACACTTTTTCCCTATTATGTAGATAGGGGCAAAATTGTTTGGTGAATTGGAACGCGTGGGGTTAAAATTTCGCCCCACAACATAGCCTAGGAGACTCTCGGGGTCCAGACGAGTGACTGCCAAATTTTGTTGCTGTAGCTGCGACGGTGCGGATGCCAATCCCAGACATACACACATACATACACACACTTGAGCTTTATATATTAGATTGCCTTAAATTGTCTGTCATCCACTTCCGTCTGGATGTCCCCGAATCCCACAATCCACAGCGCCGACCGGAAGTACGCCGACCGCCATATTGAAATACCCAAGCCGCGGTCTTTCCTGATGGCTGGCCGCCGTCAGGACCCCCCCACCGGACCCGCCGCTACCTGCCCACCCACCTCCGTCACAGCCGGCAGGACCCCCACCCGCCACTGGACCCGCCACCACTGGCCATGCCGCCGGACCCCCCCCCTGCCGGATCCACCGCTGCCTGCCCACCATGTACATACACACACACACATGTACATACACACACACGTACATATACACACACACGTACATACACACACATGTACATACACACACATGTATGTACACACACATGTACATACACACACATGTACGTACACACACGTACTCACATACACTCACATACACACATACTCACATACACCCACGCATACTCACATATACACACACACACGTACTTATATATACACACACGTACTCACATATACACACACATACTCACATTACACACACACACGCACTCACATACACACACACGTACTCACATACACACGTACTCACATACACACGTACTCACATACATACACACGTACTCACATACACACACATGTACTCACATGCACACACTCACATACACACACTCACATACACACACATACTCACATACACACACACATACTCACATACACAAACACTCACATACACACAATCACATACACATACTCACATATACACACGTACACACACGTACTCACATACACACACATGTACTCACACACACACATTTACTCACACACACACATGTACTCACATCTCCAGCACAGGCCGCAAACCACCCTCTTTCCTGCCGTCTGTGACTGCATAGAGGTAGGTGGGTGGGCAGGCAGCTGCGGGACACACACACACATGTACGTACACACACACACATGTGCTCACACACACACATGTACGCACACATATGTACTCACACACACACACATGTACACACACACGTACTCACACACACACACACACCCCACACACACACTTCCCTCTCGATGCGATAGCATCGGGCACACCTCTAGTCTATGTATAACTGTGAACCCATATATCAAAACAACCAAATCTTGTACTTATCTGTGACTATCAGTTGCTGCATAGTATAAGCCCATAAGTACATGATAGTATGATCACTCAGATGGAGTCAACCCACTCTCAACGCGTTTCCCCCTCTGTGGGTTCATCAGGAGAGACTCATTGCGGTCATAGCGGTCTGGCAGTGAAACGTTGTCCAATTCATGAGGCTTATACTATGCATCCATCTTTGTGTGATCCATCTTTGCTGTCTACGAATTTTTTCTGAGGGTATACTGCTATAGTCTAGAGTCCAGGATTGAGGCTTTAGTTCATCTTTATGTGTGGATGTCAGCAGATATGTTGGTATCGCTACCCTTGCACGCAAAAATGGCATCACTGTAGCAACATGATGGATCAATAGACATATTTGCTGTGATTAATCATATATTGCATATCTATTTTGGTGGATTTTTCTTTTTGGGTAGGGACTTTTAGGTTGTATCATACAATTAATCTAATATGTATTTAATACGAGTGGTGTGAAGCAGCTTAGGCTGCATGGACCCTTTACTCTTTCTGAGCACCTATATCTGATTGTATAAAATATTCTATTGCATCCATGAAGATCTCATAAACAAGTGGATACAGGCCACCTCGCTCTTTTTCTGATCTTACGTCTTATAGGGAGATATAGGAGAATAGGGACAGCCGACGCACGAGCGGGGGCGCCATTCTCGTATTTCTTAGGGTGCCAACCTCTGCACCTAGGTAGGTGTTCAGTTAGGCCAAGCTATCTATAGGGCCAGATCACTCTTTTCCACACACCGGCTGAGTGTAATTGTAATTAGTGTGCAGCACTACATATCAATCTTGTACATATTGTTTTAGTCCCTTCCCTTTTCGTTTTTCTTTTTTTGAGGCTGTTTTTGCAGAAATTTTTTCCTGTTGTAGTTTGTTATATCTGGCCAGATAAATTTAAATGGCTTTTTGACTGGGAAGATCAGTTTCATGTGCAAGTTATCATCCATTTTTCTTTAGTAACACTAGAAGCCCAGTTAGCCCATGGATTAGGGGATATTTGTATCAAATATCAGGATTAAGATTTATTTAAAGGTACTTAATAAAAGTTACATTTTAATAGGGTTTTTTCAGTAAGTCGGTTGCTATGGGCATCAAAAACAGTTTTACTTTTCCAGTGTTGATAAATGACTCCCAGTATCAGATTTGTCTGGAAGGTTTCTGTAATCATTAACCCCATGACAACATCTGTCATATATATACAGGGAATGTGCGCACTACATGTAAAGAGAGGGTTAGCTGCAATCGTAGCAATTCAACCCAATCTCAGTTTTTGTTTGTTTTTTCAAGAAATGTAATTAAAACATATTGAAAAATAAATTCTGCCCATCTTGTCAAGGGAATTCCTTATGGCTTTATTCCGTGTATTAACCTTTAACATTTTCTCATAGTAATAGAACTGCCTAGGGGTGTGGCTCACATTTCATCAGCCCATGCCACCAAAAATCCACCCAGTGGGCCAAAGGCTACATCATTTTGCTTTCAATCATGCAGCTATTGGCCCTTAACTTGTCAAGAGTAGTGATGAGCGAACGAGCTCGGAATAGGCTCGGATGGCCTGTTAGGCAATCCCCGCATGTGTTGCAGCTGTCTAACAGCCGTGAATCATGCAAAAGCGGGGACTCGAACATATTCCTTGAGTATGCCCAAGGTACTCGGTTAACACCCAAACATGCTCGGATAACACGATAATCGAGCATTATGTTGAAAAAAAGAAGGGATCGCACCTCCAAAAATCATACATTGGTCTAATGCCACTAGACAAAAATATATATAACTGAACATGAGGTTCTTAGTTAAACATTCTGATCAGACTGTATGAAGCCCACTGTCATGTCGCAGCAAACCTCTTAGTGGGGCCCTAACGGAGCGGAGCTGTGCACCACCGCCGCAGCGACAATGCACCGACAGAGGGAACGACCTGGTGACTCACAGCACCCATGCTGCAAGACTGAGTCTCCATGACTCCAGACAGCGCCACTCCACAAGCATAAAACCACAGCAACAATGGCCACCACACAGCACCAACATCAAGTGAAAGGAGCATTGAAACTCGCCTTCCTCAAGCTCTCCAATGAGAGCAGAAATGGGCTAGCCTCCTTTCTTTGCAGTCTCCTGCTAATTAAAATCACCTGTGCCAAAAAGAAGAGTGAGAATACAGGCTGGGCCAGACACAGAAAGATTGTGCTGAGCTTTCTAACCAATATTTTAATCCCCCACTCCCTGAGCTAGACTCACATCTCAACTGCTCACCAATACAGTATAATTTCCTCCATGCCTCTGCTGCTTCTGTCCATTTGCTAAGAAAGGAAAAGCAGGAATCCATTCCTGTGTGCTGTGTTCTGTACATGAGACTTTACTTCAGCTGGTTGCCTCCCACCAGCTCTGAGTCAATTGCAAATTAGGAGATAGTGTAGGTGTAAGGAGGTGGCGAAGACACTCATCTGCCTCCCCTCTCTCCTTTCTGATATGTGGTCATTTCTGTGTGTTGAACTGTAATGTTTGCTATGTATATTAATATATTGTCATGCTCGCCATGTCTGTCATGTCCGCCATGTCTGTTTTGCCTTATGACCCGGAGCGGTGTGCACGCGCATCTCATGTCTGCTATCCTGCATGTTCCCTAGAGCAGTGTGCACACTCACCTCACGACTGTTGGGCTGCAAGATGCCTGCGTTTCTGCTCTGCCTTCTGTGATCAATTAGTGATTAGTTTGCATAAGAGAAGACTGAGAGGAGACTTAATAGCTGTCTACAAGTATCTAAAGGGCTGTCACATTGTAGAATGATCAACTTTATTCTCATTTGCACAAGGAAAGACTAGAAGCAATGGGATGAAACTGAATGGGAGGAGACACAGATTAGATATTAGAAAAAACTTTTTGACAGTTAGAGTGATCAATGAGTGGAACAGGCTGCCACGAGAAGTGGTGAGTTCTCCTTCAATGGAAGTCTTCAAACAGAGGCTGGACAGGCATCTGACTGGGATGATTTAGCGAATCCTGCTTTGAGCAGGGGGTTGGACCAGATGGCCCAGGAGGTCCCTTCCAACTCTACGATTCTTTGATTCTATGATTCTATGATCATCTCTGTGTTCCAAGAACCCCTGATCATGTGTCCTTTCCTAGGTTCCAGCACTGTCTGGTTCTGCAATCATCTCTGCATGTCTGGAATCCCTGGTCATGTGACTGCTCTCTGTGATCTTGGAGGATCTGAACAGGAAGTTCTCCCCTGGTTCTGACCCAGAAGTGGAGGTGCTAATGCCCTATGAGAAAAAACTTTGTCCAGCTCCACGATGTAGTGTCTTGAGAAAGTAGTGACTTTCTGTCTTGAGAAAGTTTATGATAATGACTTTCCAATAAATGTATCAGAACGGATTTTTATGATTGGTGTATGATGGGGAATAAAAGAATTAAATATTTTTTTGGCTGTGTATATAAACAAAAAAATCATATACACTGAAAAAAATTCTTTAGAACAGTGCAAATTGGAGTTTTCTATCTCCTCTTTAAACGAATATATTATGGCTGTGTGCACATTTGGTGCGCTAATTGAAATAGTCCCTGAAAAAATCTTTCTAATCTTGATTTTTTTTTTCTTTCTTTGTATACATGTGTATACTAAAAAATGGTTTGTTGTGCTAAAATTAACATTGTACAAAAAAGAAATGAAAATTTGACATGTAATTGAAAACCGCATGCATCTTGAAAAAACTGTATCTATGTGAATTTTACTGTTGTGAATGGTTGCAACATTGAGATCTGTTATGTTTCTCTTCTATTTTAGAAGTTTGCTTCATTTTTTCATGGATAATAACAAGAGAATAATGAATAAAAATTAAAAAATTAAAAAAAAAAAAAGATAAAATACTACTGAAGGCGATAATATTGTATCTTAATGAATCAAATTGTTATATTTAATTGTGATTGTTAGTTTTTTCTCTATTTGTTTTAATTAATTATTCAACCAGTGTGTAGACCGGATAGAGTATATAAGATCTACCCATGGACAAAGCTGCGTATCATGAGTGCTTAGCCACTCGAAACGCGTAGATCGATCGCATGCCTTGTAACTCTTGTTGGCTTTTAAACCTCATTTCTATTGAGTGAATAAAGAATATTTTTCACTACATCGTGGAGCTGGACAAAGTTTTTTCTCATTGCCTTGGATTGTGCGCTTTGACACAGCGGTCTCGTGCTCCGATGTTGGAATGCTATGTCTGGTGAGCTGGATTTGTATCCTGATTTATTGCTAATGCCCTATATCAGACCGCCCCTCCCTATGCTCAGGGCCTGAGTATTGTGTTGCTTACCCGCATTGGCTGCTTGGTCTGCTGGGTTGCTCCCTCTATTCTGTGCCCTTGCACTCTGCCCTGTCATCCGTCTCTGCACACGCTCCATGCTCGTACTCCGTCTCTTGTCCCATGCCTTGTCTAATGTTTGTCCTTCGTGTCATGTTTTGTCTCTCCTCTGCTTTGCCTTGTAGTCCTTCCTTGCTCTGATTCCGTTCTGTGCACCTGTCAAGCTCTCGTTCCTTGTTCCATATCTTGCCTTGTCGCCTGCCATGCCTCAGCCGGGTTCGCTGGAGTCTTGCCCGTCTGTCAGTGCCGCAGCCCGATCAGCTAGCCAGTTCCCCAGCCGTGCTCTCTGTGCTTCCTTGCACCTCACGCTGTTGCTGCACTGTGCTCTCCGTGCTCTCTAAAGCACGCGCAGGCCCTCACCTGCTTCTTGGCATACCTCCCTGTACTTCTGTAAAGTATGCACAGGCCTTGCCATGTATCCTGTCGTGCCCTCTTGCACGTACAGGTCCTGACCCTGTTCCTTGTACCTGTCCCTGGCGTGTCCCTCTACACGCGCAGGCCTCCGTCCTTGTACCTGTCCCTGGCGTGCCCTCTGCACGTGCAGGCCCCCGTCCTTGTACCTGTCCCTGGCATGTCCCTCTACACGCGCAGGTCTCCGTCCTTGTACCCGTCCCTGGCATGCCCCTCGGCATGCGCAGGCCTCCGTCCTGTGAACCTGATCCTGACGTGTCTCCTTGCACGCACCCTGCCTCGTCTCCTGGTTTGTCTGCCGGATTCCCGAAGCCTGCCGACCACTGCCAGAGGTCTGGAATCAGATGACTACATCCTGATGCCTGGATCCTGTCAGTCCTGTTATTATTTTTTATTATTATTATTTACTAGCTGAAGAGCCCGGCGCTGCCCGGGCATAGTAACTAACTAGGGTTAGTTATAGCAAATTATAATGATTATATCTATATATATAAAGCTGAGTGTAGAGCCCCACCCATTCCACATAGCCACAGTCACTATAATATCCCACATCATCCCGTCAGCCAGAGCTACCGAACTACTACCTATAATATCCCACATCATCCCGTCAGCCAGAGCCACTGGACTACTACCCCTAATATCCCACATCATCCCGTCAGCCAGAGCTACCGGACTACTACTCATAATATCCCTCATCATCCCATCAGCCAGAGCCACCGGACAACTACCACTAATATCCTACATCATCCCGTCAGCCTGGAGTCAGAACCAGAGCGCTGAGTGGAACGGTCCTAACTTCCATACTGGGGATCCCTTAAAGAGAGGCCTGGGGTCAGAACCAGAGCGCTGAGTGGATTTGCTTGACTTCCATACCAATGATCCCTGGGGTGAGAATCAGAGTGCTGAGGGATTTACTCTAACTTCCATACCAGAGATCCCTTTAAGAGAGGCCTGGGGTCAGTACCAAAGCGCAGAGTGGATTTTCCCTCACTTCCGTACCAAGGATCCCTTTAAAAGGGGACTTGGGTCAGAACCAAAGCGCTGAGTGGATTTGCCCTGACTTGCATACCAATGATCCCTTTAATAGAAATAGAACCCTGGGGTCAGAATCAGAGCACCGAGGGATTTTCCCTAACTTCCATACAGGAGATCCCTTTAAGAGAGCCTGAGGTCAGTACCAGAGCATTTGAAGGCAATTGCCCTGACTTCCATACCGGGGATCCTTTTAAGAGAGGCCTGGGGTCAGAATTAAAGCGCTGGATGGATTTGCCCTGACTTCCATACAGGAGATCCCTTTAAGAAGGGCCTGGGGTCAGTACCAAAGCGCAGAGTGGATTTGCCCTAAATTCCATACCAATGATCCCTTTAAGAGACCCTGGGATCAGAACCACAGAGCTGAGTGTAACTGTCCTAACTTCCATATCGGGGATCCTTTTAAGAGAGGCCTGGGTTCAAAACCAAAGCGCTGGATGGATTTGCTCTGACTTCCATACCAATGATCCCTTTAAGAGGGAAAATGTGCCTACGGGATGGAGGATGTGTGATGGGTATATGGGCACGGGAGGGGGGATTCATTTCTGTCATGTGGTCTCTGCTCCTTTCAGGGGGGCAGACAATGGTTGGGAGCTTATGTTCCCAGGGATGCTATATTTCTCCCACCATGTCAGTGTCTGCTGAAGTGTTGTCAAGTGGGAAAACTGTTGGTCATAGCAGCCAATCACATCTCAGCTTCTTTTAACCAGCTCTGGTGAAATGAAAGATGCTTCGTGATTGGATGGTGATACGCACACACACACACATTCATTTTTATATATAGAGATTTATATAGCACCATTGATTCCATGTACATGAGAAGGAGTTCAATACAAATTACAGGTATCACTTACTGTAGACAAACTAACAATCACAGACTGATACAGAGGGGAGAGGACCCTGCCCTTGCGGGCTTACATTCTACAGGATGGTGGGGAATGAGACAGTAGGTTGGGGGGTTGCAGCAGCTTTGGTGATGGTGAGGCGGTAGCTCAGGTAGTGGTGATGAGGCAGCGGGGTCATTGCAAGCTGTAAGCTATCTAACAAGTAACCTTGTGGCCAGACGTACACAATGTATGGAGCTGCAACACCACGTATCCCTACTAGAGATGAGCGACTTTGCCTTTTTTAGGCTTCAACGCTCGAGTAGCGCGAAACGGCCGTTGTCAGCCTTTCTTGCACTCCTTATGTCACTCCCCCGACTTGACATGTTCATGATATGTCAATAAATCAGTGAAACTTTCATCTCGATGAGTGCGACCTCTTCTCTTTGCATTAATTATTAGGTAACTTACTTTCCTTTGGCAACATGGGTCAGAAGAGAGATTTGACGGACTCTGAAAAGTCAAAAATTGTGAGATGTCTTGCAGAGGGATGCAGCAGTCTTGAAATTGCCAAACTTTTGAAGCATGATCACAGAACAATCAAGCGTTTCATGGCAAATAGCCAAAAGGGTCGCAAGAAGCGGGTTGATAAAAAAAAGGCTCAAAATAACTGTCCATGAATTGAGGAAAATCAAGCGTGAAGCTGCCAAGATGCCATTTGCCACAAGTTTTGCCATATTTCAGAGCTGCAACGTTACTGGAGTATCAAAAAGCAGAAGGTGTGCCATACTCAGGGACATGGCCAAGGTAAGGAAGGCTGGAAAACGACCACCTTTGAACAAGAAACATAAGATAAAACGTCAAGACTGGGCCAAGAAATATGTTAAGACAGTTTTTTGTACAGTTTTATGGACTGATGAAATGAGAGTGACTCTTGATGGGCCAGATGGATGGGCCCGAGGCTGGATCAGTAAAGGCCAGAGAGCTCCACTCTGACTCAGAAGCCAGCAAGGTGGAGGTGGGGTACTGGTATGGGCTGGTATCATCAAAGATGAACTTGTGGGACCTTTTCGGGTTGAGGATGGAGTGAAGCTCAACTTCCAGACCTATTGCCAGTTTCTGGAAGACACCTTCTTCAACCAGTGGTACAGGAAGAAGTGTGTATCGTTTTCATGCAGGCCAATGCTCCATCACATGCATCCAAATACTCCACAGCGTGGCTGCCCAGTAAAGGTCTAAAAGAAGAAAAATAATGACATAGCCCCCTTGTTCACCTGATCTGAACCCCATAGAGAACCTGTGGTCTCTCATAAAATGTGAGATCTACAGGGAGTCAAAACATTACACCTCTGGGAACAGTGTCAGGGAGGCTGTGGTGGCTGCTGCACGCAATGTTGATCGTAAACAGATCAAGCAACTGACAGAATGTATGGATGGAAGGCTTTTGAGTGTCATCGTAAAGAAAGGTGGCTATGTTGGTCCCTTTTTTGGTTTTGAATGTCAGAAATGTTTATTTCTACATTTTGTGTTGTTATATTGGTTTACCTGGTGAAAATAAACAAGTGAGATGGGTATATATTTGGCTTTTATTAAGTTGCCTAATAATTCTGCACAGTAATAGTTACCTGCACAAACAGATATCCTCCTAAGATAGCCAAATTTAAAAAAAACCCACTTCAACTTCCAAAAATATTAAGCTTTGATATTTATGAGTCTTTTCGGTTGATTGAGAACATAGTTGTTGTTCAATAATAAAAAGAATCCTCTCAAATACAACTTGCCTAGTAATAATTATGCCAACAAGTATCAACCTAGGGCCTTGTCAGATCACTCCCCTGTTATGGCGACATTTAATTGGGAAAATGGCGGGAGAGGGGAACGGGCACCATGGTCGTTTAATGCATTCTGGTTACCTATTATTCAAGCAGATGCTAGGATCCCTGACTTGCTAAAATAATTTTTTGCTATTAACGAGGGTACAGCCCCCAGGAAAATAATATGGGATGCGTCTAAAGCTTATCTGAGAGGACTGTTGCTCTCGGAAGTGAATAGAGTTATAACTAAGTCTAGAAAATATGGGGAACTTTTACAGAAGGAAGCTATCTCTGCAGAATTGCAATATTTGAAAACTCCGTCGGATATACATTTTAACGCATTAAAAGATGCGGAAAAACGATCAGCCCAACATAAGCTTTCAAAAGCTGCAGATAAACGATACTTCCGGCGGCAGGTCTATTTCGGGGAGGGGAAGGGAACTGGACATCTACTAGCTACCCTGATCAAGACTCAATCTGGCCCTGCAATGGTAGTGGAGATAAAAAAACAAAAATGGGGAACTAGAAAGATCTTCTGGGGCAATTCTAGCAACTTTTAGCGAGTTTTTTGAGACATTATATAATTCGCAGGGCGGGTTCTCTGACGAGTTGCTCAGTAGCTTTTTTGGGACTGCTGGTCTGCCTACTCTGTCGGAATCAGAAGCTGTTGGGCTGGAGGCACCAATTAGTCTGGAGGAATTAGAGGAGGCTCTAGATTCTATGGCAGGGAATAAGACACCGGGGTCTGATGGGCTGCCTGTGGAGGTATATAAACAGTACTCAAATATAATGCTTCCACAGCTGTTGAAGGTGTTTGAGGTGGCTAGGGAAGATGGGCACTTGCCCCGGTCCTTGAATGAAGCAATTATAGTGGTGATCCCCAAGGCTGATAAGGATCCTTGTCTTCCAGAGTCATACAGACCTATCTCCCTTTTAAACGTTGATGTCAAGATTTTTGCAAAGATTCTGGAGATGCGGCTGTCTAGAGTAATATCTAGTATTATTCATCCAGATCAAACTGGTTTTACGCCAGAGAAATCAACTGCAATTAATATCGGGCGGTTGTATCTAAATTTATAGATCCCATCAAAGGGAAAGGAACATAGGGCTGTTGCATCTTTGGATGCTGCTAAAGCATTTGACAGCGTCGAATGGCCATATCTGTGGGCTATATTAGCCAAGATGGGTTTCCGTAAAAATTTTATTGGCTAGATACAGCTGCTGTATTCAAGTCCAGAGGCCAAAATTAGAATTAATGGGGAGATCTCAAATACAATTAACTTACACAGAGGGACCAGACAGGGGTGCCCCCTGTCTCCCTTACTGTTTGCTCTGGCAATTGAGCCCTTGGCAGTAGTAATTCGGGCGACACATGAAATTAAGGGGATTGGGTGTGAGTCTTTGCAAGAAAAAATAGCGTTGTATGCTGATGAGGGTGGCAATGGAAGTCTTTGGATCCTTCGCAGTGATCTCTGGTTTATGTATTAACTGGGAGAAATCTTCAATTATGCCGGTGGGAGATGCTCCCGAGAACTCCTTGGAATTGGCCGGACGATTAAATGTAGTCAAAGAGTTTAAATACTTGGGAATTCATATTGGGTATAATATGCAAGATTTTGAGCGTTTAAATATTACCCCGCTACTTGCTAAATTTCATCAAAAAATAAAGGACTGGTGCAAGTTACCACTGAGTATGGTGGGATGGGAAAACCTGGTAAAAATGTTTCTCTTGCCACCAGCTTTGTATGCCCTCCACAATGCGCCCATTTGGATTCCTGGTCGAATCTTTTATCAGATAAACAGAATATTTAGAAAGCTTATCTGGAAGAGGAGTGTTCCTAGAATTCGGTTGGAGGTTTTGCGTACATCTAAAAAACTAGGGGGATTAGCGGTTCCTGACCCGTTTCTGTATTATCTTGCAGTGCAGTTGCAGCATTTCAGAGGATGGGGGGGAGGATTCCTTCATGCTAAGTTCCTCGGGATGTTTGCTTACATGCGTAGTGGGAAAGGACTTACTAGTGCAGGCGCTAGACTCAGGGCGGTTCCGTCAGAGTCAAGCTATCAATAGTCCGATAATGAAGTGCATGGATAAGGTATGGGACACGGCCAAAGAAATATTGGGTATACAGGGAGTCACGGCGCATTCCCTGATCTGGAGAAACTTGACATGTACAGAGCTAAATAAATTAGAGGGTTTTGAGCTATGGGAGGGGAGAGGGCTTAAACTAGTATCACAGCTTTATTCGGAAGTGGAGTTTCGATCTTTTGAGGATCTCAAACAGACATTTTCCATCCCTAATAAAAGATTTTTTCAATATCTCCAGCTGAGACATGCTTGTGAAGCACAACAGCGATTCGCTCCACTAGGTAATCCAGCTAAAACTCGGCTGTTGGATAGAGTAGTGATGGGAGGAGGATCAAGAGGTATTTTATCCATGATATATGCATCCATGTGGGAAAAGAGAGTGGTGAGTTTGGAGACGCCGAAGAATAAGTGGCAAGTTGACGTAGGTGATTTAGCAGATGATGAATGGGAGGATGCATTGCAAGAAGTCACGAAAGTCTCGGTTAGCGAGGCGCAGAGAGTGTCGCACCTTTATTTGCTTCATCGAGTTTACCGAACCCCTGTACGGCTGTTGAAAATGGGCTATGCTAGAGAGGCAATTTGTTGGAAATGTGGAACGCCCAATGCGGATCTGATACACATGACTTGGAACTGTCCTCGGTTACGTAGGTTTTCCTTGATTACATGGGCGCATATAAAAGATCACTGCTTCTCCACGTATTTCCAGTCTGACAACACTTTACTCACAGGACACAGAATATATCACACAGATACAGAGGGCAGGCCAAAAGAAAAGCGGCAGGCCAGACATGCATTACAAAAGCCGCAGGTGGCCGGAGCCTGCCGATGTTTACTGTGGGAATTACAAAGGTGGGGGGAGGGCGGAAAAAAGGAGAATATCATGTCCCCTCTGCCCATTAGGGACATGCATCTCACATAGAACCTATTATACATAAATATAACTGCACAACATATTCTGGGTGCTGAGTGGTTCTGTAACACGTAACAATCGAGTTTACCGAACCCCTGTACTGCTGTTGAAAATGGGCTATGCTAGAGAGGCAGATTGTTGGAAATGTGGAACGCCCAATGCGGATCTGATACACATGACTTGGAACTGTCCTCGGTTACGTAGGTTTTGGGTAGGTGTGAATGATTTACTTAAAACTGTCTATCAATGTCAAATGGTACTAGACCCCAAAATGGCTCTTCTGTCGCGGGTGAAGACTTTGCTGCTTTCGGAGGAGCACCAGCTGGCAGTCTCACGAATATAATATCAAGCTCGTAAAAGGGTAGCGGCTCACTGGAAGGGATCTTCTGTACCCACAATCACGGAAGTTACCGATGCAGTTAATAATAATATAGATATGGAAAAATATGTGTATCAAAAGAGAAGAACAACTAAGAAATGGGAAGATATGTGGGCACCTTGGTTGGACACATCCGGGTTGGCACCTCCTAGATTAACATGGATGAGAGCGCTGAGGAGGATATAACCCAAAAATTGTAGCTGTGAGAGACCAAATGCATTGGGAGAGACAAGAGGTGTTTTTTCAGGTGAGGGTGGGGGGTGAGTTGGGAGGGATTTTTGTGGGGTTCTATTGTGTTTATGTAATACACTATTTGGGAAATATTATGTATATGACTACCTGTTTTTTAAATTTTTGAAAATGTTTAATAAAAAATTACCTGGTATAAAAAAAATAATTATGCAAACAGTGTAATGCTTCATATATAATGGGCCCCATTTATAATGTGCAGGTGTATGATGGGCCCCATGGATGATGCTCCAGTGTATGATGGGCCCCATTTATAATGCTCCAGTGTATGATGGGCCCATATAATGCTCCATATATAATGGGTCCCATATGATGCTCCAGTGTATAATGGGCCCTATCTATGATGCTCAAGTGTATGATGGGTCCCATTTATAGTGCTCCAGTGTATGATGGGCCCATATAATGCTCCATATATAATAGGCCCCATATGATGCTCCAGTGTATAATGGGCCCTATTTATGATGCTCAAGTGTATGATGGACCCCATATATAATTCTCCAGTGTATAATGCTCCCCATATATTGCTACAAACATTAAAAAAAGAAATACCTCTCGCTGGGCACTGCTCTACTCTAGACTCCTCAGCGTCACCATCTTCCAGCTCTCTGCACTTGGACTGTTCAGGCAGAGGTCATACAGACGTGATGTCATCGCGCTCTCTGATCTGAATGTCACTGTCAGGAAACGCGGAAGAGGTCACAGCGGTGGAGCAGGGAGAGGTAAGTATTGCAAGTGCTGGTGCTCTGAGCAAGCAGGGGGGCCCACTCGTGGGTGACGGCAGTGGCATAGGGCCCCTCATAGTATGACGGTGTCTGGGCCCCCCACCGTCAGAGACTTTTGCGTACTGTGAGGGGCCCTGTGCCAATGCCATCGCCCATGAGTGGACCCCCCCACCTGCTCAGGGCCCTGGCACTTGCCCGGGTGCACCAGGTGCTGACACCAGCCCTGGGGGGTACAGGCCAGTTAGGGAGGTGGAAAAACTGGCATATGTTGAGGTGTAGGCTGGACGTTCAGCAGCTGCAAATGGAGGAATTGCAGAAGTAGAAAGAGGAGGACAAAGAGAGCCATTTTGCTGGCAACCTATGTGTCATCAGGGGAAGGTGGTACAAAATCCTTTGAAACCCCGGCATGGTTCATTTTCATGAAGGTGAGATCACCAACATTTTGGGTCGACAGCCGGGTCCTTCTTTCTGTCAGGATTGATCCAGCAGCACTGAAAACTCTTTCTGATAGCACAGTACCAGCAGGGCAAGCGAGCTCCTGTAAGGCATATTGTGCCAATTCAGGCCAGGTGTCCAGTTTAGAGGCCCAGTAGTCAAAGGGGAATGAACTGTGAGGGAGAACATCGATAGGGGAGGAGAGGTCATTTTGAACCATAGTTGACAACTGCTGTCTCCTGTCTGTTGCAATTGATTCAGTATTAACAGTCATGTGAGCGGTCCTCGAGAAGTCAGTCCACAACATGGTCATGAGATCCCTATCTCCAACGCCAGTTCGGCTGTGTGCACCACGAACACCTCTTCCATTTGGCTCAGTACGGCTCATGGTAGAACCTGCACCGCTGCTGTGTGCTGGGAATGCCTCTAACAAACGGTTTGCCAGAGTTGCTTGTTTGTTCGCCAATATTAGCTCTAGGTTCTCCTGTTGCATGATGTTCTGTAATTTGCCTTTATAGCGTGGATCAAGGATGCTGGCCAACCAGTAGTCGTCATCCTTCATAATTTTGACAATGCGGGGGTCCCTTTTTAGGATCCGCAAGAGATAATCACACATATGGGCCAATGTCCCAGGTGTCAATGATGCACTGACAGTGGTGGGAGGAGGAGCACTTTCTGCCAAATCCACATCCCTCCAGTCATGTACAAACCCTGTACCTGACCTTGGCAAGCCAACATTTTCTCTTGCCCCCCGAGAAGCATCCTCCTCCCCAAAATAATCATCCCCCTCATCCTCCTCCTCCTCTTCATCTTCTTCCTCCACCTCGTCCATGACAGTTCCCTGAGCAGACAATGGCTAACTGTCATCAAGGCTTCCCTCCTCCTCCTCCTCCTCCGCTGCAGACACCTGATCCTTAATGTGCATCAAAGTTTGCATGAGCAGACACATAAGTGGTATGCTCATGCTTATCATAGTAGAAAAAGACAGCAGGATGGCACTCACCGTTCTCTTGAAATAATTCACTTTATTTCATGTTAATAAAGCATAGGCAATGGCACGGGAGAAATGCAAAAAGACGTCTTTTTGCATTCCTCCCGTGCCATTGCCTATGCTTTATTAACATGAAATAAAGTGAATTATTTCAAGAGAACGGTGAGTGCCATCCTGCTGTCTTTTTCTACTATGATATTTCATGTTTTTTCTTCACATGGATAGAGCACCCGTTCAGCAAGGGTTACAGGTGTCACACTGATTGCGGTTATAAGCGACTTTGCAGGTATTCTTTTCTCAGGGACAGTGCCGGATGTTTCTTTTTTCTTTCACTGACTAATGCTCATGCTTATGATGGCATCGTCTGCACTTACCAGCCGTGTGCATTCCTCAAAACACTGAAGGACTTTACAGAGGTCTTTCAGCTTTGACCACTGCACACCCGACAACTCCATGTCTGCCCTCAAACTGCCTGTCCATGTATCCTCCCACAAATGCATTACAGCCTGCCTCTGTTCGCACAGCCTCTCAACCATGTGCAGGGTGGAGTTCCACCTTGTTGCAACGTCTATGATTAGGCGGTGCTTAGGGAGGTGGAGCGATCACTGCAGCCTCTGCATACGACTGGAGTCTACGGGTGAGAGATGGATGTGCGAGTACAGTCTTCACACCTTATGGAGCAGGGCTGTTAACTCCGGATAATTATTTAGGAAGCACTGCACCACCAGGTTCAAGGTGTGAGCCAGGCAAGGTATGTGTCTGAGTTTTGCAAGGGCTATGGCTGCCACAAAAGTACGGCCGTTATCACTGACTACCTTGCCTGGCTCAAGATCTAGACTGCCCAGCCATCACTCAGTTTCTCGCTGCAAGTAGTCGGCCAGTACCTCCTCGGTGTGTCTGTTGTCGCCCAAAGACATCATCTTTAAAAGAGCCTGCTGACGCTTACCACTAGCTGTTCAATACTGGGACACCTCATGTACAACACTGGCAGCTGCGGATGGAGAGCTCGTGCGACTGCGCTCTGTCGACGAGCTTTCGCTTCTGGAGGAGGAGGGTCGAACGCCTACAGCCAACTGTTTCCTATACCGTGGGCTAGTCAGCACTGTCCCACCGTTGCTGTCCCCTGTGGACCCTGCATCCACCACATTAACCCAGTGCGCAGTGATGGACACTGCCACGCCGTCTCTGCATACTCACCCTGCCATCGCTCCCACGCCGCAGCCCCTCGCCGCCCGACAGCCACGGCGGTCACCTCTGACAGGTGCGTGGCCGACGGCGTCTTTGCATGCAATGCACATGCACCATAGGCCGCGGCCGCGCCTCCCTTCTGCTTCTTGTGCTCCAGCTATGCCCTGACTCGGAAGTACAACCTGACCAATGGCAGACCAGGCAGGGGCATATCAGGCCGCTTCCCCCTGAGGGAGGCGCCTGATCGTTGTTTCCTAGCACACTGGGCCTCGCTTCTTCATGTGCTTTCTGCAGTCTCACAGTCCCGTTCTCGTGTGCTCCCTGCAGCAGCCTCGTAGTCCGGCTATCTGTGTGCCCTGCTGTACTCCAGTCCTGCCTCCGGTGTTCCTGTTCCATGCTGCTCCAGTCATGCCGTCCTACTCCAGTCCTGCCTCCGGTGTTCCTGTTCCATCCTGCTCCAGTCCTGCCGTCCTACTCCAGTCCTGCCTCCGGTGTTCCTGTTCCACCCTGCTCCAGTCCTGCCGTCCTACTCCAGTCCTGCCTCCGGTGTTCCTGTTCCATCCTGCTCCAGTCCTGCCGTCCTACTCCAGTCCTGCCTCCGGTGTTCCTGTTCCATCCTGCTCCAGTCCTGCCGTCCTACTCCAGTCCTGCCTCCGGTGTTCCTGTTCCATCCTGCTCCAGTCCTTCCGTCCTACTCCAACCCTGCCTCTTGTGTTCCTGTTCCATCCTGCTCCAGTCCTTCCGTCCTACTCCAGTCCTGCCTCCGGTGTTCCAGTTCCATCCTGCTCCAGTCCTTCCATCCTCCTCTAATCCTGTCTCCTGTGTTCATGCTCCAGCCATCCCTCCACGCTCCAGTCTACTGTCTTATTCCATTCCTGTCTCCTGGGTTCCAGCTCTGTCCTGTCATCTACATTTCAGTCCCTCCACGTTCCAGTCTACAGTCTTACTCCACTCCTGTTTCCTGTGTTCCAGCTCTGTTCTGTCATCAACACTTCAGTCCCACAGTCCTACTCCAGTCCATCCTGAGCCGCCCCTCTCAGTAACGGCTACCGTGGTACTCAAACCCCTGGGCCTGCTCCTAACGGTCCCTGTATAGGGGTCGGTTCCACCTGGCAGCTCGCCCGGGGCCCCTCGGTGCCACGGCCCAGAGGGTCCACTCCTGGAGATTCCGGCTCCAGACCAGCCACGATAACAGACACGTAACTGCCCTGGCCATGCCTACTGGCCATGCCTACTGGACCATGCATCTGTGGTGAGGTGCACCTTTCCACTCACTGATTGTTTGAGTCCGTGGACAATGCGCCCTTTCACATGCAGGTGGAAGGCAGGGATGGCTTTTCTAGGAAAGAAGTGCCAACTGGGTAGGTCATAGCATGGGACAGCGTAGGCCATGAGCTCTCGGAACGCTTCGCTTTCTACCAAACGGAAGGGCATCATCTCTAATGAGATCAGTTTGGCAATGTAGGCGTTCAAAGCCAGTGTACGCGGATGAGAGGATGAGTACTTTCTTGTCCTACTCAGAGTGTATGGTAGGGTGAGCTGGACTTGAGAGCAGCATATGGGGGAACTAACGGTGGACCTGATGGACTGACAGGGGGTTGGTGATGGTGATGATGGTGGTGGTGATGGCCTAGATTCAGTCTTTCATTGCAAAAACATTGTGATTCCCTGACTGCTTTGGCCTTGCGATGACACCTCAACATTTCTTGCTGCTGGTGAGCTTACCGGTGGGCTTACAGTGGGGGAAGCAATGGAGCGTTGCTGGCTACCTTCAGTCAGAGCAGGTGCACATGTGCTACCTGAGGTTTAGTAGTCCATCCATGCTTGCAAGTGCATGGTGGTTAAATTTCTAAGCATGCAACTGGTATTCAAATTTCAGAGATTTTTCCCTCGGCTAAAGGTCCTTCTGCACTTCTTACAGATAACCTTTGCCTCATCAATAGGATTTTGTTCCAAAAAGTGCCACACTGCACTCTTCCTACTAAGGTATAAATTTTCAGGGCTTGCACGCTGTGCTAATTTAACCATCTGGCCAAGCTGTCCTGCAACTCTTTTTGTTTTTTTACCACGTTTTTGGACAGCTACGGGCCTGCCAGATAACCGCTGCTGCGATGACAATGCCTGCTGCGGATCCTTCTCTTCCTTTGACCTATTGCCAGCGGCACCCTCTTCCCCCAATGGATGCCAATCCGGGTCAACAACTGGGTCATCCATCACCTCCTCTTCAATTTCATCTGCACGTTCCTCCGGGAATCTGAGTTTCATCAGGGTCAGATTCTGGCTCAGTAGACTGTGAGGGCAATGTAGTGCTCTGGGTCAATGTACCAGCAGAATCATCTAGCAGTGGCTGTGCATCAGTGCACTCCATGTCAGATTCATCTTGGACTGGGGAATTCAGGATTTGACTTGATAACCCAGGCATGGTATGTGAAAAGAGCTCCATGGAGTAATCTGAAATGTGGACTGCCGCATCGTTCACTTTTGGTGGGGGTGAAGGACACAAGGAAAGGTGTTATTCCTAACTAGAAGCCTGCACTGACAACTCAGTGCTTGCAGTTTTTGAAACTTCAGGAGAGGAGGCGATAGAGCTGGGGGCTGTTTCGGCAATGTAAGCTAAAACCTGTTCCTGATGATCCGGCTTTAAAAGCGGTTTACTTACTCCCAGAAAAGGGAACCTTACATGCCTTCTTGAGCCAGACGATGACGCTGGCTCAACATTTCCTTCCTTAGCTGCTATTGTGCATTTGGAATAACCAGCAGATGTACCACCACCACCAACAGTACCAGCTGCCCCCCCACCCACGTCCACGGCCTCTTCCACCATACTTCCTCATGTTTGGGAAAATGTACCAAAAATACCAGCAGATATATGGTACTATATGAGGAGCGTACAGCTGTAAAAGGTGCAGTGAAAAATTTAAATCTCCGTATATATTTCCTTAGTCACAGATGCTCTCCCAGTATGTATTTGACCGTAATCCAACCAGCAGATACAGTATATGGTACTATATGAGGAGCGTACAGCTGTATAAAGGTGTAGTGAAAATTTAAAATCTCCATATATATTTCTTTAGTCACAGATGCTTTCCCAGTATGTATTTGACCGTAATCCACCCAGCAGATATATGGTACTATGAGGAGTGTACAGCTGTATAAGGTGTAGTGAAAAATTTAAATCTCCGTATATACTTCCTTAGTCACAGACGCTCTCCCAGTATGTATTTGACCGTAATCCAAACAGCAGATATACGGTACTGTATCAGAAGCGGACAGCTCTATACGATGTATGGAAAAATGTAAATCTATGTATATTTATTTCCAGAGTCACACACACGCTGTCTCAGTATGTATTTGATCGTAATCCAACCAGCAGATATATGGTACTATATGAGGAGCGAACAGCTGTCTAAGGTGTAGTGAAAATTTTAAATCTCCGTATATATTTCCTTAGTCACAGACACTCTCCCAGTATGTATTTGACCGTAATCCAACCAGCAGATATATGGTACTATATGAGGAGCATACAGCTGTATAAGGTGTAGTGAAAATTTTAAATCTCCGTATATATTTCCTTAGTCACAGACACTCTCCCAGTATGTATTTGACCGTAATCCAACCAGCAGATATATGGTACTATATGAGGAGCGTACAACTGTATAAGGTGTAGTGAAAATATTAAATCTCCATATATATTTCCTTAGTCACAGACCCTCTACCAGTATGTATGTGACCGTAATCCAACCAGCAGATATATGGTACTGTATCCGAAGCGGACAGCTCTCTACGGTGTATGGAAAATGTAAATCTATGTATATTTATTTCCGGAGTCACACACACATGCTGTCTCAGTATGGATTTGACCTTAATCCAACCAGCAGATATATGGTACTATATGAGGAGCGTACAGCTGTTAAGATGTAGTGAAAAATTTAAATCTCCGTATATATTTCCTTAGTCACAGATGCTCTCCCAGTATGTATTTGTCCGTAATCAAACCAGCAGATATATGGTACTATATGAGGAGCGTACAGCTGTATAAGGTGTAGTGAACATTTTAAATCTCCATATATATTTCCTTAGTCACAGACGCTTTCACAGTATGTATTTGACCGTAATCCAACCAGCAGATATATGGTACTATATGAGGAGTGTACAGCTGTATAAGGTTTAGTGAAAAATTTAAATGTCCGTATATATTTCCTTAGTCACAGACGCTCTCCCATTATGTATTTGACCGTAATCCAAACAGCAGATATACGGTACTGTATCAGAAGCAGACAGCTCTATGCGGTGTATGGAAAAATGTAAATCTATGTATATTTATTTCCGGAGACACACACACACGCTGTCTCAGTATGGATTTGACCGTAATCCAAACAACAGTTATACGGTACTGTATTACGGTATGAATTTGACCGTAATCTTGTCAGAGACACCGCACTGCACTTGCTCATAGAGCCAGTGCGCATGTCCTGAGTACAGAAGCAGTGCTAAAAGATACTTGTGGAGACGGGCAGCAGAGGTGACCATGCGTGCTTCAGGCTAATAGTGTCAGGGTCCAGTCAGCGCTGGAAAGTACAGAGGCATAGGACCTGCGGACACTGAAACTGAATAGTCTGCACGGGACCTATGGTCATGTGACTGCAAGGGGGCGGGGCTTAGCGTCCTGTATTCAGATAGGACAGGACACCATACAACAACTCAGGCAAAACAGAGGTCACAGCAGTACGGGCAAACGAGGTACAGGAGGGACAAACAGACGGGTAGTCAGACAAAGCCAAAGGTCATACACAAGAGGGCGACGTGGTACCAAGGGGACGAGCAGAGAGAAATCGGGACACAAGCAGAGAGTCATACACGAGAGGTAGCGCAGTACAAGAGGGTCAGGCAGAACTCGTAACAGGGACAGAACCAGATCACAACCGAACAAGCAAGCAAGATATCAGGCACAAGGCACACGTATACAAGAGGTCACTTAACTCAGCCGAGGGCAGGAGTATAACTGACACCGGACCCAGGTCCAGTGAGCACTAAATAGCCTCCTGCTGCCAGAGAGAGGCAGCACAATTAACCCATAGTCTAACCAGGACGGGTCAAAGCGAAATCCCGTCCTGGATCATGACAGTACCCTCCTCTCAATGGGGGGCCACTGGACCCCCCGGTCTCTCAGGGTACTTGGCGTGAAAGGCTCGGATCAACCGATCCGCATGAACTGATCGAGCAGGAACCCACGAGCGTTCCTCAGGACCGTAGCCCTTCCAATGTATCAGATACTGAAGGGCGCGACGGACCAACCTGGAGTCGACAATTCGTTCCACCTCGTACTCAGCCTGCCCATCTACCAGAACCGGTGTTGGGGAAGATGATGATCCCTCCCCACTGGACCTCACAGGTTTCAAAAGGGCCTTATGGAAAACATTAGGGATCCTTAGAGATGGCGGAAGACTCAACCGAAAAGCCACCGGGTTAACTGCTTCGGTAATTACATAGGGACCTATAAACTTGGGTCCAAGCTTCGCAGAGGGGACCTTGAGCCTTATATTTTTGGTGGATAACCATACCTTATCTCCGACCTGAAACACTGGACCCACGGATCGTTTTTTGTCCGCAAAAAATTTAAATTTGTCCTGTGCCTTCGTAATGTTATTCTGGACCTCCCACCATACCTCCCCCAACCGCTGGATCGTCTCGTCCGCCCCAGGACACCCAGAATTCAAGCGGGAAAATTCTCCAAAATGAGGATGAAACCCATAATTGTAAAAAAAAGGAGATGTACCCGTAGACTCGTTAGTGCGGTTGTTAAATGCAAACTCAGCCAATGGTAACACAGAACACCAATCATCCTGTCGGGCTGAGGTCAAACAACGCAGAATTTGCTCCAGAGACTGATTGGTCCGCTCAGTCTGCCCATTAGTCTCTGGATGGTAGGCGGATGAAAAGGACAGACCAATACCCAACCTCCTACAAAAAGCTCTCCAAAATCTGGACACAAATTGCACTCCCCTATCAGACACCACATTCAGGGGTACCCCATGCAACCGCACCACATGCTCCACAAACAATCTGGACAATGTTTCCGCATTAGGTAGAGCTGCCAAAGGTACAAAATGTGCCTGCTTACTAAACCTGTCCACTACGACCCAGACCACGGTATTATCCTTGGAAGGGGGAAGGTTGGTGATGAAATCCATGGACAGATGAGTCCATGGTCTCTCAGGAATTGGCAGTGGTACCAATTCCCCAGCCGGCCGGTTATGGGGAGTTTTCGCACGGGCACAAACCTCACACGCAGACACATACTCCCCAACATCAGAGGCTAAAGAAGACCACCAGAATTTTCTAGCAATGGCCTTCCGGGTCGCTGAGATCCCTGGATGTCCACCCAGAACTGAGTCATGGAACTCCTGGAGGACCTTGAGACGAAACTGAGCTGGCACAAAAAGTTTATCCAACGGCTTAGCTGGAGGTGCAAGAGCCTGGGCTTCTTGAATCTCCCATTCCAACACATTAGAAACCTCTGCCACCACCACCCCAGGCTGAAGAATGGAGGATGGAGGTTCCGGGGGGGACACCGAATCAAGACTGCGTGACAATGCATCCGTTCTGATATTCTTGGATCCTGGTCAAAAAGTGATCGAGAAGTTGCATCGGGGAAAAAAAAGTGACCATCTAGCCAGCCTGTCTGGGAGTCAACCTTTTAGCTGACTCAATGTAAGTGTCACGTCGCAGCCAGACTCAGGGCCTGCTGTTCCGGCGTCGGCCACTAGGAGGCGCCGGACGTCACTGCCAGACTCAGGGCCCGCAGTTCCGGTCTCGGCCACTCGGGGGCGCCGGACCGTCACGTCGCCGTCGGACTCGGGGCCTGCTGTTCCAGCGTCTGCCACTAGGAGGCGCCGGACGTCACTGCCAGACTCAGGGCCTGCAGTTCCGGTCTCGGCCACTCGGGGGCGCCGGACCGTCACATCGCCGTCGGACTCGGGGACGGCTATTCCTGCCTCAGCCACTGGGAGGCGCCGTGGTTCGCTCCAGGGTGAGGGTGGTGGCAGAGAGGGGGCTCCTGCACAGGCATCTGGTGGGCGCAGGCTCTGCCCCTCTGTCAGTCATGTAGGGCTTACTGCATGTCCATCTGGCCTGGTCCGGGGGCGGTCCTGGTTACATCATCGGGCCGGGAACCTGTGAGGGAGGACCTGATCCCTCAAATACCTGGGGACTGGTCTTGCAAGCCGCCGGGTATATTCTTGGTTCCCCTGCGTGTTACTGTGTGAATTGCTATAGTGTATACTCTGACCTCAGCCTGGATTCTTGACCATTCTATTGCCTGCCGTTTTTGTACCTCCGCCTCTCTTCCGACTTTTTGATGCTGACCTTTGCTTGGATTCCTGACTCTCCTTCTGCCTGCTGATTCTGTACCTCGCTGCCCTCCTGGTTTTACTGACCCTGGCCTGGACTTTTGACTCTCCTTCTGTCGGCTGATTTCGTGCCTCTGCTGCGCCCTGGTCTCAGACTCCTGCATCCTGACCTTGATTACGGGTTTTAGTTTTGACCCCTTGGTGGCCGTCCTGCTCTGGTCCACTGCTAATCTAGACAGCTACCTCCTGGGCCTTGCTACAATTCCAGATCCCTGTATAGGGGTTAAGGGTCTCGGGGTTACTCGGGGTGCTGTCCCCACTGCAGCCCAGATTCGCAGACGGCTGTCACATTATATCCGGCCCAAAAAAGAACTGCTTTTTGTGTATATTTCCATCATATATAAAAGCAGTCTCCTGATTTTTTTTTTTTTTCCCCTGAGCTGATTACCTGGCCTACACCTGCTCCAGAGCACAGCCTGAAGGAATACTCCCATCTTCCTATACCATCATGCTGCAGCCTGGAGGCTTCAAGGGAAATGCTGAGCGTCAGAAATCCACATTCCTGGGACGTCTGCCTCTGGGCAGCTCTGGTCGTGCTGTCCCAGAGGCTCAGGTATTGCCCGCAAATGCGGCTAAACTTTTGTTACCCGTTTCTCTCTTATTTTCAAAGAAATCTTTGTGTGTGAAGGCCTATGTGGATTGTGGTTCCGCAGGCAACTTCATAGATTTTTTGCTTGCTAGGAAACTTGGTGTACCTCTTTTAAGGCTTAATGCTCCTATTCAAACCACGGCGATTAATGGTACATCCATTATCCAGGGTGGAGTGGAATTTGTTACTACAGAGATTGTTATGTCAGTGGGGGCATTACACACAGAACATATGTCATTTTTTGTTATTTCCAATTTATCACATGCAGTTGTGTTAGGTATGCCATGGTTGCGCCAGCATAATCCTATTATTGACTGGCACCAAGGGGATATCGTGCGCTGGAGTCCACAGTGTCAGAATCACTGTATGTCGCTGTCAGTGAACCAAATTAAAATTAAAACACCCTTTATACCATACGCATTCAGGGACTATGAGGACGTCTTTTCCATAGTGGAGTCTGAGAAATTACCGCCTCATAGAGAGTATGACTGTCCTATAGACTTGGTTCCAAGTGCTCGTCTCCCTAAGGGGAGAATATTTAACCTCTCTGGTCCTGAGCGTGTAGCCATGAAGGACTACATAGCGGGCAGCTTGCAAAAAGGTTTTATTAGACCCTCCACTTCACCTGTAGGGGCTGGGTTTTTCTTTGTAGAAAAAAAAGATGGTGGACTCAGACCGTGTATTGATTATCGTGAGCTGAACGCGATTACTGTGAAAAATCAGTATCCGCTTCCACTCATCCCTGATCTGTTTAATCAGCTACTAGGAGCCCGTTGGTTCACTAAGCTTGATCTGCGGGGGGCTTACAATCTGGTTCGCATAAGAAATGGGGATGAGTGGAAAACAGCCTTTAACACACCTCTTGGTCATTTTGAGTACCTTGTGATGCCGTTTGGATTGAGTAACGCGCCCGCCGTGTTCCAACACTTTGTGAATGATATATTCAGGGATATTTGTGGGGTATATGTAGTGGTTTATTTGGATGACATCCTGATTTACTCCGCTGATGTTCTTACACACGTGCAACATGTCCGTGCTGTACTCCAGAGACTTAGAGAACATTCTCTATACGCCAAGTTGGAGAAATGTGTTTTTATGGCTGAGGAGGTACAATTTTTGGGGTACATGATTTCTGCTAAGGGGTTTCGCATGGATCCTGCCAAGATCCGACCCATTAGAGAATGGGTACAACCTAAAACTCTAAAAGCGCTGCAGCGATTCTTGGGATTTACTAATTACTACCGTAAATTCATCAAAGGCTTCTCTGAGATCGCCAAACCGCTCACGGATCTGACCCGGAAGGGGGCTGACGTGGTTAATTGGAAGCCAGAGGCACTTCAGGCATTTTCTGTTTTAAAGGAGTGTTTTTCTGCCAACCCAATATTAATTCAGCCTGATCTAGATCGCCCCTTTGTGGTAGAGGTTGATGCCTCTGAGGTTGGGGTAGGTGCAGTGCTTTCCCAAGGCACTGCCTCTCTCACTCAACTCCGCCCATGTGCCTTCTTTTCCCGAAAATTCTCCCCTACTGAGAAAAATTATGATATAGGGAATCGGGAATTGTTGGCCATAAAGTGGGCCTTCGAAGAATGGCGCCACTTTCTCGAAGGTGCTAAACACAAGGTTACCGTGATCACAGATCACAAGAACCTGACCTACTTGGAGTCTGCTAAAAGACTGAATCCTAGGCAGGCCAGGTGGGCCTTATTTTTCTCAAGGTTTAACTTTGTGATCACGTTTCGTCCAGGGACGAAAAATGTAAGGGCTGACGCCCTCTCTCGAAGTTTCTGCCCCTCACAGGCTGAGGACTCGGAACCAGTCCCAATACTGGCCAATGGGATCGTCGTGTCGGCCGTGTCTCTGGACCTTCTGGAGGAGATCCGTAGATCCTCAGAACAAGTCCCGGACACGACGCCCCCCCAGAAATTGTTCGTTCCGGCCCCGTTGCGTCTACAAGTTATGAAAGAGTCGCATGACTCTGTCCTGGCAGGCCATCCTGGTGTTAATAATACAGCCAGACTAGTGACCAGGAATTTTTGGTGGCCGACGGTGGTTAAGGACTGCAAGGATTATGTACTGGCTTGCGAAACTTGTGCTCGTGCTAAGTTCCCCCATAATCGGCCTGCCGGCTGGCTCCAGTCCTTGCCTGCCCCAGAGAGTCCATGGACCCACATCTCCATGGACTTCATTACTGACCTGCCACCCTCAGAAGGGAAGACATGCATCTGGGTGGTGGTAGACAGGTTCAGTAAGCAGTGCCATTTTGTTCCCCTGTCTGGACTACCTAATGCAGAAACGCTGAGTAAATTGTTCGTTATTCATGTAATACGACTGCATGGCGCCCCGGTGAATATCGTGTCCGACCGAGGAACCCAGTTCGTTTCTAAATTCTGGAGGGCGTTCTGCAAACGGATTGGCGTTGAATTATCCTTCTCCTCCGCTTACCACCCTGAGACCAATGGTCAAACTGAGCGCACTAACCAGGGCCTAGAGCAGTATCTCCGCTGTTATGTTTCGGAACATCAATCTGATTGGGTGGAACATCTCCCGTTAGCCGAATTCGCCCTAAATAACCAATACCAAGAATCCATCAAAACCACCCCGTTCTTCTGTAATCTTGGTTTACACCCACGTTTTGGTTCATTTTCGGCTAAGATGTCGGACCTCCCGGGGGTAGAGAAATCCATACATCACTTAAGGACCATCTGGTCAGAGGTGAACTCAAACTTGAAAGGCTCCCAAGTCAGACAGGCTTCGGCGGCAAATAAACGGCGGTCCAAGGGGCCGCACCTGGGAGTTGGGGACAAAGTTTGGCTGTCTACCAAGAACATTAAACTTAAGGTACCGTCTGCCAAACTAGGCCCCAGATTTATTGGTCCCTATGAGATTTTGGAGGTAATTAACCCGGTAGCCTTTCGCTTAAAGCTCCCTCAGTCCTTCAAAATACCCAACGTTTTCCACAAATCCCTCCTAAAAACGTACCGCTCCCCAATTCAACCTGTCCAGTCCCCTCCTCCTCCAGTTTTGGTCAAGGGTACCTTGGAGTACGAAGTCCAAGGTATCCTTGATTCCCGATTAGTGAGAGGGTCCGTGCAATACTTAGTGCATTGGAAGGGCTACGGCCCAGAGGAGAGGTCCTGGGTCCCCGCTGGTGACATCCATGCCAAGGGGTTAATTAGAAGATTTCACCTCCTTCACCCGGACAAACCGGGTTTTGAGGGTCCGGAGGCCCCTCTTAGAAGGGGGGGTACTGTCACGTCGCAGCCAGACTCAGGGCCTGCTGTTCCGGCGTCGGCCACTAGGAGGCGCCGGACGTCACTGCCAGACTCAGGGCCCGCAGTTCCGGTCTCGGCCACTCGGGGGCGCCGGACCGTCACGTCGCCGTCGGACTCGGGGCCTGCTGTTCCAGCGTCTGCCACTAGGAGGCGCCGGACGTCACTGCCAGACTCAGGGCCTGCAGTTCCGGTCTCGGCCACTCGGGGGCGCCGGACCGTCACATCGCCGTCGGACTCGGGGACGGCTATTCCTGCCTCAGCCACTGGGAGGCGCCGTGGTTCGCTCCAGGGTGAGGGTGGTGGCAGAGAGGGGGCTCCTGCACAGGCATCTGGTGGGCGCAGGCTCCGCCCCTCTGTCAGTCATGTAGGGCTTACTGCATGTCCATCTGGCCTGGTCCGGGGGCGGTCCTGGTTACATCATCGGGCCGGGAACCTGTGAGGGAGGACCTGATCCCTCAAATACCTGGGGACTGGTCTTGCAAGCCGCCGGATATATTCTTGGTTCCCCTGCGTGTTACTGTGTGAATTGCTATAGTGTATACTCTGACCTCAGCCTGGATTCTTGACCATTCTATTGCCTGCCGTTTTTGTACCTCCGCCTCTCTTCCGACTTTTTGATGCTGACCTTTGCTTGGATTCCTGACTCTCCTTCTGCCTGCTGATTCTGTACCTCGCTGCCCTCCTGGTTTTACTGACCCTGGCCTGGACTTTTGACTCTCCCTCTGTCTGCTGATTTTGTGCCTCTGCGGCGCCCTGGTCTCAGACTCCTGCATCCTGACCTTGATTACGGGTTTTAGTTTTGACCCCTTGGTGGCCGTCCTGCTCTGGTCCACTGCTAATCTAGACAGCTACCTCCTGGGCCTTGCTACAATTCCAGATCCCTGTATAGGGGTTAAGGGTCTCGGGGTTACTCGGGGTGCTGTCCCCACTGCAGCCCAGATTCGCAGACGGCTGTCACAGTAAGCTAGGTTTTTGTGGTCCGTGATTACCGTTATAGGATGAACAGCCCCCTCCAAAAAATGCCTCCATTCTGCAAAAGCCAATTTTACGGCCAGAAGTTCCCGATTCCCCACATCATAGTTTCTCTCCGCAGGGGAGAACTTCTTTGAGAAAAAGGCGCAAGGTCTTAAATTGGTCAAAGTGGCGGGTCCCTGGGACAATACCGCCCCCACCCCCACCTCTGAGGCGTCTACCTCAACAATAAATGGTTCAGAGGGGTCCGGTTGGATAAGAACCGGGGCCGACATGAAACATTTTTTCAAAAACTGAAATGCCGCTACCGCTGCGGTTGACCAATTCTTGATATCGGCCCCCTTTTGAGTCTTGTCTGTGAGGGGTTTAACCACCTGTGAGAACCCCCTTATAAATTTCCGATAATAATTAGCGAACCCTAGGAAACGTTGCAGACCCTTCAAATCACATGGTTGAACCCACTCGAGAATGGCCTGCACCTTATTAGGATTCATGTGATACCCTTCAGCAGACACGATGAACCCCAGAAAGGACAGTTCCTGAACAAAAAATAAACATTTTTCAAGTTTAGCAAACAGACAGTTCTCCCTGAGCCTTTGGAGAACTGCCCGAACATGACCAATGTGAGTCTGTTTATCAGACGAGTAGATTAAAATGTCATCCAAATACACCACCATAAAACGTCCAATCAAATCGGAGAACACATGACTTATGAAATTTTGGAAGACCGCTGGAGCGTTGGTCAGGCCGAAGGGCATGACCAAATTTTCAAACAAACCTTCAGTAGTGAGAAAAGCGGTCTTCCATTCATCTCCGTCCCGGACTCGGATAAGGTTATACGCTCCCCGTAGATCTAATTTCGAAAACCACTTAGCTCCGGACAACTGATTGTATAAATCAGGAATAAGTGGAAGGGGATAAGTATTCCTCACAGTTATTTTATTTAACTCACGAAAATCGAGGCATGGGCGCAAACCACCGTCTTTTTTTTTTACAAAAAAGAACCCCGCCGCCACAGGAGAAACAGAAGGACGAATATGTCCCTTACGGAGGCTCTCGGAAATATATTCCTTCATCGCAGCCCGTTCCGGACCCGAGAGGTTATACAGGCGGGCTTTGGGCAATTTAGCACCTGGAACCAGGTCAATGGCACAATCAAATGGGCGGTGTGGTGGTAAAACCTCAGCCTCTTTTTCGGAGAAAACGTCAGTATAATCTATCAGGCACTCCGGAATGCCTTCTAGACCCACGGACGACACAGACACAGAAACAAGACATTTCTCAGAGCAATAGGGACCCCATTTAACAATATCCCGAGATTCCCAATTAATCACAGGATTATGCAGCTGTAACCAGGGGAACCCCAACACCAGTCCCGCAGGCAGGTTGTTCATTACAAAACATGAAATACGTTCCTGGTGTAAGGAACTCACTTTAAGGAGAAACTCTTCAGTACAAAACACAATGTCATTCTTAACCAGTGGTGTTTTGTCAATAGCAACAAGGTGAATCGGAGTTTCCAACCTAACTGTCCCTAACTTACACCTGGCCACCAAGTCAGAGTCAATAAAGTTCAATGATGAACCGCAATCCACGAAGGCAGAAGTGGATGTGGAGACACCCCCACAACAAAGTTCCACTTGAAATGACATTTTAGAAAATGCAGAAAAGGGTACCTGAGAGCCTGGGTGACCTCCACGATAATCACCCGGGCTCAGTCGCTTGTTGGTTAGTGGCCGGGAGGGGCAATCCTTTTTCCAATGTCCAGACTCGCCACTGTGAGCACAGCATTTTCTCACGTGCCGTTGTCTCCTTTCTTCCTCCTTAAGGTTGATGGTTCCCATCTCCGTGATTTTCAATGAAGAACTGGCTCCCCTCCCTTGGGAGAATAATGATGTCTCGGTTTGTATCACTCCCCTTGCCCGTAACCTGCGATCCATTCGGACGGCCTGTGTCATAGCTTCCTCCAGGGCATCAGGTGGGGGGTGGAGAGCCAAGGCGTCTTTCAGATTCTCAGACAGGCCTCTACGGAACAACCCCCGGAGAGCGGTGTCGTTCCAGCAGACCTCAGCAGCCCAGCGTCTGAACTCTGAGCAAAACCACTCGGCTGAGTGTTTCCCCTGGCAAACATTCATCAGCCTGTCCTCAGCCATACGCACCCGATCAGGCTCATCATAAATATGCCCCAGGGCCTCAAAAAATGCATCCACAGTCAAACGCTCAGGGGCCGTGGTAGGAAGGGAGAAAACCCAAGCTTGGGTGGGCTCCCCTTAACAGAGACATAATGACCCCCACTCTCTGACTTTCATCCCCAGAAGAGTGTGGTCTTAAGGAAAAAAAAAGCTTACAGCCTTCCTTGAAAACTCTGAAGTCATTTTTATCTCCAGAAAAGGTATCTGGTAACTTCACTGGAGACTCCAGGGAAATTAATGTAACATCCCGAGCCCCCCATGAAAGAACTCCCTGCACAGTGTCGGCGATCAGCTGCTGAGACTGAGCCAGGACTCTTTGTTCTCCAAAGAGTTTCTGAGACATCTGCGTCAGATGCTTAACCTGCTCAGAAAGAGTGTGCACAGGATCCATCACACACACAGGTGAATGGGAGCAGAGAAAAAAAAATGGTATGGGTCAGTTATAATGTCAGAGACACCGCACTGCACTTGCTCATAGAGCCAGTGCGCGTGTCCTGAGTACAGAAGCAGTGCTGAAAGTTACCTGGGGAGCAGGGCAGCAGAGGTGACCATGCGTGCTTCAGGCTAATAGTGTCAGGGTCCAGTCAGCGCTGGAAGGTAAAGAGGCATAGGACCTGCGGACACTGAAACTGAATAGTCTGCACGGGACCTATGGTCATGTGACTGCAAGGGGGCGGGGCTTAGCGTCCTGTATTCAGATAGGACAGGACACCATACAACAACTCAGAGTCAGGCAAAACAGAGGTCACAGCAGTACGGGCAAATGAGGTACAGGAGGGACAAACAGACGGGTAGTCAGACAGAGCCAAAGGTCATACACAAGAGGGCGACGTGGTACCAAGGGGACGAGCAGAGAGAAATCGGGACACAAGCAGAGAGTCATACACGAGAGGTAGCGCAGTACAAGAGGGTCAGGCAGAACTCGTAACAGGGACAGAACCAGATCACAACCGAACAAGCAAGCAAGATATCAGGCACAAGGCACACGTATACAAGAGGTCACTTAACTCAGCCGAGGGCAGGAGTATAACTGACACCGGACCCAGGTCCAGTGAGCACTAAATAGCCTCCTGCTGCCAGAGAGAGGCAGCACAATTAATCCATAGTCTGACCAGGACGGGTCAAAGCGAAATCCCGTCCTGGATCATGACAAATCTGTTGTGAGTTCATTTTCCCCTTCACTACTGAGGCCCGAGGAACTCCCTCTTCGCCTAAGATGGTAGCAGGCTTGGTCACCACAGGAGAATCAGCAAAGAAGCTCCTAGAGAGGGCGTCAGCCTGTTGACATTCTTAGTTCCAGGAAGAAAAGAAACCACAAAATCAAAACATGTAAAAAGCAAGGCCCACCTAGCCTGTCTAGGGTTCAAGCGCTTAGCCGACTCTAGGTAAATCAAATTCTTGTGGTCAGTGAGGACCACGACTCGATGCTTAGCTCCCTCCAACCAATGTCTCCACTCCTCAAATGCCCATTTCATGGCTAACAGTTCCCGATTCCCCACATCATAGTTACGTTCAGATGGAGAGAACTTTCGGGAAAAGAAAGCACAGGGATTCATTTTAGATGTTACAGGATCCTTTTGGGACAAAACAGCTCCTGCACCAATCTCAGAAGCATCCACCTCTACCTGGAACGGAAGTGAGACATCAGGTTGCCGCAAAACCGGGGGCGGAGGTGAATCTTCGCTTCAGCTCCTGAAAGGAAGAAACAGCCTCCGGAGACCAATTTAACACATCAGCACCCTTCTTAGTCAAATCAGTCAATGGCTTGGCAATACTAGAAAATTTTGCTATAAATTTCCGATAAAAATTAGCAAAACCCAAAAACTTCTGGAGGGCCTTCAAAGAAGTGGGCTGAACCCAATCGTAAATGGCCTGTACCTTGGCCGGGTCCATTTCAATAGTTGACGGGGACAAAAGAAATCCCAAAAAAGAAATCCTCTGTACTCCCAAAAGGCATTTTGATCCTTTGACATACAGGGAATTCTCCCTCAAGATCCGGAACACAGTCCGAATATGTTCCACATTTAAAATCCATAATGTGTTCCATAAATCTTTGTTGAAGAGGTTTGTTGAACCTGTTGTTCCGGGGGTTGCACCTCCAGACCCTGTATTGGTTGAAGGTAACATGGAATGTGAGGTAGAGAAAGTACTGGATTCCCGTCTGGCTAGACGGAGACTCCAGTATTTGGTTAAGTGGAAGGGTTATGGTCAGGAGGATAATTCCTGGGTCTCTGCCTCTGATATTCATGCCAAAAGATTGGTGCGTGCCTTTCATCGGGCTCACCCTGATCGCCCTGGTGGCGTGGTTGAGGGTTCGGTGACCCCTCCTCAAGGGGGAGGTACTGTTATGAGTTCATTTTCCCCTTCACTACTGAGGCCCGAGGAACTCCCTCTTCTGGTGAAGAAAGGTAGTGAGCCTGATTGTCAAACACCTGGGGCTGATGATGATGACTGGCTGAGTGGAGTTAATGAATGGATATAAGGCTGCCGACGCCCTTTTGGCCTGCGGGTGATTTCTCTGTGGACTTCTAGGAAACCAGTCTGACTCCTGCTCATCTAAAGCTAAGATTTCTGCTTTGCCTTTTTGCATTAGTGTTTTGTTTTCCTTGCTTTTCTGGATTCTGCCATTCCCTGCTGGGGTGAGCTGAATCTCCTTTTGCCTGTTGCTTTGTCTTCAGAATATAACTGAGTACTGACATAGCCTTTTTTGAAGCCTAGCGTCTTCAGGGCCTTTTTTACTGTCAGCTTGTTGGCTCTTATTTTCATAGGGTTTTTCACGGATTGCAGACAGCAGCCTTCCTGTCCTTTCCTATCTAAGCAAGCTTGGGCCCCATCTTTGCTCAGTCTATCTTTCTGTCTGTGTTTTGTTCTTTCTTCTTGCTTCACCGTCATTATATGTGGGGGGCTGCCTTTTGCTTTGGGGTCTGCTCTGGGGCAGTTTAGATTTCCCTTTCTGTCTTTAGGCTATGTAGTCCTCCGGCTGTGATCGAGGGGCCTAGGGCATCGTAGGAGCCCCCCACGGCTACTGCTAGTTGTGTTGATAGGTTCAAGGGTCTGCAATCCGATAGCTGCCAACTTCTCTGGTTTTCTGGACTTACAGTGGGGAAAAAAAGTATTTAGTCAGTCAGCAATAGTGCAAGTTCCACCACTTAAAAAGATGAGAGGCGTCTGTAATTTACATCATAGGTAGACCTCAACTATGGGAGACAAACTGAGAAAAAAAAATCCAGAAAATCACATTGCCTGTTTTTTTTTCATTTTATTTGCATATTATGGTGGAAAATAAGTATTTGGTCAGAAACTAAATTTCATCTCAATACTTTGTGATATATCCTTTGTTGGCAATGACAGAGGTCAAACGTTTTCTGTAAGTCTTCACAAGGTTGCCACACACTGTTGTTGGTATGTTGGCCCATTCCTCCATGCAGATCTCCTCTAGAGCAGTGATGTTTTTGGCTTTTCGCTTGGCAACACGGACTTTCAACTCCCTCCAAAGGTTTTCTATAGGGTTGAGATCTGGAGACTGGCTAGGCCACTCCAGGACCTTGAAATGCTTCTTACGAAGCCACTCCTTCGTTGCCCTGGCGGTGTGCTTTGGATCATTGTCATGTTGAAAGACCCAGCCACGTTTCATCTTCAATGCCCTTGCTGATGGAAGGAGGTTTGCACTCAAAATCTCATGATACATGGCCCCATTCATTCTTTCATGTACCCGGATCAGTCGTCCTGGCCCCTTTGCAGAGAAACAGCCCCAAAGCATGATGTTTCCACCACCATGCTTTACAGTAGGTATGGTGTTTGATGGATGCAACTCAGTATTCTTTTTCCTCCAAACACGACAAGTTGTGTTTCTACCAAACAGTTCCAGTTTGGTTTCATCAGACCATAGGACATTCTCCCAAAACTCCTCTGGATCATCCAAATGCTCTCTAGCAAACTTCAGACGGGCCCGGACATGTACAGGCTTAAGCAGTGGGACACGTCTGGCACTGCAGGATCTGAGTCCATGGTGGCGTAGTGTGTTACTTATGGTAGGCCTTGTTACATTGGTCCCAGCTCTCTGCAGTTCATTCACTAGGTCCCCCCACGTAGTTCTGGGATTTTTGCTCACCGTTCTTGTGATCATTCTGACCCCACGGGGTGGGATTTTGCGTGGGACACCAGATCGAGGGAGATTATCAGTGGTCTTGTATGTCTTCCATTTTCTAATTATTGCTCCCACAGTTTATTTCTTCACTCCAAGCTGGTTGGCTATTGCAGATTCAGTCTTCCCAGCCTGGTGCAGGGCTACAATTTTGTTTCTGGTGTCCTTTGACAGCTCTTTGGTCTTCACCATAGTGGAGTTTGGAGTCAGACTGTTTGAGGGTGTGCACAGGTGTCTTTTTATACTGATAACAAGTTTAAACAGGTGCCATTACTACAGGTAATGAGTGGAGGAAAGAGGAGACTCTTAAAGAAGAAGTTACAGGTCTGTTAGAGCCAGAAATCTTGATTGCTTGTTTCTGACCAAATACTTATTTTCCACCATAATATGCAAATAAAATGAAAAAAAAAACAGACAATGTGATTTTCTGGATTTTTTTTTCTCAGTTTGTCTCCCATAGTTGAGGTCTACCTATGATGTAAATTACAGACGCCTCTCATCTTTTTAAGTGGTGGAACTTGCACTATTGCTGACTGACTAAATACTTTTTTTCCCCACTGTAGCTAGCATTTCTATTTTTGCCTCCTACGGTGACTCAATCATAACAGTAATCCAAACAGCAGATATACGGTACTGTTTGAGAAGCGGACAGCTCTATACGGTGTATGTATGGAAAAATGTAAATCTCCGTCTATTTTTTTTCCGGAGTCACACACAGACGCTGTCTCGGTATGGTTTTGACCGTATTCCAAACTGCAGATATACAGTACTGTATCAGAAACGGACAGCTCTATACGGTGTATGTATGGAAAAATGTATCTCTTCGTCTATTTTTTACCGGAGTCACACACGGACGCTGTCTCAGTATGGATATGACCGTAATCCAAACAGCAGATATACGGTACTGTGTCAGAAGCAGACAGCTCTATACTGTGTATGTATGGAAAAAAGTCACACACAGATAGCATGCATTTTGCATTTGTCCATGATACCAGCCGGTACACGGTAGTGTGTGAGGAGCGTACAACCCCAATACGGTGTGGGAAAAAATGAATGCTCGGTAACTGTTCAGAAAAAAGAATAAAAGTAGGAGTGCTGTGTAAAAAGCAGTCTGCACAGCAGTGTGCACACAGCAATGCAGCTATCAGGTAGCCTAATAAGGCAGCCTAATAACCAGTGCTGCTGCACACAAAAAAATCCTCCCCTGTCATTGCACACTAAAGGTACTGTCACGCTAAGCGATATCGCTATACTTGTGACGTTATAGCGATATTGCTAGCGATATCGCTGTGTCTGATACTTACCTACGACCGCTCCCCCGCTGGTTATCGCTGATCGCGCGAGAACATCCTGGACCGTTTCTCGTCATCAGCTTCCTGTGGCGCTTCCTGCTGTGACGACGAGTGACGCGTGGAGCCGGGCGGGAGGACGCGGGATCGCCTGGTGTGACAGGTAAGTAGCGACCCCCGTCCCCAGCGATGTCGCTGGTGAGATCTGCCTGTGTGGCAGCTCACTAGCGACCACTTATTGATGTACCAGCGATCCTGACCGCTTCATATCGCTGGTACATTGCTAAGTGTGACAGTACCTTAACTGTACAGCAAAATTGCTATCAGCACAAGCACAGAATGTTTTTTTCTTTCCTGCCTATCTGTTTTCTTTCCTGCCTAACACTCTCCCTATTGAGAAACAGCGGCAGCAGCCTCTCCCTATGCTAAGATCAGCAGAAGAAAATGGCGGTCGGCGGTCAGGGCTTTTATAGCCACTGTGACGCCACACAAAGCATGCCAATCACTGCAATGTCCTTCTCTAAGATGGTGGTGGCCGCTGCCCATGTCATCGCGCTGCCCACAGTGTGCGTCCTTGCTCATTGGCAGAGATAAGGCACCTGAAAGCATTATGGGAAACACGACTTTGGCGCTCGGGTCAGCGACCGCATAGCTGACCTCACGCTATGGTCTGGTTTCGCTCGGCGAAACCCGACTTTAGCGAAAGTCGGCGACTTTTGAATTTGACCGACCCGTTTCGCTCAACTCTACTCCCTACCATGTATATTGGCCAATGGCCATTCTTAGGTTTTGGAACTCAAGGACACACAATCGGCTGCAATGCCCACAGACAAAATAGGAAGAAATAATAAATAATAATAATAAATTTTATTTCTATAGCGCCGACATATTCCGCAGCACTTTACATTTCAGAGGGGACTTGTACAGATGATAGACATTACAGCATAACAATAATCACATAGATTATAACAAATACCAAGAGGAATGAGGGCCCTGCTCGCAAGCTTACAGTCTATGAAAGTATCACTGATATACAGTATATGACTAAGTGATCGCACTGGATATTATGTCTCTAGTATTAATGGTCAGTGCAGGGGATAAGAGCATGTAAAAAAATCTCAAGCTTTGCATAGTGAAATCATTGGTGTTATCATCAAGCTGCAGTAATATGCAAACGGTGGAGCTTTATTTCCCTATTACATGATGTTATTATACCCACACTATCACAACAGTGATAATGATGCTAAAAATGATGATTTGTATGGCAGCTTCCAGGGATTTTTTATGCTGCGTTGATTTGCATAGCTGATGATGCAATTACATTTTCCAATGTCAAGCTGAGACAAGAGGAAATGTTTTGTGTAATCAGTGCAGTGCAAGGCCTGGTATCTATGCACTAGTCACTGGCAGGAATGCCTGGTATTCACCTCCAAGGAACCTTTGCTCGCTGTGTGTTGCCCTTTCAGCTTACAACACCAACAATGGAAATAGAGCCCTGTCTATCACATCTGACTATCAGCAACACCTCTCCATGTCTGGAACCGCAGACAATAACGGGAAACCAAAGCGAATAAAAAAAAGAAAGAAAAATAGCAACATAAAAATGTATCCCAGCTCCTTCTAGCCTGGCACCAAAATTATACAAACATACGACCTTTGCTTATCCAAAGGCTAAGCATTATTCATTTACGCACTTGTATTTATGTAGTTGAAATATAAAGTTCTAGTGCTCAAGGTTTTACACTTTTTGGTCACGTTGCAAGAGTGTATTTTCTCCCTTGTGATGGAGTATGAGCCAGCACTACTCACTCCTGAGTCGATCATTCGGCTCCTGAGCATCTTCCATAGACTTTAGATAATAAAGATGAGTAGCACGCTGATGCCAGTTTGGTATTCCACAACCACTGGATGGGAGCCCTGTGAACCACCTTATTACAGGCACCATTTGCAGCTCCTCTTTTCTTTAGCCAGCCTGGTGTGACACCATGTGTACGTCACTCCACAACAATGATGGCACAATAGGCTGTTTAATCAGTAGAGGATCTAGAGATGCTGGCAGGTCAGAGGGGGTTCTATCAATGTCCTGGATAAAATTTCCAAAAGTCTTTCATCGGTTATTCTTGTATGCAAGAAAAACCTCTGGTTTCTCAAGCTTCTCCTATCAAATCGCAAAAAATGGACATCACTAGGATGCCCCTAAGATGCCATCAAAGAGAATCTGTCAGCAGGTTATTCTACCTCATCTGAGAGCTGCATAATGTAGGAAAGGCGACCCTGAATCCAATGATGTTTCACTTACTTTACTGGGTGCATCAGTTGTGATACAATCAGACTTTTTAAATGCAGCATGCAGCAAAACTCAGACAGCTGACCTCACCCATATACCCATATCACAGCATTTTGGGAACATTGTCTATCGACAATAAACTGCTTATCAGAGGAGAGGGAGTGGTTGGACCAATGCTCATGTAAACTATAGTCCAGGCAGTGATAATCTACTGGTGATAAAACATTAATTGTAATGAAGCAACAGAACACAGCCAAATAAGTGAGACATCCCTGAAATCTGTGCCTAAGCCCCTACCTTTTACTATCCTCGGATTAGATAGTAAAAACCTGTTGACAGACTACTTTTAATTTGCTGTCCAAATTTTTCACCGACCCATTGATTTGAGTGTGACTTGGAGCATAATTGGAGAAGTCTCCATTTTCTTTTTTTTTAAGTCATACCATGACTTCAACAAGAAATTCATTGCAAATAGCTTATTATTTATTATCAATAGTTGCATAGTTTCTGCAAAATCTTGCAGATATTAACATTGAGAAAGAGCAATTTAGAATTAATTTCTAATGAAGCATGATGCTGAGGAAAGCTACGTGTTGTCTCCAACATCTAATTTATTATATGCTTGTTAATGTTTTCAGTGTTTTTGGCTCCATCTAGTGACCAGAGTCATAACCGCAGTGTTATTGTATTTACTTTCACTTTCTAATCTTTTTTCCCTCCGTCGCAATGCATTCTGGTAAGCTTTTGCAAAGGATTATGGTTAGTCCAGCCCCCATTTTCCCTCCAGTTCCCCATTTTCCCTCAGCCTGCATCCTGGAAGCATCTCATTTCTCTTCTCCCCGTATAACAGCATCGCTGGTATGTAATTATGCTTCCTGTATCCAATTCCTGTCCCATATTAGCCTGCCTAATTAGTTTCCCCTGCTCAGCTAGTAGTGCAGATGTTGATTTATAATGTATATATGTATTCAAATGTATCCCGTACTGACTGAGTGTATATATTTGTATTGTAGTTTCACCGCGCCAATATACTATCACATTCAATAAAGCACAGATTCAAACTACAGTCTCCTTATTGGACCCCGGTATAGCGGTTTAGCTACCTGTATAAACTACATGAATTCTGCTTCATTTACTGAGGACAGAACACTACCTTTATGTTAAGTTCCCACAATGAGTTTTTGGTGAGTTTTTGAAGCTGCAAAGCAAAGAGGAAGGGATTTATATAAATTATATAAATATTTAAATATAAATTATAATTTTTTTATGCAACATAAACTGCAGTGCATGTTTAAATATCACAACATGTCAATTTCTCTTGCAGGAACATTGAATTTTATGTGCAGATTCCCAGTAGATCAAGATGAGACCAAAATAAATGTTTTTGGAACCGATGGCTTCTAAACTGTGTCTGTTGTCTTGGCAGTAAAAAGGATGCATTCAAAATGCAGGTTTTACTGCATTTTCATGGCATTTTTGCAGCGTTGTTTTGGTGTGGAATACCTGTGTGATTTATCTACAGTACATTTTTAATAAAGTTAGTTATTTAATTACATTTTATAAAAAAGTTTGGTTTGGGTATCGGCACAGTACCTGAACTTAATCCCAAACTCCATTCAAGTGAATCCCCCATTCAATTGCATGGGTTTCAGGGTCAAACATCCGGCAGTTCCAATGCTGTCATCTGTGTTACAGTGTGAGAAACACCATCTCTAACTGGCAGTAACCTTACTGAAGTCTCCACTGGTCACAGCCACTGGGTATTGCAGCTCCCACGCTGTCACACCGAGGACAGCGTGTGAGCCAGCGAGAGCAGATGACACTAATGAGGGTATTCACCAGCCGGTGACTATACATAGTGGTAGCTTTACTGCTATCCACAGACACCAGAGACAAAGAAGAAGATGTACGTGGAATAGGGATTACTTTGTGGGATCATTTAATTTAATAAATGGGTGTGGGAGGTGTGGGGGAGTCTTTGTTCAAATATTTTTTTTTTCTATGTGTATGTTGATTTATTTTTGCTAACACCTCTGACATCTCTCTGTTACTTACCCCCCCAAACAATTACCCCAATTGCCACCGTGCCAGGGCAATCGGGAAGAGCTGAGGCTAAGCACCAAAACTGGTGAGTCAAATATGATGCGCACTTCTGAGGCGGCTGCAGGCTGATATTTGTAGATTGGGAATGGCCCAATAGCCATGTGCATTTTCAGACTAATAGTAAAAGCCCACAGTTGTCTGCTTTTCCCTAACTGGTTATTAAAAATAGGGGGTCCCACAGCATTTTTTTATTTTTTTCATTTATTACTAATAAATAAATGAAAAATGCTAACAAATAAATGAAAAAACAACATGGGTTACCCCCTATTTTTAATAACCAGCCAAGGAAAAGCAGACAGCTGTGAGCTGGTATTATTATTCTGGGTAGGGGCCAATATCCATGGATCTTCTCAGCCTATTACTAACAGCTCACAACTGTCTGCATTGCTTTTACTGGTTATTAAAAAGGGGCCCCCCAAGAAATGACGTGTGGACTCCCATATATATATATGAACCATCAAAGGCTAAGCAGACAGCTGAGGGCTGATATTAATAGGTTGGAAAGGAACCATGGATATTGGTCCCCTCCCAGACTAATAACACCATACATCAGCAACCCAATAAATGGTGCAACCATTATTATACGCCAATTCTGGCTCTTAACCTCGACTCATCCTGATAGCCCTGTTGCGTTGGCCAGTGAGGTAATGGTTTGGGGGTTGTTTTCAGCTGTGCAATGTCTGCTGGCATCAACCCCAGTGGTTAGTAATGGAGAGGCATCTACAAGACACCCATATTACTAACCCTATAGTCAAAAGCAATAAGCATACACACAAAGAAAAGTGCTTTAATTGTAAAAAGTACTCCCAGACAATTGCCCTCTTTTACCCATTTAATACCTTTAAAAATAACATAATCCAAAGGGGTCCGCCGTAAATCCATGCCACATCCCAAAACGATCCCCGAATCTGCTGCATCTGGATACAGTACTGAGCGCTGACATCAGTAATGTGACCTCTCAGCACAGCAGCTGGAACAAAATGACAGTAAGATGTGAATCCAGCTGCTGCGACGAGTGCTGACATCAGTAGGTTTATCACAGTTCATAGCTGATGAACTTAGGGAGGTTTATATACAGTAGATAGTGGGTACATATCTTCTCAAATTGTTAATTCATAATGCATAATACTTTCTTCACACAAATTCAATCCCTTATCTCTTTATTTGTTCTCTGTCTTCACTATTAAGGGCCTGTCACACTAAGAGATATCGCTAGCAATATCGCTATAACTTGTGACGTTATAGCGATATTGCTAGCGATATCTCTGTGTCTGATACTTACCTACGACCGGCTCCCCCGCTGGTTATCGCTGATCGCGCGAGAACGTTCAGGACTGTTTCTCGTCAGCTTCCTGCGGCGCTTCCTGCTGTGAGGATGAGCGACGCGTGGAGCCGGGCGGGAGGACGCAGGATCGCCGCGTCTGACAGGTAAGTAGCGATCCCCGTCCCCAGCGATGTCGCTGGTGAGATCTGCCTGTGTGGCAGCTCACTAGCGACCACTTAGCGATGTACCAGCGATCCTGACCGCGTCATATCGCTGGTCGGGATCGCTGGTACATCGCTAAGTGTGACAGTACCTTTACTCACTACTTGACCACAACCCAGCCCAGCACGTTCAGCTAGCAAGAGTCCTTTACTCAACCCACGGTTCTGCGTCTTCTTTTCTCTATGAGGAACTATGGTGTAAGTGTGACCAGTACTTATTTTCTCTTACATTTGTTCTTCAATTAGGAACATGGGCAGTGTGTCCATCTCATTACAAGTACATAAATGCAATGCCAGAAACAGTCAGTACAAGGATGCAGTGCTATAACCACCATCAGTACATGAATGTAGCGCCCTCAACACCATCAGTAAATGAATGCAGAGCCAGAACCACTGTCAGAACATGAATGCACCACCAGAAACACTGTCAGGACATGAACGCAGCACCAGAACCACCATCAGTCCATGAATGGAGCGCCAGAACCACCATTAGTACTTGAATGCAGCATCAGAAACACTGTCAGTACATGAATGTAGAGCTAAAACCACTGTCTGAAAGAGAATGCAGCACCAGACCCACCATCAGTACATGAATGCAGCACCAGAAACATCGTCAATACATGAATGCAACACCAGAACCACCATCTGTACATGAATGGCGCACCAACCTTAGTAAAGCGATCAATTGTAATATCAGGTCAGCCCTAAATACAATTGTAATGGTAAAGAGATATTTGGAGTTGTTGCTACCCACCATCATCAGACTACAGACCATACAGGAACCATAGTACAAGGTAACTTGTTTGTGACATCTTCCCCGATTGGGGTCGCTCCTATCCCTTGTGTCTTCATGTAGTACAGATGCCATGGTGAAATTTCATGCCCAGAGGTCGTCTCTTCAGATTTTCCTCTTCTCTTTCTTCAACAGTACTTCCCGAGATGGTGTCCCTAAAGATAAAAGTTTCATTATAGTGCCACATAAATAAAAATATCTCATATTCTGTGCACCTGAATAAATAATTTCCCCTCACTGCTTCCTGCACAAAATATCCCCCACACTGCCCTTCTCCATAATATCCCTCACACTTCCCCCTGTATAATATGTTCCCAAACTACCCCTCTCCATAATATTCCCTCATATTGCCTCTTTCCATAATATCCCCTCACACTGCCCATATCCAAAATATCCCCCCAAACTGCTGCTTTCCATAACATCGCCTTCACACTGCCACTCTCCAAACTATACCCCCAAACTTCCCCTTTCCATATCTCCCCCACACTGCCTTTCTGCATAAAGTCCCCACACCTCACACCCCCTTGCTATTCTATGCCCCCTTTCACAAACCCTCCTAATTGCCCATAATGTCCCAAATTGCCCCAAAATATCGTCCATTGCTCCCACAATATCCTCCAGTGCCCCATAATATTCTCCAGTGCCCCATAATTTCCCCCTTTGCCCCATAATATCCCTCAATGTCCCATAATATCTCACAGTGCCCCATAATGTTTCCCATCGCCCCATTGTCCCAAATTGCCCAATGGTATCCCCCAGTGTCTCATAATATTCTCCAGTGCCCCAAAATTTCTCTAATTGCCCCATAATATCTCCCAGTATACCATAATACCTCCCAGTGTCCCATAATATCCCCCAGTGCCCCATAAAGTGCCTTCCTAGTAACACAACCCTCTCCTCTCCCCACCTCTCATCTAAAGTAAGAGCACATTTCATCTTCAGCTAATCTATGGAGCGCTTACTGGTGCCCGAAGCATCCAACAGCTATGTATTGCCGGCAGCATTCTATTGTGGACAGCAGGTGCTGACCTTATCATACTGCTGCACATGGGGGCCAGGGCTGACTGATGCTTCCCTGACCCAGTCCTGGCACCTAAGTATTCAAATGTATTCACACCTCTGTGGGCCACAGCAAACCCTTTGGCGGGCTACGTCCGGCCCTCGGGAAGTATGTTGTGCAGGCCTGCTGTAAGATGCTTAGTTTTGCTGCACAGCAATGCTTTTTTTGCCAGAACTAGACACTGTGGCTGCCAATTCTGCATTTTATTAGTTGAGGTTACTATATAGAGTTGCTGGTCCTATGAACAAAAGAATCAACATTTTATATTTTTACACTCACAGTGGAAAACTTCTCTCTGCTGTGGCTTCCAGCAATGTTTGCCATCCAGGAGTCGAAGCCGCTCAGATGCTCAACAAAAGACCATGGAATGTTTGTGGAAAGAAATGAAACATGATGTAGCAAACAGAATCTCAAGCACAAGGCCAGTTTAGGCCTGGATTTACAAGATTCCTGTCTCTAAGAGCTGGAGATTCCTGACATTCTCAGAAAGATGATATCATTAACTCGCCTTTGTTCATCTCCAGCCTCAATAGTCAGCACAAATACATCTGTCTTCATTATGCAGAAAGCAGCTAACATAGGGTAGTATTAACTCCAGAAGGATGCTTCAACTGCACAATGTACATTTCATTTCAATGACCCCAAAAAGCGAAAATGACTTCCAAATACATGCATACATCCACTGATGTAGCAGGCCTGTGTCTGTTATTTGGCACAAATCACCATGTGTCACTTGTGGCTTTCAAAGTAAACCTACTCCAAATTGTTTGCTTTAAAAAAACATCCTCTCAATATGGCCATTTAGGGTATATGGATGTGATTGATGGGGGTCTCTAGCCCAAGAAGCCCTAGGGAAAAACTGTTTTGACGGGCTTGTGTGTATATTAAATGGGTAGCCATTTATTTGAATGAGGGAAAATTTATTTTGGGTTACAGCTTTCACTGGGGATCAACTTGCAGAATTCATTTTAAAACATGGTTATCTTAATAACTTACAGTGTTATTCCCAGGCCTCCCCACTTTGCCCCATTGGCAGTTGAGAGGTACAGTGGGGCAAAAAAGTATTTAGTCAGTCAGCAATAGTGCAAGTTCCACCACTTAAAAAGATGAGAGGCGTCTGTAATTTACATCATAGGTAGACCTCAACTACAGTGGGGCAAAAAAGTATTTAGTCAGTCAGCAATAGTGCAAGTTCCACCACTTAAAAAGATGAGAGGCGTCTGTAATTTACATCATAGGTAGACCTAAACTATGGGAGACAAACTGAGAAAAAAAAATCCAGAAAATCACATTGTCTGTTTTTTTTTCATTTTATTTGCATATTATGGTGGAAAATAAGTATTTGGTCAGAAACAAGCAATCAAGATTTCTGGCTCTCACAGACCTGTAACTTCTTCTTTAAGAGTCTCCTCTTTCCTCCACTCATTACCTGTAGTAATGGCACCTGTTTAAACTTGTTATCAGTATAAAAAGACACCTGTGCACACCCTCAAACAGTCTGACTCCAAACTCCACTATGGTGAAGACCAAAGAGCTGTCAAAGGACACCAGAAACAAAATTGTAGCCCTGCACCAGGCTGGGAAGACTGAATCTGCAATAGCCAACCAGCTTGGAGTGAAGAAATCAACTGTGGGAGCAATAATTAGAAAATGAAAGACATACAAGACCACTGATAATCTCCCTCGATCTGGTGCTCCACGCAAAATCCCACCCCGTGGGGTCAGAATGATCACAAGAACGGTGAGCAAAAATCCCAGAACCACGCGGGGGGACCTAGTGAATGAACTGCAGAGAGCTGGGACCAATGTAACAAGGCCTACCATAAGTAACACACTACGCCACCATGGACTCAGATCCTGCAGTGCCAGACGTGTCCCACTGCTTAAGCCTGTACATGTCCGGGCCCGTCTGAAGTTTGCTAGAGAGCATTTGGATGATCCAGAGGAGTTTTGGAAGAATGTCCTATGGTCTGATGAAACCAAACTGGAACTGTTTGGTAGAAACACAACTTGTCGTGTTTGGAGGAAAAATAATACTGAGTTGCATCCATCAAACACCATACCTACTGTAAAGCATGGTGGTGGAAACATCATGCTTTGGGGCTGTTTCTCTGCAAAGGGGCCAGGACGACTGATCCGGGTACATGAAAGAATGAATGGGGCCATGTATCGTGAGATTTTGAGTGCAAACCTCCTTCCATCAGCAAGGGCATTGAATATGAAACGTGGCTGGGTCTTTCAACATGACAATGATCCAAAGCACACCGCCAGGGCAACGAAGGAGTGGCTTCGTAAGAAGCATTTCAAGGTCCTGGAGTGGCCTAGCCAGTCTCCAGATCTCAACCCTATAGAAAACCTTTGGAGGGAGTTGAAAGTCCGTGTTGCCAAGCGAAAAGCCAAAAACATCACTGCTCTAGAGGAGATCTGCATGGAGGAATGGGCCAACATACCAACAACAGTGTGTGGCAACCTTGTGAAGACTTACAGAAAACGTTTGACCTCTGTCATTGCCAACAAAGGATATATCACAAAGTATTGAGATGAAATTTTGTTTCTGACCAAATACTTATTTTCCACCATAATATGCAAATAAAATGAAAAAAAAACAGACAATGTGATTTTCTGGATTTTTTTTCTCAGTTTGTCTCCCATAGTTGAGGTCTACCTATGATGTAAGTTACAGACGCCTCTCATCTTTTTAAGTGGTGGAACTTGCACTATTGCTGACTGACTAAATACTTTTTTGCCCCACTGTATGGGAGACAAACTGAGAAAAAAAAATCCAGAAAATCACATTGTCTGTTTTTTTTTTCCTTTTATTTGCATATTATGGTGGAAAATAAGTATTTGGTCAGAAACAAAATTTCATCTCAATACTTTGTGATATATCCTTTGTTGGCAATGACAGAGGTCAAACGTTTTCTGTAAGTCTTCACAAGGTTGCCACACACTGTTGTTGGTATGTTGGCCCATTCCTCCATGCAGATCTCCTCTAGAGCAGTGATGTTTTTGGCTTTTCGCTTGGCAACACGGACTTTCAACTCCCTCCAAAGGTTTTCTATAGGGTTGAGATCTGGAGACTGGCTAGGCCACTCCAGGACCTTGAAATGCTTCTTACGAAGCCACTCCTTCGTTGCCCTGGCGGTGTGCTTTGGATCATTGTCATGTTGAAAGACCCAGCCACGTTTCATCATCAATGCCCTTGCTGATGGAAGGAGGTTTGCACTCAAAATCTCACGATACATGGCCCCATTCATTCTTTCATGTACCCGGATCAGTCGTCCTGGCCCCTTTGCAGAGAAACAGCCCCAAAGCATGATGTTTCCACCACCATGCTTTACAGTAGGTATGGTGTTTGATGGATGCAACTCAGTATTATTTTTCCTCCAAACACGACAAGTTGTGTTTCTACCAAACAGTTCCAGTTTGGTTTCATCAGACCATAGGACATTCTCCCAAAACTCCTCTGGATCATCCAACTGCTCTCTAGCAAACTTCAGACGGGCCCGGACATGTACAGGCTTAAGCAGTGGGACACGTCTGGCACTGCAGGATCTGAGTCCATGGTGGCGTAGTGTGTTACTTATGGTAGGCCTTGTTACATTGGTCCCAGCTCTCTGCAGTTCATTCACTAGGTCCCCCCGCGTGGTTCTGGGATTTTTGCTCACCGTTCTTGTGATCATTCTGACCCCACGGGGTGGGATTTTGCGTGGAGCACCAGATCGAGGGAGATTATCAGTGGTCTTGTATGTCTTCCATTTTCTAATTATTGCTCCCACAGTTGATTTCTTCACTCCAAGCTGGTTGGCTATTGCAGATTCAGTCTTCCCAGCCTGGTGCAGGGCTACAATTTTGTTTCTGGTGTCCTTTGACAGCTCTTTGGTCTTCACCATAGTGGAGTTTGGAGTCAGACTGTTTGAGGGTGTGCACAGGTGTCTTTTTATACTGATAACAAGTTTAAACAGGTGCCATTACTACAGGTAATGAGTGGAGGAAAGAGGAGACTCTTAAAGAAGAAGTTACAGGTCTGTGAGAGCCAGAAATCTTGATTGCTTGTTTCTGACCAAATACTTATTTTCCACCATAATATGCAAATAAAATGAAAAAAAAACAGACAATGTGATTTTCTGGATTTTTTTTTCTCAGTTTGTCTCCCATAGTTGAGGTCTACCTATGATGTAAATTACAGACGCCTCTCCTCTTTTTAAGTGGTGGAACTTGCACTATTGCTGACTGACTAAATACTTTTTTGGCCCACTGTAGCTGCAAGTGCATTCCTCACTCCATTCGTTTCTATGGGATATCCAAAATTGTAGAGCACTGTTTGCGCTCCCATACAAAGAAATGGAGGGAGCCGTTGATGTGCAGCCATATTTCCATTGATGGTGCTCAGCAAGGCAATGTTCTCAGAACAGATACAGTTCCCAGCAGTGGGATAACATCACTGGAACCCCACCTCTTCCTAGGGGTGAGTATGCATGATTATATTTTTATCTGGATCTTGAATTGATTAAGTTGGGCTTGTCCAGTTGTGGACAACCCCTTTACCAGTTGCATTGTTTCTTTCCAGGAACACGTCCAGATCTTCTGCAGAACCTGGAATAGTTGATACTAATGATTACTCTCATTAACATCTCACTACCTGTGCACTTGACTTGATCCCATCCCACTTCATACCAAACCTCACCACAGTCTTCATCGCAACCTTAACCCACCTCTTCAACCTATCACTAAGAACTGGTGTTTTCCCCTCAAGCTTTAAACATGCCTCCGTCACACCTATCCTCAAAAAGCCCTCTCTTGATCCATCCTCTTTATCTAGCTATCGCCCTATATCACTTCTCCCTTATGCCTCAAAACTACTGGAACAACACGTCCATCTTGAACTGTACTCCCACCTCTCTTCTTGCTCCCTCCTTGACTGATTACAATCTGGCTTCCGGCCACACCACTCCACTGAAACTGCCCTCACTAAAGTCACCAATAACCTATTAGCCGCCAAGGCCAAGCAACACTACTCTGTCCTCCTCCTCCTCGACCTGTCCTCTGCCTTTGACAGAGTGGACCATTCCCTATTACTACACACCCTATCATCTCTTGGCATCACAGACTTGGCCCTATCTTGGATTGTGTCATACCTAACAGACCGGACATTCAGCATCTCCCATTCACACACCACCTCCTCACCGGGCCCCTATCTGTCGGAGTCCCGCAAGGTTCAGTCCTAGGGCCCCTGCTCTTCTCCATTTACACCTTCGGCCTCGGACAGCTCATAGAATCTCATGGCTTTAAGTATCACCTCTATGCTGATGACACACAGATCTACATCTCTGGACCAGATATCACCTCCCTACTAAACAGAATCCCTCAATGTCTGTCTGCTATTTCATCCTTCTTCTCTGCTAGATTTCTAAAACTTAATATGGACAAAACAGAATTAATCATCTTTCCCCCATCTCACGTGACCCCCTCAGTGGACCTATCTATTAAAATAAACGGCTGCCCACTCTCTCCAGTCCCACAAGCTCGCTGCCTCGGGGTTATCCTTAACACTGATCTCTCTTTCAAACCACATATCCAAGCCCTTTCCACTTCCTGCCAACTTCAACTCAAAAATATTTCACGGATCCGTACATTCCTCAACCAAGAGTCTGCAGAAACCCTAGTCCATGCCCTCATTATCTCCCGCCTTGACTACTGCAACCTCCTGCTCTGTGGCCTCCCCTCTAACACTCTCGCACCCCTCCAATCTATTCTAAACTCTGCTGCCCGACTAATCCACCTGTCCCCCTGCTATTCCCTGGCCTCTCCCCTCTGACAATCCCTGCACTGGCTCCCCATTACTCAAAGACTCCAGTTCAAAACCCTAACCATGACATACAAAGCCATCCACAACCTGAGTCCTCCATGCATCTGTGACCTCGTCTCCCGGTACTTACCTGCAAGAAACCTCCGATCCTCACAAGATCTTCTGTTCTCCCCTCTTATTTCCTCTTCCCACAATCGCATACAAGATTTCTCCCATGCATCCCCGCTACTCTGGAACTCTCTACCACAACATATCAGACTCTCGCCTACCATGGAAACCGTCAAAAAGAACCTGAAGGCCTACCTCTTCCAACAAGCCTACAACCTGCAGTAACCACCGATCCACCAAACCGCTGCACGACCAGCTCTTCCTTCGCCTACTGTATCCTCACCCATCCCTTGTAGATTGTGAGCCCTCGCGGGCAGGGTCCTCTCTCATCCTGTACCAGTCGTGACTTGTATTGTTAAAGATTACTGTACTTGTATGTACTATGTATACCCCTCCTCACATGTAAAGCGCCATGGTATAAATGGCCCTATAATAATAAATAATAATATAATAATAATAATTAGCCACCTCATAGACATAATGCAGGGATCAGAACAGGCCATGGCTTGATCAAATATGAGTTTGGGCTGAACAAGGGAGCAGAATCTAAGATTGTTGGTTTGTCTTAACAAATGCAAGTTGGTATGGACTTTGCCACAGGAAATTCTTCAGTTGATACTTTTAAAGCTGATATGTGGAGGGATCAAAGACACCAATTTGTAGTATCAGCAGGAAGACATCATAATCAGATAGAAAAGGTGGAGGCATGTGGACTTAATTTACAATAGTAGACATGCTGAGGTCAGGACTGGCGGAGTCAAGCACTACAATAGGCATGCAGAAGGCCTAATAGACAGCGGATGGATAGATAAGGTCAGATGACAAGCTGGGTCATTTCTAAAGGATAGAGAGCAGAAAATACCTTGTAGCTTACTAGTACCAATAGGAACTTATTGCTCAGACCCAAAGTGATTATGTAAGGGTCCATAAGAAGATTGTGGAGACTAGGTATCGTGTGGTGTGCAAGTACATTGGGATATGCCAGACATTTAAGACCTTTTAACTAGTAATAAAATTAATATCATAGAAAAATGCCCTAAAAATAATTTTATTAGATATGCATTAAAGGGACACAAAGATCCTCCATAAAAAACAGTCAACATACACACAAAAATAATATTGAAAAAAGTGATAGACAAAATAGGATGTTGCTACCGTCACCCTACACTAATCCCTTTACTTCCGCCTACCTGCCAGCGGAATGTGACGTTCCTGGATGTGCTGATTAAGAGGAAAGTGGACGGCACTCTTAGTACTGATATCTACCGGAAGCCAACTAGTACTAATAGCCTGCTCAGATGGGATAGCCATCACCCAGCCCCTTTAAAGAAAGGAATACCTAAGGGTCAATTTCTAAAGGCCCCGTTACATTTAGCGATGCACCAGCGATCCCGACCAGGATCGCTGGTGCATCGCTAAATGGTCACTAGTGAGCTGCCAAACAGGCAGATCTCACTAGCGATGCAGCAGCGGTCGGCGGTTGTACTCACCTGTCAGACGCGGCGAGGGTGACGTCTTCCGCCCGCATCCATGGCTCGCTCGTCAGCGCCAGGAGGAAGCCGACGACGAGAAATAGACCAGGCTGATCTCACGCGATCACCGATAACCAGCGGGGGAGCCAGTCGGAGGTGAGTATCACATGTAGCGATATCGCTAGTGATATCGCTGCTGCGTCACAAAATCGGTGACGCTTTAGAGATATTGCTAGCGATATCGCTATGTGTAACAGGCCCTTTAGACTTAGAAAAAACTGTTCATAAATATCAGACTTCTATAGACAGGCCACAGACATTGCTAACAGATTTACTGACAAAGGTTACCCTAAACAGATCCTCATGTCGGCTCGCAGTTTTGCAGCAAGTAACAAAAGGAATACTCTTCTTGCCACAAACCGTAGCCAGGAGGAACAAGGTGAAAAAGATAAAATACACATCATTGGCACTTATGATAACAGACACGACCAGTTGTATACTATCCTTAAAAGACACTGGGATGTACTGCTGGCGGATCCGGACCTGGGTGACGTATTAGGCACCTGCCCAACTGTAACCTATAGGAAGGGTCGCTCACTTAAGATCGCCTGGTGCACAGTCACTATAAAAAACCAACACCCATGGGTTCCTGGCTCGATCGGAAACCATGTGTTTTTTTCAAATGTGGAGACTGTAGCTACTGTAAATGGTTGAGACCTTGTAAACAATTCACCAGTTCATCTTCAGGGAGGGTCTTCCATCAGAGGGATTTTTCGAATTGCAAGACTGTGGGCCTGAGGAGGGTGGGAGAACATATTGGAGACATTCGTCATATTTGTTACACCCCATTGGCTAAGCATATTAATGGTGCACATGAGGGTAATCTCCAAAATATTTCCTTCTGTGTTATCGAAGTAGTGAAGCCAAATGCATGTGGAGGAAATTTTGACAAAAAGATACTTCAGAGAGAAAGTGAATGGATCTTCCGGATGGACTCGGTGTGAATGAGTTGGTGTCCTATGCCTCTTTTTTGTGAATCCTCATGTGGTATTCAGGATTCTCTTACCAAAGATTGTTTTAACTGGACCATGTCTCTTTAAATGCCTTCTAATGGAGGCTCACAGATTGCTGTGAATCACTAATGTTAACACATATTGTCTAGATTTATTTATTTTCCAGGGCCCCAACCATAGAAAAGGCTTTATTCCACCCAATATATTTATATTTTTGTTTTAACCCAGACTATTCCATTAAAAATTGGGTATTTTTAATATAAGGTGGTAGTCATGATGTAGGGTCCAGTCACAGAGTATTACCTGCCATTATTCAAGTGTGTAACTACCAGCGTCATCTAGATCCTTGGAGGACGCACTCAGCATAAATGGTAGTCTTGGCAGCGATATGAGTATTCCGGGTCATGCGCAACCATGGCAACGGTATTAAGTGCATCATTGACATGCGCAATGTAATCAAATATATAAGGGACATTTACAGTGGCTGCACTGCTCTGCGCATGCCCATTTGCCTAGCATGATAACAACAAAGGTATCCTCTGACATGCGCATGATACATGTCATCAGAATGACTCGATTTACGTCACTGACATGCGCAGTGCCACTAATCCCTGATATTAAACCTCCATGAATGGGAGGCACGGGGCATGTGAGTTTTGCTCTTTTGCGGACAGACTAGCGCCACCATTTCAACCTGACTTATGCCTCTATAAACTGGAAGTAGTTTCTTGAGGGTAGGAGAAGAACCACATGGGTTCTATTTAAACATGGTTTGGGCGGCTATGAGACATGCCACCTTCTGCAGCATCATACCCATCTTCTACATCGGGCCTCCTGATGAGCTGGCAGGCGAAACACGTTGAAGCGAGGCAATGCGGCATCATGTACACCTGACAGACGGATAAGTGCCTTCTATCTTTCCATATCGAACTGTACCCACTTGTGTATTTTTGACTGTACTTTATCATTGCCACACATCAGGGACCATTACGCTATCTATTGGTCCTGTCTGTCTGGTTTATTTTCATACATTTGATTCCTATTGCTACCCATTTGTTTATTCTGCTGTTCTTTAAGGGTTGGTGTGATATTCTGATGTATTTGGGATTTATTATTATCATTAACTAATATTCACTAAAAATTTTCTGCCACCTACTAACCAAACAATACAGTACAGGGTCCTGTGTTGTGAATTCGCTTTCTGGCCTACCTCTGGTTACTGCTGAAGGTGGTGGAGCTGGTCAGGTTGACAGAGGGGTTGCAAGTTCTATTTCTGGGCTTCCTCTGGTGGTTACTGGAGGTAATGGAGCTGATCTGATTAACAGAGGCTTGCCACCTGATAATGATGATGATGATTGGAGATCTGGGGTTTCAGACTGGATTTAAGACAGCCGACTCCCTCTATCCCTGCTGGTGATTTTTTCCTGCCTCCTGAGGTCTTAGTTTCCAGCTCAGTCCCTGCATTCTCAGCTAAGTGTTCTTTTGCTATTCTGTTCACATTTGATCTGGTTTTGTCTATTTCAGTTTTGTGTGGGTCAGCCAGCTCCAGCTGGGGCTGTGCTGAATCACCATCCATATGTTACTGCTTGTGCCAGTTTGTTTTTGTCCCTTATTAGATTGGCCTCTTTTTGCTCAGCTTTCAGAATATACTAGAGTGCTGATATAGTGGGCGAAGTCATGCGGCTTCAGTATTTTTGCATCAGACATGTTGGACCTTTTTGCAGAGTTTTTTGCGTGATTGCAGACACTTCCCTTTTGGAAGTGCATTGAGCAGCAAGGTGGTGTGCTGGTGAAAGGGGGAAAAAAAAAAAAAAAAAAACTCTTTTAAATCTTCCTGAGCGAGTGTGAACGAGCTGAGTGTGACCTGAGCGTAAGTGCGAACTGTGGTAAGTGTGTGACTTGAAATTCAGTGACTTTAGATTCAGGGAGTTTCCAAGGGAGGTCTTAGGCTAGTTTCACACTTGCTTTTTTTTGCAGCGCGTTTTTCCCGCAAAAAAACGCATTGAAAAAACGCATACATAAGCATACAACTGCTGCGTTTTTTTCAAGCATTTTTATGAGCATGCATGAAAAAAACGCAGCGTTTTTATGCGTTTGTATGCGTTTTTAGTGCGTTTTTACCGCGTTTGTGTTTTTTTCCAACATTTTTAGGTGGCCCCTCACACTACCCAAACCATGACTTTACTAACCCTAACCCTGACCCTAACCCTAACCCTAACCCTGACCCTAACCCTTAACCAAATCATACTTAACCCTAACCCAAACCCTAAACCCTAACTAACCCTAACCCTAACCCTAACCCTGACCCTAACCCTAACCCTAACCCTGACCCTAACCCTAACCCTAACCCTGACCCTAACCTTTAACAAAACCATACTTAACCCTAACCCTGACCCTAACCCTAACCCTAACCCTGACCCTAACCCTTAACCAAACCATACTTAACCCTAATCCTGACCCTAACCCTGACCCTAACCCTAACCCTAACCCTGACCCTAACCCTTAACAAAACCATACTTAACCCTAATCCTGACCCTAACCCTGACCCTAATCCTTAACAAAACCATACTTAACCCTAACCCTGACCCTAACCCTAACCCTGACCCTAACCCTAACCCTGACCCTAACCCTAACCCTAACCCTGACCCTAACCCTTAACAAAACCATACTTAACCCTAATCCTGACCCTAACCCTGACCCTAATCCTTAACAAAACCATACTTAACCCTAATCCTGACCCTAACCCTAACCCTAACCCTGACCCTAACCCTAACCCTGACCCTAACCCTTAACAAAACTATACTTAACCCTAATCCTGACCCTAACCCTGACCCTAACCCTTAACCAAACCATACTTAACCCTAACCCTGACCCAAACCCCAACCCTAACCCTGACCCTGACCATAACCCTAACCCTAAACCCCCTTAACTAACCCTAACTCTAACCCAAACCCCTAAATTCCATGGTTAAAAAAAAAAACGCATATGCAAAAAAACGCATACATGAGCATGCCAGTGCGCACATATGCGCATCCATAGGCTATAATGGCCATTTTTAGCGCAAAACGTGCGCATATGTGCGCATGCGCTTTTTTGCAGGGCCAAAAAATGCAACATGCTGCGTCTGGAAAATACCAACGCACACCCCAAAAAAACGCAGCGCATGAAAATCGCATACATGCGCTTACCAGCGCGCAGGTATGCGCACCCATGTTAAATATAGGGGAAAAAACGCATGCGCAGGTATGCGTTTTTTTCCAGCGCTAAAAAACGCAAATGTGAAACCAGCCTAACTGATTTGCTGTTATATTAATACTTTTTTTTTTTTTTTAATTTATTTATGCTTATCTTATTGTCTGGTGCAATCCCCATTAGGATGTGCTCCACTATTGCCAATGCCATCCAGTGCACGTCTTGCCGCATGTATGAAATCCTTGACCAGCCGGTGGAGGGTGCATACTGCTGTGCGAGATGTGAGCACGTTGTGCATTTGGAAGCCCAGATACTGGATCTAAATGTGCAGCTGGCAACACTGAGATCCATAGACAATATGGAAAGGAGTCTTCTGCTCACTGAGCAGACGCTCAATGGGATAGATGAGGGGGGGGATGCTAGGTTGGAGCTGCAGGACAATGAAGCAGCTAGCTGGGTGACAGTTAGAAGGCGGGGTAGAGGGAAGAGCACCAGGGAGGCTAGTCCTGATCTGGCACACCCCAATAAGTTTGCTAAGTTGGCAGATGAGGGGAGTGTTAGTGCAGGAGTAGCACTGCTGCAGCAAGGCATGTCCTCTGAAAGCCGGAGGAGTGTCTGCTCCAGTAAGGGGGGACATAGGAGAGCAGGGCAGGCCAGACAGGTTCTGGTAGTGGGAGACTCAATTATTAGGGGAACAGATAGGGCAATCTGTCACAAAGACAGGGATCGTCGAACGGTGTGCTGCCTACCTGGCGCTCGAGTCCGACACATCGCTGATCGGGTTGACTGATTACTGGGAGGGGCTGGAGAGGATCCAGCGGTCATGGTGCACATTGGCACAAATGACAAAGTTAGAGGTAGGTGGAAGGTCCTTAAAGATGATTTCAGGGAATTAGGCTGTAAGCTTAAAGCAAGGACCTCCAAGGTGGTATTTTCGGAAATACTTCCTGTACCACGTGCCACGCCAGAGAGGCAACGGGAGATTAGGGAGGTTAATAAGTGGCTCAGGAATTGGTGTAGGAAGGAGGGGTTTGGGTTCCTGCAGAACTGGGCCGACTTCTCAGTTGGCTACAGGTTCTACGCTAGGGACGGGCTGCACCTCAATGGGGAGGGTGCAGCTGTGCTGGGGAGAAAATGGCTAGAAGGTTGGAGGAGTGTTTAAACTAGGGACGGGGGGGAGGGTATTCCTTTTATAGGAGGGGAAGACAGTGCAGATAGAGACCTGGGCACAAATAATGACATTGGGGGTGGGGGTGGCATGGGGGGTGGGGTTAGAACAGTTAATAATTTAAGAAAGAATAGAGGTACAGAGAGATACATAAAGTGCATGTATACTAATGACAGAAGTCTCGCCAACAAAATGGAGGAATTGGAGTTAATGTTGTTGGAACATAATTATGACATGGTGGGGATATCTGAGACATGGCTGGATGAGAGCCATGACTGGTCTATTCAGAAATGACCGTACAAATAAGCGAGGGGGAGGCGTTTATATGTAAAATCATCCTTAAAACCCATCCTTCGTGATAATATATATGAATCTAATGAAAATGTAGAGTCCCTGTGGGTAGAGATAAGGGGAGGGGGGAAAAATAATAAATTACTGATAGGGGTTTGTTATAAATCTCCAAAAATAATGGAAGCTACAGAGAATATCCTCATAAAGCAAATAGATGAAGCAGCGACTCAAGGAGAAGTCATTATTATGGGGGACTTCAACTACCCTGAAATACATTGGGGAACCGAAACCTGCAGTTCCAGCAAAGGTAATAGGTTTTTGACTACTATGAGAGACCATTACCTTTCACAACTGGTTCAGGACCCAACAAGAGGGGGGCACTGCTAGACCTAATATTAACCAACAGGCCAGACCGCATATCAAATGTAAGGGTTGAGGGTCACTTGGGTAATAGTGATCACAAATTAATAAGTTTTCATGTATCCTTTAATAAGATGTGTAGTAGAGGGGTTACAAGGACACTAAACTTCAGGAAGGCAAATTTCCAACGGATGAGAGATGATCTTGGTGCAATTAACTGGGACGATATCCTGAGACATAAAAATACACAAAGAAAATGGGAGACGTTTATTAGCATCCTGAATAGGATCTGTGCACAATATATACCGTATGGGAATAAACATGCGAGAAATAGGAAGAAACCACTATGGCTAAATAGAGCTGTAAGGGGTGCAATAAGAGATAAAAATAAAGCATTTAGAGAATTAAAGCAAGTAGGTAGTGATGAGGCATTAAATAAATACAGAAGATTAAATAAATTCTGTAAAAAGCAAAGCAAGACAGCAAAGATTGAGACAGAGAGACTCATTGCCAGAGAAAGTAAAAATAATCCCAAAATATTCTTTAACTACATAAATAGTAAGAAGCTAAAAAATGATAGTGTTGGTCCCCTTAAAAATAGTCTGGGTGAAATGGTGGATGAGGATGAGGAAAAAGCCAATATGCTAAATGACTTTTTTCAACAGTATTTACACAAGAAAATCCCATGACGGATAACATGATCAGGGATAAAAATTCTCCATTAAATGTCACCTGCTTAACCCAGCAGGAAGTACGGCGGCGTCTACAAATCACTAAAATTGACAAATCCCCGGGCCCGGATGGGATACACCCCCGAGTACTGCAGGAATTAAGCACAGTCATAGATAGACCACTATTTTTAATCTTTAAAGATTCCATAATAACAGGGTCTGTACCACAGGACTGGCGTATAGCAAATGTGGTGCCAATATTCAAAAAGGGGACAAAAAAATGAACTTGGAAATTATAGGCCTGTAAGTTTTACCTCAACTTTGGGTAAAATCCTGGAGGGTTTTCTAAGAGATACTATACTGGAGTATCTGGAGAAGAATAACCTTATGACCCAATATCAACATGGGTTTACAAGAGACCGTTCCTGTCAGACTAATCTGATAAGCTTTTATGAAGAGGTAAGTTCTGGACTGGACCAAGGGAATGCAGTGGACGTGGTGTACATGGACTTTTCAAAAGCTTTTGATACGGTGCCACACAAAAGGTTGATACATAAAATGAGAACAATGGGGATAGGGGAAAATATGTGTAGGTGGGTTAAGAGCTGGCTCAGGGATAGGAAACAAAGGGTGGTTATTAATGGAGCACACTCGGACTGGGTCACGGTTAGCAGTGGGGTACCACAGGGGTCATTTTTTGGCCCGCTTCTTTTTAACATATTTATTAATGACCTTGTAGGGGGCATAGAGAGTAGAATTTCAATATTTGCAGATGACACTAAACTCTGCAGGGTAATTAATACAGAGGAGGACAATTTTATATTACAGGAGGATTTACGTAAACTAGAAGCTTGGGCTGATAAATGGCAAATGAGCTTTAATGGGGATAAATGTAAGGTCATGCACTTGGGTAGAACGAAAAAGTTGTATAATTATGTGCTTAATTGTAAAACACTGGGCAAAACAGTCACTGAAAAAGACCTGGGTGTATGGGTGGACGACAAACTCACATTTAGTGGCCAGAGTCAAGCAGCTGCTGCAAAGGCAAATAAAATAATGGGATGCATTAAAAGAGGCATAGATGCTCATGAGGAGAACATAATTTTACCTCTATATAAGTCACTAGTGCGACCACACTTAGAATACTGTGTACAGTTCTGGTCTCCGGTGTATAAGAAAGACATAGCTGAACTGGAGCGGGTGCAGAGAAGAGCGACCAAGGTTATTAGGGAACTAGGGGGTCTGCAATACCAAGACAGGTTATTACACTTGGGGTTATTTAGTTTGGAGAATCGAAGGCTTAGGGGTGATCTTATTACAATGTATAAATATATGTGGGGACAATACAAAGACCTTTCTAATGATCTTTTTACTCTTAGACCTGTGACGGGGACAAGGGGGCATCCTCTACGTCTGGAGGAAAGAAGGTTTAAGCATACTCACAGACGCGGATTCTTTACTGTAAGAGCAGTGAGACTATGGAACTCTCTGCCATATGATGTTGTAATGAGTGATTCACTACTAAAATTTAAGAAGGGACTGGATGCCTTTCTTGAAAAGTATAATATTACAGGGTATATACACTAGTCTCCTTAATATTGCGTTGATCCAGGGAGCTAGTCTGATTGCCGTATGTGGAGTCGGGAAGGAATTTTTTTCCCCAATGTGAAGCTTACTGTTGCCACATGGGTTTTTTTTGCCTTCCTCTGGATCAACATGTTAGGGCAAGTTAGGATAGGATATGGGTTGAACTAGATGGACTTAAAGTCTCCCTTCAACCTTAATTACTATGTTACTATGTTACTATGTTACTGTCTTTCCTTTCCTGTCCTGTCTAGTCAGTGTGGGCCCCATCATTTGCTCAGTCTATTTTCCTATTTGCGTTTGTGTTTTCATCTTGTCTCACCGACAATATATGATTGGGGGCTATCTATTCCTTTTGGGTCTGCTCTGGGGCAGTTTAGATTTCCCCTTTCTTGCTTTAGGCTTAGTTAGCTCTCCGGCTGTGCCGATGCATCTAGGATCATCGTAGGCACGCTCCACGGCTACTGCTAGTTGTGTGGATAGGATCAGGGGTCTGCAATCCGCTTAGTTACCAACCTCTCTGGTTTTCTGTGGCTTAGCTTGGGCTTGCTCTCCTCCGAGGTGACCCAATCATAACAGAATCACCAGCCTAACTGCAGACTCTAGGGTACTTAAAAGAAGGAAAGAATTGTAAAAAAAAAGTGTCTGAATTTTTTTTTATATATTTTTTTTCCTCTTTTTCTCTGGGGCCATAGGAGGATTTTTTTTCCTTTAATGGAGATTAAGCAATTGTCTGATCGTGTTGAGCAGCTCGCTGCTGAAATGCGGGGAATTTTTGCCTATTTTGCTCAATCATCTGCTGTTGAACTAAAAATCCCTACTCCTGATGTGTTTTCTGGGGATCAGTCTAAATTTTTGAATTTTAAGAATCATTGTAAATTATTTCTTGCCTTGAAGCCTAACTCATCGGGGAGCTCTGTGCATCAGGGTAAAATTGTCATCTCCTTGCTGTGCAGCGATCCCCAGGATTGGGCTTTTTCTCTGACACCTGGAGATCCTATTCTGACTAATGTGGATGCATTTTTTCATGCCTTGGGGTTGTTGTATGATGAACCAAATGCTGTTGATCAAGCTGAGAATACCTTATTGGCATTGAACCAGGGTCAGGATTCTGCAGAGTTATATTGTCAAAAATTCTGAAAGTGGGCGGTCCTTACTTCATGGAATGACGATGCCCTAGCAGCTCTCTTTCGGAAGGGTTTGGCAGAAACCATAAAAGATGTTATGGTGGGATTTCCTATTCCCTCTGGTCTTGATGATTCTATGTCATTGGCCATTCAAGTTGATCGGCGTTTATGTGAACGTAAAACTACATGAGAGGCGTTGTCGCCTTTTGAACGAACGTCTGAACCCATGCAATGTGATAGGGTTTTGTCTAGGGTGCACCGTCAGAAGTTTAGAAGGCGTAATAAGCTGTGTTTTTTCTGTGGAGATGCCTCTCATACTATTTCTGTCTGCCCTAAATGAGAAAAACGTTTTGCACACACATTTGCCGTGGGCAGTGTACAGCCTAAGTTCCTTTTGGCAATTACTCTGATCTGCTCCTTGTCCACATTTTCCGCTAAGGCTTTTATAGATTCAGGAGCAGCTTTGAATCTGATGGATTTAGACTTTGCTAAACGTTGTGGTTTTCCCATGATACCCCTGCAGACTCCTATCCCTTTGAGGGGTATTGATGCTACTCCTTTGGCAGAGAAAAAACCCCAGTTTTGGACCCAGATGATAATGTGGGTCGCCCCTCACCACCAAGAAAATTGTAAATTTTTGGTGTTTCACAATTTGCATGATATTATTGTTCTGGGTTTTCCCTGGTTGCAAACTCATAATCCTGTTTTGGATTGGAAATCTGTGTCTGTGGTGAGTTGGGGTTGTCAGTGTTTTCTTAGTGACACTCCTGTTTTCTCCATCTCTCCTCAGTCTCATGATATTCCTGATTATTTGGCTGATTTTTCTGATGTATTTAGTGAGAGTAAGTCTGCATCTTTGCCTCCTCATTGGAGTTATGACTGTGCAATTGAGTTAATGCCCGGGTGTAAATTTCCCAAGGGTCGACTTTTCAACTTATCGGTACCTGAAAATGATGTTATGCGATCTTATATCAAGGAATCATTGGAGAAGGGTCATATTAGACCATCCTCTTCACCTTTAGGTGCTGGGGTTTTTTTTGGCCAAGAAAGATGGTTCATTAAGGCCTTGTATTGACTATCGTTCCCTTAACAAAATCACTGTTAAATATCATTACCCGTTACCCCTGATTTCTGATTTATATTCCAGAGTTAAAAGTGCCTGTTGATTTACCAAACTTGACCTCAGGGGGCGTATAATCTTATTCGCATCAAGCACGGGGATGAATGGAAGACGGCGTTTAATACTCCGGAGGGACATTTTGAGTACCTGGTAATGCCTTTTGGGCTCACTAATGCCCCTTCTGTCTTCCAATCTTTTCTGAACAATATTTTCAGGGACTTTGTGGATAAGTTTTTAATCATTTATCTGGATGATATTTTCATCTTCTCCAGTGATTGGGATTCTCATGTGGAACATGTCCGAATTGTGTTCCGGATTTTGAGGGAAAATTCCCTGTATGTTAAGGGTCTTTGGTGTACAGAGGATTTCATTTTTGGGATTCATTTTGTCCCGGCTATTGAAATGGACCCGGCCAAGGTACAGGCCCTTTATGATTGGGTTCAGCCCACTTCTTTGAAGGCTCTCCAGAAGTTTTTGGGTTTTGCTAATTTCTACCGTAAATTTCTAAGTAATTTTTCTGGTATTGTCAAACGACTTACTGATCTGACCAAAAAGGGCGCTGATGTGGTGAATTGGTCTCCAGAGACAGTCTCGGCATTTCAGGAGCTTCAGTGGAGATTCACTTCTGCTCCGGTTCTACGGCAACCTGATGTCTCATTCCCATTTCAGGTGGAGGTAGATGCTTCTGAGATTGGTGCAGGAGCCGTTTTGTCCCAAAAAGATCCAGTGACTTCTAAAATGAATCCTTGTGCCTTCTTTTCTCGAAAATTCTCCCCATCTGAACGTAACTATGACGTGGGGAATCGGGAATTGTTAGCCATGAAATGGGCATTTGAAGAGTGTAGACATTGGTTGGAGGGAGCTAGACATTAAGTTGTGGTCCTCACCGACAGCAAGAATTTGATTTATCTTGAATCAGCCAAACGCTTGAATCCTAGACAGGCTAGGTGGGCCTTGTTTTTTACGCGTTTTAATTTTGTGGTCTCTTTTCTTCCAGGCACTAAGAATGTTAAGGCAGACGCCCTTTCTAGCAGTTTCTTTGCAGATTCTCTTATTGTGACTGAGCCTACTACCATTCTAAATGAGGGTGTAGTTCTTTCCGCCATCTCACCCGATTTGAGATGTTCCCTGGAGGAATTTCAGGAGGACAAACCTGAACGTTGCCCTATGGGAAAATTGTATGTCCCTGACCAGTGGAGGAAGAGAGTTATGTCTGAAATTCATTGCTCCACTTTGGCTGGTCATCCAGGTATTTTTGGTACCAGAGATTTGGTGAGTCAGTCTTTTTGTTGGCCTGTCTTATCTCGTGATGTCAGGAATTTTGTGCAGTCCTGTGGGACTTGTTCTCGGTCCAAACCCTGTTCTAGTGGGTTGTTGATGCCCCTGCCGGTGCCCAAGAGGCCATGGACCCATATCTCAATGGATTTTATTTCCGATCTTCCTGTCTCTCAGAGAATGACTGTTATCTGGGTGATTTGTGATCGATTTTCTAAGATGATCCATCTTGTACCACTCCCAAAGTTGCCATCTTCTTCTGAGTTGGTGCCCCTGTTTTTACAACAGGTGGTTCGGTTGCACGGGATTCCTGAGAACATTGTGCCGGACAGAGGAGTCCAGTTTGTTTATTGACTTTGGAGAGCTTTTTATTCCAAACTGGAAATTCAGTTATCTTTCTCCTCTGCATTTCATCCTCAGACCAATGGGCAGACTGAGAGAACAAACTAGACCTTGGAGTCCTATATGAGATGACCCAATCATAACAGTCCTGACCTTATCAGATAATAGGGCCTGTATAGAGATAGTAGGGGCAGCCACCGAGGAGCGAGGGTGCCACTGACGCTAAGTATAGGGTGCTAACATCCGCTGTCAGGCTGTTAGGCAGGGGTATATCTTAGGGTGCATGCAGTACTATACTAGCCAGGAACTGAATTAGAGGTACACCCACCTTTCTACATGCCTATTATTAATAGATAAACCTTTACTCTATTGCTGCCAAAATTTTACTTGCCAGGGGTTAATTATTTGATCAGTATATCCGTACTTGGTACAGACACAGAATCTATACACGCGGCCTGTAACCGTTCCGCTAGGCAAGGCAGAATTCCTGAGTGGATCCTCTGGACCGTAGCACTGAGGGGCCCCGGGCGAGCTACCAGGTGGAACCGACCCCTATACAGGGGCCGTTAGGGAGAGGACACTGGAACAGGCAGACTGCAAGGAAACACAGACAATAAGAAGACCAGCACAGTGCAAGGAGCAGGGGCACGGGGCCTGACAGGAGGTCGCAGGAAATGACGATCAGGCAGTGAACAGGAGGAGAGGCTGCCTTTTATACAGGAGTTCCGGGTCAGGTCAGCAGGGTCATGGAGGAGGAGGAACGGCCCAGCCTGTGCTGAGACCTGGGGTGCGAAGTGCGCATGCGCCCCGGGCAGAGCACAGAGGCCGACCACGGGGTGGGGATCAGGAGCGCTGGTGAGCGCGCGCATGCTGCAGGAGCGCGCCGGTAGCGGCGGGCGCACCCAAAGGCCACGGGCAACGCGGAATCAGAGACGGAAGCCGTGGCAGGAGCAGAGAGCGTGGCGGGGCGGCGAGTGTGGAACCGGTAAGCGTGGCAGTACTCTCCTCTTACGCCCCCTCCTCTTAAGGCCGGAAAGAAACTTAGCTAAAATTCAAGGGGCTTGAATGTTCTCCTGGGGCTCCCAAGATCTCTCCTCTGGGCCAAAACCCTTCCAGTCAATCAAGAAAAGGGTTTTACCTCTAGACCTTTTCATGGCAAGGATGTCCTTAACCTCAAAGACATCCTGTGTGGAAACGGGCATGGGGGCTCGGCCCACAGAGGCATGGAACTGGTTAAGTATGACCGGTTTCAAGAGGGAAGCATGGAATGAGTTAGGAATCCATAGCGAGGCGGGAAGTTTTAACTTGTAGGCAACATCATTGATACAAGCTAAAATCTCAAAGGGACCGATGTACCGAGGACCCAGTTTATATGAGGGAATTTTGAGACGGACAAATTTTGAGGATAGCCAAACTTTATCCCCAGGATGGTACAACGGGGAATCCAGATGTCTCTTATCGGCATGTCTCTTGAATCTGTCACAAGCTCGTTCAAGTGCGGTTTTGGTCTTCTGCCAGACCCAGGAGAACTCCTCGGTCAGAAGATCGGCCGCCGGCACACCCGAAGCCAGGAGTACCGGCAGAGGTACACCAGGATGTTGCCCGTAGACAATAAAGAAAGGTGACTTGGCGGAGGATTCGCTGGTATGATTGTTGTAGGTGAATTCGGCCCAAGGGAGCAAGCTGGACCAATCGTTCTAGTGGACGTTGGAAAAATGTCGGAGGTACGTTACGAGAATTTGGTTCGTACGTTCCGCCTGACCACTAGATTGAGGATGATAGGCGGAGGAAAAGTCCAATGTTATTTCCATCAGTTTGCATAGGGCCCTCCAGAATCGCGAGGTAAACTGAACTCCTCTGTCCGAGACAATGTGCTTGGGAAAGCCATGAATCCGGAGACGTGGGATATGAAAATTCTCACCAGCTCGGAAGCAGAAGGTAATCCGGGCAGAGGAATGAAATGGGCCATCTTGGAGAAGCGGTCCACGACCACAAAAATGACTGTGTGGCCCGAGGACCAAGGCAGATCCGTAATAAAGTCCATCGCAATATGTTGCCACGGGGCCAAAGGAACCGGAAGTGGATGCAGGAGACCGGAGGGTTGCTGCCGAGGAACTTTGTTCTTGGCACCAGATGGGCAAGAGGCAATAAAGCTTAGGACATCTTGAGGCAGAGAGGGCCATCAATAAGGCCATGGGCAACGCGGACCCAGAGACGGAAGCCGCGGCAGGAGCAGAGAGCGTGGCGGGGGCGGCAAGCGTGGGACCGGTAAGCATGACATGGCCTAGGCTACCATATCCTCACCTCACTCTCTTATCATTCCCTAAATAGGGTTATATCGGGTTCTAGGGAGAGCTGCCGAGGAGCGGGAGTGCCACTATCATATCCCCTAGGGTGCCAACCTCCGCTGTCAATTAGGCAGAAGTAAAGGGTTTAGTGTAGGGTGATGGTAGCAACATCCTATTTTTCTATCATTTTTTTCAATATTATTTTTGTGTGTATGTTGACTGTTTTTATGGAGGATCTTTGTGTCCTTTTTTTAGGTCTTTTTTCTACGATAATGTTTTGTCTGAGAGACCACATTGACATCTCTTTCTGATTATATTTGTTATAAAATTACCATTAAAAATACTTTAGATTTTCCCGTTTTGTTTCTTTTTTTCTCATGGTCATTACAAAGCTTCATACAGTCATATGTAAAAGTTTGGGCACCCCTATTAATGTTAACCTTTTCTCTTTATAACAATTTTGGTTTTGGCAACAGCTATTTCAGTTTCATATATCTAATAACTGATGGACTCAGTTATATTTCTGGATTCAAATGAGGTTTATTGTACTAACAGAAAATGTGCAATCTGCATTTAAACAAAATTTGACCGGTGCAAAAGTATGGGCACCCTTATCATTTTCTTGATTTGAACACTCCTAACTACTTTTTACTGACTTCCTGAAGCACTAAATTGGTTTTGTAACCTCATTGAGCTTTGAACTTCATAGCCAGGTGTATCAAATCATGAGAAAAGGTATTTAAAGTGGCCACTTGCAAGTAGTTCTCCTATTTGATTCTCCTATGAAGAGTGGCATCATGGGCTCCTCAAAACAACTCTCAAATGATCTGAAAACAAAGATTATTCAACATAGCTTTTCAGGGGAAGGATACAAAAAGTTGTCTCAGAGATTTAACCTGTCAGTTTCCACTGTGAGGAACATAGTAAGGAAATGGAAGAACACAGGTACAGTTCTTGTTAAGCCCAGAAGTGGCAGGCCAAGAAAAATATCAGAAAGGCAGAGAAGAAGAATGGTGAGAACAGTCAAGGACAATCCACAGACCACCTCCAAAGACCTGCAGCATCATCTTGCTGCAGATGGTGTCACTGTGCATCGGTCAACAATACAGCGCATGCATAACGCCTTTTTGTATGACCAAACAACTCAATCTTTGTTTCATCAGTCCACAGGACCTTCTTCCAAAATGTTACTGGCTTGTCCAAATGTGCTTTTGCATACCTCAGGTGACTCTGTTTGTGGCGTGCTTGCAGAAACGGCTTCTTTCGCATCACTCTCCCATACAGCTTCTCCTTGTGCAAAGTGCGCTGTATTGTTGACCGATGCACAGTGACACCATCTGCAGCAAGATGATGCTGCAGGTCTTTGGAGGTGGTCTGTGGATTGTCCTTGACTGTTCTCACCATTCTTCTTCTCTGCCTTTCTGATATTTTTCTTGGCCTGCCACTTCTGGGCTTAACAAGAACTGTACCTGTGTTCTTCCATTTCCTTACTATGTTCCTCACAATGGAAACTGACAGGTTAAATCTCTGAGACAACTTTTTGTATCCTTCCCCTAAAAAGCTATGTTGAATAATCTTTGTTTTCAGATCATTTGAGAGTTGTTTTGAGGAGCCCATGATGCCACTCTTCATAGGAGAATCAAATAGGAGAACTACTTGCAAGTGGCCACTTTAAATACCTTTTCTCATGATTTGATACACCTGGCTATGAAGTTCAAAGCTCAATGAGGTTACAAAACCAATTTAGTGCTTCAGGAAGTCAGTAAAAAGTAGTTAGGAGTGTTCAAATCAAGAAAATGATAAGGGTGCCCATACTTTTGCACCGGTCAAATTTTGTTTAAATGCAGATTGCACATTTTCTGTTAGTACAATAAACCTCATTTGAATCCAGAAATATAACTGAGTCCATCAGTTATTAGATATATGAAACTGAAATACCTGTTGCAAAAACCAAAATTGCTATAAAGAAAAAAGGTTAACATTAATAGGGGTGCCCAAACTTTTACATATGACTGTATGTGTCCTCCCCATACTCACCGTGATAAAAATGTGTGGTAAACGTTAAAGTAGATTTTTTAACTATGTAAGAAATAATTTGTCAGTTACACAATTCAGAAATAGCAAGTTCCCCTGTGACCTTTCTGGGCATAAAATGTCACAGCAGAGAATGATTTTGGCTGTCTTGTCTTATCTTTGAAGTTGGCAGATTGATGCCCCCAAGGTGATTAGTAAATTCAGTAACCAAATGTTATCTTAATCTTGTTCTTAACATGCTGTGACAAAGATATATCACTGTAGACTGTTTGAACTCACCTATTAACTCAATGATAGGGTCAGGTGCCTTAAAAAGTGATACAGAGCACAATTATGTTTCTTAACTGTAGTTGAAGACAACACAATGCAGATAGCTTATACAATAGCAAAAAAAAGTGAATCAACGCTTATAGTGGTGCTATAGACTCGAGGGCACAAGTGACAATTATTAATAAAGTTTCTGTTAGGATTAGAGCCCTCCATACACATTTTCCTATACCAATTTCTGGACCAGCTCACTATATAATGGGTTTTGGGGCCTTCATTTGATTTTCAACTCCCAATCCTTTTACGGCCTGTTTCACACTTCCGTTTTTTCAAATCCGTCAAAATCCGTTGGTTTCCGTAAAATAACGGATCCGCCATTTTTTTGCAGGATCCTTTTTTTTTGTCCCATAGACTTCCATTAGTGGTTACCGCGGATCCGTCAAAAAAACGGATCCGTTTTTTAAAAACGGATCCGTTTGCATCAGTTTCCGTCAAAAAAACAGAAACGGATCCGTTTGGCGGACACAAAAACGGAAGTGTGAAACAGGCCTAAGCATCCCCCTGAGGTGTCAAGCAGAGTCTAAAGGCCCCCATACGCATTAGATTGATATCGGCCAAACCCATCAATATCAACAGGTTCGACCATCCCTCTAATGTGTGTATGGGGCACTGGACGACTATTCGTTGGTGGAAATGTTGATCGGGTATGTCCAATTTCGTACTGTCAATAGCTTTGTTGTCCCTGAGATAAGCAGCTGGTAGACATTCGGAGCAAGACCTCCTATGTATGGTAGAGACTACCAAGATGGCAGTCAGCCTAATGTTTGGCTGAAACATGGTTCGGCCAACAGCCATCTAATGTATATGACCGGCTTTACTCCACTCTTCTCTTGCAAAACAAAGGTATGCTCAGTCGAGGTCAGAAAGATTTGCTTTCGGCCACATGAGTTTTTGGTTCACTTATATCTAAGGTTTATGGGCTCTGTTAATATTAATTCATTTATAAATGTGTAACACATGCACAGGGAACTGTCAGAGCATCTACCAACATTCTGGAGCTTACAAACTCTAAGAAGAGTTTTGCAGTGGCTGTTAATTAGGGACCTACAGACACTAATTGTTTTTCTCCTGAGTGGCAGAAGACTACAACTCCCAGGGATCCTTGTTCCAGCGAGATGATAGAAGAAGGGAGGAGGAGGGACTTGGGGGAGGACGCTGAGGAGAAAGTGAAAGTAAAGAGGGAGAGGAGAGAAAACGTGGCTGCTACTGATGGTTATGAGAAACAGAGCGGTGTGGATCTTAATTCCCCTAAGTTGCAGAGTGTCGGGGACCCTGTGGAGATACCCGTGTTGCCGGAGAGAGCAACGATCCAGAGAGTCCTGCCGCCCCAACAGTCGGACTGAGTAAATGCAAAAGAGGGGGAATTGGCCACGTTATATTTGTAGGGTTGGGGTTTAATTAGTCTGTGATGTGTATATGACTTTTATAGAGCAAAGTTAATCGCATTGTATGTTTATTCCTGTAAATCCATTTTAATTCTGCTTCATAGCAATAAATCTGGTAAACTGTTTTACTCCTGCTTCCTGAGTGTGTACCGAGCTGTGGCAGGGGTTTCCCAAATCAGCCCCTGGCAGAAGATAACTGTCCTTCTGCAGCCCAGAGACAGAGCTCCAATCAAGATTTGGGTGGAGGCACTGCGTACAGAAGAGGTGAGACCCCCCATAACACCTAGGGTACAGTGGTAGCCATAAAAGGGTGTTACAGTGGAGGCACTGCTGAGATCCAGAACTAACACAGGAGTATTTACTATGGAGACTTTAACAGAGTGAGAAGCGTTTTTGTGGTGCGGAGAGATGGATGTTACAGCTAAACAAAGCTTTGCAGTGAGTGGTGAGCTTCGTGATGCGTCTGATGAGGAAATACTGAAAATAGTTAACCGACTCACTGCACTTGCCCACCCTAAAGTAGTCGACCGCCAGAAGGAAAAAAGGGGACAGTTACCCACAGTCTTGATCTCAACTGGGCAGATCTTGAGGAAATAATATTTCCCATCCATGATAGCTGTGTCCCCAGAGTATGGTCGACAATGGAGGATCACTTGGCCTATTGAGTCCAAAGTGGAGACCTGGCAACAGGAATCAACCCTTCAGTCTAGAAAGACTAGTGAAGTTTAGCCTTTTACTTCATTTAGAGTCAGTCAGGAAGAGACAGTGGCCCCTGCAGATATGCTTATGATGGCTATGGAACAATTAGTCAGTCAGTTCGCAAAGATGCAGCCAGAGGGGAATTACCATCTTCTAAGAATTTTCTCGGGTGCCCTCCCCACCCCTGCTGGAGAAGAGGGATATGATACTTGGAGGGATGTCACTTTGCTGTGCTTAGAAGAGTGGCAGTGCACGGATGCAGTAAAGAAGCAGAGAATAGTAGAGAGTTTGAGGGGTACTGCTATGGAAGTGGTGCAGGCTGTTTGGCGGAACAGGCCACAAGCAACTTATCAAGATTATATGAGTGCTTTAGAAGATGCTTTTGGATCCCCTGAAGATGTTACTGATCTTCTCTATAAACTCCGTACCACCTACGAACTGCCAGATGAGAAGATGTCTGACTATCTCTACCGGTTAGACAAGCTGGTTCATAGAATAGTATCTAAAGTTGGAGTCAGCCCTAAAGAAGTTGATCAGTGTCATCTGGAACAGGTACTCAGAGGAGCTCTCACGCATGATCCAATTGCCCAGCGGATGAGGTCTTGTGATGGAGAGAAGATTCCTGGTTCCTCTTGAAAACAAGAGCTGCTTAAGGAAGTTCGCAAGGAGGAGTTTATTTTGGCAGCAAGAGAGAAGATATCCCCTCGGGTGACTACTGTTGCCCTGAAGCCATCAGCTGACTGCCGAGAGATGGAACTGCTGACAGTCATCGAGAAACAGGGAGAGCAGATTACACAATTGTTAAGTGCCCAGGCCAAGACAATACAGTGGCTACAAAGTGCTGTGGAGGTAGCCGAGAAGCAAACCATGGTTTCAGGAAGTGAGAATGATGACCTCTGTAGAGTAAAGAGTATGAGACCAAAAGGGTGCTTTGTTTGTGGGAGTCCAGACCATATGACTCGTCAGTGTCGGAAGAGGTGGAGCTCAAGGAACTCTTCACATTCGTCCAAACAGACTGGGTGGATGGATAGGGTCCCCGCTTCGGAAGTGAAGACTCGGTGCCATGGACATCAAACTAATGCCCTCTCTATGCAATGCCAAGTGACAAATGTGACCTCAGATTCTCTTCCTAAACTGACTCGTAATCAAGTTAGAAAGGCGCAGCAGGAGGATCGGTTGGTGGGGGTAGTCCGATGGTGGGTTAAGAGGGGCTTGAGGCCCGAGAAGAATGCCTTGAGAACAGAGGAGTCTGTTCTGCTGACTCGGCAGCTAGAGTCGCTAGTAATAAGAAATGGACTACTATACTGGGAGACAAAGCGCCAGAAGGGAGGAGTTTGTAGACAGCTGGTGTTACCCACCCGATTTTGGAGGATGGTCATGAAGTCTTTGCATGGTGATCATGGACATCTTGGCATCGAGAAAACCATGGGTCTTGTGGCTGACCGATTTTACTGGCCTCGGATGGAAGCACATATAGAAGAATACTGCAAATCATGCTCCCGGTGGTGTCCTGACCCTTATGTGGTGATGGAGAAGCAGCCTGGTGTCCGGGCCCCCAGAGTAAAGTCTGAGAAAGGGAGCAGAGCTGTCAAAACCTATCATCGACACCATCTGTTGCCTGTGGGAAAGAACATCCCTTTACCAACATTGCAAATTCAAGGAGGTCGAACCACCCCTCTGTGCAATAGGAGAAGTCATAGGGGTGAACCTCCACCCCAGCTTGGGGTTGCCTCAGGAGGAAGTGGCAGCGAGTCTGGGGATGAATGGGAAGCTGTCGGTCGATGGAGCTACAGATGGACCGAGGACCCATGCCCCACAGGCTCGGGCCTTGAAAACCTGACTCCTTAAGTGGAAACACGAACAAAGGACATTTGTCAGGAGGCTAAGGCTCTCTGTCCACAATTGGGGGAGAGTCCAGAAGAAGAACATTTATTGAATAAAGAGATCCATCTGGAGGAGCCCATTTGGGAGAGACAAGAGTCGGGGGTTGAGGAGGGGGTCCCCTTGGTACACATTCGTCCTAAGTGGGACGTTAGGCCCCCCATGATGTTGACCTATGATAGAATGGAACATACCACTGAGGTCCCTAGGCTGATACCCTCTAATTCCAATTCTGTTTGGCCCTATTACTCGGTATCTCCCATGTGTCCAGGTGGTGGTTTGTGTGCATGTAAATTTGATGTTAGTCAGGATGCTCCAACCCCCCTTCATGTTTTAGGTGGTGAGTCCTCATAACGTGATGAGACACTTTCAATCACTCACCAGGGGTAGAATGTAACACATGCACAGGGAGCTGTCAGAGCATCTACCGACATGCTGGAGCTTACAAACTCTAAGAAGAGTTTTGCAGTGGCTGTTAAACAGGGACCTACAGACACTAATCATTTTTCTCTTGAGTGGCAGAAGACTACAACACCCAGGGATCCTTGTTCCAGCGAGATGATAGAAGAAGGGAAGAAGAGGGACTTGGGGGATGACTATGAGGAGAAAGTGAAAGTAAAGAGGGAGAGGAGAGAAAACGTGGCTGCTGCTGGTTATGAGAAACAGAGCGGTGTGGATCTTGATTCCCCTAAGTTGCAGAGTGTGGGAGACCCCGCGGAGATACCCGTGTTGCCGGAGAGAGCAAAGATCCAGAGAGTCCTGCCATCACTCCCATCGGATAAAGGTCTAAATCCTGCAGCCCTCAGCTGGAGTCTAAAGAATCCTCCGATTGTTGGAGACACAGTGAGTGTTCTGCTGAGACTTGTGATTCTATCAGCGCGACTTACAGTGAGTACACTGCAGCCGAGACTATTGACAGCAACATTCATTTAAGTGCACCTACGTTTTCTACTTTGCGCGCCAACCTTCCTTTGCGCGTCAACATCCACGGCAACTGGGCCCCAATGGTCGGACTGAGTAAATGCAAAAGAGGGGGAATTGGCCACGTTATATTTGTAGGGTTGGGGTTTAATTAGTCTGTGATTTGTATATGACTTTTATAGAGCAGTTAATCGCATTGTATGTTTATTCCTGTAAATCCATTTTAATTCTGCTTCATAGCAATAAATCTGTTAAACTGTTTTACTCCTGCTTCCTGAGTGTGTACCGAGCTGTGGCAGGGGTTTCCCAAATCAGCCCCTGGCAGAAGATAACTGTCCTTCTGCAGCCCAGAGACAGAGCTCCAATCAAGATTCGGGTGGAGGCACTGCGTACAGAAGAGGTGAGACCCCCCATAACACCCAGGGTACAGTGGTAGCCATAAAAGGGTGTTACAAATGTATTTTTAATTCTTAAACTGTAACGCTGGTGTCTCTGCATCCTCTTCCTCAGCAGAGACACCGATGCACTAACCACTGCAGCCTTGCACCTTCCGCTACTCCTCCTAACACTCCTACCTTGTCTCCAGCGCCTCTACTCTCCACCTCCCTCGTCCCAGCAGAGGCATCGACATACTCCCTGCTGCGATTCCATGCCCCGACCTGGTTCTCCCGCAGCTGCCCAGTGCTCATGCACTTTTGGCAGATCCAGGGGCACAGTGCTTAGGGCGCGCGCGTGGTCTCGGCCTTATATAGGGACAGCGCTCATTGTCCTAAAGTGTCCCCCGGCCAATTGCTGGGGAGCACATATTATTTAAGACACCATCAGGTGAGAGGTGCCTGTGCAATTTTGTAAGTGTGTTCCTAAATATTCTCTGTTCTCAGGTCCCAGCACTCGTATTCCTGTATACCAGCCTGTCTATCAACTGTGCCCACCAGCCTGTCTAACAGCCATGCTTGCCTGCCTGTCTATCAGCCATACTCATCAGCCCGTCTTTCAGCCATGCCTGCCAGACTGCCTATCAACCGATCCAGCCTGCATCTGCCTGTGCTCATCTACTCACCAGCCGGTCCCATCTGCATCCGTGGTACCTGTCATCTTACTCCGCCTGCCTGCATTTATTGGACATTCCATCAGGCTGCCCTAACTACCCTTTCCCAGGGGATCAGCTGTCATCTACCTAAGGTCTATCCTGGAATAGCAACTGGACCACCTCCCTTGTCTCTCCTTGGATCTTGGTATCATACACTGCTGCATATCCATGGTCAGATTGGGTAAGACTCCTAGTCATGCCCCTCCAGGTCTTCCTTGGGCTCCAGTACAGTGGTTCCACCACCCAGCTCATTACATAAACACAGCCAAATGACAAGAGTGGCGTATATATAAAATTTTTTAGGGGTTGGGAGGAAGATGGTTTAATATTGAATTTTGTTTTAGAAAGCTAAACTTTCTAAGCTTTTTTTTATTGTTGTTGACATATCTTTTAATACCCCTAAGGAACTTGAACCTTATAGATAACTTGCATTATACTGTATATTTCAATATACTACTGCTATATATATACACATAGTGGATAGTGGAGATGTGTGTCACAGAGGTGCATGTCCTCTGTGATATAAACCTGGAGTAGTGCTCTAGTACACATAGTACTAAGAGGGGTTAATTGGCCATGACAGGTTGATTGGGAACAGCTGAAGAGTTGGGAGAGACAGCTGCTCATCTCCACCCCTAGGTTTGGTTCACGTAAAATAGATCTGTTTGTCTTACAGATGCCAGTGTGTGGAGGTTTGCAGACCTCCAGGATTATGTGCCTTTGCTAAAGGACTAGGAAGCTGGACTCTAAAGCCCCCGTTACACATAGCGATATCGCTAACAATATCGCTGTAACGTCACCGATTTTGTGACGTTATAGCGATATTGCTAGAGATATTGCTATGTCTGATACTTACCTCCGACCCGCTCCCCCGCTGCTCATCGCTGGTCGCGCGAGAACGTCCTGGATCATTTCTCGGCGGGCGCTTTCTGCTGCGCTTCCTGTGGCGTCGACCAGCGACACGTGGACGTGGGTGGGAGGACGTCAGGATCGCCGCGTCTGACAGGTAAGTAGCGACCCCCGACCCCTTCTATGGCGCTGGTGAGATCTGCCTGTGTGGCAGCTCACTAGCGACCACTTAGCGATGCACCAGCGATCCATATCGTTGTCGGGATCGCTGGGGCATCGCTAAGTGTAACGGTACCCTAACTCAAACAAACCCGCAAAATTGTATGCACTTTTGAATTTATGTTTCATTTTGTGCTGAGCAAAAAGGCTGCATTTGAGTTTTCCTGTGATGCAGTTTATGAGGTCTGAAATAAACCAGCCAGACTTTTAAATGGAAACGGTTCCTGTGATACATCATCTCACTCTCAAGTAAGTGGCATTGCTACAATATATTTACGGTATATTTATATTTGTATATATAAATACAACTAAAAAATATAATTGGTGTCACTACGTTTGTAAAAATATGATCTATAAAAATAATACAATTATTGATTTCATACAGTAATTGAGAAAAATTGAAACACCAGAGTTGTCATTTTTTTAGTTACTGCATTGCAATAAAAGTCAACCAAAATATATGTACCCTAAAATGGGAGCAATAAGTAAGCCCTCATACAATTGCACTTAATTTTAATTCCTTATTGGAAACTTTTTCACTACATGAGGAGGATGGCATGATTGGGATGAGGGTTTTTTTATATGGCAAGACTTGTTCTTTATTATTAATGCTATTTCCTAACAAAGTAATGTCCAGGACATGGATTTCGATATCATCAATTTCATTTGTGAATTTTAGATTAGAAGGATTGTCATTGGTGTAATCAACAAAATCTTTGACCTGTTCCTGTGTGCCTCCCCGCACCAGAAGCGGGTCAGCAATATACATACCATCTGATGTGGTGGATTAGAGCTAGTAAAGAAGAATGTTTTCTCTTATTTTAACTATCCAAAACTACAACTCATCCTGCAAGAAAATAACTTTTATATGCCTATATCAACGGAAAAAAGGAAGTGAAAGCTCTTGGATGAAGAAGAAGAACCAATGACAGTGTAACAGTGAAAATTGACTCAAACGAGGAGGGGTTACTATTACATCTATAGTGGCAGTTCATGCAGCTGAGAGACAATCCTGTTTGGTCCTGTATCCTTTCTTATTGAGTGGGAGGATACCTATGTCGTACTTCCCACTGCAGATAAATTACATTGTTGGTAAGCATCGAGGTGAGAAATTGGCCAATGGTGGAAAAGATTAAATAAAAATTATACTCTTCTCTCCTGTGTACAAAATTTTGCTCTAGACCTTATTTCCCATTTAGTCTTTTTTTATATTCATGTTACTGTAAGGGGAGGCAAGGACTGTAGTCATTGCCAGAGACACTGAAGTATCTGTGTCCCCACCTTCCCTCACAGAAAACTGTATTCCACTTCTCAGCGTACCTGGGCACTTCCCAGGCGGCAACGGTGCCTCTTCCAGGCGATCCCCAGTAATAGAGACACAGTCCAGGATAACTTGAATGTTTTCTTTACTTAGAACGTCACACGTTATATCCACAGTTGGCACATCATGGAATTCACATTTAACTTCACTTGTTTCCTCATCTTTTCCTACTTCACTGATGCTTCTGTGCGGCACACGTCCTGACTGGACCACCTTAGACTGCTCCCCAGATTCTTTCTGGCCTAACCTCACTATGATGACAATTCCTTCTGCCTGTTTTGCCCCAGACTCGAAATCATCAGCGTCCCGGTTTGGTTGCCTCAGGTAAAGCATCCGGCCCATCTGTACCGTTCCCTTTGAAGCTCCAACTTCCTTCAGTTCCTCACTCCGACTCCCACCCTAAAGGCATCCGCCCAGGCTATGAGTCACCACATCTTCCTTCTCCTGTACTGGCCCACTGCAATGATGCCCAGTGGCCATGGATAACGTGGGCTGCAGCTACTTAATGTTGTGTGGCTGCCGAGCCGCCCAGGGCCGATAGCCCATGCGGACATGGAGCGCCCGACAGGGCCGGGGGTTTACTCGGTACCAGGCCGGTTCTTAAAGGGATGTGTCACGGCCGCTCAGAAATATGGCCGAGGTAAGGGAGGCTGAAACCCGACCACCACTGGACAAGACACAGAAGTGGAGACATCACGACTGGGCCAAGAAATATCTCAAGACTGATTTTTCAAAGGTTTATGGATTGATGAGATGAAAATGACTCTTCATGGATCAGATGGACAAACCTGTCCCTAGATCAGTAATGGGCACAGACCTCCACTTCCACTCAGATGTCAGCAAGGTGGAGGTAGGCACTGCCATGGGCTTGTATTGTTTATGATGAGCTAGTTGGCCATTTTGGGGTTGAAGATGAGCTCAAAATCAACTCCCAAACCTACTGCCAGTTTTTAGAAGACACTTTCTTAAAGCAGTGGTACAAGAAAAAGTCTGCATATTTCAAGAACTCTATGACTTTTATGTAGGACGATGCTCCATCACAGCATCAAAGTCCTCCACTCCTTAGCTAGCCAGATTTAAGAATAATGATTAAAACCCTATTGAGAACTTGTGGGCCCTTCTTAAACTGGAGATTTACCGTGAAGGAAAACACTACACCTCTCTGATCAGTGTCTGGGAGGCTGTGATTGGTGCTACCCAATAATTTGATCACCAGCAGAGTAATAAACTGACAGACTCCATGGATGGACAGCTTATGTCTATAGCTGAAAAGAAAAGTGGCTATATTGGTTACTGATATACTTTTTGTAAATGACAGAAATTTCCTTTTGTACATTTTCAGTCTTTTGTTTATTCTCACTTTAACAGATGAAATTAAAAGATTGAGATGGGAAAATATATGTTTTTCATTTAGTTTCATAGTTATTCTGAACACTAATAGTTGCCCAATAATTCTGCACCCATAGATATTCTCCTAAGAAAGACAAAAACTAAATTTTACTTTCTTAAATTTTCAGGTTTATTAACTTATTGGATTGACAGACAGCACTGGAGTTGTTCAATAATATAATGAATTATCAACAATAAAAATTCCCTAATTATTTCATATACCATGTATATTATTGACTGCTGTGTTTTCTAGGTAGATAGATAGATGCATAGACTCCTTTCTAGATGGGCAGCCACATATCCAAGCCCTTGCCTCCTCCTGCCAACTCAAACTCAAAAATATTGCCCGGATCTATGCATTCCTTGACCATGAAACCACAAAAAAACTTGCACATGCCCTTATCATCTCCCGCCTTGACTACTGCAACCTCCTACTCTCTGGCCTCCCCTTTAGCACTCTGGCGCCACTCCAATCCATCCTAAACTCTGCTGCCCGACTAATCCACCTGTCTCCCAGTTATTGCCCAGCCTCTCCTGTATGCCAAGCCCTTCACTGGCTTCCTATTTCCAGAGACTCCAGTTCAAAACTCTAACTATGACATACAAAATCATCCCCAACCTGTCTCCTCCATACATCTGTGACTTGGTCTCCTGGTACTTACCTACTTACCTTCGTTCCTCTCAAGATCTCCTTCTCTACTCCCCTCTTATCTCTTCTTCACACAACCGCATACAAGACTTCTCCCGTGCTTCCCATAAACTCTGGAACTCTCTACCCCAACCCATCAGGCTTTTGCCTACCACGGAAACCTTCAAACGGAACCTGAAGACCCACCTCTTCAGACAAGCCTACAACTTGCAGTGATCCTCAGTCTGCTGAACTGTCGCATGACCAACTCTACCCTCTCCTAGTGTATCCTCACCCATCCCCTGTAGACTGTGAGCCCTCGCGGGCTGGGTCCTCTCTCCTTCTGTACTTGTGTGTGCCTTGTTTTGATCATGTTTATTGTACTTCTCTATATTTGCCCCTTTCACATGTAAAGCCCCATGGAATAAATGGCGCTATAAAAATGTATAATAATAATATTATAATAATAATAATAATAATAGACTCCTTTCTAGATGGGCAGGTTAACCAAGGATGAAGCTCAGCAAGCTTCATGGTCAGATGACCAGACATTCAGTTAAAGGTGAATACAAGTTATCACCTAGCCAATGAATAGGTGATAATTTATTTTTTGTGAGGGTACAACCCCTGGCACACGCAACAATTGAAAGAATAGGGAACTTTTATCTCCGTTGTAGTGCAGTATCAGTGCACATGCACGACCACTGCTCCATTCATTCCCTATGGGGCTGCCAAGTGTGGCATTCGTCTATTTCCTGCAGCACCAAAGGGAACTAATGGAGCGGTGGTTGGGCATCTGACCTGTGGCACCATCTTTCAATTGAGATAAAAGTTTTCCATCAGGAATAAAAGTTATTTGATCTGTCGATCAGTGAGGTCCCAGCGATCATGAAGTCATCACCCATCCTACGGATAGGAGTTATTTTAAATGGGGAAACCCGGAAAGCCACAAGCCAAGATGTATCTGTCCTGGGGAGTGGTAAAAAATATGTGCATGGAATTGTGCCTGCTGAGAAGCAACTTGAGCTCCACTCTGGTGGTTTAAGATTGTTGCATACACTGCTGACCCGCTCTGAACTGCTGATATTGTTGGGCCGTTGAGGAGTGAGTGCTCTATGAATAGAAGTTTCCTTGAATTTTGCAAGTGGTTTTAGACTACTTTCAGTCTGATGTTTGTATCATGGGTGAGTACATGCCTACTTGCCCTGGTTTTTAGGAGCGTGACACAAAACTGTGCACATTACATTATGAATTGTGCAGGGGCAGACACTGCCCTGTGCAGGAAATGTCTGGGCCCCCTCCTTTTAAGGCGACAAAGCTACATATATACTAAATGCAGGCCCGATGCTATCGCATCGGGAGGGCAGTAATGTCACGATGGGGACAGGCTTTGCAGGTTTGAGAATCTCTCCCCCCCATGTGCTCACCCACCTATCCACTCCCTCTTTCCCCATGTGCTGACTTCTGTCTGTGCTCTCTTCTTTGACCTGTCTACCCCATGTGCTATCCCCCTTGTCTGCTGTCTCTCTCCTTCCGTACTGTGTTCTCTCCTCATGCTGTCCCATTTGAGCTGTCTCCCCCCTGTGCTCTTTCTCTTTCACTCCTGTGTCTTACCATGTACAGAACATACCACAGCTCCTGGGCAGGGGAGGAAGCAAAAGATAATACTGTCATTACAGCAGGAGATCACAGAGGATACATTTTGTGAAGTAAAATATTGTTTAAAAACAGTCAGTGAAATATTTTACCTCACAAAATGAATCCTCTGTGATCCCCTGCTGTAATGTCAGTATTGTCTTTTGTTTCCTTCCCTATCCAGGAGATGTGGTATGCCCCGTACATGGTCTGACACAGACAATTTTTAAAATGAACTTCGTTTGTGGGAAAACCCTTTAATGTGACCTGCTTCCTCTGCCTGTAGACACGTCGTGCATCTGCCCCCGGGATCAGCCGAATGATTCACTGCGCCTGTGCAGAATTCGCACAGGCGCAGTGCGACGGTGTTCCGCTGGTGGTACTGCGCAAGAGACTGCGAGAGTGTGTGAGTGTGAAAGTGAGAGTGTGACTGTGTGAGTGTGTGAGTATGAGTGAGTGTATGTGAGTTTGAGTGTGTGAGTTTGAGTGTGTGAGTCTGAGTGTGTGAGTGTGACTGTGAGTGTATGAATGTTAGTGTGTGAGTGAGTGTGAGTGGTGCATATGGCATACAGAGTATGTGTGTGTGTTGCGATGGTGTTCTACTGGTGGTACCGCACAACAGGTTGGTACCAGCAGCAGTTTCCATATTGAGACACCCATCACTTGGATGTCCCAATATGGCGCTCGGTGAACTTCCTCCGGTTGGAATTCTAGGATATGGTGACATCTGGACAGAACAGGAAATGAAGACATTACAAGACAATTACATAAATATAAATATATACAGTATATACACACACTGCTCAAAAAAATAAAGGAAACACTAAGATACCACATCGTAGATATTACTGAATGATCAATGTAAATCAAAATTAATATCCAATGGAGGTCTGGATTTGGAAGGATACTCAAAATCAAAGTGGAAATTCAAATTACAGGCTGATCCAACTTCAGTGGAAATGCCTCAAGACAAGGAAATGATGCTCAGTAGTGTGTGTGGCCTCCATGTGCCTGTGTGACCTCCCTATGACACCTGGGCATGCTCCTAATGAGTTGGCAGATGTTGTCATGGATCTCCTCCCAGACCTGGACTAAAGCATTCGCCAACTCCTGGACAGTCTGTGGTGCAACGTAATGTTTGTGGATGGCACGAGACATGATGTCCCACATGTGTTCAGTCAGATTCAGATCTGGGGAAGGGGCGGGCCAGTCCATAGATTCAATGCCTTCATCTTACAGGAACTGTTGACACACTCCAGCCACATGAGGTCTGGCATTGTTCTGCATTAGGAGGAACCCAGGGCCAACCGCACCGGCATATGGTCTCACAATTTGTCTGAGGATCTCATCTCGGTACCTAATGGCAGTCTGGCAAGCACATGGAGAGCTGTGCGGCCCTCCAAAGAAATGCCACCCCACACCATTACTGACCCACTGCCAAACCGGTCATGCTGAAGGATGTTGCAGGCAGATCGCTCTCCGCGGCGTCTCCAGACTCTGTCACATCTGTCACATGTGCTCGGTGTGAACCTGCTTTCATCTGTGAAGAGTACAGGGTGTCAGTGGTGAATGTGCCAATCCTGGTGTTCCGTGGCAAATGCCAAGCGCCCTGCAAGGTGTTGGGCTGTGAGCACAACCCCCATCTGTGGATGTCGGGCACTCAGACCATCCTCATGGAGTCAGTTTCTAACCATTTGTGCAGACACATGCACATTTGCAGCCTGCTGGAGGTCAATTTGCAGGGCTCTGGTAGTGCTTCACCTGTTCCTCCTTGCACAAAGGCTGAGGTAGCGGTCCTCCTGCTGGGTTGTTGCCCTCCTATGGCCCCCTCCACATCTCCTGGTGTACTGGCCTGTCTCCTGGTAGTGCCTACAGCCTCTGGACACTGCGCTGACAGACACAGCAAACCTTCTTGCTACAGCTCACATTGATGTGCCATCCTGGATGAGCTGCACTACCTGAGCCACTTGTGTGAGTTGTAGAGTCCATCTCATGCTACCACGAGTGTGAAAGCACAACCAACATTCAAAAGTGACCAAAACATCAGCCAGACAGCATTGGTACCTTCTCCCCCAACATCCCATCATTACCCGTTCCACCACTCCATCATTGTTTTCTCCCCCACCACCCCTAAAATTCCCTTCTCCGTCAACCCAGTCATTGCCTTCTGCCCCATCCCCCCATCATTGCCCTCTCCGTCAACCCAATCATTGCCTTCTGCCCCATCACCCCATCATTGCCTTCTCCTCCACCTACAGACACAGACATGCACAGCAGCATTCACCTCTCTGCATCCACACACACACACATGCCCTCTCCTCCACCTACACACACAGACACACACAGCACCAATTACCTCTCTGCATACATACACACACACACACAACACACATCTCACCTCTGCACACGGTATCCTGCAGCCCAAAATCGCCGGAAGCTTCCTTCCTGTGCCACACAGCTGCTGCACTGAATGAGTCAGGAAGCGCAAGCAGGAAGCAGGACGGATCCCTGCAGCTCCTCTACCATTTTCTCTTGCAGGCAGTGGAGGGCAGCGGAGCTTCAGGGATCGCTCCCTGCCCGCCGGACATGAGGGCAATCTGGCCAGGAGCCCCCCCGGAGCCTCAAGCCGGATAAACAGGCCAGATTGCTCTCAATATTAGCTGTCGTTCAGGGGCCCTCCTCCACCTCCGGGCCCTGGTGTCCGCCCCTGGAACTGTGCTAAAACACTGTTGCTGTTTCTACTAGGAACTCTCAATATCTATGCTTGAACTCGGACATATTGCCTGCCATGTTCTGTGCCTCATCTCTGATATGTAACCGCCAAACCAAGGGCCTGAACTCTGAGGTGCAATGGACAAGATCTGTGCCTCCACTAGGATGTGCAATTGACAAGCTCTAATGAGTATTGCCAAGCATTGTGCTACAAGATGACTAAATGTCTGTTCCGGCTGAACTTTGCTGAGTCCATGTGACCAACTGTGTGATCCTTGGGTGGGGTCCGAGTTAAGAGTCATAGGCTACAAACGCAGAACTGACCCATTTTTAGATACATGTTAGATAGATTTCTAATCTGTTTTAATAAGAAAAATGCAGTAGTCAGTAGTGCGTAAAGATATACTTGCATGAAAAAGACACTCAACAAGAGCCTGATGGGTTCATTGTAAGTCAACAGGACCTGTAAGAATCGTAGAAATCCAATGCAGAGGCTTACATACGAAGATAACATCCCAAAAGAGTAAACATACAGCAACAGAGAGAAAAGCTCCAAAACTGCTAAAATGATCTGTACTGCTCTACACCTCCACACTGTTCATGGACACGCAAGGACATCTTTTTAGAAAGCCTGACATTACTTTTCATCAGTATGCTCAAGAGGGGTATATCAAGAACATGATGTGCTCAATGTTTTATTGTCTTGAATGATATCTCAATGCTCACTCAGTACTGTACAGATGGAAAGTGAGAGATGTTTCAGAGAAGATATTACTGATGCTGCCATCCCTGGGCTATTGTATACAAGAAGCAGGACTTGTTTTGGACAGTTAAGGAGTGTTGGAAGACCATATGTGTTAGGCTATGTTTTTTTGCACGGTGGAAAAAGACGGACACTGCCAGTATGAAGGGCATATTAGGTACACAGTGATTCCGTTGCCTCCATTCAAGTGAATGACTACATCGGAACTTTGTCTGGGTTCCTGTCAGAATATTGTCTTTCTGGAATTCTGACGGAAACCCCAACCTAGTACTCAGTGTAGAACACTTTATTTGTGTCAACCTAGCCTATAAACACAGTCTTGCAAACCTCATGGATAGATTTTTCTGGGTTTTCAGGTTCTCACAAAAGCATTACAAAATAGAATTACCTTTTATCAGAAATGCTAGGTCTCTGATAAATATTACAGGAAAGATATATACCTTTGTGCCATTTGCAATTTGTTACATCTTTTCAGTTAGTCATTAAAAGGTATCAACCACTGAGGACTCTCAATTCTGAATATTTTGATAAATATTAAGAAGTCATTTGGAGAAAGGTATGGATTTTAACATTATCTTTTATTGACTTTCTGCTTAAAGAGAACATAGATTTATGGTTCTGAGTAAAAGGGTTATCAGGAGTCAGGATTTGTTATTTGTAGGAAATTACACAGGGCTAGACGGTTCCATGACAATTGTGTACAAGATAATTGTGTACGGACAATTGTGTACAGAAAATTGTGTACAGGCCAATTGTGTCCAAGGACAATTGTGTACAAGGACAATTGTGTACAGGGCAATCGCCTTGTACACAATTGCCTTGTACACAATTGTCATTGTACACAATTGGCCTGTACACAATTGTCTGTACACAATAGTCCGTACACAATTATCTTGTACACAATTGTCCTGTCACCGGGCTAGGTTCCATGACAATTGTGTACAAGATAATATTTACCTATGAATTCTGTCGCTTGTCTGTACATACCAGGACATGCACAGTTGCTCTAAAACAAAAACTATATTTCACTGACTAATCTATGGGAACTGCCATGATCATCAGGGGTTTGCAGTTTTCTGTAGTAATTGTGCTTCTGCTTCGGGTAGTTGAAATAGTTTTATGATGTGATTTTCAAAGTCTATGGTTAAACATGTTGACATGGTTGCAGGATTCTTTTATAAAGAATCCATGGTAATACATCACAGCTGATAGCATATAATCTGCATAATGGATTAAAAGCTCATGAATATTGAATAATATCCCATATATCACATCTGCAGCCTATGAATGGTGATAATATTTCTGTTTAAGGAAGCCAGTTAGGCGAAACAGTGCTGTCGGGGTAGAGCTGGGTTATTCAGAACGCCAGGAAAGACACTTTGTTGTAAGTAATTAAGGATGTAGTATGTAGCAATGTTTTGTATTAGACAGATATTGCATTCTGGGTTTCATCATTAATGTTTGGCTGGTGTTAATATAAGATTACTCTGACAATTGATTTTGCAGCTTTTGCACTTTGCACTTTACTCTATGCTACCTTTATAGATATATTATATTGCACTCAGGGCGGTCTTTATTTGGCATCAGTCTATATTTAACTTTTACATAACTTTGTGACTATGGTCAGCATTAATGTCTATGAAGGTTTTTTGAGATGGCATTTTTGCACTATGTACTTTACCTTTTGTTGCTATGTATCAATATACCTCGAGTTATGTGATCTGTTTTAGTCACTTTTTCTGTACATTATATTTGCAATTGTTGCATTTTTTTGTTACTATCACTGGCTTTTTTCTACCCTGGCTTTTTTACCTACATGAGGATTTCTTGTTCAATGAGTTTGTTTTTAATATTATGAATAAAATTGATTTTATTTATCATGTCTGTGCCCCTGTATCCCTGTCTATAAAAGGGGATGTTGTACAGAATGTTTAATTGGAGGTTGGTTAATTATTGCAATCATACTTTGGTTAGTTTTATTCTACTTAAGCATGCTAGTTCCTCTTCCCAGTGTCAATCGTACACTTGCTATTGCCTGTGGAACATTGATCCCTCTGCGCTTTGTGCCTGACCCAGCTTGACTTGATTCTCCTCCCGGACTCAGGCCCTTTGCTTGTGACCTGACTTTGCTTGTGCCTGCTCCCTGTAAACTGTTTTGCCTCTCTTGCTTTCCTGACCTTGGCTCGTGTCTTGGACTTCGTCTCTGATTTCCCTTTGTCATACTGTGCCTGGACCTGACCTCTGATTGTTTGACCTCCCTTTACTTACAATAAGTAGTATACATATCTACTGCCGTGACTAGCTTCACATTACGATTGACCGTTAAAATATTTTCAGTTTCCCACCTATGGATCAGTTGCATACTTTGTGTAATCAGGTGGTGAATCTGACTCAGTTAGTCCAAGATTTGGCCTTGGAACAACACAAACTGGCTTCCTCTCATGCTCAGTTACAGGGCCAGATTTCTGGCACTCTTACTGCCCTTTAGAATCCCTCTTCTCTGACCACTATTATGACTCCTGTACCATCTGACGTCTCATTCAGTCCCCCTGAACCTGCTATTGCACTCCCTGAAAAATTTTCAGGTGAAAAGGACCAGTCCAGAATTTTTAAAGAGAGTTGCAAATTATTGTTTACCTTGCGCCCTCAGTCATCAGGGAATGAGTCACAGCGAATGGGAATTATAATGTCACTTTTGCAGGGGATCCTCAGACCTGGGCATTTTCCATACCCTCTCTTGCTCCTGAACATCTTTTGGTGGATGCCTTTTTTGTCGCTTTAGGACAGATCTATGACGAACCTCACAGTGTCTAGGTGGCAGAGACAAGGATCATGAAACTGACACAGGGGAACCGCACAGCAGAAGACTATTGTACTGAGTTTCGTCAGTGGTCTTCTGAGGTCCTGTGGAATGAAGCAGCTCTCAGATGCCAATTCCTCTGGGGTCTTTCGGAGTCTCTTAAGAATGCTCTGGCTCTACATGCTCCACCTGGTTGTTTGGTGGAAGCCATGACTCAGGCTATCCGCATGGATAGGAGGATGCCAGAGAGATGCGAGGTGCAAAAAGAGGCTCCATTTTGTCTAACTGGCATGGCATAGTTTGTGCACCTGAGGTGGAACCTATAGAGGTTGGTGCTGCCAACTATAGGATTAAGGAGAGGAGATCCCAGCAGGAACTTGGACTTTGTCTCTATTGTGGCCAAGCTGGACATTTCTTAAAGGATTGCTTGGCACGACCTGCAGCAAACAAGCTGTCCGGAAATGCCTAAGTCTGGGTGATTGTCGAGGAGGTCACTCATACTTACAGGTACCCTTTTACTCCTCTGATAAGATGTTGTTGAATGCTGAACTTCTTTTTCAAGATCAGTGTCAGTTCACATTTGCCTTTATTAACTGCGGATCTGCTGCTTATTTCATAGGTGCGGGACTGTTTCTGAAGTTAGGATTAGGGACAGTTAAGCTAGAAAGTCCTATTCAAATCGTGGCCATTGACAGAACACCGTTGCTCAAAAATCTGGTTCGGTTAGTTACGATGGAATTCAGACTCAAGGTGGGGTCTCTTCATACGTAAAATATTTCCTGTTATGTATTGGACAATTTACCTGCTGGAATTGTGTTGGGTATTCCTTGGCTGCATGTGTATAATCCAATTATTAACTGGAATCGGAGAGATATTGTCAAACGGGGTCTGTTATGAATGGGTCACTGAGGAGGAACACTAAACAAGCTAAGTCACAGAAAACCAGAGAGGTTGGTAACTATGCAGATTGCAGACCCCTGATTCTAACCACACAACTAGCAGCAGCCGTGGAGCGTTCCTACGATGAATCTAGATGCCTCGTCACAGCCGGAGGACTAAATAAGCCTAAAGCAAGAAAAGAGGAAAACTAACTGCCCCAGAGCAGACCCCAAAGGAATAGACAGCCCCCACACATGTATTGACGGTGAAACAAGATGAAAACACAAACACAGGCAGGAAAATAGGCTGAGCAAATGATGGTGCCCAAACTAACTAGAAAGGACAGGAAAGGAAAGACACTGTCTGCAATCTGCCCAAAAAACCCTACAAAAATAATGTCCAACACTTCTGATAACAAAATTAACCCTGAAGTCACTAGACTTCTCCCACTATATCAGCACTCTGAAATATTCTGAAACAGAGCAAAAAAGAGGCCAATCTAATAAGGGACAAAAAGCAAATTGGCAAATACAGATAAATAAGAGTGGAAATTCAGCACAGCCCCAGACGGGGCTGGCTGACCACACAAAAAACTGAATAGACCAACAAAATCAAGTGTGAACATTAGCAGAAACACTTAGCTTGAGATGACTGGAACAGAACTGAAAACCAAGACCTCAAAAGCCAGAAGGAATCACCAGCACCAGAATAGGGCATCGGATGTCTTAAATCCAGTCTGAGATTCCAGAGATCCAATCGTTATCCTCATCATCAGGTGGCAGATCTCTACTAGTTAAATCAACCTCACTACCTCCTGTTACCACCAGAGGGAGCCTGGAAGGAGAACTCACAACTGGTAGACCAGAAAATGAGTTCACAACAGGGGTCCTTATTGTATTGAAAAATGTCTTAAACCTGTGTATGTTTGTTCTGTTAGTCTGGAGGGTCTTCCGTAATACCTGAGAGATTTCCGAGATGTTTTTTCGGAAAAAGAGTCTGAGATTTTACCTCCTCACCACCCCTATGACTGTACAATTAATCTCATTCCTCATGACAAATTACCCAAGGCTCACTTGTCTGAGCAGGTGTGACGCCCCCAGGAGTATGGTCACTACAGTGGCCTTACCTTCCTCCTAGGGAGGGTGATGTCATGCTTGGAAGCAATGAAGGGTCTCTCTATCAGGTAAATCCAGCACACAGCACAGTTCCCACTCCAGGCCAGCAGAGGGAGCTCTGAACCAAACTGGGGAGGAGCTGCACTCTGGGGCCAGGAAAGGGAAGTTAGTTCAGCTCGTGTGAAGAGGGAAAAGAGAGGAGCTGGAGGATTTAGCAGAATTCAGGCTCACTTCTAGCTGTAGCGCATTGTCCGGAGTCCGGTATCCGAGGTTGTATGGATGCTGATGGTCCTGCAGCAAAAACAGGAGGAAAAAGAGGCTGTAAAATGCTTTGTTCCCAACTAAGACTCGAAGGCACCGAAGCAACTTGTGTGAGCCAGAAAAAGGAGGCTACGACTGTCTGCCATACGAGGGGAGTTCTAAAGAGAGCAAGCAAGAGGAACTTCAGTGTAACTCAGTACTGCAAGTGCCTCAGATAAGCGTTAGAAAGGAGACTACACAACCCATCTGCATAGAGAGATTCCTAAGTTGCTTTCTGGCTGATCAGCCCCTGTTCCATCTGTAAGCTGGATCCTGGACTGCCCTTACAAAGCTAAGTAAAAGGTAAAGGAAACTGCACCCTGTTGTGTCATTGCCTTCTTCCTGCAACCCCTTCAGCACTGCTACATCTTTGTGCCTAACACTGCACCCTCTTCCTCAACACCTATTACTACTGCCCTTGAACTACAGCTCTACCTGTGGGGAGCTCTTACATCTTGCTGCCTTATACCATCTGTCCCAGAGGATCTGCCTGCAGCGTCGGCTTAACCCCTTCATTGCCGAGCACCGCAGGTGGCGTCACGTATCACCCACCTATAAACTTTATTTAGCTACATTTCACCCTTTTTGCATGGACGCCCAGGGCCACGGACCGGGTTACTGCCACCGTGACACAGCCCTCTGAGACACCGGCCCAGTACCGAGTAACCCCACTGCCCTGTCGGGCGATCCATTTTGGCATCACGAACAGGATTTTCGAAGCCCAGTGCCCCCGGGTCCTGTGTGCCAGAGGCTGTGTTGTGTGCCATAGACTTTTTGTGCAATTTCCGACATTACCCCGCCACTTGGCGCGTGCGGGAAGCCGAATGGGCGTGCCTGCGAGAGAGCGCGAAAAGTGAGGTGCTGTGCGGGAAGAGACCAGCGGGCGGGAAGTGAGGAGCAGAGGCCTGCAGTCCCGGCGTCCCCCCGATCATCCAGCCTGCGGAGCGGCAACTGGTAAGCCAGTGAAACACGGGGCCTGGCCAACGTTAACTAGGGGGGGAAGAGAATGTCTGAGGCAAGAGAAGATGCAGCGGTGAAGGCCACACCACCCCCACAGCACCGCAAGATGCAGGGGCAAGGGCAGCTGCAGCTCCAATGGCACTGCAGAATCCAGTGGCCAGCGCCACCTCCATGGCACCACAAGAACAAGCGCCCACTGCAGCAGTCCCCATAATGCTGCTGTCCATGCCCTATATATCGGGAGCGGACTGGTTACCGCAGTAGTCAGGAGAGTCACATACCCTGAGTGAATTCAGAGAGAGACTGTGCAGTTTGTTTGAAGTGTATCCTCTGTCTGAAAGCCAAAAAGTGAATATCCTTATTAGGCAGCTAACTGGTGCAGCGCAAAGAGAAGCAAAGTCCTGGCAGGACACTGATAAAGAGACTATTAAAAAAATTCTGGCTAACCTAAGAAGCACCTTGGACACTCGCACTGCAGCTGAAATAAAAATTAGATTCTTTGGGTGTAAGCAAAGAGTGCAAGACAGTATATGGGACTATGCTCTTAACCTGCAGGAGGAGCTGCGAGCCATAAAGCAGATTGACCCAGACAGTGTGAACGATGGAGACAGACTGTTAATGGAGCAATTTATTGAGGGACTCCTATCCCGTACACGCAAAGCACAGCTGCGCATCATAGCCCTACAAAACCCTGATCTAGACTTTGCAGACTTTAAAGACAGGGCTATCCAGGTGCTGCAGAACCAAATGTCAGCGGTCCAGTGCCCCCTAGGCGCCCAGCGATCACATACCACCAAGAAGCAGCATCTTCCTGTGACGGACTCAGCTCCTGCTGAGCCCATTTGTTGAGTGGACCCTCTGGGTTGGGGCACCCACCCACCGAGGGCGAGCTGACCTTGTGAGAATCCACCCCCTATACAGGGAGTGTCAGGGGCAAGACCAAGGGGGCGAGCCACCACGACTGCTGGGACCAGACGGCCGGCTCAGGGGGACACTATGGGAGTGTCTGACGACCAGAGACAAGCAGAAAGCAAGACAAGACAAGATGTAAGTGCAAGGTATCTTCATTAAGATCTTCAGGATCACATTCAGTGCAAAAGTGAAAACAAGCAAAACGTGCAAAGTGTGTGCGTGGGCATGCCAAGGTCTATAGCATGGTACGTGCCAGGTGGCACGCCTAGGTACAGGTAAAGGCACAATGGCATCGGACTCCGGACCGCTGGCGATGATCGACATGATCAAGGCATCAGGCTGCGGACATCAGCTCCGGACATCAGGCCGCAGTCATCCAGCTTACGATCTCTGGCAGCGATCGGCAGGTTCCGGGCATCCGGCAGGCAAACCAGGGTTCAGGCAAGGAGGCACGACAGATATCCAGGCATGGTGCGTGTTAGGGAACACGCCAAGGTCCAAGGCTAGGTGCAAGACAAGGTGCGTGTGTAGGGGACACGCCAGGTTTCAAAGCGAGGTGCAAAGAAAGGTGCGTGTGTAAGGGACACGCAAGGGTTCAAAGCGAGGTGCATGTGTAGGGGACACGCCAGGGTTCAAAGCAAGAAAGGGTGCGTGTGTAAAGACACGCCAGAGCACAAAGTACAAGGAACAAGACAGAGTGCGTGTGTAGAGACACGCCAAAGCACAAGGTAGAAGTCAGAGTGCATGTGTAGAGACACGCCAAGGTCAGGGTTCAAGGCAGGGTGCGTGCTAGGAGTCACGCCAGGGTTCAAGGCAGGGTGCATTCTAGGAGCCACGCCAGGATTCAAGGCAGGGTGTGTGCTAGGAGCCACGCCAGGGTTCAAGGCAGTGTGTGTGTTAGGAGCCACGCCAGGGTTCAAGGCAGGGCTGCGTGCTAGGAGCCATGCAGGGACGCACACCTCACTGGCCAATGCACACAGCTGTAACTCCAGCACGAGGCACGACTAAGGCACAGGAGGGGGCAAAGGAACCTTCGTGCTAGGAGCCATGCCAGGTTCAGGGCAGGGTGCGTGCTAGGAGCCACGCCAGGGTTCAAGGAAGGGCTGCGTGCTAGGAGCCACGCAGGAGGCACGCCACTCTGGCCAGTGCACACGGCTGTACACAAACATGAGGCACTTACCACGGCACAGGAGACGGCCAAGGGGAACCCACGCCGGGGTTCAAGGCGAGGACAAGGCAAGGAACAAGGCAAGACTAGGCAAGAAGCAAGGTACGGAACACGGAGCGGAACATAGGCAGAAACAGAGCCAGGTCAGAGCGAGGACAGAGTCTAGCAGCGGAGCGTAGGCTGAAACCCAGAGCCGGGCCAAGGGAGAACCTTGGGACTAGACTTGGAAATGTGCAAGAGAGCACCAGAGGACAGAGTGTGGAAAACCAGGCTGAGACAAGAACATGAGAAGTACTACAAGGCCCAGAATAGCAAAGACCAGACATGGCGAAACAGGCAAGGCAGAGAACAGAGGAATGACTACAAGTCAAAGAATAGCTAAGGCGAGACATAGCAAAACAGACTAAAGCAGAGAACAGCAGAAGGACTACAAGGCAAAGCAAGGCAAAGACAAACATGGCACAAGAGACAACACAAGACATGGCACAAGACAAGAGACGGAATACGAGCACGGAGCATGTGCAGAGACACACTACAGAGCAAAGTGCAAGGGCACAGAATAGAGGGAGCAACCCCACAGACCAAGAGCCGTGCAGGGAAGCAACACAATAATCAGGCCCTGAGCAAAGGAAGGGGTGGTCTGATATAGGGCACAGCACCTCCTCTTCCGGGTCAGGACCAGGGGAGAACTTCCTAGTTCAGATGCTCCAGGATCACAGAGCGCAGACACATAATCAGGGATTCTAGACATGATGAGATGATCACCGAACCAGACAGTGCAGGATCCTAGGAAAGGTCACATGATCAGAGTTTCAGACATGACGAGATGATTAAAATAGATGACTCAAGGAAAGTGCAATATATAATAAATTAACCTAAAATCATAATAATGCACCCATGGAAATATAGAGGACAGCTCGGATAATAGGATAAAACAAACGAAAAAACCGAAAAAATGTCCAATGATAAAATACTTTATTTTATTAGAATATAGTTAAAATAAATAATAATCAGGGGAGGCCAATGCCAAAATAAAGGCACACCCTGGGGACAACAGTAATTACTTAATATCAATATACCACAAAGAATATCTCACAATGTTAAAAAATAAAAAATAAAAAATAATAATAAAATAAAAAATAAATAAAAATAAATAAATAAAAAATACTAGTGTCAATACAATATCTTTGTGTAAAACAGCCAAAATAAATCATATAAAGTGTAGTCAGAAGACTGTGCAAAAGACTAAATATATATATAAATATATAGCCACAATAAAGTGCATAGCAGATTAAACAATAGATAAATTGCCACACATAAAGTGCAATGTGCAATGAGCAACAATAATAAAGTGGATCAACACATATAATATAAATAAAGTGATGAAACAATGAATAAAATTGCGAGCACAATGTGGATACCTTTCAGCTGCTTTAGTCCCCGGGATGTGCCAGCCCCGACGCGCGTTTCGGCGTACCTTCGTCAGGTACGCCAAAACGCGCATCGGGGCTGGCACATCCCGGGGACTAAAGCAGCTGAAAGGTATCCACATTGTGCTCGCAATTTTATTCATTGTTTCATCACTTTATTTATATTATATGTGTTGATCCACTTTATTATTGTTGCTCATTGCACATTGCACTTTATGTGTGGCAATTTATCTATTGTTTAATCTGCTATGCACTTTATTGTGGCTATATATTTATATATATATTTAGTCTTTTGCACAGTCTTCTGACTACACTTTATATGATTTATTTTGGATGTTTTACACAAAGATATTGTATTGACACTAGTATTTTTTATTTATTTATTTTTTATTTTATTATTATTTATTATTTTTTATTTTTTAACATTGTGAGATATTCTTTGTGGTATATTGATATTAAGTAATTACTGTTGTCCCCAGGGTGTGCCTTTATTTTGGCATTGGCCTCCCCTGATTATTATTTATTTTAACTATATTCTGATAAAATAAAGTATTTTATCATTGGACATTTTTTCGTTTTTTTCGTTTGTTTTATGACGAGATGATTGCAGAAACAGGCAGTGCAGGACCTTAGGAAATGTCACATGATCAAGGTTTCAGACATGACGAGATGATTGCAGAGCCAGACAGTGCAGGATCCTAGGAAACGTCACATGATCAGGGATTCTAGACATGACGAGAAGATCACAGAAGGCAAAGCAGAAACACAGGCATCTTGCAGCTCAGCAGGCATGAGGTGAGTGTGCACACTGCTCTAGGGAACAAGCAGGATAGCAGACACAAGGTGCGCGTGCACACCGCTCCAGGGGTTCATGAGGCAAAACAGACATGGCGGACATGGCGGATGTGACACTTCCCCTCCGAGCCCTGTGGAGGCTGACGTACAGACTCTAGATGGTGATCCATCAGAAGAACTGCGCCTTCAAGTCCAAGAGCTGACCAAAAATATGGCGGCACTTGCCAAAACTGTGCAGTCCATGCAGGTGTCCCCAAAGGAGAAGATCCAGCTGGCCTCCAGTCCAGAGCATGTCCCGTGGCTATGGAAGAAGAGGATCCCGCCACTCCGAGGGAGAGACAACGATCGCTATGACCAGGATGGACATCCCATCTGTCGTCACTGCCGCAAAGCAGGCTACATCGCAAGATTCTGTTATTTAAACGAGCAACCCCTGGGGCAGAGGGCCAACCCCCAGGAGCTGGGCCACAAGGCCCAAAGAACTGGTGAGCCAAGTATGTTGGAGGGCGACCGGACCTCCCAGTGGTGATTGACGGCATCCCCATGAACACTTTGCTGGACACTGGCTCTCAGGTGACAACTATGCCATATATCCTTTACAAACGGTATTGGACTGACTCTGAACTTACTCGCGGTCCAAGTCATGAGCTGACAGTAGTTGCCAGCAAAGGTCAGTCTTTGCCGCAAGTAGGATGTAAAGAGATTACCATTAAGGTGGGGCAAGTGGAGTTAAACTCTCAAGGTCTGATAGTTGTAGACATTGATTGACAAGAATGTAACCCAATGATGACCTTAGGTACTAATGTGATTGAAAATTGTCTTGCCGAGGTTATTGTTTTGTTGCAATTGGTAGCTGAGACTGCTGGTTCCAGTGAACAGCGAGTCCTGCAGAAGGAGTTCAAGGCCCTGATGCAAAGACAGCAGGTAGAACTCTCTGGTGGAGAAATTGGCAGCGTCAGAGTGAGTGATTCTTTCCCCATTGCGATACCCCCCAGATGTGAAATGTTTATTTGGTGTCGGGCAGCCATAGGCCTCAGAGGAAAAGATTACCAAGCATTTGTAGAGCCAGTGTACTCTGATAGCTGGCCGACTGTCCTGACAGTCAGAGGGGTAGTTGATGTCCGCAAAAGGAGAGTACCTGTACGCCTCTTGAATTGTGGGGAAGAGGAGGCCACAATACCTTGGTATGTCACAGTTGCTAAGCTGTTTACTGTCAGTAACAATGCAATACAGGCAGCGGAGCCCTTGGTCTCATCTGACCAGGCAGGGGACAATGGCTCTGTAAAGCAGCTGGAGGAGTGGTGTCAGCAGCTGCATGTGGGAACTGACTCCACCCCGTCATACCAAAAGAATGGGGTTTACCGAGTGGCTCAGGAGTATGAGCAGGTATTCAGCAAACACCCTCTAGACTTTGGGAAGACAAAAGGGGTTCAACACCATATCCCCACTGGAGATCATCCAGCCATTAAAGAAAGGTACCGGCCTACACTCCCAACACAATATCAATGTGCCAAAAGTATGTTGCAGGAAATGAAGGAAGCTGGGGTGATCAGAGATAGTTGCAGCCCCTGGGCAGCCCAATAGTTTTTGTGAAAAAGAAAGATGGTACCATGAGAATGTGTGTTGATTACAGAAAAATTAACAGCATTACACATAAGGATGCCTACCCATTACCCAGTATTGAAGAGTCATTAGCTGCACTTAAAACTTCTAACTATTTTTCCACCTTAGATCTCACTAGTGGGTATTGGCAGGTCCCCATGGCAGAGGCAGACAAGGAGAAAACAGCGTTTACCCCACCAATGGGTCTCTGCGAGTTCAACTACATGCCGTTCGGGCTCTGCACAGCCCCAGGACCATTTCAATGGCTAATGGAGTGCTGTCTTGGACACAAGAACTTCGAGACAGTTCAGTTGTACCTTGATGATGCCATTGTTTTCTCCAAGACTTATGAAGACCATCTGGAGCACCTGGCTGAGGTGTTTGAAGCCTTGTCCAACTTTGGCCTGAAATTGAAGCCATCCAAATGCCACCTCCTGAAGCCCAAGGTGCAGTACCTCGGTCATGTAGTGAGTGCAGAAGGTGTAGCACCAGATCCTGACAAAGTCACTGTCATCCGAGACTGGCAGAAGCCCAACAACCTCCATGAGGTACGTCAATTCCTCGGGTTGGTAGGCTACTACCGAAGGTTCATCAAAGGCTTCACTGAGATAGCCACACCTATGCAAAATCTTCTGATAGACCAGCCCAAGAAAGCCAGGAAGAAGAGTCCTACATTTGAATGGAATGAGGAACTGGAGGGGTCCTTCAGTCGACTGAAAATGGCTCTCACAAGAGATGAAGTTCTGGCCTACCCAGATTATGACCAACCATTTGTTCTGTATACTGATGCCAGCAACGTGGGACTGGGAGCAGTACTGTCACAGGTACAGAATGGCAAGGAAAGAGTGCTCTCCTATGCCAGCAGGAAGCTTTGTCCCACTGAAAGGAACCTTGACAACTACAGTGCCTTCAAACTGGAGTTCCTCGCCATAGTCTGGGCTGTGACTGAATGATTCAAGCATTACCTAGCTTCAGCCAAGTTTACCAGCTTCACGGACAACAACCCGCTGACTCACTTGGAAACTGCAAAAGCAGGTGCACTGGAGCAGCGATGGATGGCCTGGCTGTCTAACTATGAATTTACCATCAAGTACTGAGCGGGGTACAAGAATGCCAATGCTGATGCGCTGTCCAGAATGCCCAATCTGCCACATGCAGGAGAAGACCCTGAGGCACTCGAAGAAATAGAGTTACCTGCCTTCCACTGGCCAATTGCGGCCCAACGTGCCCAAGGAGTGAGAAACAGATGATCTATCGTGAAAGAGGCCACCCTAAATCCGTTGCCTCATCATGACTGGGCAGAAACGCAGGATAGCGACCCCGCAGTCCGCCTGGTAAAGGAGCTACTGTCACAAGTTGACTCACGCCCAGGTCCAGATGCTCCTGAAGAAACCCAGCAGTTGTGGAAGGAAAGAGGCAGGCTGTTCATCTATGAGGGAAAGCTGTGTCGGAGGAGTATCAATACCCGCACTCATGAGCTGGTCTGGCAGGTGGTAGTCCCAAAGAGGGAGGCATCGATGGTCTTGGAAGCTTACCACAATGGAGCAGGACACTTCGGATGTAAGAAGTTGGAGGCCTTGCTCCGGGAGAGATTCTACTGGGCTGGTATGAGGAAGGCCATTGAAAATTGGCGCCGGGAATGTGGACAATGTAACCTGCACAGAAAGGACCGTAACAGCCAGCGAGCTCCTTTGCAGCCAATAATAACTAAACAGCCACTTGAGTTGGCAGCCCTGGACCATGTAAAGCTGGTTCCAAGCCGTTCAGACTACGTTTATGCTCTTACCATCGTTGACCACTACTCGAGATTCCTGGTAGTCGTGCCTGTCAAGGATGAAACAGCCAGGACAGCAGCCAGAGCATTCCAACAGCACTTTTGTCGACCCCGAGCGAGTGCTTACAGATCAAGGTCCAGCCTTTGAGGCTGAAGTGTTCCAGGAATTCTGTAACTTGTACGGTTGCAAGAAGATCAGGACAACACCATACCATCCACAGACCAATGGCATGTGTGAAAAGATGAATCAGGTGGTGATCGATCTACTGAAGACCTTGCCTTTGGAAGAGAGGAATCTGTGGCCAGAGAAGTTGCCTGATCTGGTAGACCTGTACAATCACATTCCTGTAAATTCCAGCAACTGCACACCAGCCTACCTAATGAGAGCGAGGCCTGGCAAGTTGCCTATTGATTTGGATATGGGAGTCCTGACACCTGAGGTGACATCACCAGATGCTGACTGGGACACAGAGAGGCAGCAGCAATACCAAAGAGTACAAGAGTGCGTAGAAAAGAGTCTAGCTCAGGCGAGACAAAAACAGGAAAAGAACTACAATCAACATGCACCTGCAGTTCCCTTGTCACCAGGAGAACAAGTCCTAAAGAGGAAAAGGAGGATGCATAAATTGGATGACCAATGGGAAGCTGAACCCTACACCTCCCTACCATCAAACTTTGACAACACCAAAGTGTGCCTTATCAGTAAGGATGGAGGAGAAACCTCATCAGCAGTATCGAGGGATCATCTGAAACTGGGCCCTGACCAACTAAAGGAAAAGATGGGAGAGCAAAACAACCTTCAACCCATAGAGGAAGAAGAGAAAAAGGTCAGCACTGTACTCTGAGAATTTCCTGCAAACTGGACAAGAGGGGATCAAGCCATCATAGTTCCTGTCCTAATCTTTCCCCAGCCTACTGCAACTGAAGTCGCAGAGACTCAAGAGAACTCTGAAAGTCAGGAAGTTCAGGCAGCGGATGCCACACCAGCAGTGGAGCAAGAGAATCCTCGCCCTGCCAGTGGTGAATCTGTCATGCCCACAGTGAGTCTAAGAGTTCGCAGATGGCTTCTACCCAGTTTACCAGTAGCAGTAACATTCCCACTAAACCTAAATAGGCCATTAGAAGTACCCATGCTGCGCAGATCTACCCGTAGTACAAAAGGTGAGATCCCAGTTAGATATAGAGATTAAAGTGCAAATAGAAAATGTAAAGTGTACCTGTAAATATGCAACTTTTTAAGCTTATGTGCCTACATAGACTCTGTAAGAACTTTTTGAATATCTTATTTTGTTTTGATGGACAATTGGGCCACAGGACTATGTGTGACCAAAACTCTACTTGTACATAGTTTACCAACTGCTGAGGAATTGGACCATGGACATTGACGCATGGACTAATCATCACAAGGACTATTTTTGAGCTTTGGTTTTTGTAATTTTTCATTTTTGAAATCTTGTTACAGTTACAATTGTTCATTTGTTTATATGTTTGCATGTTTTCTCAGTCCGGGAGTACTGCATTGCACTAGGGGGAACGTGGCGCCCCCAGGAGTATGGTCGCCACAGTGGCATTAACTTCCTCCTAGGGAGGGTGATGTCATGCTTGGAAGCATTGAAGGGTCTCTCTATCAGGTAAATCCAGCACACAGCACAGTTCCCACTCCAGGCCAGCAGAGGGAGCTCTGAACCAAACTGGGGGAGGAGCTGCTCTCTGGGGCCAGGAAAGGGAAGTTAGTTCAGCTCGTGTGAAGAGGGAAAAGAGTGCAGACGTGGAGAGGAGCTGGAGGATTGAGCAGAATTCAGGCTCACTTCTAGCTGTAGAGCATTGTCAGGAGTCCGGTATCCGAGGTTGTATGGATGCTGATGGTCCTGCAGTAAAAACAGGAGGAACAAGAGGCTGTAAATGCTCTGTTCCCAACTAAGACTCGGAGGCACAGCAGCAACTTGTGTGAGCCAGAAAAAGGAGGCTACAGCTGTCTGCCATACGAGGGGAGTTCTAAAGAGAGCAAGCAAGAGGAACTTCAGTGTAACTCGGTACTGCAAGTGCCTCAGATAAGCGCTAGAATGGAGACTACACAACCCATCTGCATAGAGAGATTCCTAAGTTGCTTTCTGGCTGATCAGCTCCTGTTCCATCTGTAATCTGGATCCTGGACTGCCCTTACAAAGAAAAGTAAAAAGTAAAGAAAACTGCACCCTGTTGTGTCATTGCCTTCTTCCTGCAACCCCTTCAGCACTGCTACATCTCTGTGCCTAACACTGCACCCTCTTCCTCAACACCTATTACTACTGCCCTGGAACTACTGCTCTACCTGTGGGGAGCTCTTACATCTTGCTGCCTTACACCATCTGTCCCAGAAGATCTGCCTGCAGCGTTGGCTTAACCCCTTCATTGCCGAGCACCGCAGGTGGCGTCACGTATCATCCACCTATAAACTTTATTCAGCTACGTTTCACCCCTTTTGCATGGACGCCTAGGGCCATGGACCGGGTTACCGCCATCGTGACACATCCCTCTGAGACACCGGCCCAGTACCGAGTAACCCCACTGCCCTGGCGGGCGATCCACAGGTACTGGGATGCAGTAACGGACAAGAGGCAGACCAAGGGTTAACAAAGGGTTTAATTAACAGGAGGTTACTCCTCGCAGGGAGATATTTAAATGAGGGGGAGAGTTCTTTCCTAATACAAAGCATACTTCCAGAAGTGCCCCTCAATTTAACTGGGGCCATTTGGAATGAGCCACAATGGGGATCTGTTTCAGTCCTGTGGAAAATGGGGGAAGCTTTTCTGGCATTGAGAATGTCCTCTTGTGGTCCTGACGGTGTCGATGTCCTCTATAATACTGGCGATGACAGCTGTCACGGTCACGTGTCTCTGGACGCAGTGGTTACCGCAAGGCGACCCCATAACACACGTGACCCTGGATACACCGCCTCCAGTGGGGCGCATTTAAATAATAAAACGTGCAGGTGGATACGCCGCCTCCACCTGGCGAATTTAGGTATTACACGTTATACAATAATCTGATAATAAAGGGGGAACCTGGGTAACATTAACAATGGTGGGCCCTGCGATAGGGAATGGGGGACGTGGAGACCTCCTAAGCTCCCCTGAGCCAGTGTCCCTGCACTCCTTACATTCCCTATACATGCTCCGCACCTGTCGCCGCACGCGAACCTTAAACCCTTGCTCGCCCTGACCCTAAACCCTCACTAGGGAATAGGTCGGTGCGGAGACTAATCCCACCACTGCACTAACAACACACATGAGGAAAGAAGACAATACAGGGGAAACACCACTTAGCTTTGCTCTGTTGCGTACGCTCCTAGCAACAGAGCCCACCACCTGCATGCATCTTCTCCTCCACCTGGATCCATCACCATAACAGGATCCTTCACCTTAGTGCAGCCTTGGAGCAGAGTCCACCACCAGTTGCTGCTGCTTAGTAACAGAGTCCCCAAGATGAGTCCAGCTTCTGCCACGAAGTCAAGCATGCTTGAGTCCAGCTCAGCAGCCAAGTCCCACATGGTGAGTGCCACTCTCCATAGTCGCCACTCCACCAGTCCATGCAGACACTTCCCGCCGACACCATCACTGCGACCCCACCACGCCATGCCAGCCCTTCGTCCAGACACCATAGCTGAAACACGTCCCCCTGGCTAAGCTGCGCAGGACTCCTCTCCAGCGCCATCCTTCCACCAGGCTCTCAAACTCAGAATGAATCAATCTCACAATATCACAGCAGTGATTGCACACCCCTAGCACACCATTATAGGGTGTCACACCTGATCCATAATTACGTGCACAAAAAACCTAAAGTGCGATACCACTAACCACCACCGGGGACAGTCAAGACACCTTGGAACTTTCCAAAGTAAAAAAAGTTCACCCAGTGCAATTTAAAACTGTCACATCATGACAACAGCGTCTTCTTTCAATCCTGATGATGGCGACGATGGCCTGGGGTTCTAGCACAGGCACTGGCCCCAGTGGATGCAGGGAAGAAGGGAGGATAGACTCTTCCCTCAGCGGTGAGAATCCTTGTACTATCGGGGCCTGGGACAGGTCCCAACACAGTTCACAATGGCCTGTTCGGTCTGCTGTGTTGTACCGTTGAGCACCGGTATCCCTTACACATACCTTGCATTCCCTGGTCAGTACCGTCGGCAGAAGCAGTTGTGTCAGCGTCGTCGGCCGAGTTCGCAGTCTTGTTAAGGTCCTTGATGTAGGCGGGGACAGTGGTGTTAGCGGGGACAGCGGTACATGCGGTGTGTCAGCGGGACCCCTTCGTTCGGATCCTGTCAGCGCGTCCTCTCGTCCCTAGCTTCTCTTAGCTCCGCCCCCTCGCCTCACATCTGAGATTACCTCACAGGAATGACACGTGCTCAGCGTTTCCGCCTCAACAGTTTGAATTTCTGCGCGCGCATTTTCTGCCTGCTTAGTCATGCCCCCTTTTCTTGAGCACAGGGAACATCCAGTTACTCTAAGCGCTTCCTCCTGTAACTTAGGTGACAGGGGATGTTGTACAGAATGTTTAATTGGAGGTTGGTTAATTATTGCAATCGTACTTTGGTTAGTTATATTCTACTTAAGCATGCTAGTTCCTCCTCCCAGTGTCATTCATACACTTGTTGTTGCCTGTGGAACATTGATCCCTCTGCGCTCTGTGCTTGACCCAGCTTGACTTGATTCTCTTCCCAGACTCAGACTCTTTGCTTGTGAGCTGACTTTGCTTGTGCCTGCTCCCCGTAAACTGTTCTGTCTCTCTGGCTTTCCTGTCCTCATCTTGTGCATTGGACTTCGTCTCTGACTTTCCTTTGTCGTACTGCGCAATTTCCTGGACCTGACCTCGGATTGTTTGACCTCCCTTTACTTACAGTAAGTAGTATATATATTTACTTCCGTGACTTGAGTCACATAACTGCTCTGCCAGTGGTTCCTTTGTTTTATAATAGAATATTGTTAAGACTGTGAAAACATTTTAATTTTAGGAATAATCATTAAAAGTTACATTTTAAAATATATTACTCCAACTGGATTAGTCAGTCAAATTTTATTAATGAATATTGGGGACATTTTCTTATCGCTTAAACAGTGAATTTGAGCCAAAAACTATGTAGTCACGTAGACCACATAGGCATGACATCATGTATTTATATTGGGTATGGCCAACCAATTGGGTATGGACACCCTGGATAAAGTCTTGTTGATACTTGAGGAGACGCATGGGGACCCCACGGACGTAGGAGAGTTACGTATGTGCCTGTTCGGCCGGGTTCAAAGTGAGGGGGAGACAGTAGCCCAGTTTATGAATGCACTGCAGGAACTTCATATTGCCATTGCTCGCAAAGGCGGCGTAGGCATAGGGTCCATTGACGTAGTGCTGTGAGACCAATTAATGACTTGCCTATGGGACATGCTGTTGAAGCAGGCTCTGCGGGAGTGCTTGCAAGTAAAACCAAGCATGGCCTTTTCTGAAATAGGGGCAGAGGCGCACATAGGTGAGCAAGGAGTTGCATCCTTGACAGGGGTGGTCCGTTGTTGCAGAGTACCCACCCCGAACGAGCAAGAGCCGAAGTGGTCCCGCGAATTACGGCAAGAAATGCAAAAGATACTGGAAGAAGTCGAAGACCTGAAGAAAGCCCTTCCTGCTGTATCGGGGGCCAGCATCATACGCTGAGGTAACTCACAGAACCAAGTGAAGGAGGTTAGAGGAGAGGTGCGGGGCATGAAGGAAACTTCAGTGGCGGCTCCGTAGTGTAACCCCATATCCTGGGCTGAAACGCGAAAGCCGAGGAGGTATGCATCTTGGAGAGGACAGCGATCCAGACCAAAGCACCCACCAGACAGGCGCAGTTGTGGGTGTTGGACATGTGTAGGAATGGGACACCTCTCCAGAAGTTGCCCGACCTGTAACAGTCGACAGAGATATTCCGCTCATCCTTCTGAAGGTCCTGCGAGTTGGAGAGAGCACCACCCCTTGGAGAGATGGTTCAGCGAGGAGAGAGGAGCCGCACCCAAAGCCAGATGGATCCACGACGTCCGACGCCGAGAAGAGGTGGAGAAGGTGTCAACTGACTATGGTTAGAAGACTGCGTTGGTTAGGCACGTGGAGGTGAGTCTGGTAAAGCCTCAACTTGGATCTGAATGCTCCGTCTGTGAGACTCAGCCCGAAGAAGAAAAGGAGTCAAATGTCCCCGGATCGCCCGCTCCCACAGTTCCTGATTGTGAGAAGGAAGTACCATTTATTCGACCTCTGAAGTAGAAAGTTTGCCACCTGCCAGCCCATATGATCATGACACAATGAAGGAGATACAAAGTGCATCAGATAAGTTTTTGCCTTTTCTTACTGAACTATCATTCGACCCTGTCATAACCCTTCCAAACTCCCTGTCCTGTCCTCCTTCCTAACATACTGCCGTTTCCTGTCACTCCCTGCCCAAAGTATGCCTGTTGTTAATAAATCCCTGTTAACTCTTGATCTGCCTATTATCCGTGATGACATCTCACGTTCCTGCGATTTCTACATGAGTTCAAAAATGGTTAAGGGACAGAAATGTAACCAGACCAGTCCATCAGCTTCCTCCAATTGAAAATCCATGTTTCCATAGACAGCACTTTGAAATTGGAAGAGGTTGATGGACAGATCTGGTCAATTGTTCCTCCATCAATTTTGAGAACAGGAGAGCTGTGGAGAAGAATAGTTATATGAGAAGAATATGTAATATGAATATCACTCAAATTCCCAAAAAGTTTAGACGCTGTGTAAAATGTTTAGAAAGCAAGGATGCAATGATTTGGAAATCTTGTATAATCATATTTTATTCACAAGAGAACATAGAACAGATCAGAAAGTGAAACGTAGACATTGCCCCATTTCATTTGAAAAAAAAACTCATTTATAAATAGATGGCAGCAACACATCTCAAAACCAGTTGGGACAGAGTTAAGAAAAGGCTGGAAAACTAAGTGGTATTAATGAAAAAAGCTAAAGGGTAAATTTTCAACGAAGTCACATAATTGTGTATAAAAATAGCACATCAGAGAGGCAGAGTCTCTCAGAATCAGAGACGGTCAGAGGTTCACCAATCTGTGAACAACTAAGTCTAAAAATTGTGGAACAATTTTAGAAAAATGTTCCTAATTTAATATTGCAAAGACTTTGAATATCCCACCATATACAGTACATATCGGCAAAAGATTCAGAGATCCTGGAGAAATCCATGTGCAGAAGGGACAAGGCCAACAGTCAATATTGAATGCTCATGATCCTTGGGCTCTCAGGCAGCTCTGCATTTAAAACACTCATAATTTTGTTATGCAAATCACTGGGTGGACTCAGAAATCATTGTTTCTGAATACAGCTTGCTGTGCAATCCACAAATATTTTTATTTTATTTATTTTACTCACTTGTATAGCGCCATTAATTCCACAGCACTTTACAGACATTATCGGCACTGTCCCCATTAGGGTTCACAATCTAAATTCCCTATCAGTATGTCTTTGGAATGTGGGAGGAAACTGGAGAACCCAGAGGAAACCCACGCAAACACAGGGAGAACATACAAACTCCTTATAGATGTTGTCCTTGATGGGATTTGAGCCCAGGACCTCAGTGCTGCAAGGCAACAGTGCTAACCACTGAGCCAGAAGGTGAAGCTTTATCATGTAAAGAAGTCATTTATCAACACAATCCAGAAACGCTGCTGTCTTCTATTGGCTAAAGCTCATTGTTCTGCCCTCTAAATATAGGGCAAATATGTTTATATTATGTGCTGGCTTAGTTATAGCACCATCTAGTGGTGGCTGAATTTATAGCTATGTCTTAAGTAACTTTTATAGCCTGTGCATTTACTAGCAGACAGAGTGTTGCATGGTGGGATTGAATCAATGTATTCTGGGATGAGAAGATGCCATTTTCTTCTGTATATTTCATAGGACACGTTGTTTATTTGTCCTCCTGTAACTCCCCTACTTGAGTCGCTATCCTGGTAAAGCATATCTGGTAAGATTAATATCTTTTCTTGCAATGCAGTGTTGTACAGAGATGTTATTAACCATATAGCATCAAGTGCTCAGTAGATGTAATTAGACACCTGTGTATTCCATGTAAAGTTTGCATCACACTGTATACTTTCTGTAATTGTGTTAGCTTTGTGATCATCTGCCTGCTTCTAGACCTGTCCTCTGCATTCGAAACGGTTGACCACTGCCTCTTACTGCAGATCCTGTCCTCCTTTGGCATCAAAGACCTCGCCCTATCCTGGATCTCCTCATACCTCTCAAACTGCACATTCAGCATCTCCCACTTCCACACTACCTCCTCATCCCACCCTCTCTCTGTTAGAGTCCCCCAAGGCTCTGTTCTAGGACCCCTACTCTTCTCAATTTATACCCTTGACCTGGGACAACTCATAAAGTCCCATGGATTCCAGTACCACCTTTATGCTGACAACACTCAGATCTACCTCTCTGGCCCAGATGTCACCTCTCTGCTGCCAGAATCTCGGAGTGTCTATCAGCCATATCCTCCTTCTTCTCCTCTCGCTTCCTTAAGCTCAATGTGGACAAATCCGAACTCATCATCTTTCCTCCATCTCACAGATCTTCCTTACCTGACCTATCTATCACAATTAATAACATCACGCTTTCCCCAGTACCGGAAGTCCGCTACCTCGGAGTAACCCTTGACTCTGCCCTGTCCTTCAAACCACACATCCACGCTCTTTCTACCTCCTGTTGCCTCCAGCCCTGTTACCTTCCCTCACGTAATCTCCGATCCTCCAAAGACCTCCTTCTCTCCTCCACACTTATTCGCTCCTCACTAGTGTTGAGCATTCCGATACCGCAAGTATCGGGTATCGGCCGATACTTGCTGTATCGGAATTCCGATACCGACATCCGATATTTTTTCAATATTGGATGTCGGTATCGGAATCGGAAGTTCAAAGTTGATTGACAGCCTGACGTCATCATGATGCGCGGTGTGTGCGCATCATGATGCGCCGTCATTTCGGGCCTTCCGGGGGTCTCTGCCGGACTGCCGGGGGGCTGTGCAGGCTCCGGTGGTCTGTGCCGGCCTGCCGGGGGGCTGTGCCGGCCTGCCGGTGGTCTGTGCAGGCTCCGGGGGGCTGTGCCGGCCTGCCGGTGGTCTGTGCAGGCTTCGGGGGTCTATGCAGGCATCGTCCGATGGGACTACAAGTCTACAAGAAATTCCCACGCAGCAATGGCATAAAGTGAGACTAGGGACTTTTTTTTTTAAGTGGCGGAGGAATACAGTGCGGAAGGATACCTACCTTCCGTCATTGGATTCCTGCAGCCCGTAGAGAGCGGCAGCATCAGCTGATGCTGCAGTTCTCTACCCAAGATCGTCGTGGGACACACTCGTGGACTGCTTCGGATCATGGGTGAGTATTTTTGTGGTTTGTTATGTTAATATTTATTCCGTACACGACAATGGCTTCGGGGAACAATGTGACAAGTATTGGTAAGTATGTTACTCTATGTTATATGTACTGTATGTCTATGTATGTATTGTATGAATGTATTGTATGTAGCATGCATGTAGTATATATGTAGTATGTATGTAGCATGTAGTATGTATGTAGCATGCATGTAGTATATATGTAGTATGTATGTAGCATGTAGTATGTATGTAGCATGCATGTAGTATATATGTAGTATGTATGTAGCATGTAGTATGTATGTAGCATGTAGTATGTATGTAGCATGCATGTAGTATGTATGTAGCATGTAGTATGTATGTAGCATGCATGTATGTATGTAGCATGCATGTAGTATGTATGTAGCATGCATGTAGCATGTATGTAGCATGCATGTAGTATGTAGCATGTATGTAGTATGCATGTAGTATATATGTAGTATGTATGTTACATGTAGTATATATGTAGTATGCATGTTGCATGCATGTAGTATATATGTAGTATGTATGTTGCATGCATGTAGTATATATGTAGTATGAATGTAGCATGTATGTAGTATGTAGCATGTATGTAGCATGCATGTTGCATGTAGTATATATGTAGTATGTATGTTACATGTAGTATATATGTAGTATGCATGTTGTATGTATGTAGCATGTATGTAGCATGTAATTTTTTTTTTTATTTTTTTTTACATTCAACACATTAGCCGGATGATGGGACTACTACTGTCCCATCATTGGCTAATGTGTCAATCACTGTCATGGTAGCAGGCATCGCCCGATGGGACTTGTAGTCCCATCGGACGATGCCTGCACAGACCCCCGAAGCCTGCACAGACCACCGGCAGGCCGGCACAGCCCCCCGGCAGGCCGGCACAGACCACCGGAGCCTGCACAGCCCCCCCGGCAGGCCGTCACAGCCCCCCGGCAGGCCGGCACAGACCACCGGAGCCTGCACAGAACCCCTGGCAGGCCGGCACAGCCCCCCGAAAGGCCCGTACAGACCCCAGAGAGGCTGTACAAGGCAAAAATAGGGTTTTTCTTATTCCGATACCGGAAGTCCCATAGACTTGAATGGGACTTCCGGTATCGGAATCGGCGATACCGATACTTTTTTTTAAGATCGGACGATCCATTCCGATCCGATACTTTGAAGTATCGGACGGTATCGCTCAACTCTACTCCTCACCCAACCGCCTCCAAGACTTCTCCCGAATAGCCCCATCCTCTGCAATTCTTTGCCCCAACATGTCCGACTATCAACCACATTCGGATCCTTCAGATGGAACCTGAAAACCCACCCCTTCAAGAAAGCCTACAGCCTGCAATGACCCCACTACCTCCTCACCACTACCAGTGATATCACCTCAACCAACATCGGAACTGCTGCAACCCCCCAACCTTCTGTCTCCTTCCCCACCATCCTGTAGCATGTAAGCCCGAAAGGGCAGGGTCCTCTCCCCTCTGTATCAGTCTGTCATTGTAAGTTTGTTTAATGTAAGTGATATCTGTAATTTGTATGTAACCCCTTCTTATGTACAGCACCATGGAATCAATGGTGCTATATAAATAAATAATAATAATAATCTCCCCAATACTTACCCATATCGTTTGAATTTTTTATAGTTTTACCACATGTTCTATACTCTTCACCAATAAACAAGTTAGACTACAGAGAACAGTCTGCTTATTTTGGAAGATAGAAGGTGGTTTATGCTGTATGCTAGATTGCACACTGTGTCAACATTTATGAAGGCAGGACAGTAAAACATGCTAGACGCCTGCGATAGTGAATACGACTTAAGGAACCGCTTGTACCCACACCGCACTGCCTGTGGATACTGCAGCGGCCGCCATTCAGTCACAAGTACCGAGAGTGTAGCCCGCCATCAAGCAATTCATCTTTCCCGCCACGCAGAAGCCCACCACACAGACTCAGTTTCCCACCAGTATCCTCAGCAATACGCAGCTAAGTGCATAAAGTCTCGAAACAGCACATCCTCACTCAAAACGAGGTCACATGCAAGTTCAGGCAGGTCGTCAATAGCAGAGCTCGCTGCTGTCGCTCGTGCTGAGGCTGAAGCAGCCAAAGCAAGATCCTCCTTCGCCGAACGAGAGATGCATCTAACGCTGAGACAACCAGAGCTAGAAAAACTTGTGGCAGACAGAGACAGCAGCTGCAATAGCTAAGGCAGAGTATTTGGAAACTATGAAGAATGCTGATTCTGAGAGATGCAGCAGCATTCTTGGACCAGATCTAGAGCAGCAAGATCGCACATCGCAGAATACATCCATCAATATTCCAGTGTGGATGACAGCCCTGACACATCATATCGATTAGCCCATGCCGATCACCAGCGATCCAACCCCGGACTTCACTACCATAGACGAGGACACGTCCTGCACAGAGATGTCGACCACAGCTACCGTTTCACTGAGAAGAAGGTTCAGCTCCCATCCCACCTTAAAGAGACACCTTCTTCACCAAGAAGGTGCTGCACAGACTATCCGGAGTCAGAAGCGTCTTAAAGATATGGTGATACCCACACATTAGACATGACTATAACACACCGGCTCGTACCAGCACTGACGGAGCCACCATGGACTTTGCAAAGCTCTTTGCCCGCTGAGAACTGGTTACAAAAGGACTTGTAAAGTTCACTGACAAACCCGAGAACTATAGGTCATGGCGAGCCTCGTTCCGGAACACCTTTCATAGTCTGGACCTTTCTTGCAGTGAGGAGTTAGATCTCCTAGTAAAGTGGCTCAAAAGTGAGTCGGTCGTACATGCCAAAAGACTGAGAGACATTAATGCAAAGTATCCCCACATAGGTCTACGTAAATTGTGGGAAAGGATTAATGAAAGCTATGAGACAGTAGAAGTCATAGAGAATGCTTTATAGAAAACAATTGATGATTTTCCAAAGATAGGGCCTCAAGGTTATCAAAAGCTTAGAGAACTGAGTGATTTATTGATTGAGTTACAGGTTGCCCAGGAGGAAGGAGACTTGCCTGGATTGGCATTCTTAGACACCACTAAGGGTGTCAATCCGATAGTACAGAAACTTGCTTACAACCTACAAGAAAAGTGGATTACATGTGGTTCACGGTATAAACAAAATCATAATGTATTATTCCCTCCTTTCATTGTATTTGTTGATTTTGTCACCCAGCAATCTTGGATTAGAAATGACCCTAGTTTTGACTTTACTCTGTCGTGTTCCACTGCCCCTGGTGTCAAACCCAGTAGGACACCCATGGCAGTCCACAAAACTAACCTTGTTTCCACAGGCCCTCCTCACAATGTGAATAAACCTCCTCCAGACTAGAGCAAGCCTCAGGATGTCAGTAAACATTGTCCTCTACACAAGAAACCACATCCTCTACTAAAATGCAGAGCCTTCAGGGAGGAATCTTTAGAGGATCACAAAGGTTTCCTCAAGGAGAACAACATCTGCTTCAAATTTTGTGCCACAACCCCTCACTTCGCCAGGAACTGTGAAGCTAGCGTAAAATGTGCAAATTGCAGCAGCAAGGATCACAATGCAGCCTAGCACCCTGGATCACCTCCACGAGTGTTGTCACAAGCAGAGGAGCACGATGAGAAGCAGAAAGACACCGACAAAGACACCCCTGAGGTCAGCTCTAAATGTATGGAGATCTGTAAGGGACTCACAGGAGGAAGGTCCTGTTCAAAAATCTGCCTTGTCCGAGTCTATCCTGCAGGCCGCAAGGACAAAGCCCTCAAGATATACGCAATCCTAGATGACCAAAGTAATAGGTCCCAAGCCAGGTCCATCTTCTTTGACAACTTCAGCATTGTAGGCCCTGGTTCTCCCTACACCCTGAGGATGTGCTCAGGTACCGTTGAGATGGCAGGGAGATAAGCAACTCGACACAAAGTGGAGTCCATAGATGGCCAAACCTGCCTATCTCTACCGACCATCCTGGAGTGCAACCAGATTCCTGACAACAAGTTAGAAATACCTTCATGGGAAGTGGCGACACATCACCTCCATCTAAAGCGTATAGCCCACCTGATACCTGAGATGGACCCAGGAACCCCAATAGCTCTACTTCTGGGAACAGATATACTACAAGTCCACAAAAATAGAGAATGTATAAACGGCTCCAGGAACGCTCTGTATGCACAGAGGCACGACCTTGGATGGGTCATCATAGGAGATGTCTGCCTAGGAGGAGCACACAAGCCGGCCTTAGTCGACAACATGCTTACCAATACTCTTGAAAATGGACGTCCGTCTCTCTTCCAGCCATGTAAGAGTAGCTTCCTGGTAAAAGAATTGTCACACAATGCTCCTCTACCTAGTCCGTTAGCTGATCCTTCCTGTGAAGACCACACATGTGACGGCAACCAAGATCACATAGGGTGCACAGTTTTTCACAGAGCAAGAGAAGAAAACAAGGTAGCAATGTCCATAGAAGACAATTTTTGGACATCATGGATAGAGAGATGGTAAGAGATGAGTCAAAGAGTTGGATGGCCCCTCTACCATTTAAACACCAGAGGCAACGCTTACCCAACAACAGAGAACCTGTCTACGGTCGATTTGTCTCCCTAAAACGCAAATTTCAGAAGGCAGCTGAAATGAGAAAGCACTTCTTTCCCTTTATGGAGAAAATACTTCTGAATGGCCATGCAGAAATTGCACCTGTACTCCAAGATTTCAAGGAATGTTCGTATCTACCCATTTTTGGCATGTATCATCCTAAGAAACCTGGTCAGATAAGAGTAGTATTTGACTCAAGCGCCAGATATGAAGGTGTCTCGCTAAACAATGTCTTTTTGTCTTGCCCAGACCTCAATAACAGACTTCTAGGAATACTCCTTCGCTTCTTCAAAGATGCAGTGGCATTCATGGCTGACATACAACAGATGTTTCATTGCTTCCTTGTAAAAAAAGAACATAGGTACTATTTGAGGTTTTTCTAGTACCGCGACAAAGACATCGTGGAGTATCGGTGAAAGTACACATCTTCGGGAAAGGCCCTTCCCCTGCTGTTGACATCTATGGTCTTAGATATTCAGCCAGAGAGGGCGAAGCAAAGTAAGGGTCAGATGTTAGATCATTTGTGGAGGATTTCTACGTAGACGACTGTTTGAAATCCACACCCACAGATGAATCAGCAGTCAGTCTCCTAAAGAGGACACAAGAAATGCTCGCTTCGTCCAGTTTGAGGTTGCACAAAATTGCTTCCAACGGCCAAAAAATGATGGCAGCTTTTTCCTCTCAAGATTACTCAACTGATCTAAAAGACTTGAATTTAGACACCTACTCCCCTCCCATGCAACGGAGCCTTGGTTTGCTCTGGGATTTGAAAAGAGATGCATTTACCTTTAAGATCAACGAAGAAGAAAAACCTTTCACACGTAGAGGCGTCCTGCCTGTGATAAACAGCCTGTACGATCCTCTAGGATTTGTAACCCCTGTAACTATCCAAGGTAAAATGATGTTGAGAGACTTCATCCAAGAGATGTCTGAATAGGATGTTCCGCTTCCCATGGAGAAGAGAGATTTGTGGGTAAGATGGAAGAAATCTTTATAAGCCTTGTCAGTTTTTTACGTGGCACGACCATACGCTTCCGTGCCATCAACAGGAGTCAAGACGCAAAGGCTCTGTATCTTCTGCGATGCCTCAACCAAGGCGATTGCAGCAGTAGCATATCTGAAAACTACTGACATCAAGGAACAGAATGCTGTAGATAAGCCCCCGATGTCTATGCCGGCAGTCAATAGGGGATAAAAAGGGTGACAGATTCCCTTTAATAGCAGACAGAGTGTTGCATTGTGGGATTGAAGCAATGTGTTCTGGGATAAGGAAGATGCCATTCTCTTCTGTGTATTTCATAGGACACATGTTGTTTATTTGTCCTCCTGTAACTCCCCTACTTGAGTCGCTATCCTGGTAAAGCATATCTGGTAAGATTAATATCTTTTCTTGCAATGCAGTGTTGTACAGAGATGTTATTAACCTTATAGCAACTAGTGCTCAGTAGATGTAATTAGACACCTGTGTTTCTTTGTGAAGTCTGCATCACACTGTATACTTCCTGTAATTGTGTTAGCTTTGTGATCATCTACCCAATACTTACCCATGTCGTTTGTATTCTTTATAGTTTTACCGCATGTTCTATAATCTTCACCAATAAACAAGTTACACTACAGAGAAGCGTCTGCTTATTTGGAAGATAGAAGATGGTTTATGCTGTATGCTAGATTGCACACCGTGTTAACGTGTATGAAGGCAGAACACTCATTTAAAAAAGACTGAGGCAAAATGGAAAATTGCTCTGCGGTCAGATAAATAAAAATGTGAATTTTTTTATGGAAACCAGAGGCTGTGGCCTGCGGATCCAGGAGAGGAACTATCCAGCTTGCTATCAGCTCACAGTTCCTTTATCTCTGATGGTATGGGGCTGCATTTGATTCTATGGCAGGGGCAGTTTAGACCATGAAATGTACAATCATTACTGAACTTTATGTAAATATTTTAGAACATCTGTTTCCAACCAGACAGCTTCAATTTCAGGGATGTTCGTGCATATTTCAGCCATACAATGCTAAACCATAAACCACGCATTGACTCCATCACTACTGCATGGCTTCATAGAAGAAGAGTTCAGGTGATAAACCAGCCGCCTGCAGTCCAGAACTTTCACCAATAGAAAACATTTGATTATGATGTGAAAAATACAACAAAGACCCAGGACTATTGAGCAGCTAGAATCCTACATCAGACAAGTATGGGACATTTCTGTCCCAAAACTGCCGCAATTGTCTCCTCACTTTCCGGTGGTGCTCAATGGTAGACTTGGTCCTGTCCCAACCTTTTTTGAGATTCACTGCTGCCATCAATTTCTATGTATTCACTGCTACCTGCCACCATCGCACTCTAACAAGCATCTCTATTCTTCCGACAGGTATGTCCATCCACCCAGCTCTCCTGCTCTCCTGCTGTCTGTCTATGAAGGGCACACAGTGCATCACCCAGCTTTGCACATAGACTTGCCTCTGCACCTAGCATTCACATGGTATGTCCATCCACCCAGCTCTCCTGCTCTCCTGCTGTCTGTCTATGAAGGGCACACAGTGCATCACCCAGCTTTGCACATAGACTTGCCTCTGCACCTAGCATTCACATGGTATGTCCATCCACCCAGCTCTCCTGCTCTCCTGCTGTCTGTCTATGAAGGGCACACAGTGCATCACCCAGCTTTGCACATAGACTTGCCTCTGCACCTAGCATTTACATGGTATGTCCATCCACCCAGCTCTCCTGCTCTCCTGCTGTCTGTCTATGAAGGGCACACAGTGCATCACCCAGCTTTGCACATAGACTTGCCTCTGCACCTAGCATTCACATGGTATGTCCATCCACCCAGCTCTCCTGCTCTCCTGCTGTCTGTCTATGAAGGGCACACAGTGCATCACCCAGCTTTGCACATAGACTTGCCTCTGCACCTAGCATTCACATGGTATGTCCATCCACCCAGCTCTCCTGCTCTCCTGCTGTCTGTCTATGAAGGGCACACAGTGCATCACCCAGCTTTGCACATAGACTTGCCTCTGCACCTAGCATTCACATGGTATGTCCATCCACCCAGCTCTCCTGCTCTCCTGCTGTCTGTCTATGAAGGGCACACAGTGCATCACCCAGCTTTGCACATAGACTTGCCTCTGCACCTAGCATTCACATGGTATGTCCATCCACCCAGCTCTCCTGCTGTCTGTCTATGAAGGGCACACAGTGCATCACCCAGCTTTGCACATAGACTTGCCTCTGCACCTAGCATTCACATGGTATGTCCATCCACCCAGCTCTCCTGCTCTCCTGCTGTCTGTCTATGAAGGGCACACAGTGCATCACCCAGCTTTGCACATAGACTTGCCTCTGCACCTAGCATTCACATGGTATGTCCATCCACCCTGCTCTCCTGCTGTCTGTCTATGAAGGGCACACAGTGCATCACCCAGCTTTGCACATAGACTTGCCTCTGCACCTAGCATTCACATGGTATGCCTTTCAGCTAACCCCAGCTTACCCCAGTGTTATTTATGACCTTGTTTACTCTGGCTTGATCATATACATCTGGTCCACTCTTAATTGTCTGGCCAAGATGAGCAGAGACCACTCCTCTCTGCTTCACACCTGACTGCACTTAGTTGTACATATATTGCAGAGCACAAGTCTGCATAAAGACTTCAGTCTGCAGTGTGATTTCCTATAAGTGTGTTCTAGAAGTTTGAAGATTAATTTAAGAATTAAAACCAGAATTGAACCAGAAGGGAACTGAAGGTAACTGTACAGTCACTGTAAACAATGTTTCTGTTTGTTTTCACTTTCACCCCTATAATCCCTTCACTTTCTGCTAATTCCCCTAATCCCTACTCCTAGTAAGGAACTGTTCATCTCTTCTTCAATCCTCCCCATCCACCTCACCTCCGCCTCAAAACTGTTCCTTAACATACAATCCTCTGTCTCCAAATACAGACAGCTCCCTCATGCCCTCTCCTGCTCCCACCTGCTAACACTTTCTCTGCTCCTTCTCACTGCTGGTGATATCTCTCCAAATCCTGGTCCTCCTCACCACATTCCCACAGTCATTTCTACCTCCCATCCACGCGCTATCACAACCTTCCATAACCTCTCCAACCTTATACCCATTCACCCAGCCCCCGCTTCCCCAGTCCCACTAACAGGAGCTCTGTGGAACGCTCTCTCTGTCTGCAACAAGCTTTCCTACATCCATGATCTTTTTGTCACTACCAAACTTTCCTTCCTCGCCATCACCGAAACCTGGCTCACCCCTTCTGACACAGCCTCTCCTGCTGCACTTTCGTATGGCGGCTTCCACCTTTCTCATACCCCCCGCCCCAGCAGCAAACATGGCGGAGGAGTTGGTTTTCTCCTGTCAGATACCTGCTCCTTCACCCCAATCCCACTGCCACCCTCTGTTACCCTCCCTTCCTTTGAGGTACACTCTGTGCGCATCTACTCCCCCTCCAACCTCCAACTGGCTGTCATCTACCGCCCCCCAGGGCCAGCCACCACCTTCTTTGACCACTTCACCACCTGGTTACTTCATTTTCTTTCCGCGGACATCCCTACTATCATCATGGGCGACTTCAACATCCCCATTGACACTTCCCTCTCAGCTGCCACTAAACTTCTATCTCTCACTTCCTCCTTCGGCCTCACTCAATGGTCTTCTACATCCACCCATAAAGATGGCCACACACTGGACCTCATCTTCACCCGCCTCTGCTCCCTATCTAACCTCTCTAACTCACCTCTTCCTCTCTCTGACCACAACCTGCTCACATTCTCTTCCCTCTTCACTCCATGTCTACAATCCCCACCCCACAAACTTTCACACCCTCGCAGGAATCTTAAACACCTTGACCTACACTCATTCTCTGAATCCCTCCTCCCTCTCACAGATAGAAGTTCCTTACACAATGCAGATGACGCTGCTGCTCTATATAACACCACAATAGCTGTAGCTTTGGAATCCGCTGCCCCACTTACACATACCAAAACTCGCAAAATCAACAGAGCCCTGGCACACCAGCCTGACCAAAGAGCTGAGGCGAGCTTCCAGGGCTGCTGAGCGCAGATGGAAAAGATCCCACTCCATCGAGCACTTCATCGCATTCAAACAGTCCCTCACTACTTTCAAGACCACACTCGCCACAGCTAAACAAACCTACTTCTCATCTCTCATATCCTCCCTGTCTCACAACCCTAAACAGTTATTCAACACCTTCAATTCTCTTCTCCGCCCCCCAGCACCTCCTCCCTCCCCACTCATCTCAGCTGAAGACTTTGCCTCATTTTTCAAGCAGAAAATTGATAACATCAGGGACAGTTTTGGTCAACAACCCCCAGAGCCCTTCCTCCTGACTTCCCAGCCCTCCACCTTCAAAACCAACTTCTCCACTATTACAGAAGATCGACTCTCCACTCTACTCTCAAGATCACATCTCACCACCTGTGCACTCGACCCAATCCCATCCCACTTCATACCAAACCTCACCACAGTCTTCATCCCAACCCTAACCCATCTCTTCAACCTATCACTAACAACTGGTGTTTTCCCCTCAAGCTTTAAACATGCCTCCATCACACCTATCCTCAAAAAGCCCTCTCTTGACCCATCCTCTGTATCTAGCTATCGCCCTATATCACTTCTCCCCTACGCCTCCAAGCTACTGGAACAACACATCTACCTTGAACTGTCCTCCCATCTCTCTTCTTGCTCCCTCTTCGACCGCTTACAATCTGGCTTCCGGTCACACCACTCCACTGAAACTGCCCTTACTAAGGTCACCAATGACCTCTTAACCGCAAAGAGCAAGCGACACTACTCTGTCCTCCTCCTCCTGGACCTGTCGGCTGCCTTTGACACAGTGGACCATTCCCTATTATTACAGACCCTCTCATCCCTCGACATCACAGACTTGGCCCTATCCTGGATCTCATCATACCTAACAGACCGGACATTCAGCGTCTCCCACTCACACACCACCTCCTCACCTCGCCCCCTATCTGTCGGAGTCCCACAAGGTTCAGTCCTTGGGCCCCTGCTGTTCTCTATTTACACCTTTGGCCTGGGACAGCTCATAGAATCTCATGGCTTTCAGTATCATCTTTACGCTGATGACACACAGATCTACATCTCTGGACCAGATATCACCTCCCTACTAAACAGAATCCCTCAGTGTCTGTCCACTATTTCATCCTTCTTCTCCGCTAGATTTCTGAAACTCAACATGGACAAAACAGAATTCATCATCTTTCCCCCATCTCACGTGACCCCCCCCTACGAACCTATCAATTACAGTAAATGACTGCCCACTCTCCCCAGTCCCACAAGCTCGCTGCCTCGGAGTAATCCTTGACGCTGATCTCTCCTTCAAACCACATATCCAAGCCCTTTCCACTTCCTGCCGACTTCAACTCAAAAATATTTCACGAATCCGTTCATTCCTCACCCAAGAATCTGCAAAAACCCTAGTCCATGCCCTCATCATCTCTCGCCTTGACTACTGCAACCTCATGCTCTGTGGCCTCCCCTCAAACACTCTCGCACCCCTCCAATCTATTCTAAACTTTGCTGCCCGACTAATCCACCTGTCCCCCCGCTATTCCCCAGCTTCTCCCCTCTGTCAATCCCTTCACTGGCTCCCAACTGCCCAGAGACTCCATTACAAAACCCTAACCATGACATACAAAGCCATCCACAACCTATCTCCTCCATACATCTGTGACCTCGTCTCCCGGTACTTTCTCCCGCACGCAACCTCCGATCCTCACAAGATCTCCTTCTCTACTCCCCTCTTATCTCCTCTTCCCACAATCGCATACAAGATTTCTCTCGCGCATCACCCCTACTCAGGAACTCTCTACCACAACATATCAGACTCTCACCTACCATCGAAACCTTCAAAAAGAGCCTGAAGACCCACCTCTTCCGACAAGCCTACAACCTGCAGTAACCACCGATCGACCAAACCGCTGAACGACCAGCTCTACCCTCGCCTACTGTATTATCACCCATCCCTTGAAGATTGTGAGCCCTCGCGGGCAGGGTCCTCTCTCCTCCTGTACCAGTTATGACTTGTATTGTTTAAGATTATTGTACTTGTTTTTATGTATACTCCTCCTTACATGTAAAGCGCCATGGAATAAATGGCGCTATAACAATAAATAATAATAATAATAATAATGTAAGTTAAACGTCCAACGTTCATCTTCTGATCTGTGTCCTACGTTCTGTTGTGAATAAAATAGGGTTATAACAAAATTTCCAAATAATTGCACTATTTTCCTTACATTTAACATTCCAACTTTGTGGGATTGGAGTTTTATAATAATAAGTGCGAAAAAAAAACAACCTTGTCCCCGACATATCTAGTGAAAAAAAGATAAAGTAGGCAACAACTTTAAAGTATTCCTTCATGATATGCCAGCCAAAGCCCGGAAAGGCAATAAATGGAAGATGCTGAAGTTGCGATGACAAAAATATCAATTGAATTATGGCATCTCCTTTCTGTAAATTTCTTTCTTAAAATATATTTATGCACCGCTTTATGAGACAGACTGTACTTGGGGATCATGATATCATGAAGGCTCCAAAAGGAGCTAAGCTAGGGAGAGCTGAGTCACACCCCCCTTCTATGTGTGCAAATTCCAAACATTCCTACTAAGACTCAACTTTACTGCAAAAGTTCTCTTCTTCAGCTGAAAACTCTTCAGCTTTGTTATGTTAGAAAAAAAATGAAGTATCCTTAAAAGAGTTACCCAACCTAGAATTATTACCCAACCTAGAATTAAAGTGACTTATATAGAAGAGCTCGTAGCATCACTTCCATATATACTGTACTAAATGGACAAACATCCTAGGGGTGTGCTAAATGTAAACTTAGAGAGGCCAGCGTGTCAGAAGATGTTGAGCACTTTTTACAGGTCAGAACAATTTTGGAAAATCTCTTTGCAATTAAAGGGGTTTTCCACTTTTAGGAAAATGGACCCCAAAGGTTGGCTGTCATGTAAAGTAACAAAATTAAATAGTACTCACCCTCACTGAGTTCAGCGTCTGCTTTCCACTGTTCCAGTCTCAGAATTTTGGCTGCAGCGGTGACGTTTTGTTGACCTCTCACATTAACCATTCAGCTAATCACTGGCCTCAGCAGCTTGGTCGAGGTAGATGGCTCAAGTTCAGTGATTGACTGCAGCCGTGATATACAGTAAACTGTGGTAACTGCTGAGGGCAAAATACTGAGGCCAGTGCAGCGGCAGACTGCTAGCGCTGAACCCAGAGAGTGTGAATACAAGTAGCGAAGCTACAGGGGAGCAGAGGGCATGGTTGCCCCAGGCTCTGCACTCAGAGAGCCCCACCTGGTGCTACAATACCCTTAACTGTATCGGCGTGCTAGTTAAGCTCTGCGGTAGAGCAAGGAGACACAATCTCCCTGCACTACTGCTCTCTGAGATGCCAACGTATGCGCTGGACGACCAAGTCCCCATGCAGTGACGTCATTGTGACGCACCAGGACTCTGACATCCAGCGCTATGGCAGCAGGATGGTCCACCCAAACCTCACCTGTGGAGTTGTCAGGATCCTGAGTTAGGTAAGAATAAGATGTTTGTTTTTTTATTTTAATTAAAACTTGTAGGGGTATCATAAACAGTGGGGGATACTGAAACAGTGGGGGCCCTCCTACATCATAGGGACTACTGTGGGGGCCCTTATAAAGCGTGGGACCCATTATACAGTTTGGGGTTTACTGTAGGCTAGAGAAGAGCGACTTTGCCTTTTTTAGGGTCGAGTCGGGTTTCATGAAACCCGACTTTCTCAAAAGTCGGGTCTAACGAAATCGGCCGACTATAGGGAAAAGTCGGAGGCCGACTGAAAGACGAAACCCAATGCAAGTCAATGGGGAAGCAAAGTCGGCAGGGAGTGGAGGACAGTAAACACACCTACAGTGCCCATTTCAATGCCAAAAACATCAATTCTTATTACTGAAGCTTGTCAACCTTAATTTACTTCATAATAATAGTTACGCATTGAAAACAGGAGGTTATTAGGCTAACGTTGTGGGGGGATAGGGCTGGCTCCAGGTTTTCGTGTGCCCTGGGCCAAAGAGTGTCAGTGCGCCCTTTTAACACATACCACAACTCATGATGCTCCGATACAGCACAGAAATATAGGTATAGTACAATGACAAATACTTCACTGCCTACATGACATGACTGATCTATTTTAAATTGTACAATAGCTCAAAAAAAGGACAGTATATTACTCCATACAGTATTTTGGCCACCACATTGTGTGCCATACAGAATAATGAGCCCCATATATTTTTCCATACAGAATAATTGGCCACATATAATGTTCCATACAGTATATGATGAGCTCCACATAATGCTACAGTATATGATGGTCCCCATGAACGATGCCCCAGTGTGTTATGGGCCCAAATAATGCTCCACATATAATGGGCTCCATTTCTAATGCTCCAGTGTATAATGGGCCCCATAAATGCTGCTCCAGTGTCTGATGTTCCCAATCTGGAATGCTCCAGTATATGATGGGCCTCATGGATGATGCTCCAGTGTCTTATGGGCCCTAATAATGCTCCATATATAATGGGCCCAATTTCTAATGCTCCAGTGTATCATGTGCCCCATAGATGCTGCTCCAGTGTCTGATCTGCCGCATTTGGAATGCTCCAGTATATGATGGGCCTCATGGATGATGCTCAAGTGTCAGATGTCCCCCATTTGGAATGCTCCAGCATATGATGGGCCCCATTTTTAATTAACCCAGGCATGGTATGTGAAAAGAGCTCCATGGAGTTATTTGAAGTGTGTGATGCCGCATCCTTCACTTTTGGTGTGGGTGAAGGACACAAGGAAAGTGGTTGCTCCTGACCAGAAGCCTGCACTTACGACTCAGTGCTTGCATTTTTTTAAACTTCAGAAGAGGAGGCGATAGAGCTGGAGGCTGTTTCAGCAATGTAAGCCAAAAAGAGTTCCTGATGCTCCAGCTTTAAAAGCAGTCTACCTACTCCAAGAAAACAGAGCCTTCCAGGCCTTCCAGAGCTACACCATGACGCAGGCTCAACACCTCCTGCCTTAGCTGCTATTGTGTTTTGATTTTGGCACTACCAGCAGATGCACCACCACCACCATCAGTACCAGGTGGCCCCCCACACCCACGTCCGCGTCCTCTTCCATCATACTTCATCATGTTTTAGAAAATTGACCCAAAATACCAGCAGATATATGGTACTGTATCAGAGGCGTACAGCTCTATACAGTCTAGGGATAACAGTAAATCTCTGTATGTATTTCATGAGTCATACACAGACGCTCACAGGCTCAGTATGGATTACCCAATAAAATAAAAAGGTGAAAAAGGGTACAGTATCACCAGATACAAGGTATATATGGTATAGTGTAAACTTTCTGAATTTCCGCATACATTTCAGGAGGCAGACACAAACGCTCTCAGGCCCAGTATGGATTACACAAGAATATCAAAAGCTGTAAATGGGTAATGTAACACAAGCGTACAGCTGTATTCAGTGTTGGGCAAATTTGAAATCTTGGTAGATATTTCCGGAGTCACCCTCAGAAGCTCACTCAGTCTGGGTTTGACCATAATAAAAAATGTTGCAAAAAAGGTACTGGATAGCAAGATAACAAGTATATATATTGTAGGGTACAATTGAAATCTCCATATACATAGCCCCGTAGTGAGTCTCAGACGCTTACCCAGTAGGGATTTGACCGTAATACTAAATGTCGAACAAAGGTACTGTATAACAAGATACAAGCTGTATCGAGAATAGGGTAAAAATTGGTATCTCTGATTCACCGTATATATAGAAGGCGCAAACCACACACGCTCACTCACTATGGATGATACCGTAATACAAAATTTGGAACAAAGGTACTGTATCAGCACATACCAGATGTATCCAGTCTAGGGGTAATTGTAAATTTCCGTCTATACTTCCGGAGTCAGACACAGACACTCACAGGCTCAGTATGTATTACACCAGAATTTAACAAGTAGAAAAAGGGAAAGGTAGTCGAAGAGTACAACAGTATACAGTGTTGTGGTACTTTTAAATCTTCGTATATATTTCAATCTCAGTAAGCCAGTCCAGACTCTCCGCTACTGGAAACTACATGGATACAAGTACAGACGGAAAGTCGAGTGTTAGCAGAAATTTGGGAATTACTCATCTCGGGAAAACCTCCCGGTAGATGTTGCAGAGGCGATGCAGACCCTCAATTACTGTGGAGACAGCGAAAACAGTTCTTTGTGAAGAAAGGATTGCTTTATCGCAGTAGCGTGGATCACATCACCGTTACTCATCTCCATCAAATTGTGATCACAGGGAGAGATGTAGACATGGTCCTCACTGCCTATCATGATGTGTCTGGTCATTTTGAAGTGCCAAAGACAGAAGCCACAGACCGTAGGCAATTCTATTGGATTGTCATGAGAGGAGACATTGAAAAATGGTGGCAGAAATGTCACACGTCTGTGACTATCACAACTGTGAAAGGTGATCATAAAGCACCACTGCATCCGCTTGTAAGTTGACGTCCATTACAAATGGTAGCCATTGATCATCTGAAGGTAGAGGCCAGCAGGACAGGGCATAGCTACATCTTAACCATCATCGATCAGTACACCAAATTTCTAGTGGCCATCCCTGTGAAGAATTTAACTGCCCAGACTACACAGCGGTGGAGCAGGGAGAGGTAAGTATTGCAACTTGCAAGTGCTGTGGCCATGACCAAGCAGGGGGGGCACACTCGTGTTCAACGGTACTGGCACAGGGCCCCTCATAGTACGCTGGTGTGTCTGATGGCGAGTGGGCCCCCCCACCATCAGAGACACTGTTTTGTACTATGAGGGGCCCTGTGCCAGTGCCGTCGGCCATCTGTGGGTCCATCCACCTGTTCAGAGCAACAGCACTTGCCTGGGTGCACCAGGTGTTGACCCCAGCCATTGGGGGGGTGGGCAGTCCACTTAGGGAGGTTCAAAAAATGGCATATGTTGATGTGTTGGCTGGACATTCAACTGCTGCAAAGGGCGGAATTGGGCAAGTCCGAGGAAGAGGAGGACAAAAGCGAGGCAGTTTTCTGGCAACCTTTGTGTCATCAGGGGAAGGTGGGACAAAATCCTTTGAAACCCATGCGTGGTTCATTTTAATGAAGGTTAGATCATCCACATTTTGGGTAGACAGACAGGTCCTTTTTTCTGTCAGGATTGATCCAGCAGCACTGAAGACTCTTTCAGATAACACACTAGCAGCAGGGCAAGCGAGCTCCTGTAAGGCATATTGTGCCAATTCAGGCCAGGCGTCCAGTTTAGAGGCCCAATAGTCAAAGGAGAATGACTTGTGAGGGAGAACATCGATATGGGAGGAGAAGTAGTTTCTAACCATAGTTGACAACTGCTGTCTCCTGTCACTTTTAATCGATGCAGTATTAGCAGTCGTGTGAGCGGTACTTGAGAAATCATTCCACAACATGGTCATTAAACCCCTGACACCAACGCCACTTCGGCTGTGTGCACCACAAACACCTCTTCCATTGTGCCTACTACAGCTCGTGGGAGAACCAGGACCGCTGCTGTGTGCTGGGAAAGCCTCAAACAACCTGTTTACCAGAGTTGCTTGTTTGTTAGCCAATATTATCTCTAGGTTCTCCTGTGGCATGATGTTGTGTAATTTGCCTTTATAGTGTGGATCGAGGATGCTGGCCAGCCAGTAGTCGTCATCTCTCATCATTTTGGCAATGCGGGGGTCCCTTTTTAGGATCTGCAAGGCATAATCGCACATGTGGGCCAATGTTCCAGGTGTCAAAGATGCACTGCCAGTGGTGGGTGGAGGAGCACTTTCTGGCAAATCCACATCCCTACAGTCACGAACAAACACTGTACCTGACCTTGGAACGCCAACATTTTCTCTTGCCCCCTGAGAAGCATCCTCCTGCCCAAAATAATCATCCCCCTCATTCTCCTCCTCCACCTCTTCCTCTTCTTCCTCCACCTCGTCCAGGACAGTTCCCTGACCAGACAATGGCTGACTGTTATCAAGGCTTCCCTCCTCCTCTTCCTCCGCTGCAGACATCTGATCCTTAATGTGCATCAAACTTTGCATGAGCAGATACATAAGTGGGATGCCCATGCTTACCAGCCATGATCATTCCTCAAAACACTGAAGGACTTTACATAGGTCTTTCAGCTTGCACACCCGATAATTCCATGTTTTCCCTCAAACTGCCTGCCCGTGTATCCTCCCACAAATGCATTACAGCCTTCCTCTGTTCGCACAGCCTCTCAACCATGTGCAGGGTGGAGTTCCACCTTGTTGCAACGTCTGTGATTAGGCGGTGCTTGGGGAGGTGGAGCAATCACTGCAGCTTCTGCATACGAGTGGAGTGGACGTTTGAGCGACGGATGTGCGAGCACAGTCTTCGCACCTTATGGAGCAGGGATGTTGACTCCGGATAATTATTAAGAAAGCACTGCACCACCAGGTTCAAAGTGTGAGCCAGGCAAGGTATGTGTGTGAGTTTTGCACGGGCTATGGATGTCACAAAATTACGGCCGTTATCACTGAGTACCTTGCCTGCCTCAAGATGTAGACTTCCCAGCCATGACTCTGTTTGTCACTGCACGTAGTCGGCCAGTACCTCCGCGGTGTGTCTGTTGTCTCCCAAAGACATCATCCTTAACACAGCCTGCTGACGCTTACCACTAGCTGTTCAATAGTGGGACACCTCGTGTGCAACACTGCCTGCTGCAGATGGAGTGCTCATGCGACTGCGCTCTGTGGACGAGCTTTCGCTGATAGAGGAGGAGGAGAAGGAGAAGCGAAAGCCTACAGCCAACTGTTTCCTATACCGTGGGCTAGGCAGCACTGTTCAACCGCCGCTGTCCCCAGTGGAGCTTGCATCCACATTAACCCAGTGCGCAGTGATGGACACGTAACTGCCCTGGCCATGGCTACTGGTCCATGCATTTGTTGTGAGGTGCACCTTTCCACTCACTGACTGTTTTAGTGCATGGACAATGCGGTCTTTCACATGCCGGTGGAGGGCAGGGATGGCTTTTCGAGAAAAGAAGTGCCAACTGGGTACGTCATAGCTTCGCTTTCAACCAAACGGTAGGACATCATCTCTAATGAGTTTTGTTTGGCAATGTAGGCGTTCCAAGCCAGTGTACGCGGATGAGAGGATGAGTACTTTCTTGTCCTACTCAGAACGTCTGGTAGGGTGAGCTGGACTGGAGAGCTGCATATGGGGGAAGTAGAGGTGGACCAGATGGAGTGAGAGGGGGTTGGTGATGGTATTGGTGGTGATGGCCTAGTTCAGTGTTGTGTTGCAAAACCATTGTGATTCCCTGAGTGCTTTAGCCTTGCGATGACACCTCCACATTTAGTGCTGGTGGTGTGCTTAACGGTGGCGGTGGTCTTACAGTGGGGGAAGCGATGGAGCATTGCTGGCTACCTTCAGTCGGAGCAGGTGCACACGTGCTACCTGAGGTTTTGTAGTCCGTCCACGCTTGCAAGTCCATGTTGATTAAATGTCTAAGCTTGCAACTGGTATTCAAATTTCTGAGTTGTTTACCTCGGCTAAAGGTCCTTCCGCATTTCTTAAAGGTAACCTTTGCCTCATCAGTAGGATTTTGGACAAAGAAGTGCCACACTGCACTCTTCCTACTATGGTATACATTTTCTGGCCTCGCACGCTGTGCTAAGTTAACCGTCTGGCCAAGCTGTCCTGCAACCCTTTTAGTTTTTGCTCCACGTTTTTGGACAGTTACGGGCCTGGCAGATAACTGCTGCTGCGATGTCAATGCCTGCTGCGGATCCTTCTCCTTATATGAACTATTGCCAGCGCCACCCTCCTCCCCCAATGGATGCCCATCCAGGTCCAGAACTGGGTCATCCATCACCTCCTCTTCAAAGTCATCTGCACCTTCCTCTTTACCTTTCTCTGTGTCACCGTATAAGGTGGTATAGTATGCGGGAAGGGGCACGAGTTTCATCAGGGTCAGATTCTGGCTCAATAGACTGCGAGGGCAATGTAGTGCTCTGGGTCGATGTATCAGCAGAATCATCTAGCAGTGGCTGTGCATCAGTGCACTCCATGTCAGATTCATTTTGGACTGGGGAATTCTGGATTTGACTGAATAACCCAGGCATGGTATGTGAAAAGAGTTCCATAGAGTAATCTGAAGTGTGGTTTGCCGAATCCTTAACTTTTGGTTGGGGTGAAGGACACAAGGAAAGGTGTTTTTCCTGACCATAACCCTGCACTGACGACTCTGTGCTTGCAGGTTTCGAACGTTCAGAAGAGGAGGCAATAGAGCTGGTGGCTGCTTTGGCAATGTACGCCAAAACCTGTTCCTGATGCTCCGGCTTTAAAAGCGGCATTCCTACTCCAAGAAAAGGCAACCTTACAGGCCTTCTTGGGCCAGACGATGATGCAGGCTCAACACCTCCTACCTTAGCTGCTATTGTGCTTTTGCCAGAACCAGCCGATGCACCACCACCATCAGTACCAGCTGCGCCCCTCTGCCCACGTCCGCGGACTCTTCCACCATACTTCCTCATGCTTGATAAAATGTACCAAAAATACTAGCAGAGAGATGGTACTGTATGAGGAGCGTCTAGCTGTGTAAGGTGTATTAAAAAAAATTAAATCTACGTCTATATTTTGTTAGTCACAGACTCTCTCACAGTATGTATTGGACAGTAATCCAACAAGCAGATATACGGAACTGTATCAGAAGTGTACAGCTGTATAAGTTTTTTGTGTAACTAACAATCTCCGTATATGAATTTACGGAGTGTCACACACACGCTGACTCTGTATAGATGTGACTGTAATGCGAACGGCAGATATGCAATACTGTTTGAGAATCGGACAGCTCTATACGGTGTGTGTATGGAAAATTGTCAATCTCCGTCTATTTGTATAGGGACTGACACACGCTGTCTCTGTCTAGTTTTGCAATTATCAAACAGCAGATATACGAAACTGTTTGAAAAGCGGACAGCACTCTAAGGTGTAGGTCTGGAAAAACTCCTCGGCTTTTCTTTCCAGAGTCACACACAGATAGCTTCTATTTGTCCGTGATACCAGCCGGTACACGGTAGTGTGTGAGGAGCGTACACCGCTATACGGTGTCTGTATGGAAAATTGTCAATCTCCATCTATTTGTATAGGGACTGACACACACTGTCTCTGTCTAGTTTTGACCATTATCAAACAGCAGATATACGAAACTGTTTGAAAAGCAGACAGCACTCTAAGGTGTAGGTCTGGAAAAACGGAAAAACTCGGCTTTTTCTTCCTGAGTCACACCCAGATAGCTTCTATTGTCTGTGATACCAGCCGGTACACGGTAGTGTGTGAGGAGCATACACCATTATACGGTGTCTGTATGGAAAATTGTCAATCTCCGTCTATTTATATAGGGACTGACACACGCTGTCTCTGTCTAGTTTTGACCATAATCAAACAGCAGATATACGAAACTGTTTGAGAAACGGAGAGCACTCTAAGGTGTAGGTCTGGAAAAGCGGAAAAACTCCTCGGCTTTTTCTTCCAGAGTCACACCCAGATAGCTTCTATTTGTCCGTGATACCAGCCTGTACGCGGTAATGTGTCTGTATGGAAAATTGTCAATCTCCGTCTATTTGTATAGGGACTGTGATAAAACACTCCGGGATCGCCTTTGCTGGGGTCTAAGGTCACGTGCATTCAGCATGAAACTCAGGCGCAGAGCTGGGATTCGGGTGTAACTGACCCTGGGTCAGGTTTATTAACGGTGAAAGCAATGCAAAAGGAAATAAAACATAAAACAAATCCTTGCCTGTCCGGCACTAACTAAACAATGGACAACCTAACTACCAACTGGCGGGCTTCTCCCGTCCAGCCAAACCACAGTTGCAGTGGGCACTGCTTCCACTCACGTGTGTCTCTCACACAGACAGGCTCTCTGTGTTCCCAGGCTGAGACACTCACACAACCACCTGGCATCCTTTTATATCCACCTCCCATTATTCATTAGCAAGCAGGTGCGATACTGACCAGACTAGGCCACATAAGAAAGGAATCTGGGCGAGATATACCTGCCCTCATCCACTATTCCCACATGATTCTCACATATCCCCCCCTTCTGCTCAGACCAGTCCGGTCGAGCAATGACACCCGCCAAACAGTGCACTCGGGACAGGGCATCTGCATTTCCCATCTGTACCCCTGGGCGGTGCTCCACCGTAAAAGTGTAGGCCTGCAGGGCAAGGAACCACCGGGTCACCCGGCTATTCCGTTCCTTGTTCAAGTGCATCCACTTGAGAGGGGCATGGTCAGTGATCAGCCTGAACTTTCGGCCCACCAGGTAATATTTGAGGGCCTCTAGAGCCCACTTAATGGCGAGGCACTCTTTTTCTACGACTGCATACCTTTGCTCGTGTTTATTCAGCTTCCTGCTGAGATAGAGGACTGGGTGTTCCACTCCGTCCCTCACTTGTGAGAGTACAGCCCCGATACCGGTATCAGAGGCATCCGTTTGTACCACAAACTCACTGCGGAAGTCCGGAGTCACCAGTACGGGCTGAGAGCAAAGTGCCCGTTTTAGGCTATGGAAGGCTTCTTCAGACGCTAAACTCCATTTAATCATGACGGAGTCTTTCCCTTTTGTAAGATCTGTCAGGGGGGTAGCGATGGCTGCAAAATTGGGTATGAACCGGCGATAATAACCGGCGATCCCCAGGAAGGCTTGCACCTGCTTCTTGTTGACAGGTTGTGGCCAGTCCTGAACCGCCTGAATCTTATCAACCTGGGGTTTAACAACACCCCTCCCAATTACATACCCCAAATACCGAGCTTCTTCTAGCCCGATGTGACATTTCTTGGGGTTCGCGGTTAGACCTGCCTCCCACAGGTCGTCAATCACAGCTTGTACTTTCTGGAGATGAGTCTCCCAGTCCAAGCTGTAAATGACAATGTCGTCCAAATAGGCCGAAGCGTACTGCCTATGTGGCCTCAGGACTCGATCCATCAGTCTCTGGAAGGTCGCCGGTGCTCCGTGCAGACCAAACGGCATATACACATACTGAAATAGACCTTCTGGGGTAGCAAATGCTGTCTTTTCTCTGGCAGCCTCCACCAGAGGGATCTGCCAATACCCCTTTGTTAGGTCTAGGGTCGTAATATACCGGGCTTTTCCTAACCGATCTATCAACTCGTCGACCCGGGGCATGGGGTAGGCATCAAATTTTGAGACCGCATTCAGTTTCCTGAAGTCATTGCAGAACCGGATGGTGCCGTCCGGTTTAGGAATTAGCACAATCGGGCTGGACCAAGCACTGTGCGATTCCTCAATGACACCTAACTCTAACATTGCCTTCACTTCTCGGGAAACGGCTTCACGGCGCGCTTCCGGGATTCGGTAGGGCTTTACATGAACTGTGACACCAGGTTCCGTTACGATGTCATGTTTTATTAGCGTAGTCTGCCCGGGTTTTTCTGAGAAAAACTTTTGGTTGTGAAGTAGAAACTGCCTGACCTCAGTCTTTTGCCGCTCCGAGAGAGTCTCTGCAACCCGTACCTCCAGTACGGTATGCGAGTAGACAGAACGGGCCAGCTCCGCTGACAAGGTAGACCGATCCTTCCAGGGCTTTATCAGATTTACATGATAAATCTGTTCAGGTTTCCGTTTACCTGCCTGGTATACTTTGTAGTTTACTTCACCAACTCTTTCCTTGATCTCAAAGGGGCCCTGCCACTTTGCCAGGAACTTACTGTCCACCGTGGGGACCAGGATCAACACCCTATCTCCGGGTGCAAACGTACGGATCTTGGCGCCCCTATCATAGATTCTTTTTTGGGCTCCTTGAGCCTGTATCATGTGTTCTTTGACGATAGGCATAACAGCCGCAATACGGTCCTGCATTTGTGTGACGTGATCTATCACTGTTTTAAACGGAGTGACCTGACCCTCCCAGGTTTCTTTTGCAACGTCTAACAGTCCGCGAGGACGTCGGGCGTACAATAACTCGAAAGGCGAGAATCCCGTGGAAGACTGGGGTACTTCCCTGATGGCAAAAAGCAAATACGGAAGTAAATAGTCCCAGTTCTTCCCATCCTTGTCTATCACCTTTCTCAGCATCTGCTTCAGAGTTTTATTGAACCGTTCAACCAACCCGTCTGTTTGAGGGTGATACACGGATGTGCGTAACGATTCGATTTGTAACAATCGGCAGAGCTCCTTCATTACCCTGGACATAAAGGGGGTCCCCTGGTCGGTGAGTATCTGTTTTGGTATACCGACCCGACTAAACACATGCACCAGTTCCTTGGCAATCGTCTTGGTGGCCGTGTTACGCAAAGGGATGGCCTCCGGGTAACGAGTGGCATAATCCAAGATGACCAGGATATGTTGGTGTCCACGTGCAGACCGTGGAAGGGGCCCAACTAAATCCATTCCAATCCTCTCAAACGGGACTTCAATAATAGGTAGGGGTACCAAAGGGCTACAGAACCGGGGCTTAGGTGCAGAGGCTTGGCAGTCAGGACAAGACTCACAATATACACGGATATCGTGATGCATGCCTGGCCAAACAAAACAGTGTAATATCCTTTCGGTGGTTTTCTGGACTCCCAGGTGACCTCCCATCACATGTCCGTGGGCCAGGTCCAGCACCTGCCGCCGGTAGGGTTTTGGCACGACTAATAGTTGCACCGTATCTTCCCCCTTTTTCTCTATCTGATAGAGTAAATCATTCTCCAGAACCATGTAAGGATATGCCAGCCTAGAGCCAGGTTCTACGGGTACCCCATTTATCACTTTTACATTTGTCCTAGCCTGAGAAAGGGTAGGATCCTTTATTTGCTCGCTTTGGAAGTCATCTTTCTGAACTTCTAAATCCGGCAAACGGGGAGGTGGACGGCTGTCAGCGTCCTCCTCTTCCCCGGTCTCCTCCGTATCACCCGCCATGACTGAAAACGGGAACTGCAGGTCATTTCCCGCAGACTCTTCCCCCGAGTCTTCCGGGGAGACCTCTTCCCGGGGTTCGTGACCCACACGCGCCCTGGGAGAAGAATCATGTACACTATTACCCAAAGGCATCAACTGATTCTCCCACAATTGCCAGAAGTGGGGAAAATCCCGGCCCAGGATAACATCATGCAATAACGCCGGGACGAGTCCCACTTTATGTTGCACAGACCCATAGGAAGTTGTAATGCATATGACCGTGGTGAGGTACAAACAGGTGTCTCCATGCACACACGTTACAGAAAATTTGTCTGATGGTCCAGTCGGGGCTGACACCAGACTGGCCTTCACCAGAGTCACCACACTTCCCGAGTCTAACAATGCCACCACATTTTTGCCATCAACAGTTAAATCACACAAGTGTTTTTCCACATCCTTTTGACCGGCATTCACACTCACTACCCGTGCAACCATAGACATGCGGTTTTTAGAGTCTGTGACATCGCACTGCATGGGTTCAGTAGTGACCGGACAGTTCGCAGCAATATGTCCCATCTCTTGGCAGCGGAAACACCTAACGGGCCCCTTGCTTAGACCATAGTTCGTTACTCTCGGCCTCGCAGTGCGGGCAGTCCCGTTTTCCTCCCCCACTGTCTTAGGGATTTTTCTATCTCCCCTACTCCCTGGAACAGTCTTACCGGTTCCACATGGAGATGATGAAGAACGAGGTGGGGTAGCGTCGTCTCGGAGTCCTTCCGCCATGGAGTAACGTTCAACCAGATCCACCAGTTGATCTGCCGTCGTAGGATTTCCATGGCTTACCCACTTCCTCAGGGCTGGCGGTAGAGCTCTCAGGTACTTGTCCATGACGACTCTCTGGATTATCTCTGTGCGCTGTCAGCACCTCGGGTTGTAGCCACTTCTTCGTCACGTGGATCAGGTCGAACATCTGTGACCGCGGTGGTTTATCCGGCTGATAAGTCCATTGATGCACTCTCTGTGCACGGACAGCGGTCGTCACTCCCAGCCGGGCCAAGATCTCGGCTTTCAGTCTGTCAAAGTCCTGCGCAGCTTCAGGCTCTAAGTCATAATAAGCCTTTTGGGCCTCACCGGAAAGAAACGGGGCAATCAGGCTGGCCCATCTTGCCTTCGGCCATTTTTCTCGCAACGCCGTCCGTTCAAACGTAGTCAGGTATGCCTCGACGTCATCTTCTGCCAGTACCGACTCACGTGAATCACTCTCGACTCAGCTTCCAGGTTAACCTCAGGTAAGCTTGCCAAGCGCTGCGCCACCTGCTGGAGAAGCGAACGATAGGTAACTGTCATGTCCACCAACTCCTTCAGCTGGGCCATCATCACCCAATTAGCTTCTTGCTGGACGGCGGTGGTCTGTACCAGCGCTTTCACCACGTCCTCCATGCTCATGCTTGCAACGTGATGCCCACGTTCTCCACCACAATGTGATAAAACACTCCGGGATCGCCTTTGCTGGGGTCAAAGGTCACGTGTATTCAGCATGAAACTCAGGTGCAGAGCTGGGATTCGGGTGTAACTGACCCTGGGTCAGGTTTATTAACGGTGAAAGCAATGCAAAAGGAAATAAAACATAAAAACAAATCTTTGCCTGTCCGGCACTAACTAAACAATGGACAACCTATCTACCAACTGGCGGGCTTCTCCCGTCCAGCCAAACCACAGTTGCAGTGGGCACTGCTTCCACTCACGTGTGTCTCTCACACAGACAGGCTCTCTGTGTTCCCAGGCTGAGACACTCACACAACCACCTGGCATCCTTTTATATCCACCTCCCATTATTCATTAGCAAGCAGGTGCGATACTGACCAGACTAGGCCACATAGGAAAGGAATCTGGGCGAGATATACCTGCCCTCATCCACTATTCCCACATGATTCTCACAGGACTGACACACGCTGTCTCTGTCTAGTTTTGACCATTATCAAACAGCAGATATACAAAACTGTTTGAAAAGCGGACAGCACTTTAAGGTGTAGGTCTGTAAAATTTGAAAAACTCCTCGGCTTTTTCTTCCAGAGTCACACACAGATAGCTTCTATTTGTCCGTGACACCAACCGGTACACGGTAGTGTGTGAGGAGCATACACCACTATACGATGTCTGTATGGAAAATTGTCAATCTCCGTCTATTTGTGTAGGGACTGACACGTGCTGTCTCTGTCTAGTTTTGACCATAATCAAACAGCAAATATACAAAACTGTTTGAAAAGCGGACAGCACTCTAAGGCGTAGGTCTGGAAAAACTCCTCGGCTCTTTCTTCCAGAGTCACACCCAGATAGCTTCTATTTGTCCGTGATACCAGCCGGTACACAGTAGTGTGTGAGGAGCGTACACCGCTATATGGTGTCTGTATGGAAAATTGTCAATCTCCGTCTATTTGTATAGGGACTGACACACGCTGTCTCTGTCTAGTTTTGACCATTATCAAACAGCAGATATACTAAACTGTTTGAAAAGCGGACAGGACACTAAGGTGTAGGTCTGGAAAAACAGAAAAACTCCTCGACTTTTTCTTTCAGAGTCACACCCAGATAGCTTCTATTTGTCCATGATACCAGCCGATACACGGTAGTGTGTAAGGAGTAGTGTTGAGCGATACCGTTCGATACCCAAAAATATCGTATCGGATGGTATCGCCCGATACGAAAAAAATATCGGGTATCGCCGATTCCGATACCGGAAGTCCCATTCAAGTCAATGGGACTTCCGGTATCGGAATTAAAAAAAGGCCTTTTTTTCCTTGTTGGCTAATTCTACATAATTGAAAACAAAAAAGAATCATGTAGAATGTATTGTGGGAGGTGGAGGAGACATTAAAAGCATAGTGGTTTATTCAAATCACATGGCATAGCATTAATTCCAATTTTTTTTTTCAAGACGTTCGGAGTTAAAAAGATATTGACTATGTTAACTTTTTTATATTTAGTCAGAAATGTATGTTTCGCAACTTCCATGCTCTTCACCTTCTTTTGTACTTCTCCCACACTTTCTCCTTCATGATCCGCAGCAGTAGCATTTTTTTCATCAACTTTTTCTTCACCTTATTCATCTTCTTCTTCTTCACCTTCTTCCCATTAATTTTTTTTTTCCATTCTTCATATTCTTCTTATTCAGCTATTATTAATTTTCATATGCTATTTCTTCATCTTCTTCCTATTCTTCTTTTTCTTCATTTTCTTATGGTGACAGGCATTCCTGTAGTACTTATCTATAAAAGTTATAAGATTACACCTTACGTTCTGCCTGTCACAAAAGATTTACAACAGGATTTGTCCGCGTTCAGTTTGGCCTGCAGCAGCAGGCATTTTCCAGGGGCACCACGAGGAGGAACGGACTCCCCCTCATTTACTGCTTAGTCTTCTTCTGCTTATAATTTTGATTTCTTCTATGCTGATTTTTTGTCTTATGCTTAATGCTCTTCTGCTTTCTGTTCTTCTGCTTTTGCTTCTTCTGCTTCTTGTTCTTCTGTCTTTTGTTCTGTATCTTGGTGGTTGTCTTCATGTTCTTTGTCCTCTTGGTCTTATTATTTAGGGTCATATTTCTGGTCTTCTTTGGTGTGCTCTTCAGGGTCGTCATCATCAGGGTCATCGTCATGGAGATCAATAAGGATTACCAAAGACAATTTCAAAAAGCTTGATCTTGGAAATGTAGCAGAAGGTACAAGAAGGCTGAGAAACTGGCGAGAACCAGCAGACAGTGCTGGCACCCGGATGGGTAGCAGAAGGAACAAGAGCCAATGGCACTACCGAGGACCAACTGACGGTGCTGGACCACGGTTACTAAGCAGAAGGTACCTGTGCTAAAAAGCACTACCAAGGACCAGCTGACGGTGCTGGACCTCGGATACCGAGATGGAGGCACCTAGGCCAAAGGCTGTGGCGAGAACCAGCAGACAGTGCTGGCACCCGGATGGGTAGCAGAAGGAACAAGAGCCAATGGCACTACCGAGGACCAACTGACGGTGCTGGACCACGGTTACTAAGCAGAAGGTACCTGTGCTAAAAAGCACTACCAAGGACCAGCTGACGGTGCTGGACCTCGGATACCGAGATGGAGGCACCTAGGCCAAAGGCTGTGGCGAGAACCAGCAGACAGTGCTGGCACCCGGATGGGTAGCAGAAGGAACAAGAGCCAATGGCACTACCGAGGACCAACTGACGGTGCTGGACCACGGTTACTAAGCAGAAGGTACCTGTGCTAAAAAGCACTACCAAGGACCAGCTGACGGTGCTGGACCTCGGATACCGAGATGGAGGCACCTAGGCCAAAGGCTGTGGCGAGAACCAGCAGACAGTGCTGGAACCCGGGTGGGTAGCAGAAGGTACCCATTCAAAGCAAAGTAGCCAGGCCGCAAGCCGGCCGCAGTTACCGAAACCCACAGTCCTACAGGGGGTCCATGTCCCATTGGCACTACGGATCCAGCCTTCAGTGCCAGTTCCCGCAGCCCACATAGGAGTCACCTAAACTGCAGGCACCGTAGAGTCGGCTAACCCGGCCGCAAGACGACAGGACAACGGATTGGTGGCATAGTGACCTTGACACTACCCGGAAACAGCAGGCGTGCTGGAACCAGGCTGGGCAACAGGGAGTCCCCGTGCCAAAGACACTGCCGAGAACCAGCTGACGGTGCTGGAACCCAGATGGGTAGCAAAAGCTACAAGAGCCAATGGCACTACCGAGGAACAGCTGACGGTGCTGGACCACGGTTACTAGGCAGGAGGTACCTGTGCTAGAAAGCACTACCAAGGACCAGCTGACGGTGCTTGACCTCGGATACCGAGATGGAGGCACCTAGGCCAAAGGCTCTGGCGAGAACCAGCAGACAGTGCTGGAACCCGGGTGGGTAGCAGAAGGTACCCATTGAAAGCAAAGTAGCCAGGCCGCAAGCCGGCCGCAGTTACCGAAACCCACAGTCCTACAGGGGGTCCATGTCCCATTGGCACTGCGGATCCAGCCTTCAGTGCCAGTTCCCGCAGCCTACATAGGAGTCACCTAAACTGCAGGCACCGTAGAGTCGGCTAACCCGGCCGCAAGACGACAGGACAACAGATTGGTGGCATAGTGACCTTGACACTACCCGGAAACAGCAGGCGTGCTGGAACCAGGCTGGGCAACAGGGAGTCCCCGTGCCAAAGACACTGCCAAGAACCAGCTGACGGTGCTGGAACCCAGATGGGTAGCAAAAGCTACAAGAGCCAATGGCACTACCAAGGAACAGCTGACGGTGCTGGACCACGGTTACTAGGCAGGAGGTACCTGTGCTAGAAAGCACTACCAAGGACCAGCTGACGGTGCTGGACCTCGGATACCGAGATGGAGGCACCTAGACCAAAGGCTCTGGCGAGAACCAGCAGACAGTGCTGGAACCCGGGTGGGTAGCAGAAGGTACCCATTCAAAGCAAAGTAGCCAGGCCGCAAGCCGGCCGCAGTTACCGAAACCCACAGTCCTACAGGGGGTCCATGTCCCATTGGCACTACGGATCCAGCCTTCAGTGCCAGTTCCCGCAGCTACATAGGAGTCACCTAAACTGCAGGCACCGTAGAGTCGGCTAACCAGGCCGCAAGATGACAGGACAACGGATTGGTGGCATAGTGACCTTGACACTACCCGGAAACAGCAGGCGTGCTGGAACCAGGCTGGGCAACAGGGAGTCCCCGTGCCAAAGACACTGCCGAGAACCAGCTGACGGTGCTGGAACCCAGATGGGTAGCAAAAGCTACAAGAGCCAATGGCACTACCGAGGAACAGCTGACGGTGCTGGACCACGGTTACTAGGCAGGAGGTACCTGTGCTAGAAAGCACTACCAAGGACCAGCTGACGGTGCTGGACCTCGGATATCGAGATGGAGGCACCTAGGCCAAAGGCTCTGGCGAGAACCAGCAGACAGTGCTGGAACCCGGGTGGGTAGCAGAAGGTACCCATTCAAAGCAAAGTAGCCAGGCCGCAAGCCGGCCACAGTTACCGAAACCCACAGTCCTACAGGGGGTCCATGTCCCATTGGCTCTACGGATCCAGCCTTCAGTGCCAGTTCCCGCAGCCCACATAGGAGTCACCTAAACTGCAGGCACCGTAGAGTCGGCTAACCCGGCCGCAAGACGACAGGACAACGGATTGGTGGCATAGTGACCTTGACACTACCCGGAAACAGCAGGCGTGCTGGAACCAGGCTGGGCAACAGGGAGTCTCCGTGCCAAAGACACTGCCGAGCACCAACTGGCGTTGTTGGAGCCCAGGGACAATCATGGTGTAGGCCGAGGCCTACTTGGTGGTAGTTTTAGATTGTTTGTAGGCTACAACAGACTGTCAATGTGCTCCAATTAGGCATCTGTCTCCACTCTGTTTCCAGGATTTCACGTGACCAACAACACCGCCAGTTTATGCGTACAGCAGCCGTCTGCCCAATCCACACGTGTTGCTGTGTTACTGGGATTCTGTAATGTCAGCAGATTCCCTGATGTGTGTCTGCCACTGTCTCCTGCTCTGTCCACATTCCCACCGCTTGCAGTGGGAAGGTGGACAGCGCAGGAGACAGTGGCGGACACATATTGGGGGATCTGCTGACGTTACAGAACCCCAGTAACACAGGAACACGTGTGGAATGTGTGGACGGCAACTGTGAGCAGGAACTGGCGGTGTTGGAGGTCAGGGGAAATACTCAAAACAGAGTGGAGACAGAGGGCAAATCAGAGAACATATTAAATCAGAGGTAGTCAGAAGTTGTAGGCAGCAGGAGAGTTTGCCGTACACACAGCAGGGGATCAGCTGACGATACCGAACCCCACTTACACATGAGCGAGTGTTTTGTCTGTGCGGACAGCACTTCTGAGCAACAACGGGCGTTGCTGTAGCCCAGGAAATAAAGTTCAGGTCATAGAAACATGAACACAACAGGAGACCTGGATCCTGTTGCCAGCCAATTATTTATTCTGGAAGAGGACTGGCAAATTCAGGTGAGATCCAGGCCTTGTTCATTTTCACAAAAGTAAGCCGGTCAACATTATCGGCGGATAGTCGCGTGCGACGGTCTGTTACCACACCACCTGCAGCACTAAAGACACGTTCCGACAATACACTGGCAGCAGGGCAAGCCAGCACCTACAATGCATACTGGCTAAGCTCTGGCCATGTATCCAGCTTAGAGACCCAATACTTGAACGGGGAAGAGCCGTCTAGGAGAACACTAACAGGGCACGACAAGTAGTCTGTCACCATCTGACGGAAACGTTGCCTCCTGCCTACTGGAGCCGTCTGTGATGGTGTAGCCGTTTGTGGCGGTCCCACAAAACTTTTCCACATTTGGGCCATACTGGCCTTGCCTTGTCCTGCGGCACTGCCTCTGCTACCTCTTTGTGCAGAGCTTCCTCCACTGCCTCTACCCACATGGCTGCTTTGAAAAGCACTACCAGCAACACTTGTGGGGGGAATGGAGAACATGATGGCCTGCACAAGTGTTTCTTGGTACTCCTGCATTTTTCGCTCCCGGTTCAACTGTGGTATGAGGCTTTGTAAGTTGTCCCGGTAGCGAGGATCTAGGAGGGTGTACACCCAATAATCAGCCGTGTGGAGAATGATGGCGATGCGGCGGTCATTTAACAAGCACTGCAGCATGAAATCAACCATGTGCTGCAGACTGCCAACTGGACCGGAAACGCTGTCCCCAGCTTGAGGCAGCATCTCTGCCTGCTCAGCATCACCCCACCCTCGCTGTACACACTGACTACTAGAGCCTTGTGTACCTCCCTCCTCTGGAGAGATGTGTTCCTCCTCCTCCATTGACTCCTCGTCATCCTCCTCACTAAGTGTCCCCTGCCTGGGCCTTTGTGTGGAAGCACGTTGCGCAGACTTGCCAGAAGCAGATGGCATTTCTGACTGCTCATCCTCGACCTCTTCAAAAACCTCCTCACTTAGTGCTTGTAAGGTTTTTTGAAGCAGACAGATGAGGGGGACAGTCATGCTGATTAGTGCATCATCTGCACTGGCCATCCGCGTGGAGTGATCGAAGGCACGCAAAACTTGGCAGATGTCCCTCATAGTGGCCCACTCAGTGGTGGTGAAGTGTGTCTGGCGCACAGTGCGACTTGTTTGCGCCTGATGCAGCTGGTACTCCATTACTGCTGCCTGCTGCTCACACAACCGCTCCAACATATGTAACGTTGAATTCCACCTGGTGGGGAGGTCACATATGATGCGATGTTCTGGCAGGCGGAATCGGCGTTGCAGAGATGCAATGCGCGATCTTGCCATGCTGGAACGCCGCAAGTGAGCACACTCTAGGCGAACCTTGTGCAGCAGTGCATCAAGATCCGGATAGTCCCTCAGAAAGCTCTGCACGACCAAATTGAGCACGTGTGCCAGACATGGTATGTGAGTGAGGTTGCCTAGGCCCAGAGCTGCCACTAGATTTCGGCCATTGTCACTCACTACCAAACCTGGCTGGAGATTCGCTGGCACAAACCACACATCGCTCTCCTGCTTGATGGCATTCCAGAGCTCCTGTGCTGTGTGGCTCCGATTCCCCAAAGAAATTAATTTAAGGACGGCCTGTTGACATTTGGCCACACCTGTGCTCATATCTGGCCTAACAGGCACACGCAGTGCTGATTCCAAGGAACTAGAGTAGGAGGAGGACTCAATATGTACAGACTGCATTCCTGCAATCCTGGGAGTTGGCAGAATATGTACAGAGCCACTCTCCAGATCTGTACCCGGCTCCACAACATTGACCCAATGGGCAGTGAGGGAAAGGTATCGTCCCTGTCCATGGCTACTGGTCCACGCATCGGTGGTCAGGTGGACCTTGCTACTGACGGCATTTAGTAGCGCATTTTTAATTTTTCCCTCCACATCCTTTTGCAGGGCAGGGACAGCTTGCCTGCTGAAATAAAAGCGGCTGGGCACATTGTATTGTGGAACTGCCAATGACATAAAGTTCCGGAATGTGTCAGTCTCCACCAGCCTGAATGACAGCATCTCAAGGGCCAGTAGTTTGGCAATGCCGGCATTCAGAGCCAGTGCTCGGGGATGGTTTGCCGAGTATGGCCGCTTTTTCTCCCATGCCTGTGCTACCGATTGCTGGTGAGTGGCCTGGGAGGGTGCTGATGACTGTGAACGTGGTTCAGTGGGTGGAATTTCACTGGGTCTCTGGACACCAGTGGCAGTGGTTCTTCCATGGCGTTCCAGTGAGGAAGCCGAACCAGCTGTGTGTGAGCTGGAGGAAGAGGCCCCAACACGAGCTGAAGAGGTGGTAGGTGCTGCTGAAGGTTGGCCTACATCTTCAGTGTGTCTGTGTAACTCCACCTCGTGCTTGGTACGCACATGTTTCCACATATTTGTGGTATTGAGGTTGCTCACATTTTTCCCTCGTTTCACTTTCTGATGACACAGCTTGCATTTGACAAAGCAAATGTCATCTGCAACTGTGTCAAAAAAAGACCACGCACTGCAAGTCCTGGGAGCGCCCGTTTTGTGTTTTGGAAGAGGATTGCTCCTCACGTGTGCCAAAGTGGAGGCTACAGGCAACCAAGTCTGCCCCCGCCCTCTCCCTCCTCTTTTGGCCGTTCAGGGAATCTCTTCCTCAGAGCTGCTCCCACCACCTTCCTGTGGCTGACGCCATGATGGGTCAAGGACCTCATCATCTCCACTCCCCTCTTCAAGCACCGGCTGGTCCTGGGTTGTCTCGCCAGCACCGTACGCACCAGAAATTGGCAACTGAGTCTCATCATCATCTGATGCATACTGAGGTGTGCTGACCATAGGCACTGGCCCACCCGCCTCTTCAGATTCAGAGGGACAAAGCAGTTGCGCATCACTGCATACTCCCTCTTCTTCACGCTCTAGAATGCTGCTTGGCTGGCCACCTCTTTCCAAGCCAACAGATTCTGAGAACAGAAGTAAAGATTGAGATGGCTCCTGTCCAGGGCTCTCAGACTGCCTGGGCAATTTGGCAGGTGGTGAAGAGACAGATGGTTGCTCTTCAGTGCTCTGGCCTTGGGAGGATGCGGAAGTCATTGAAGTGGATGCGTTAGCTGCCATCCATCCGACAACGGCTTCAATTTGTTCGTCACGCAGCAGTGGGGTACGGCGAGGTCCTACAAAGCTGCGCATGAAGGACTGTTGCCTGGTAAAATTGGGGGATGCCGGGTCACTGGTGGCCGCAGCAGATACCGAATCCCCACGTCCTCTCCCTGCTGAATCCCCCCATCCTCTCCCTGCTGAAACTCCACGGCCACGACCACGTGCCTTACTCCCTGCCTTCTTCATCTTGGTAGACTGATAAAGATAGGCAGAAAAGTAAAAAAGGGGTGACTTAGTGTTCTTATTCCTGAACACCTGCTAACCAGTATAAGAAACACTAATTTGGCTAAGAGTGTGTGTACTACACTTTAATATGATCTAATGTGGCCTAGACAACTGTAAAGTGGAGTGTTTGGTGAACTTTATTTCCTTTTTTTTTTTTGGGTGGGGGGAAAGGAAAGGATGTGACCAAAGTTTGAAAGCTATAGTATCACAAACTTTTTGGAGCGATTACAATGCAGGAAGCTAACCTACAATGCAATTGATGAGGCTCCAAAAAATAGGGTGATACTAGCCTGGCTGGCCCTGAAGGGCACAAGCCAGCAAAAAGGCTCCTCTATCTAATCCTATATAGTGTTTGCAACCAACCAATGACAATGGATGCGGTTGGAAGCACACTAATATAGGAGCAAAAATCTGGCTAAATTAGCTGCAAAAAAAGGACTATGTATGAGGCAGTGACGCACGCTGAGCGGACTACAGCTAGCAGTGGCTGTAGAACACACTGCAACGTGAGCTGCACTCACACACAGAGAGACCTATCAGACAGCCAAAAACAGTGCAGAGAAATGGGCTATAGCACTGAAAGGCTGCTGAAAGGCTCCGCTGTCCACTCCTTTAGTGTTTGCAACCAACGTATATGGATACGTATGGAAGCACACTATACAGGAGAAAAAAAAGCAGCAATAAAAGAAAAATGTGTATGAGGCAGAGACACACGCTGGCCGGCCTACCAGCAGACGTGCCTGCAGGACACACTACACAGCGTGGGTCTGCACTCACTCAGCCCTTGCAGACAGCTGTGAAAACAGCGCTGCTAGGGAAAAGCAAGCTACAGTGGTGGTTTATGTAGCCTGGGTTAAGCACTATGTGTTTTGTGGAATCGCTATTTCTAACTGTCCCTCACAGTCTTCAACAGCAGCCTGTCCCTAACTGAATTCACAGCAGAGTGACCAGAAATGGCGGCTGCAGCGCTTTTTATAGTGCATCATGACATCATTTCAGCAGCCAATCACAGCCATGCCAGTAGTTAACATGCCTACATGCCTAACAGGATATGCCCACACTTCTGAGGATCCCCATTGGCTGAATCAAATCGAGCGGGCTCCTAGAATTATGGGAACTTCCGATTCCGGTATTCGATATGAAAAAAGTATCGGAACTAAGTATCGGAATTCCGATACAGCTAATATCGGCCGATACCCGATACTTGCGGTATCAGAATGCTCAACACTAGTAAGGAGCGTACACCGCTATACGGTGTGTGAAAAAATGAACGCTCAGTAACTCACCAGGACAAAATAATAAAAGTTGGAGTGCTTTGAAAAAAGCAGTTTGAACAGCAGTGTGCACACAACAATGCAGCTAGCAGGTAGCCTTAAAAGGCAGCCTAATGACCACCAGCGCTGCTGCACAAAAGCAAAAATCCTCCCCTTTCACTGCACTCTAACTGTACAGTGAAAAGCGCTATCAGCAGAAGCAGGTTTTTTTTCTTCTTCCCTGCCTAACGCTCTCCCTTATTCAGAATCAGCAGCAGCACCTCTCCCTATTCTAAGATCGGCAGAAGTAAGATGGCGGTCGGCGGTCACAGCCTTTTATACCCACTGTGACGCCACACAAAGCCAGCCAATCACTTCAATGCCCTTCTCTAAGATGGTGGTGGCCGCTGCCTATGTCATCGCATTGCCCACAGTGTGAGTCCACCTTCATTGGCTGAGAAAAGGCGCTGGAAGCATTATTTGAAATGCGACTTTGGCGCTCTGATCGGTGACCTCATGGCTGACCTCACGCTATGGTCGGGTTTCGATCGGCGAAACCCGACTTTAGCTAAAGTTGGCGTTTTTTGAATTTGACCGACCCGTTTCGCTCAACTCTACAGTTTGGTGGCTAATGTGAGGGCCATTATACAGTTTGGTAGCTAACGCGGCACCTTTTGTACAGTTTGGGGTCTAATGTGTAGGCCATTACATAGAGTGAAAGCTAATGTGGGGGCCATTATTCAATTTGAGGGCTAATGCAGTTTCCATTATACAGTTTGGAGGCTAATGTGAGGGCCATTATACAATTTGGGGGCTAATGTTGTAGCCATTTTACACTTTGGAGGCTAAAGCGGGGGCCGTTATACAGTTTGGGGCTAATAAGAAGGCCAATACACAGTGTGGGAGCTAATACGGTCGGACATTTTACAATTTAAGAGCTATTGTGGGGACTACTGTGGAGGCCATTGTGCAGTCCTGAGTCCATTATACAGTGTTGCGGCAATTATAAAGTGCTGGGCCCATTATACAATATGGAGGCCATTATATACTGTAGGGGCCATTATACAGTGGAGGGGAAATTATATAGTGTAGATTCTACTGTGAGGGTCATTGTACAGTGAGAAGGCTTCTGTGGGGATCATTATATTGTATTTTGGGGGAGCAGTGGGGACGTCATACTATGTATAGAGGAGCTGTGGGGACATCATCCTGGGTATAGCGGAGCTGCTTTGACATCATACTCTATAAAAGAGATGTGGGCCCACCATACTGTGTATAGAGGAGCTGTACATTTGGGGACTCAGTGGACATTATTAAATGTTTAGTGGGCATTTAAGAAGCATTATTGCTATAGAGGCACACAGAGTATTGTGGCCGTCAAAGGGGCAAAATGTGAATTATGTTGTTAGGGCACTTACACAGGGCATTAATATTTTCTAGGGGCAATTTTATCATCTAGAGGAGGCATTATTACCATGTAAGGGGCACAGTGGTGGGCAATATTATATGGGGCACTAAGCAAAGCACTGTTATTGTGCCAAACAGCAGATGCGGTATAGGGACACATACAGCAGCTGTGGCTCAGTATTGGGGTATCAGCAGGATGAGGAGTTTGTGCAGGTTGGGAATAGATGTGGACGGCGCGGGTAATGAAAAGTTAAAAGTGTCTTTGTTGTAATTTCTGCAGACAACTAGTAGTTGTAAGAAGTTGTGTTGTTGGTCTGGGCCAAATGTAAAAGACTGGAAAAATGAATGAACGAATCAGAAAGAACTTTAAGCTGTAAGTCACCATACATAACTGTACAGTAATCAGGTGTATGCTCTAAAGGACTGCTTTCTACTATTATATGTCTCAATATGGCGGTAATATTAGTGCACCACCATAGTTATAATCAGGGTTAAGGCCTCTTTCACACTTCCGTTTTTGACAATCAGTCAAGATCCGCCGTTTTAGAAAAAAAAAAGGATCCGCCATTTTTCTTTGCGGATCTGTTTTTTTCCCCATTGACTTTCATTATTGGCGGATCTTGACGGATTACCGTCCGTTGCATCCGTTTTTGTGCGGATCCACCAAAATGTTGCTGTCCGTCAACATCCTCAAAGATTTCCAAACGGAGCTTGCAACGTTTTTTTGGCCGGCGGATCCTCCAGACACTGAGGAGCTAAGGCAAGGCACTTGGCCCTGGTATCTTCACCTTTAGGGAACCCAGGGAAGTGAGCTAGGGCGCCCCCGAGAGTTAGGGACAGGGAAGAAGCTCCTGATGCGGGACATTCGATAACAGAGTCATGACACATTGGTTGAAAAAAGGTAATCAACAACTATATTCCAAACCTCTCTATTAATCTTTAGCATAAACTGGGGAAAGGCTGCAGTCAGATAAAATTTCTATTCATTCTTCTGATGTCAATCAAACTGCCCTCATATACACTACATTATTGACAGATGTTAGCAAATTCACAATTATCCAAGGCGGAAGGCCAACATCAACACAAAACACATACAATTGTTATGCATTATGAGTAGAGTGCCTCAAAACCACTCTTGGCATTCTTAATGCCTCCATACACATAGGATTAAAGTTGATGACAATGAACAACTTCAACCAAAATGACTTGGTAAAAATATAAGAAAGAACGATTGTTTTAGACTGACTAATCATAGATAGTCATCGTTTAAAATTAAGTCGGCCGTGTTTGATTTTTTTCAGATGAAAATTGGACACAGGATCTTTTGTTCATCATTTCAATTCTTTCATTGCAAGAATATTCCCAGAAAAATAGTTCTTATGTCGCCCAGTGCCACATTGCATGTGTGGCCAGGATGAATGACTGTAACGGGCAACAGGGTTACCAACCGTGCAGAAATTACAGGGCAGTCCGTAAAAATATAAAGTCAACTTGGCAACCCTGACGGGCAATATGGACTAGAATGTGAAAGTCTATATTGACATTTCAATTGTTCACTAAAAGATCATTCAACTAGCACTATACTTTAATCCATTGTATATGGCATTTTTTTATGTGTTCTCTTGTTTGCTCCCTAAGTCGAAAAGCCTACAATCCATCCTATGAAATAACATTTCACCTTTCATGAAAAAAAGTATGCACCACCATCATGCTCAAGAACTGCCAACAATCTGGTGACTTTTAGATATCCCGCCTGTTATCCAACAGCCCGCCATAGGACATATAAGCGCTGTCACATATAGTAAAGGTTGGAATTGAAATCATCTTTTATTTTTTTTACTATCACCCAGTTTCTATGAAACATACAATTTAAAATTAAAAAAATACATATGTGCATATTAAAATTCTAAGTGTAGTTATGTCACTTGAGATGTTACTCGGTTGACTTTCGGGACTTGCTTTTGCCTCTGGAGCATCATGTTTGAGAGTAGAGTTGAGCGAAACGGGTCGAAAAAATTCAAAAGTCGCCGACTTTTGACAAAGTCGGGTTTCATGAAACGAAACCCGACCCTAGGATGAGGTCGGCCACGAGGTCGGCGACTTACGCGCCAAAGTCGCGTTTCAAAAGTTTGTTTTGCGCTCTTTTTCAGCCAATCAGGATCCACGGACACTGTGGGCAACGTGATGACATAGGCACGGGTCACCACCATCTTTCAGAAGGGCATGCAAGTGATTGGCTTGCTTTGGTGGGCGTCACAGGGGGTATAAAAGGGCGTGCACGCCGACCGCCATCTTACTTCTGCCGATCTCAGTATAGGGAGAGGTTGCTGCTGATTCTGTAGGGAGAGCGTTAGGCAGGGAAGAAGACCAAAAAACTGCTTCTGCTGCTAGCGATTTGGCCTGCACAACACACCAGTCACTGTGTGTGCAGTGCAAGGGGAGGCTATATAGTGGTGTATCAGTGGTGTTGGTTGTTGGGCTGCCTTCTAAGGCTTCCTGACAGGCTGGCATTGCTGTTTACCCACTACTCCGCAAACTGCTTTTTTAAAAGCAATCCAATCTCCCTTATCCTCTAGTCACTTTGGTCACAGCTGTGCCATCGAGCCTGTCACATAGCGCTCAGATATTCATTGGGCCTCAAACTGCTTTTTTAAAAGCAATCCCAATTTTTTTTTTTTGTCGTGCTGAGAAGAAAAAAAAACTGCTTCTGCTGCTGATAGCAATTTGGCCTGCACAACACACCAGTCACTGTGTGCAGTGCAAGGGGAGGCTATATAGTGGTGTATCAGTGGTGTTGGTTGTTGGGCTGCCTTTTAACTTTTAAGGCTTCCTGACAGGCTGGCATTGCTGTTTACCCACTGCTCCGCAAACTGCTTTTTTAAAAGCAATCCAATCTCCCTTATCCTCTAGTCACTTAGGTCACAGCTGTGCCATCGAGCTTGTCACATAGCGCTCAGATATTCATTGGGCCTCACACAATCCAAAAGTGTCCAGTGTCCAAAAGTGTGTGCAGAGATTCAAACTCTCACTTATCCTCTAGTCACTTAGGTCACAGCTGTGCCATCGAGCTTGTCACATAGCGCTCAGATATTCATTGGGCCTCACACAATCCAAAAGTGTCCAGTGTCCAAAAGTGTGTGCAGAGATTCAAACTCTCACTTATCCTCTAGTCACTTAGGTCACAGCTGTGCCATCGAGCTTGTCACATAGCGCTCAGATATTCATTGGGCCTCACACAATCCAAAAGTGTCCAGTGTCCAAAAGTGTGTGCAGAGATTCAAACTCTCACTTATCCTCTAGTCACTTAGGTCACAGCTGTGCCATCGAGCTTGTCACATAGCGCTCAGATATTCATTGGGCCTCACACAATCCAAAAGTGTCCAGTGTCCAAAAGTGTGTGCAGAGATTCAAACTCTCACTTATCCTCTAGTCACTTAGGTCACAGCTGTGCCATCGAGCTTGTCACATAGCACTCAGATATTCATTGGGCCTCACACAATCCAAAAGTGTCCAGTGTCCAAAAGTGTGTGCAGAGATTCAAAATGTCACTTATTCTCTAGTCACTTAGGTCACAGCTGTGCCATCGAGCCTGTCACATAGCGCTCAGATATCAGTGGGCCTCACACAATCCAAAAGTGTCCAGTGTCCAAAAGTGAGTGCAGAAATTCAAAATCTCCCCTGTCCTATAGACACCTTGTTTTACATACTATATAGTTTGTTGGATTTTGTCTACATTTCTACCAAAAATGAGGAAGGCTGGTGGAAGAGGCCGTGGAATTGGGTGGGGGTTGGCAGCTGGTAATGATGGTGTTGGTGGTGGATCTGATGGTAGTGGCAAGAGCAAAATAGGACCGAATGCAGGAGGTGTTGAGCCTGCGTCATCGTCTGGCTACATAAGGCCTCGAACGCTTAGTTTTCTAGGAGTTTGCAAACCGCTTTTAAAGCCAGAGCATCAGGAACAAGTTTTGTCTTACATTGCTGACTCAGCCTCCAGCTCTATCGCCTCCTCTTCTTCAGTTGTAAAAAGTAAAAGCACTGAGTCGTCATTGGAGGCTCATGTTCATGAACCACACCTTTCCTTGTGTCCTTCACCCCAACCAAGATTGAAGGATGACGCAGGCCATACTACTGATTACTCCATGGAGCTGTTTTCACATACCATGCCTGGATTATCAAGTGAAATGGTGAATTACCCAGGCCAAGATGAATCTGACATGGAGTGCACTGATGCACAGCCGCTGATGGATGATTCTGCTGGTACATTCACTCAGAGCACTACATTGTCCTCGCAGTGTACAGAGCCAGATTCTGACCCTGATGAGACTCAGGTGCCCCTTCCCGCACACTATACCACCATACACGGTGACACAGAGGAAGGTGCACATGACATAGAAGAGGAGGTGATGGATGACCCAGTTGTTGACCCAGATTGGCATCCATTGGGGGAAGAGGGTGCTGCTTCCAATAGCTCAGATGAGGAGCATCCACAGCAGACATCGACATCGCAACAGCTGTTATCTGGCAGGCCCAGAGCACTCCAAAGACAGGTTCCAAACATCAAAAGAGTTGCTGGACAGCTTGTCCAGAGGGTCAAAAGATCACAGCGTGCTAGGCCGCAAAATGTCTGCCAAAGTAGGAAGAGTGCAGTGTGGCACTTTTTTGAACAAAATCCTCATGATCAGGCCAAGGTTATCTGTAAGAAGTGCGCAAAGACCTTTAGCCGAGGGAAAAATCTGAAAAATTTGAATACCAGTTGCATGCTTAGACATTTAACCAGCATGCACTTGCAAGCGTGGACACAACACCAAACCTCAAGTGCCACATGTGCAACTGATCACAACGAAGGTAGTCAGCAACGCTACATTGTTTCCCCCACTGTAAGCCCATCGGTTAGCACAGCAGCAAATGTTGAGGTGTCGTTGCAAGGCCACAGCAGTCAGGGAATCCCACTGTTATATCAACGAAAGACTGATTCTAGGCCATCAGAAAGAACACCAACTCCATCACCATCATCAACCCTCTCTCAGTCCGCCCTGTCCACCGCTACTTCCACCATATGCAGCTCTCAAGTCCAGCTCACCCTCCCAGACACTATGAGTAGGTCAAGAAAGTACTCAGTCTCTCATCCGCGTACACTGGGTTTGAACGCCCACATTGCCAAACTAATCTCGTTTGAGATGATGCCCTTTCGGTTGGTGGAAAGCACAGCTATCCGCGAACTCATGGCCTATGCAGTACCACGCTATGACCTACCCAGTCGCCACTTCTTCTCTCGCAAAGCCATCCCAGCCCTCCACCATCATGTGACAGACCGCATTGTCCATGCACTCAAGCAGTCAGTGAGCGGAAAGGTGCACCTCACAACTGATGCATGGTCCAGTCGGCATGGCCAGGGCCGTTACGTGTCCATCACTGCGCACTGGGTTAATGTGGTGGATGCAGGGTCCACAGGGGACAGCGGTGGTGGGACAGTGCTGCCTAGCCCACGGTATAGGAAACAGTTGGCTGTAGGCGTTCGACCCTCCTCCTCCTCCACCTCCTCCAGAAGCGAAAGCTCGTCCACAGAGCGCAGTCGTACGAGCACTCCATCTGCAGCTGCCACTGTTGCACACGATGTGTCCCCCTATCGAGCAGCTAGTGGAAAGCGTCAGCAGGCTGTGTTGCAGATGATGTGTTTGGGCGACAGACACACCGCCGAGGTGCTGGCCGAGTACTTGAAGCGACAAACTGAGTCATGGCTGGGCAGTGTACATCTTGAGGCAGGCAAGGTAGTTAGTGATAACGGCCATAATTTTGTGGCAGCCATAGCCCTTTCAAAACTCAGCCACATACCTTGCTTGGCTCACACCTTGAACCTGGTGGTGCAGTGCTTCCTCAAAAATTATCCGGAGTTAACAGCCCTGCTCCAGAAGGTGCGAAGACTGTGCGCGCACATCCGCCGGTCGCCTGTACACTCCGTTCGTATGCAGAAGCTGCAGCGATTGCTCCACCTTCCCAACCACCGCCTCATTATCGACATTGCAACAAGGTGGAACTCCACCCTGCACATGGTGGAGCGGCTGTGCGAGCAGAGGCAGGCCATAATGCATTTGTGGGAGGATACACGGCCAGGCACTTTGAGAGCAGACATGGAGTTGACAGGTGTGCAGTGGTCGAAGCTGAAAGACCTTTGTAAAGTCCTTCAGTGTTTTGAGGAATGCACACGGCTGGTAAGCGCAGACGACGCCATCCTAAGCATGAGCATCCCACTTATGCGTCTGCTCATGCAAACTTTGACGCACCTTAAGGAGCAGGCGTCTGCAGCCAATGTTGATGAGGAGGAAGAGGAGGAGGGAATCCTTGATGACATTCAGCCATTGTCTGCTCAGGGACCTCTCCTGGACGAGGTGGAGGAAGAAGAGGAGGAGGAGGAGGATAATGGGGATGATTACTTAGGGGAGGAGGATGCATCTCGTGGGGCAAGTGAAAATGTTGGCGTGGCAAGGTCTGGTACAGGGTTTGTGCGTGACTGGAGGGATGTGGATTTGCCAGAAAGTGCTCCTCCACCCAGCACTCGCAGTGCATCATTGACACCGGGAACATTGGCCCACATGTCAGATTATGCCTTGCAGATCCTAAAAAGGGACCCCCGCATTGCCAAAATGATGAACGATGACGACTACTGGTTGGCCAGCATCCTGGATCCACGCTATAAAGGCAAATTACAAAACATCATGCCACAGGAGAACCTTGACTTAATATTGGCTAATAAACAAGCAACTCTGGTAAATCGGTTGCTTGAGGCATTCCCAGCACACAGCAGCGGTGATGGTTCTCACACGAGCCGTACGAGCCGGGGGCAGCTTGGCAGAGGTGTTCGTGGTGCACACAGCAGAAGTGGCGTTGGAGACAGGGGTTTCATGACAATGTTGTGGACTGATTTTTCAAATACCGCTCACACAACTGGTAATACTGCATCGATGGAAAGTGACAGGAGACAGCAGTTGTCAACTATGGTAACAAACTACTTTTCCTCCCATATCGATGTTCTCCCACACAGGTCATTCCCCTTTGACTATTGGGCCGCTAAACTGGACACCTGGCCTGAATTGGCACAATATGCCTTACAGGAGCTCGCTTGCCCAGCTGCAAGTGTGCTATCGGAAAGAGTCTTCAGTGCAGCTGGATCAATCCTGACAGAAAAAAGGACCCGTCTGTCAACCCAAAATGTGGATGATCTAACCTTCATTAAAATGAACCACGCATGGGTTTCCAAGGATTTTGTCCCACCTTCCCCTGATGACACATAGGGTGACAGAAAAATGGCTTGCTTTGGTCCACCTCTTCCTGGTACTTCACCTATTTCGCCTTTTGCATCAGCTGAATGTCCAACATCAACATATGCCACTTTCTAAAACTCCCTAACTGTGCTGCCTCCCCCCCCATGGCCGGGGTCACCACCTACCGCACGACACCATGCGAGTGCCGTTGCCCTGGACAGGTGGGTAGGCCGACTCTTGGGCGCGGGCACTGGCACAGAGTCCCTCATAGTGCAATCAAGTGTCTCTGACGGTGGTGGTGCACACCCGCCGTCAGACACACCGCTGTACTATGAGGGGCCCAGTGCCAGTACCGACGCCCACGAGTGGGCCCCCCTTGCTTGGGCAGGGCCCCAGCATTTGCAATCTTTACCTCTCCCTGCTCCTCCGCTGTGTAATCTGGGCCGTCAAATCCATACTGTGCCTGACACCGTCTGAGCCTGCCTCCTGAGACATATATTTTGAATGTGTACGCTATCCATACATGTTATCCAGGGATACGGTACCCTTTCTAACCTTTGTGCAATCACGTGCAATCCATACTGGGCCTAACACCGTCTGAGCCTGCCTCATGCTGCATAGACATATATTTTGAATGTGTACGCTATCCATACATGTTATCCAGGGATACGGTACCCTTTCTAACCTTTGTGCAATCACGTGCAATCCATACTGGGCCTAACACCGTCTGAGCATGCCTCATGCTGTATAGACATATATTTTGAATGTGTACGCTATCCATACATGTTATCCAGGGATACGGTACCCTTCCTAACCTTTGTGCAATCACGTGCAATCCATACTGGGCCTAACACCGTCTGAGCCTGCCTCCTGAGACATATATTTTGAATGTGTACGCTATCCATACATGTTATCCAGGGATACGGTACCCTTTCTAACCTTTGTGCAATCACGTGCAATCCATACTGGGCCTAACACCGTCTGAGCCTGCCTCCTGAGACATATATTTTGAATGTGTACGCTATCCATACATGTTATCCAGGGATACGGTACCCTTTCTAACCTTTGTGCAATCACGTGCAATCCATACTGGGCCTAACACCGTCTGAGCCTGCCTCCTGAGACATATATTTTGAATGTGTACGCTATCCATACTTGTTATCCAGGGATACGGTACCCTTTCTAACCTTTGTGCAATCACGTGCGATCCATACTTTGCCTAACACCGTCTGAGCCTGCCTCCTGAGACATATATTTTGAATGTGTACGCTATCCATACATGTTATCCAGGGATACGGTACCCTTTCTAACCTTTGTGCAATCACGTGCAATCCATACTGGGCCTAACACCGTCTGAGCCTGCCTCATGCTGTATAGACATATATTTTGAATGTGTACGCTACCCATACATGTTATCCAGGGATACGGTACCCTTTCTAACCTTTGTGCAATCACGTGCAATCCATACTGGGCCTAACACCATCTGAGCCTGCCTCATGCTGTATAGACATATATCTTGAATGTGTACGCTATCCATACATGTTATCCGGGGATACGGTACCCTTTCTAACCTTTGTGCAATCACGTGCAATCCATACTGGGCCTAACACCGTCTGAGCCTGCCTCCTGAGACATATATTTTGAATGTGTACGCTATCCATACATGTTATCCAGGGATACGGTACCCTTTCTAACCTTTGTGCAATCACGTGCAATCCATACTGGGCCTAACACCGTCTGAGCCTGCCTCATGCTGTATAGACATATATTTTGAATGTGTACGCTATCCATACATGTTATCCAGGGATACGGTACCCTTTCTAACCTTTGTGCAATCACGTGCAATCCATACTGGGCCTAACACCGTCTGAGCCTGCCTCATGCTGTATAGACATATATTTTGAATGTGTACGCTATCCATACATGTTATCCGGGGATACGGTACCCTTTCTAACCTTTGTGCAATCACGTGCAATCCATATTGGGCCTAACACCGTCTGAGCCTGCCTCATGCTGTATAGACATATATTTTGAATGTGTACGCTATCCATACATGTTATCCGGGGATACGGTACCCTTTCTAAACTTTGTGCAATCACGTGCAATCCATACTGGGCCTAACACCGTCTGAGCCTGCCTCCTGAGACATATATTTTGAATGTGTACGCTATCCATACATGTTATCTGGGGATAAGGTACCCTTTCTCACCTTTGTGCAATCACGTGTAATCCATACTGGGCGTGAGAACGGCTGGCGAGCTGTTAAGCAAGCTACAGCACCTGTCCAGACAAGTACAGGGATTCCCTAGCGAGGAGACTTATTTGATTGTTTTCAATGTTGGGACAGCAATTTTTGGGGAGCACTATACTCTGGAGAATGATAGATGGGGCCCACCATACACTGGAACATTCCAAAGGTGGACATCAGACACTGGAGCAGCATTTACAGGGCCCATTATACACTAGAGCATTAGAAATGGGGCCCATTATGTTTGGAGCATTATTTGGGCCCATAAGACAGTGGAGCTTCATCCATGGGGACCAACATATACTGTAGCATTATGTGGAGCTCATCATATACTGTTTCAAACATTATATGGGACCAATGATTCTGTATGGAGAAATAGATGGGCCTCGTCATGAGATGTAAAAAGTGAGGTATTTTTCATTGTACTATACCGCTATTTCTCTGCCGTATCGGAGCATGATGAGTTGTGGTATGTGTTAAAGGGGCGCTCTTTCGCCCAGGGCACATGAAAACCTGGAGCCAGCCCTCCCCCCCCCCCACAGTTTGTAGCCAAATAACCCCCATTTTTCAGTGCGTAACTTGTATTATGAAGTTAATTAAGGTTGACAAGCTTAAGAAAGAAGAATTGATGCTTTTGGCATTCAAATGGGCACTGTAGGTGTGTTTCCTGTCCTCCTCTCACTGCCGACTTTTATTCCCCATTGACTTACATTGGGTTTCGTGTTTCGGGACGACCCCGACTTTTCCCTATAATCGGACGATCTTGCTCGACCCGACTTTTGGAAAAGTCGGGTTTCACGAAACAAAACGCGACCCTAAAAAACCAAAAGTCGCTCAACTCTATTTGAGAGGTCAACAGTAGTAAGCCCGAATACTTGAGCTCCACGTTGCTTTGTAAAAAATTATTTCAGAATAAGCTGATGTGTGTACATGAGGAATAAAACCATTTCTGGCCATTATATGACTCGTGTCCTGCATTTTTCACCAATTTTCGATCTCGTTTTCTTTTGTCTCTCTAAGTTAGTAAGTGAAGATACAGTAAGCAGATAAGCAGCTATAATAGCTTCCATACATAGCACAATAACATATAAGACACCCCTACTCTCCTGTCTCCTTGTAGCACATGTTAAGACGAAGCAACATCATCATAGAATAAGTTATACAGCAGTACTGATCAGTGTAGCTGTGAATCTAGGTCTTGGAGTGAAGAAAAATATTAGATAACTGCAAAACAATCTGGCTATGTCTGTGGCTTGCTCTGCTCCATCTCCTCTCTTCTTCATACATGTGTGGTAATAGCAGGTACGCAGGATGCAGTGACGAGACTCGAGACAGATATGACTTTAAACGTTAACTTTTATAGATAAATGCCGTTAGGGCTATTGTTACGCAACCAACAGAATAACAGTAGTTGTCCTCGCAGGGAGCCAAAACACATAAACAAGGATTGGGAGAACACGACTAATTCAGCAAAGAGCGGTCACTATATGGCTGCGTAATGGCCGACTATGGGTCCTTAGTCACTATGTATCACTTATCCATCCTGACGTCCCTCGGCATTTGGTTCCACGGGGTGTCTGCGTCGCAGCCACTGGGCCCAGCCGCTGAGGATCTGGCGTAGTCTTCGGGCATTCCGACGCCCAGGAGAAGCAGGGGCACAACAGGCCCGCGGAGAGTTCTTTGGCGGGATGTCCCCCGGCGGAGGCAGCGGGATACCGCCTGGGAGTGGGAGAGTGGAGGCCGCAACTCCATGACAGGGACTGGCAGCGGCAGTGATAAGTGGCGGTTGAAAGGCCACAGGCGCAGTCTGAGTGAGGCGGCGTCAGCTGTGAGTAGGCCACAGCCAAGAGCTGGAGTGAGGCAGCAGTCTTCTTTTGTCGGTAAGCTCGGCGCCATCTCCCTGCGGCCCACCGAGAGTCTCCCTCCTGTCGCAGTCCTCCTGTCTGGTAGCTGCTCGTGGCTCTCAATCTCTGGCCCTCCCCAAGTCTCCACCTCCTTCTCCCTCATTCTGGTGACTCACCCAGTCTGGCCCTCTCCGCCCCTCTTCTCTGGACTCCTCCCCTAACTGCCCTGTCAGTCTTAGCAGTCTATCCCCTAGTTCTGCTCCCTGGAAACAGATACCCCAGGAACCTAGAAGATGGGCCCCTCGGTTCCGGCCTGGGCACTCGGCGGAAGCCTCCCCTCCTACACATGTTAAAAGGTAGCTGTAAACTGATCCCTCAGTGAGCTGGCAGTCAGTCTTGTTTTGACCAACAATGATTATACTTGTTTTCAGCATGAATAATGAGTTAATGAGAAGGGGTAGGAGAAGAAGTGGCTCAAAAATGGAGAAAGAAGCAGATTTCTCTGACAAGATATATTACAAAGTTCATTATATTTACTTGTTCTTGTAACGAATGGAAACAGAGGCACAGGCGGTGAAGTTCACATTCATTGTTTATTGCAATGTTTGTGGAATCTTGGGACTACGGTCCACGGGCTACGAAGGGGGGCGTGACTAAGTGAACCCCAGACACCCGTAGTAAGTCCCCTCGAACAGGGTCAGAATGGAATGTCTGGAGATCACCGGTGCTACCTCCAGTTAGACCCCAGACACGTGTCAGCTGTCCCAGCGGGACAAATGGATTAAAAAGTTCAAAAGGTATGATGGTGCTGACCGGCGGGATCAAGGTGAACGGGTATAAGCTGACACTGGCATTGTCCAGAGGTTCGGATGTCTGAGTAGCGGAACGGGACAGAACTGGGGTAGACATCACGGACTTCGTCTTGGACAGCTGGGTAATAGGTAACTGACAGTCTGTGGAGACAAACAGTGTAAGCGGAGCACGTGGCAGAATACTGCAGAAACACAATCTCAACAACAGTGGAACCGGAAGTTAGCAACAGAAGATACTTGATGCTCTGGCGCTCTCACTATGGTGGAGGGGCCAGAAATAGTAATGAGTGCCACACCATTGGTCAGAGGCATTTTTGAAAAATGCGAGTTGTCTCTTTAAGAGACCAGGAGTACGCAAGCGACCTAAGCACTCTCCCCAAGGACCTGCTGACAGCGCGCCAGGAAGGAGGAGGGAAGGAATAGGAGCTGCGGCAGGACCCCGCTGAGGGAAGGGGCCGGGGTTGGGTGCAGCAGGGCCGGGATCGGAACCGGACTTAACAGTACTATTGATTTATGTAACGTTTAGTGAAATGACATTGACCATTTAATGTTTGGCCATGTAGTCTATGTAGTTTTTCTTTTTAGCTGAACTCAACTTGCTCTGAAAGTTCACATCCCTCATCAGTGCTCTAACTTGGAGCCCAACACATATTCCTTCTTTGATCTTGGTGTCACTGATTCTTGGAAACTTGCTCTTCAGATGCAGAAATATGTTGGCATTTTGATCCAGCGCTTCAACAACATTTTTCCTCAGTCCTAGTTTGATGTGCAGCAACAGCAAGTAAACTTTTATAAAGACCAACCAAAAGTGTAACTATGAGTACATGAAACTTTGCCGGAATGAATAATTGGCATTTTGGCCACTCTTTCCTGATGAATGTTTTCTTTTCTGACCCTACTGTCCCATTCAAGCAGGAAAGAGCAAAACTTACCTTAAGTCTTATCAAACATATAGCACAAGTGAACTTCGTATTGAGTAATAACAGAATCGTCATACAAAATCTAGGCATGATAGAGCAAAGTCGATTTGGTATTCAGCAGCAAAACTATGTATACAGCACATACTGTCACGCCTTGCTCACCTGGGGGCGGGACCTCGGTCCCGACGTCATCTCTTCCGGAGCTGCGGTCACTCCGGGGGTCCCGTAGGGTGCGCACGCGCAGCTCTCGTCCCCGGGCCTCCTCCTACATGTCACGTTTGCACTTGCGCGCTCCTGTCAGTGCTGTATAGGGCTCGGTCCTCTCTATGGTAATGGAGGACCTGACCCAGAACCTGTAGTGGTCATGTGCTTTCTGGCTAGGTCCTGACCCAGAACCAGTAGTAGTCATGTGCTATATCAGACGACCTCCCCCTAGGGGAGGTGCCTGATTATTGTTGTGCTTCCTGGCTTGGTCTGCCTTGTCCCTGCCTGGCTGGGCGCTGTACTCAGGTCCTCTGCCTTGCACTCTGTTGTGCCTCTCGGCACACGCTCTGAATCTGCGCTCTGCTTTGTACTTGGTTGTGCCTCCTGGCACACGCTCTGACCCTGTGTTCTGTCTCGTACTCGGTTGTGCCTCCTGGCACATGCTCTGACACTGTACTCTGTCTCATACTCGGTTGTGCCTCCTGGCACACGCTCTTACCCTGTACTCTGTCTTATACTCAGTCGTGCCTCCTAGGCACACACTCTGATTCCATGCTCTGTCTTATACTCAGTTGTGCCTCCGGGCACACACTCTGATCCTGTACTCAGTCTCTTCCTCTGTTACACCTCCTGGCACACCTGCTGCCTGACTCAGTGCTCTGACGTGCTCCTTGCACGCTTCCTGCTTCACTCACACCCGGACGAACAAAGTCTCTGTATACCACGTGTTCCCGTGTCCACACTTTACACGTTCCTGCAGACACTCTCACCCACTCGTGTCTCCTGTGAGCCGGCCGCCTGGTTCCAGCAGTCGTGGTGCCTCACCCCCTGGGGCTTGCCCCTGACACTCCCTGTATAGGGGGTGGTCTTCACTAGGTCAGCTCGCCCTGGGAGGGTTGGTGTCACGACCCAGAGGGTCCACTCCAGGAGTCGTCATAGTATAATCAGGCCATGGACCCCGCTGGTGCCACCACCTCCATCCAAAAGGAACTGGTGTTCCTACGGGAGAGTCAGACCAGGATTATGGTCCTTTTGAAATCCATGGAGTCTCGTTTGTCGGCCATACAATCTGTTTCTGCCCAGTCCTCGGTCCTGCACCCGATGCCGCACCTCGGCAAGCCACCCCCATATAGCGGGGACCCTAAGTTTTGTCGAGGATTTCTGAACCAATGCCGGTTACATTTTGAGCTTTTGCCGCAGCACTATCCCACTGAGCGCGCCCAAATTGCCTTTATTGTTTCACACTTAGAGGGGGAGGCATTAGCATGGGTGAACCCCCTCTGGGAGCGCAATGACCCACTCGTCTCTCGGCTTTCCACCTTTTTGGACACCTTCCGCAAGGTGTTCGACGAGCCGGGTCGGCTGGCCTCTATCACCGAGTCCCTCTTTAACCTCCATCAGGGTACGCTACCGGTAGGACAGTATGCCATCCGTTTTTGTACCTTGGCCTCCGAACTCGGTTGGAACAACGAGGCTCTCGTAGGGATCTTTTGGCGTGGCCTGTCCAGTCGGATCAAAGACGTACTGGCAGGTCGGGATACTCCCACCTCTTTAGAGGATCTGATCTCACTGGCGACACGCATCGACCTGCGGTTTCAGGAACGTGCCCGTGAATTAGCCAGAGAGAGGAGCTCCTCTCACCTCCTCCATTCCTGCTCCAAGAAGCCGGGAAACTTCTCCGCCTAGGGTTGATAGGAGAGGCCTCCCTAGGTGTACGTGATTCCTCTCCCCCCCTGCTCGTGTCCATATTATTGAATCTCGGTGCCAAGCGTTATTCTGAGGAGGCTTTCCTGGATTCTGGCGCGGAGGGGAATTTTATCACACTCGAGGCGGTTAAAAAATACCGGATTCCTGTCAGATCCCTGGAGACTCCTCGGTCGATTGTTTTGGTCAATGGTACGTCCGTGCTGGAGTCCGTTACCCAGGCCACCGAAGAGATTGAGCTGCAGATTGGAGCCCTGCACCTGGAGAAGATCTCCTTCCTCGTCTTGTCCACCATGTCTCACGCACTTCTTCTAGGCCTCCCTTGGCTACGGACTCATGAACCAACCCTGGACTGGCGGTCGGGCGAGATACTCCGGTGGGGACCGTTCTGTCAGGAGAAGTGCCTGTTGCCCGTCCGTCTGATGAACTCTGCCGGTCCATCCCCGGCACCTACAGGTCTGCCGTCGGCTTACTGGTCCTTAGCAGATGTCTTCGACAAGAAGGAGGCCGAGACTCTGCCCCCCCATCGGCCATATGACTGTCCGATTGACCTCATTCCTGGTTCTACGCCACCCAGGGGTAGGATATACCCACTATCCCCTGCTGAGACCCAAGCTATGTCTGACTATATCCAGGAGAACCTTGCTAGAGGTTTCATCCGTAAGTCCTCCTCGCCTGCGAGAGCGGGATTTTTCTTTGTAAAAAAGAAGGACGGCTCCCTCCGTCCTTGCATAGACTACCGAGGCCTGAACAATATCACGGTCAAGAACAAGTACCCATTGCCATTGATCCCGGAGCTCTTTGACCGACTTAGAGGAGCTCGAATTTTCACCAAACTGGATCTTCGTGGGGCCTACAACTTGATCCGCATTCGTTCCGGGGATGAGTGGAAGACCGCCTTTAACACCAGAGACGGTCACTACGAGTACTTGGTCATGCCCTTCGGCCTCTGCAATGCCCCAGCGGTTTTCCAGGAGTTCGTGAATGACGTCTTCCGGGATATGCTGTACTCCTGCGTGGTAGTCTATCTGGATGACATCCTCGTTTTTTCTCCAGACCTCTCCGCCCACAGAAAGAACATGCGTCAAGTCCTCCAGCGCCTGAGGGAGAACCGCCTTTATGCCAAGCTCGAGAAATGTGCCTTCGAGCAAACGTCCCTGCCATTCTTGGGGTACATTATCTCAGAATCAGGTCTATGCATGGATCCGGCAAAAGTGTCCGCCGTCCTCGATTGGCCACGGCCCCATGGGGTGAAGGCAATCCAACGCTTCCTTGGTTTTGCGAACTACTACTGACAGTTCGTTCCTCATTTTTCCTCGTTGGTTCGCCCCATCTCGTCCCTTATCTGCAAGGGAGCTAACCCAAAGGCTTGGCCCTCTGAGGCTGAAGAGGCCTTCCAGTCGTTGAAACAAGCCTTCGCCGCTGCTCCGGCGCTTCACCGACCTGTGGTTAGTAGACCTTTCACTCTCGAGGTAGACGCATCCTCTACTGGGGCTGGCGCAGTCCTTCTGCAGAAATCCTCTTCTGGACGTTTTGTCACCTGTGGCTTCTTTTCTAAAGTATTTTCCTCCACTGAGCAGAACTACTCCATTGGCGACAAAGAGCTATTGGCCATTAAGTTGGCCTTGGAGGAGTGGAGGTACTTACTGGAGGGTGCCATACATCCATTCAAGATCTTCACAGACCATAAGAACCTGGCGTACATCCAGTCCGCACAGAGGCTCAATCCTCGGCAAGCCAGGTGGTCCCTATTCTTCGCCCGCTTTGACTTTGAGCTACATTTTCGGCCCGGCGATAAGAACGTTAGAGCGGATGCGTTGTCAAGATCATTCCTGTCATCTGATGCAGAGGAAGAACCCTCTCATATCATTGATTTATCCAAAGTAATTACTGTGGCTCCTGTCAAGTTAACCACGTTACCTCCGGGAAGAACCTTTGTGGCTGAGAATAACCGAAAACGAGTGCTAAATTGGGGACATTCGTCCAAGATCGCCGGCCACGTTGGTGTCAAAAAGACTTTGGACTTAATCTCTCGCCATTATTGGTGGCCTTCACTCTCCCAGGATATTAAAGACTTTGTATCATCTTGCCCGTCCTGTGCCCAGAACAAGATACCCAGACAACCACCCTCCGGTCTTCTGTTCCCGCTTCCCATTCCGTCGGCTCCATGGCAGCACATAGCCATGGATTTCATTACTGATCTGCCTTGTTCTTCCGGTTGTACTGTGGTCTTGGTGGTTGTAGACCGATTTTCAAAGATGGCTCACTTCATTCCTCTACCCGGACTACCCTCTGCTCCTGACTTGGCGAAGATCTTCATTTCCCATATCTTCAGGATTCACGGCTTCCCCCAGCACATCGTGTCGGATAGAGGGGTCCAATTCACCTCCCGGTTCTGGAGAGCTCTATGCGGACTCATGAAAGTGTCATTGGATTTCTCTTCCGCCTATCACCCCCAAACCAATGGGCAGGTGGAACGTACCAACCAGATCCTTACATCCTATCTCCGGCATTTTTCTAATGCTCATCAGAATGACTGGGTCGGTCTACTTCCTTGGGCTGAGTTCGCCTACAATAATCACTCCAGTGAATCATCTACCAAGTCTCCTTTCTTCATCGTCTTTGGACAGCATCTCAATGTGCCTCTACCGGTACTTCCTGTCTCGGGGGTACCTGCTGCCGATTCTCAGTCTGTGGAGTTCTCCAGGGTATGGCAGGAGACCAAAACCGCTCTCGAGAAAGCACGGGACAGAATGAAATTACACGCTGACAAGAGGCGCCTGGACGTTCCTCCATTTCTCCCTGGTGACAAGGTGTGGCTCTCCACCAAATACGTCCGCCTTAAGGTACCATCTTACAAACTGGGTCCCCGTTACATTGGTCCTTTTGAGGTCCTCAGGCGGATTAATGATGTTGCTTACAAATTGAAGCTGCCTCCTTCACTCCGTATTCCCAATTCCTTCCATGTGTCTCTCCTAAAACCTGTGGTTCTTAACCGATTTCATCCTTCTCCAGGCCGCACACCCCAGCCTGTTGGCTTGGGGGATGAGTTTGAGGTGAATGACATTTTGGCCATGAAGAAGGTAAGAGGGAGAACCATGTTCATGGTCGATTGGAAGGGTTTTGGCCCCGAGGAGAGGTCATGGGAACCCAGGGAGAATATCCACGCACCCCTGATTTTGTCTAAGTTCCTCTCCAGTTTTAGAAAGAGGGGGCGTAAAGGGGGGGTACTGTCACGCCGTGCTCACCTGGGGGCGGGACCTCGGTCCCGACGTCATCTCTTCCGGAGCTGCGGTCACTCCGGGGGTCCCGTAGGGTGCGCACGCGCAGCTCTCGTCCCCGGGCCTCCTCCTACATGTCACGTTTGCGCGGTCCTGTCAGTGCTGTATAGGGCTCGGTCCTCTCTATGGTAATGGAGGACCTGACCCGGAACCTGTAGTGGTCATGTGCTTTCTGGCTAGGTCCTGACCCAGAACCAGTAGTAGTCATGTGCTATATCAGACGACCTCCCCCTAGGGGAGGTGCCTGATTATTGTTGTGCTTCCTGGCTTGGTCTGCCTTGTCCCTGCCTGGCTGTGCGCTGTACTCAGGTCCTCTGCCTTGCACTATGTTGTGCCTCTCGGCACACGCTCTGAATCTGCGCTCTGCTTTGTACTTGGTTGTGCCTCCTGGCACACGCTCTGACCCTGTGTTCTGTCTCGTACTCGGTTGTGCCTCCTGGCACATGCTCTGACACTGTACTCTGTCTCATACTCGGTTGTGCCTCCTGGCACACGCTCTTACCCTGTACTCTGTCTTATACTCAGTCGTGCCTCCTAGGCACACACTCTGATTCCGTGCTCTGTCTTATACTCAGTTGTGCCTCCGGGCACACACTCTGATCCTGTACTCAGTCTCTTCCTCTGTTACACCTCCTGGCACACCTGCTGCCTGACTCAGTGCTCTGACGTGCTCCTTGCACGCTTCCTGCTTCACTCACACCCGGACGAACGAAGTCTCTGTATACCACGTGTTCCCGTGTCCACACTTTACACGTTCCTGCAGACACTCTCACCCACTCGTGTCTCCTGTGAGCCGGCCGCCTGGTTCCAGCAGTCGTGGTGCCTCACCCCCTGGGGCTTGCCCCTGACACTCCCTGTATAGGGGGTGGTCTTCACTAGGTCAGCTCGCCCTGGGAGGGTTGGTGTCACGACCCAGAGGGTCCACTCCAGGAGTCGTCATACATACTAATGTTTATGTGACAAAAACTGTTCTATTTTTGTGGTGTCATTGACAAATTGGATAGAAATCATCCAACCATGACAATTCGGCAACACCAGTTGACCGTGTGATGTGTATGGGGGCTTTCCAGCTCTCCCCCCAACAGATTATGTCAATTCTGTAATAAGTCGTTGACAATGCAGTCTGGCATTGACTTTATCCTCTGTCTCCATTAAAAACATAGGAATACTTGGCTACACGAGGGCTTATGGGTATGGGGGAGCCGGGAGAGTTAGCTGTCTGCCAAAAGAAAATTCAGCCAACAGATATCTCATGTGTAAACTTAAGGGACAGCGGTATTGATGGTATTATTCTGCAGCCATCACTAGTGGAAGCGTCCTGAAGACAAATTAGAAAAACAGCAGGCACCTGAAATTTTAACATTTTGGGGAATTTGCTACTAATATTACTAAAAAGTCATCAGATGCGTAAGGCTAGTTTCACACTAGCGTTTATGAGCGCAGCGACGGCCTGCGCACGGCCGCCGCTAAGCCCCGCCCCTGCTGCTCCCCCGACGGTAGCTCCGCCCACCGGCGCATGACGCTGCATGCGCCCTGCGTCCCCTATCTTTATCACAGGGGGCGCAGGCCGTGCGCAGTATGCGTTTGGCGGCGCATGTGTCCTTTTGACGGTGCGCCGACCTGCGCCAAACGCAACCTGCTGCAGTTTGGTTGCGTCGGTGCACCGTCAAAAAGGCGCATGCGCCGCCAAACGCATACTGCGCACGGCCTGCGCCCCCTGTGATAAAGATAGGGGACGCAGGGCGCATGCAGCGTCATGCACCGGTGGGCGGAGCTACCGGCCGGGGCGCGGCAGGGGGCGGGGCTTAGTGGCGGCCGTGCGCAGGCCGTCGCTGCGCTCATAAACGCTAGTGTGAAACTAGCCTAAGACTTGCAGGTGATCTAAGGGTAAAAAAATGTTTAACCCTCTCTGAATTTTGTCTACTATTCTTTGTCATGGTAAAGCCATTTTGGCAACACTAGGCAGTTTGCATTCTCTTTGTGGAAAATATGGCAAGCTAGTACACCACAAAAGTGAATAAGGGATGCTATTCTGTTGTCATGTCACTACATGAAATATTTGGACAGTTGCTCTGGGCGGACAGGGATACAGAGCATCCATTCACTTAACGTAAACTGAAAGATTCTTTATGTTTGACCTGCTCAGAAGATTGTGGAGGGCAGGAACATCTACGTTCTTCAGCCTTAGGATTTTGTTTCTGAAAACTCCTAAAACTTTCTTAATAGGCCCAGAGTAATTCAAAAGTAAAAATAAAACATTCATCTACCAGGCAGGTGATTTTTACTGCCAATTATTAAGGATCATTGTCAAGATATTGATAGGATAGGGGATAACTTACTGATTGCCATGGGTCTGACCACTGGGTCCTCCATTGATCTCAATATCGGATCTTTGGAAACCAGGGCTCTAAGCCTAATCTTGAATGAAGCTGAGGTGCACATGAGTGACATTCACTCTGTTAATTTTCTATGGAACAGGAGAAAGTCAAGTGCTACACTGCCAAGATTCCTCTTGTCCGGACTGGTGTAAGATGTGGCACTGCCTCTTTAAAGGCCCTGTCTAGGGAAATGATTACGTCTAAGAAAATTTCACCTCTCACAACAGTCAGAGGTGTATATTTTTTCATTCATTAATGATGCAGAAACTGTGCATTAGTGAGATTTCAGCCGGCCAGACTCCTGATGTTGCAGAAGGTGGAAGAGTCAGTCAGGGAGAGGAAAGTAATTCCCATTGTACTTCTATGCTAATTTGTATATGGGACAGCATTGTGGCTCAGTGGTTAGCAGGGGTTGCTTTGCAGCGCTGAGGTCCTATGTACAAAATCCACCAGGAACAACATCTATATGTTCTCGCCATGTTTACACGGGATTCTTCAGGGTGCTCTGGTATACTCCTGTAAGGAGGAAGGCCAGGCTGCGGGTACCTGTACCGAGCCAGGTCCAGAACCGTTGACGCTGCTTCCATTGTTGCCTGGGAGAAGGAATGAGGAGCTGGACCAACCTCATGATCCGGGTAGGAGGAGCAGCTTAAAAAGAAAAGCACACGCAGCTGCAGGCAGTTTGGCGTGAATCAGCAGCAGCGAGCAGCCGCCTCCAGCTGGACCGCTGTGGAGAGAAGTGCCTGCCAGAGACAGGGGTGCAGGGCACTCAGTGACTGTGAGTACCGCGCAGATTACCAGATAGACTCTTGTAGCCTTCCTTGCCACTTGGCTTCTGGCCCATTTACATTTGACTCTGGAAGTGCCGCGGCCTTGTTTGCTTCGGCCGTATGTGCTTATGGACTAGGGGCTCAGCGGAAGGAACCGGAGACCAACCACTGCTGCCAGAAGACGGACCGTTGTTTAAAGGACCCTATCTGAGGACATTTCCCTCGCCGCTGCCGGTCCTACAACCCTCCCTTGGTGTAGTCGGCAGGATGCAGTCCACAAGCATAGAGGTGACAGACCAAGCGGCCATAGTGGCCCCAAGGGCCAGCTTACCGCTGGGGGCCATGCTCAGCAATCTTCCAAAGTTTACACAGAGCAATTCACTGCTATGGGACTGGTCCAAGCAGTGAATTGCGGATGCGCTTGTTTAGCCGCTTCAAAGGGGAGGGAGAGTCTGTGACCCAATACATGAGCGCATTGCAGGAGATCCACGTCGTGATCGCTAAGCGGGATGATGTGGGTGTGGGGCCCCCTGATGTAATTCTGAGGGACCAACTAGTGGCAGGCCTCAGGGATGCGCTGCTTAAACAAGCCCTGCAGGAGCACTTGCGAGTCAATTCGCATATGTCTTTTCTAGAAGTTGGGGCAGAAGCACTTGCGTGCGAGCAAGAGCAGGGGATGGCAGCCTCGACGGGGAAGGTCCGGAGCGGGGAGGTACCCGTTCCACTTGCAGCTGAACCTGATTGGGTTGGAGAAATCTGGAAAGAAATCCAGGACATGCGAGAAGAGTGGTCTGCCTTGAGAAGAACCCCCTTGGAGGTGCTGAACTCTTCCGAGGCAGAACTAACCCCGAGCCCCGTCCGGAAAGTGGAAAGTGGAAAGTGGGGCAATCACGAGCATGGAAACCTCTGATATGATTTAGATGTGGGAACACTGGACGAGGATGCTCAAGACGAGATATGCCACTGACCCGTCGGCCATTAAACAAGTGGGCTAGAACTGACACCACCAGAGGCCATTCAGTTAGTGGTGAAACAAGGAGATCCCTGGACTGTAGCCATCACCATGTCCTCAGAGCCTTTGTCCAGTATCTTGAGAGAAGGGCGCGGGATCATGGAATGGATGCGGGCTGAACTGACGGGACTCTAATTGCACCAGGTGTAACAAGTGGAAACTATGCTGGGGCGTTACCAAGATGTCTTTGCCCATCATGAAGATGATTTTGGTGCACCACAACCATAACTCACGAGATCCCCACAGGAAATGCCGCACCGGCTTGGGAGCGCTATCGACAGATCCGGCCGCAAATGTACCAGGAGGTGAAAGAAATGTTGGCACACATGCTGTAGAGTGGGGTCATACAGGAGAGTCAGAGCCCGTGTGCAGCCCCTATCATTCTAGTATGGAATAAGGAGCCTGCATTTTTGTGTTGACAACCAGCGTCTAAATAACTGCACAGTTCGGGACTCTTATCCCCTACCGAAAATTGAGGAGTCGTTATCTGCCCTGGCAAAAGCTAAGTACTTCTCGTCATTTGATCTGGCCAGTGGATATTGGCAAGTGCCCATGGCTGAGCAAGACCAGCCAAAGACAGCGTTCATACTGCCTATGGGGTTATTCGAATTCAACCAGATGCCCTTCGTTCTTACCAACGTGCCTGGAACCTTTCAGCGGCTGATGGAACGGTGTTTGGGAGACCTGAACTTTGAAGCTACCCTCATTTATCTGGATGACATCTTTGTCTGTGCAGCCACTTTTGAGGAACATCTCCGGCGGCTGGAGCAGGTGTTGAGTCTGCTGCAGAAGCACGGCCTCAAAGTGAAGCCTAAGAAGTGCCACCTTTTCTACAAGCAAATTGAATACCTCGGACATGTTGTATCTGCTGAGGGAATAAGACCTGCATGTCGAAGATAGCAGCAATACAGGATTGGCCCACTCCGAAAACAGTGAAAGACGTGTAGGCCTTTCTGGGGCTTACAGGGTACTATCAACAGTTTGTGAAAGACTTCACTTGCATTGTCAATCCACTGCTGGAATTATTGAAAGAAGTGTCGTGTAGTGCGAAGAATCGGAACATCAAGTGGGGGAATAGCCAGGAAGAAGCCTTTCGAGCCCTGAAATGTCCGTGACTGAAGCACCCAAACTGGCCTATGCAGACTTCTTTCAACCTTTCATCCTTCACACCGATGGAAGGCTCCAGGGATTAGGGGCTGTATTGTCCCTGGTACTGGACGGAAAGGAACAAGTGATTGCCTACGCGAGCCGATCTCACCATGACTCAGAACGAAACCCAGACAACTATAGTTCCTTTAAGCTGGAGTTACTGGTGTTAGTATGGGCGATGACTGAGAAGTTTGCCGAGTATCTGTCGGGATCCGAAGTCTTTGTACGCACTGACAACAATCCTCTATCCCACCTAGAAAATGCGAAACTGGGGGCCTTTGAGCAAAGATGGTTGGCCTGTATGGCAAACTATCAATACAAAATCGCATACAGAAAAGGAGCTGATAAAGCACATGCCGAGGCCCTGTCCGGAATGACTCATGAGTGACCTGGCCAGGACCGAGATGAAGAGTTGGAGGCAGAAGAGATCCCTGGGTTTCAGAACTTCGCCAGGACATTGGCAACGACGCTGGAACAGGTCGTAGAGGCGTCGGGAAAGCACCTGTTGTGACGACCTCAAGATGACTGGGTGTGGCTACAGAAGGAAGACAGGGAACTCGCTCATTTCAGACAATGAGTGGTCCTAAAACAATTTCCCAGCCAGAGTGAGTGAAATGCCTTGTCCTTGGGGATGCTGCAGTTTCTCCGACAATGGGGGAGGCTTCAACTGGAAAACAGTTTGCTGTATCGGAAGATTCAGTTGGTAGTAGAATTGGGTGTCACCAGGCAAATGGTGCTCCCCAAAAAAGTGATCAATGAGATGGATATGAAAGCTCATGTAAGAGTGGCTCACTTCAGTCCGGAGGAGACATTTCAGTGGTGGCAGAAGCTGGTCTATCATCCCCAGTTGAAGATTGCACTGGAAGAGGCCTATCGTCAATGTCAAAGCTGTGAATTGGCTAAACCCCCAGAACAGAGAGCTTCTACGCAGACCATTGTGACCTCCACTCCTGTGATGAAGGAGCAGCCGCCATCTTAGATATAGGGCCACATGTCTGAGCTTGGCATCCATTTTGGTCTAAGTTGAGGAATTACAGGCAGTTAATGGCTAACGTACCCCCAGGTGCTGTGTACTTATTAAATACAAGAAGGATTTAGTGTTCCAATGCTAGTAGCCAGGGCCATTGGTGTGATAATGAGGATAGGCCCAAAACAGAGCTTCAAAGCTCAGGTACGGAGCCGTGCCTGCAGGGGGCCAGAAAAAAGCCTAGGGCTTCAATTAGAATGTACCTGCTAGCAGACGCAGGAATATACGTCCTTTGTGTGTCCCAGACGCTTTGGCTCCATCCTAGGAGCATGGATTATTAGCCCACCCTCTGACACAGGGGGAGGAACCTAGCGTGTTTAAGGATTGGCAGCACCTGGCAGACATTCATTCCTTCACACAGAAGATCTAGACGATGACGATCTAAGAAGGACCTGGGGACAGACCTGCCGAGGGGAGCAGCGGCCCATGCTTTGGGGGTCTGTCAGGCAACTAAGATTCTTGTACTTGTGGACTGCAGAGCTCCCCAGCACCCACATGACCCTACAATCTGGTAAATTGACCTCCAGCTTAATATCTTAAGTCTTGTACCCTTATTGTTATATCTTTTCTCTGACTGTAAATTTACTGTATATTTCTGTAATTATCTAGTGCGCCCTTAAGGCAATTAAACTATAAACTTAATCTTGGGCTGATGCTTTTACTCTGATCACGAATCTTAGATCCCCCAGCGGGTAAGAGGACCTCCTCCCCGGCGACCATTTGCTCTAGGTGCAGTTCCCTTACTGACCTGAGAGACAAAGGGGGCGCGGGAGAGCTGTGCCTGAGTAGTTACGTGACGATGGTGACGTGGGAGGAACGGGTCCATGTGTGTTCCTCCACAACTCCCTTGGAACTGCTAATGATCGACTGCTTGACCGTGGGTCCTGCTCATCTCAGATATGAACATTGTATTGTGATGACCGATCATTTCACTAAGTTCGCTGTGGTGACTGACCGAGGATCAAATGGCTGAGTCAGCTGCACAGGCCATCTGTCGAAATTTCTTCCAGGTGTATGGATGCCCGAAAAGGATCCATTCTGATCGACGCACCTGCTTTCAGGGTCGAGTGATGGAGGAGCTTCACTGCCTGTATCGGATTGAAAAGTCCAGGACGACACCTTACCATCCACAGGGGAATGAAGCCTGTGAACGTTTCAACCGGACATTGATTCAGATGTTGAGAACATTGGAGGAAGACAGAAATGTCTGTTGGCCCATGTATGTAGCTGAGTTGGTCTAGGTGTACAACAACCAAGTGCACAGTACAACTGGATACACGCCATATATCCTGCTGTTTGGACGAAAAGGGCAGGACATGACCAAGCTGGAGTTGGACCCAAAGGAGGACTACCCACGGACGGGGGTTCCACCTGGGTCCATGAACATCGACATTGCTTGCTGACTGTCATCGACTAGTACAGACCAGGTTTCGGGAAGTTGAGCACCATGAGACGATGCCCCTGCGAGGGACAGCTCTCAAGACTGGGGACCAAGTATTGGTCCAAGACAAGCGACCTCGAGGCAAGTTAGAGCATCGGTGGGAACAAACTCCGTACCGGGTGAAATGCCAAATTGGAACTGATGGACCCGTCTATGAAGTCCAGACTGAGGGAAAAGAAGGGGCCCCTACCTGAGTAGTCCACCGAAGCATGTTACGTCCTTGCCTGTCACGAGATCCCAAAAGAGAAGGAAGAACGCCAAGTGTTCCCGAAGTGTCCACTCCACCGACCTTCGATTGTGATGAAGAAGAACCTGCCTTACCCTCTGATGTGGACGGTCCACTACCCACTGGCACAGGGGGAGTGCGAGAACCTGAAACTCCTGATATAGCTGCTCCACCAAACCCGGACGTGTCCCCGTCCTCAACTGCCCAACCTGACTCGATTACCCAACCTGAGTTACGCCGCACAGGACGAACGACAGCTGGAATACCTCCCAACCATTATGAAAAAGACCAATTTATTTGGCAGCAGATCATTCAAGAGATGAAGGAGTGTCAATGCCTGCTGCAAGAACTCTAGTCCGTGGAATGGTAAGCTAAAGGAGAGGGGAGTGTAAGAAGGAAGACCAGGCTGCGGGTACCTGTACCGAGCCAGGTCTGGAACCCTTGAGGCTGCCTCCCTTGTTGCCTGGGAGAAGGAATGAGTAGCCAGACCAACCTCATGACCCCGGTAGGAGGGGCAGCTTAAAAAGAAAAGCACGCGCAGCCAGTTTGGCACGAACCAGCAGCGCGCAGCCAGGTGAGAAGCGTGTTCCGTCTTCTGAGTACCGAAGCTGCGACAGGCTGCGTTGGTTGGTCCCCGCCGCCTCCAGCAGGACCGGCGCAGAGAGAAGTGCCGTGCGCTCTGTAGCTGCCAGAGACAGGGGTGCCGTGCACTCAGTGACTGTGAGTACTGCGCATGTGCAGAGGAGAGAAGGCCGAGTACCAGATAGACTCTTGTGGCCTTCCCTGCCACTTGTTTCCGGTCCATTTAAGTTTGACTCTGGGAGTGTCGTGGCCTTGTTTAGTTTGGCCGCACGTGCTTATGGACTAGGGGCTCAGCGGAAGGTACCGGAGACTGACCACTGCCGCCAGAAGACGGACCATCATTTAAAGGACCCGATCTGAGGACATCTCCCTCGCCGCTGCCGGTTCTACAACCCTCCCTGTGGGATCATCTGCTGCAGAGGAGCATACAGGACACGATACGTTCCTTCATTGAACAGCTATTGTTTTACATTTGTTATACCTATTATCCCCCCTTCAACCATTAACCTCCCTGTGAGGAGTGAATATTTTGTTCTATTAAATTGTTACGTCTTATTAAACAATGAAGAAAGGACTAAGGGTGCGAAGTCACCAGAAACGCGTTGAGAACGCAAGCCTTGTTTTTCTATGCTGGCCTTTTAACCTCACCTTTGAAGTGACTAAGTGAATAAAAAAATATTCAGAATTGAGAGTCCTCAGTGGTTGATACCTTTTAATGGCTAACTGAAAAGATGGTAACACATTGCAAGCTTTCGATACTACTCAGGTCTCTTCTTCAGGCTAGACTAATACAAAATCTGAAGAGTCACATGTTTATACACAATGCAACACAGAAAAAATGCAATAGATGAGACAAGTGACATGAAGCAGAACTATCAATATGGGAGAGGGAGAAACATAAATATTGGACCAGTTCATATATAAGGAGTCCATCTTTCCTGTAAGTGAATAAAAGGATTGTATTAGTTGTATTAGTCAATGCCTGATGAAGAGACCTGAGTAGTCTCGAAAGCTTGCAATGTGTTACCATCTTTTCAGTTAGCCATTAAAAGGTATCAACCACTGAGGACTCTCAATTCTGAATATTTTTCTAAAAGGATTTATGTATTCACTACATCATGGAGCTGGACATTCCTTTCTTCATTGTTTTAAATCAAGCGCTTTGACACAGCGGTCTCCTGTGCTCCGATGTCGGGATGCTGTTTCTGGTGAGCTGGATCTTTTCATTGTATTTATTACGTCTTATTAACCCTTGCTCTGTCTTTAAAAAAGACATCAACAAACTGGAGCAAGTTCAGAAAAGAGCGACCAGAATGGTGACCGGTCTGCAAACCCTGTCTTATGAGGAAAGGTTGCAGGATTTGGGAATGTTTAGTTTGCAAAAGAGAAGACTGAGAGGAGACTTAATAGCTGTCTACAAATATCTAAAGGGATGTCACATTGTAGAAGGATCAACTTTATTCTCATTTGCACAAGGAAAGACTAGAAGCAATGGGATGAAACTGAATGGGAAGAGACACAGATTAGATATTAGAAAAAACTTTTTGACAGTTAGAGTGATCAATGAGTGGAACAGGCTGCCACGAGAAGTGGTGAGTTCTCCTTCAATGGAAGTCTTCAAACAGAGGCTGGACAGACATCTGACTGGGATGATTTAGCGAATCCTGCTTTGAGCAGGGGGTTGGACCAGATGGCCCAGGAGGTCCCTTCCAACTCTACGATTCTATGCTCCACCTCCTGTCTTCCACTGCATCCTCCAACCTGCTAACACTCCCACACTCCAAAGACATGCTGGTTTAGATTGTGAGCCCTAATGGGGACAGAGATTATGTCTGTAAAGGGCTATAGATTTTGTCAGCATTATGCAAGCAGTAAGGGCTCACCAGGTGAGGTGGATCTGCTAAGCCTCTGGTCAGGGTGGGCACACAAACTCCAGGGGATAATGCAGCTTTCAGAAGACATGTGGAATAGTGAAGACTGTTGTGAGTTCATTTTCCCCTTCGTCACTGGGGTCTGGTGAACTCCCTATTCTGGTAAAGGAAGGTAATGAGCCTGATTATCAGGCACCTGAGTCGAATGAGGATGACTGGCTGAGTGGAGTCACGGACTGGATATAAGGCTGCCGACGCCCTTCTGCCCTGCGGGTGATTTCTCTGTGGACTTCTAGGACACCAGTCTGATTCCTGCTCCCCTAAAGATACGTTTTCTGTTTTGGCTGTTAGCTTTTTTGTTTTTTGTTTTCCTTGCTTTTCAGTATTCTGCCATTCCCTGCTGGGGTGAGCTGAATCTCCTTTTGCCTGTAGCTCTGTCTTCAGTATATTCCTGAGTACTGACATAGCTTTTTTGAAGCCTAGCGTCTTCAGGGCCTTTTTCTCTGTCAGTCTGTTGGCTTTTATTTTCATAGGGTTTTTCACGGATTGCAGACAGCAGCCTTCCTGTCCTTTTCTATCTAGTTAGCTTGGGCCCCTCTTTGCTCAGTCTCTCTTTCTGTCTGTGTTAGTGTTTTCATCTTGCTTCACCGTCATTATATGTTGGGGGCTGCCTATTGCTTTGGGGTCTGCTCTGGGGCAGTTTAGATTTCCCCTTTCTTCCTTTAGGCCTATTTAATTCTCCGGCTGTGATCGAGGGGTCTAGGGCATCGTAGGAACCCCCCACGGCTACTGCTAGTTGTGTTGATAGGTTCAGGGGTCTGCAATCCGATAGCTGCCAACTTCTCTGGTTTTCTGGACTCAGCTAGCATTTCTGTTTTTGCCTCCTACGGTGACTCAATCATAACAGAAGACTAGAGTTGAGCGAATATCTTTGGTTTGCCGCTTATTCGGCAAGCTATAATGCTTGCTGAATAAGCAAAAGCAGGAATCTGGCTTCCTGTATCGCTCCTGCTGAAGCCTAAAGGCCGCGTCACACTAAGCGACGCACCAGCGATCACGACAACAACACGACCTGGCAAAGATCGTTTGTGCGTCATTATATGGTCGCTAGTTAGCTGCCAAAACGACTCAGCAGTGATCAGCGATCTATATAACGACCTCGGCGGTCGTTGGGACCTTGTCACACAGCATGTAGTGTTTTAACGATTCAACCTAGTCCCGCCTGCACCGCAGAGATATGAGTCGCCAACGAGGTCGCTCGTCGTTTATAAAGGGTGGCAAACTCAGAGATTCAGGTGCACCAGCGGGATGCCAATGATCAAAAAACGGCCCAGGACTTCGAGCACGATCAGCAACATCGCAGCGGGGGCCACATCGCCGCTGCATGTCACACATAGCGACATCGCTGATGATGTCGCTGTTGCGTCATCAAATAGGTGACGCTTAAGCGATCTTGCTTAGTGTGACGGGGCCTTTACTAAGACTAACTGGAAATTCAGGATCAGACGAACAATTGGAGTGGAGTCCAGCAGGGAAGGATGTGAGTTGTAATACAGTGGTACAGACATTGGAGCATAGGAACACTAGCGTCTAAAGGGCCTTGTATAGGTCTAGGGAGATAATGTCATTGATCCAAGTCGGGCAACCTGCAAATCCCAATGTGGAACACAGCAAAGGGCAGTTGACCCAGGAGAAGGAAGTGGAGTCCAGGATACCGGGGACAAGTGTGTGACATCAACAAGCCTAATAAATAAAACTTCTCAATCATTCTATATGTAAACGAGAGATGAACATAGAATTAAGAAAATTGGCCACTCTTAGAACGGTCTCTTAAAATAAACTGCTGGTAGAACTTCCAGGAGAAAACTGTCATCTATTGTATTCAGATGGTTCAATCCTCCTGCAATGCCCCTGCAGGAAAAACAAAGCATTACACAGTGTCCATTGATACATTGATATCATTGGGTGGTTCATGAAATCCACATCCATACTGAGTCCTCCAGACAGAAATGCTCTTTGTAACCAATCAATTGATAGAGGTTATGAGTAGGGGTCTCATTTAATTCACTCAGTTGGCCCTAATAAGATATTTTAAAATAGGTTAACTTTAACCACACAACCTCTGCAGAAAAATAATCATACAGGATTTGAAATATAATAAATGTGTTTTACTACAAGTTTGTCCTCTTGTTCAGTTTCATTAAGGCGGGTATGCATCTGCAAACAATTCTGAATATTTAATTTTCAGCGTGATTTCATTTCAGATATGTGAAGGATAACATGTTGACATTTTAACTTGTCTGATATAAAAACATGTTAAAGTTTACATATGTCGGACGAAGGCGTATAAGGAATTTCATGGAGAGACCTGATATCACGTTCTTGGTTGAGGACCTTCTGGTACGCTTGGATACCCTTGTTAGCACGTCAATATCTTGGTTCAGGTATTGCTCAGTTACAAAGTAAATGTTTGTTTAAAATACTGAGACTCTGCTTTCGTGCTTGAAAAAAAAAATACTGTCAGCAGCACACGATTGCTACTTTGGTCAAAAGACCCTTTCTTTCATAATTTAAAAAAAAAAATACAATATTTTAAATAAAACTTTAAAAAAAAACACAATAATGGTAATTTTACAAATCTGGATATAAAATACCAGGAGATTAAGAAAAATAATGAAAATAACAATTAAATAAGTCCTAAACAATTGTTATGCAATGGAACATGCCATTCATATTTATTTGTTTGGTTCTGAGTAAATCCTAAGTGTGATGTCAGGGGTCTCCATATGTAAAGTAGCGTCGCACAAAAGTCTATAAAGGAAGCTAGGGAAGAAAAAAAGTTGAAAGAAAGAATGGAAAAGGGGATGAGGAAAAAAACATGATCTAAACACCACTGGGGGCGTCTTTGTTTTGCTTTTTGAGTCTTTATGTATTATGATCCATATCAAACTGCGGAATGATTTAAAGAAGTTTTCTCAACTTCTGAAATGGGTAAAATTGTAAAGGGCTTATAAAAAAATAGAAATTTCCAATTTACGGTACCTCTTATTAAAAATGTCTCCATTCTCAAGAACACAGAGATTTTAAATTCTTTAATTTACTTCTCATTGCCTACGATACCAGCCACCTCTGCTTTCTATTAGCGGTGGCCATCTTCCTAGGCAAGGAGCACGTGCTTGCAAGCTGTTTGCTATACAGCAAGCACTGCTCTGAAGCTGGCTGCATCGCTGGATCTGGCCACCATTAGTCCCCCTGTGCTCCTGATGCTGCAGAAGCAAAGCTGCTTGTGCTGGCAGGATGAGAGAGTGCACAGTTCAGACCATGGAGCGATCATGCCACTGTCAATCTTGCCTATCGGCAATCAGGAAACCAGGAAGCAAAAGAGCAGTGAGCTGCAAAAGAAGATTAGACAACCCCTTTAACAGTCAAGTCCATCAGTGAATGTTACTGATGGTATATCTCCCGAACAATCCTATCGTCATAGTTATGACCACATGGAAGTTCAGTTTTGATGTTCTCATAAATAAGCTTAGAAGATGATTCAGAGGTATTAGGATAAGTGTTACAGTCCCTGATGTCAGAACAAGCTCATTGACAGATTAACTGTTAACTCATTCTGCAGTAGGTTATGTACTATGGTACATAGAGGATGTACAATCTAAATGGTCATTATTTTTAATGCAACGATATTGCAAACGTATATTTAGGTAACAATAAATACATTAAGTAAAAAGAAATGCCCCTGAAGGTGTCCACTAAATTCAATTTTTCCACTCCTTTGAGGCAGAAAGCTGTTAGGCATCGGGTTCCTGTCACTGCACAGCGGGAATCCCGAGCCTTGCTTCCGGCGGTCCCCCATTCCTCTCCAGCTGCAGAGGAGGCTGCTTAGCAGACTCGTCAGTCCCAGCGCTCTGCCCAGACTAGCTCCGTGAATTTGGTTGCTGCAGCCACCTCTGGTCCAGCTATAGCAACGCATGCTGGTCAGCAGCGAACTACTCCAGGGACTAAGTCCTCCTTTCTGTCCACTGAGCATGCCCATGGGACGATCTCTCAATGGAGATCGGAGGTCACATGCTCAGGTCCTTCTCCAGCTCGGATTGGACCATCAGAAAGGTCAGGAAGGTCCCGGAAGGATGCGGCTATAAAAGGTTCGCATGGCCGCTCGGCCATGCACTAGTATAGACTGCATTACCAGACTATGAGGAGTGAGTGTTGTATGCAAGTTTGAATGTCTCTGGTGACTGACTCATTTGAAACCCCTACCCTTGGTACACATGAGTTGTGCAGCCTAGCCTGTTAAGCGCCCAGGCTTAGGTGTAGGTAGAGGCAGAGTCTGAGACTGACATCAGTGTCCACCGGTGGCTCTGCACGCCACGGTGCACGTGCTCGACACTCCACCATAGTCAGCATTTATAGTGGCGTCCACAGGTGCGACGCCGCGCGCTCAGTAGGTCTAGAGGGACTCAGACCTCATGTCCTTAGGGCTGAGTTCTGTGACCGCATACTGTGCGCTCTCTTGCCGAGTGCTGTGATTTTAACAGACTCCGGCATTTATGTTCAGCAGTGGTGCGGCTCTGTGTCGTAACAGAGTTCGCTTCTGTTCACACTGGGTGACGTTAACCCACGTGTGACCTCTTGTATACCGCTTTATACTTCCGCCATTACTAAGCAGCAGTTTACCACCCCTGCACGGTGGACCCCAGGCTGCGAACGCACCTTACTATTATTTTATTATTTGGTGCATTCCGCCAGCCCTAACAAAAGCAATGCAATGGGTATGGAAAACATAAACTTGTAAGAAATTGAATGCTTGCCCCACATATAGTGCAGTATGAAAACCAGTGGAGTACCTAGAGTCCGATGGGCCCTGGTGCATGTTGGTCAGATGTATGGGCCCTTGTTGCATTCTAAATCCTATAAGGACATACGAGTTGCCCCCCCCCATTAAGTAGTAATGTCCTCAATCCTGGGCACATCCTAGTAAATATGTCTCTTATCCTGGAATATATAGGTTCTTATCCTGTACCCCATCCTGGTGTAAATATATATATAATTAAAAACAAAAGTTTACATACACTATATAAAAAGACAAATATACATGTTTTTCTCAATACCTGACATGAAATCAGAATAAACCTTTCTCGTTTTAGGTCAGTTAGTGTTACCATAGATATTAATATTTGTCAAATGCCAGAATAATGAGAGAATGTTTTAAGGCATTTTTATTACTTACTGCAAAGTCAAAAGTTTACATACATTTCATTAGTATATATGCAGTATATCCCATCCTGGTATTTGTATCCCGTTTTGGCACTGTTCTTTGATGCATAGAAAAAATAAATGATTCTACTCACCTCCCATCCGCTCCCCCGACACGCGGTATCCTCTTGTGAAGCCAGCAGCTGACTTCAGCTTGCAAGCGACAGGAGCGCATGACGTCACTGTCATGCACCTCAGTCAAGTGTACACGGATGTCAGTGGAATGCCCTGCCAGGGCCGTGGGGATTAGTGTTGAGCATTCCGATACTGCAAATATCGGGTATCGGCCGATATTCGCTGTATCGGAATTCCGATACCGAGTACCGATATTTTTTCAATATCGGAATCGGAAGTTCCCATAATGCAAAGAGCCACTGCTGTGGCTCTGATTGGCTGCCGAAATGACGTCAGTTCGGGCCTTCCGGGGGGGGGGGGTCTGTGCCGGCCTCCCGGTGGTCCGTGCCGGCCTCCCGGTGGTCCGTGCCGGCCTCCCGGTGGTCCGTGCCGGCTGCCTGGGGGTCCGTACCGGCCTTCCGGGGGTCTGTGCCGACTGCCCGGAGGTCTGTGCGGACTGCCGTGGGTCTGTACCGGCCTGCCGGGGGTCTGAGCGGCCTGCTGGTGGTCTGTACCGACTGCCGGGGGGCTGTGCCGGCCTGCCGGGGGGCTGTCCGACTGTCCGGGGGGGCTGTGCAGGCTGTGGGGGTCTGTGCAGGATCGTCCGATGGGACTACAAGTCCCATCGGGCGATGCTTGACACATTAGCCAATGATGGGACAGTAGTAGTCCCATCATCCGGCCTATGTGTTGAATGTAAAAAAAAAAAAATATATACATACTACATGCTACATACTTACTACATGCATGCAACATACATACTACATATATACTACATGCATACTACATATATACTACATGCAACATACAAATATACTACATATATACTACATGCAACATAAATACTACATATATACTACATGCATGCAACATACATACTACATATATACCACATGCATGCAACATGCAAACTACATATATACCACATATATACTACATGCATACTACAAATATACCACATGCATGCAACATACATATATACTACATGTATGCAACATGCATACTACATATATACTACATGCATGCAACATACAGTACATATATACTACATGCATGCAACATGCATACTACATATATACCACATATATACTACATGCATGCAACATACATATATACTACATGCAACATGCTTACTACATATATACTACATGCATGCAACATACATACTACATATATACCACATGCATGCAACATGCATACTACATATATACCACATATATACTAAATGCATGCAACATATATATAATACATACACTCACTGGCCACTTTATTAGGTACACCTGTCCAACTGTGTGTTAAATTTAATTTCTAATCAGCCAATCACATGGCGGCAACTCAGTGCATTTAGGCATGTAGACATGGTCAAGACAATCTCCTGCAGTTCAAACCGAGCATCAGTATGGGGAAGAAAGGTGATTTGAGTGCCTTTGAACGTGGCATGATTGTTGGTGCCAGAAGGGCTGGTCTGAGAATTTCAGAAACTGCTGATCTACTGGGATTTTCACGCACAACCATCTCTAGGGTTTACAGAGAATGGTCCGAAAAAGAAAAAAAATCCAGTGAGCGGCAGTTCTGTGGCCGGAAATGCCTTGTTGATGCCAGAGGTCAGAGGAGAATGGGCAGACTGGTTCGAGCTGATAGAAAGGCAACAGTGACTCAAATTGCCACCCGTTACAACCAAGGTAGGCAGAAGAGCATCTCTGAACGCACAGTGCGTCGAACTTTGAGGCAGATGGGCTACAGCAGCAGAAGACCACACTGGGTACCTCTCCTCTCAGCTAAGAACAGGAAACTGAGGCTACAATTTGCACAAGCTCATCGAAATTGGACAGTAGAAGATTGGAAAAACGTTGCCTGGTCTGATGAGTCTCGATTTCTGCTGCGACATTCGGATGGTAGGGTCAGAATTTGGCGTAAACAACATGAAAGCATGGATCCATCCTGCCTTGTATCAACGGTTCAGGCTGGTGGTGGTGGTGTCATGGTGTGGGGAATTTTTTCTTGGCACTCTTTGGGCCCCTTGGTACCAATTGAGCATCGTTGCAACGCCACAGCCTACCTGAGTATTGTTGCTGACCATGTCCATCCCTTTATGACCACAATGTACCCAACATCTGATGGCTACTTTCAGCAGGATAATGCGCCATGTCATAAAGCTCGAATCATCTCAGATTGGTTTCTTGAACATGACAATGAGTTCACTGTACTCAAATGGCCTCCTCAGTCACCAGATCTCAATCCAATAGAGCATCTTTGGGATGTGGTGGAACGGGAGATTCGCATCAGGGATGTGCAGCCGACAAATCTGCGCCAACTGTGTGATGCCATCATGTCAATATGGTCCAAAATCTCTGAGGAATGCTTCCAGCACCTTGTTGAATCTCTGCCACGAAGAATTGAGGCAGTTCTGAAGGCAAAAGGGGGTCCAACCCCTTACTAGCATGGTGTACCTAATAAAGTGGCCAGTGAGTGTATATACTACATGCAACATACATACTACGTATATACTACATGCATGCAACATGCATACTACATATATACTACATATATACCACATGCATGCAACATACATATACTACATATATACCACATGCATGCAACATACATAGATACAACATATATACTACATGCATGCAACATACATAGATACAACATATATACTACATGCATGCAACATACATATATACTACATGCAACATGCATACTACATGCATGCAACATACATATATACTACATGCAACATGCATACTACATGCATGCAACATACATACTACATATATTCCATATGCATGCAACATGCATACTATATATATATACTACATGCATGCAACATACATATATACTACATGCAACATACATACTACATACATACTACATATATACCACATGCATGCAACATGCATACTACATATATACCACATGCATGCAACATACATAGATACAACATATATACTACATGCATGCAACATGCATACTACATATATACCACATATACTACATGCATGCAACATACATACTACATGCATGCAACATACAGTACATACTACATATATACCACATGCATGCAACATGCATACTATATATATACACATATATACTACATGCATGCAACATACATATATACTACATGCAACATACATACTACATATATACCACATGCATGCAACATGCATACTACATATATACCACATGCATGCAACATACATAGATACAACATATATACTACATGCATGCAACATGCATACTACATATATACCACATATATACTACATGCATGCAACATACATATATACTACATGCAACATGCATACTACATATATACTACATGCATGCAACATACATATATACTACATACAATACATTCATACAATTCATACATATAGACATACAGTACATATAACATAGAGTACATACTCACCACCACTTGTCACTTTGATCCCTGAAGCCATTGTCATCTATGGAATAAATATTAAAATAACAAAGCACGAATATACTCACCCCTGATCCGCAGAAGTCCACGGGTGTCCCACAACGATCTTGCGTGGAGAACAGCAGAATCAGCTGATGCTACCGTTCTCTACGGGCTCCAGGAAACCAGTGTCTGGAGGTAGGTATCCTTCCGCCCTGTATTCCTCCGCCACTGTAAAGAAAAAAAAAAAGTCCCTAGTCTCATTTTATGGCATTGCTGTGTGAAAAATTTCCCATGCAGCTTTTGCCATAAAGTGAGACTGGGGACTTTTTTTTTTTTTACACTGGCGGAGGAATACAGGGCGGAAGGATACCTACCTCCGACACTGGTTTCCTGGGCCCCGTTGAGAACGGTAGCATCAGCTGATGCTGCAGTTCTCCACGCAAGATCGTCGTGGGACTCTCGTGGATTTCTGCGGATCAGGGAGTATATTGTTTGCTTGTTATTTTAATATTTATTCCAAAAATGACAATGGCTTCGGGGATCAAAGTGACAAGTGATGGTGAGTATGTACTCTATGTTATGTGTATGTATTGTATGAATGTATGAATGTATTGTATGTAGTATATATGTATGTTGCATGCATGTAGTATATATGTAGTATGCATGTTGCATGTAGTATATATGTATGTTGAATGCATGTAGTATATATGTGGTATATATGTAGTATGCATGCATGTAGTATATATGTTGTATATATGTATGTTGCATGCATGTGGTATATATGTAGTATGTATGTTGCATGTAGTATATATGTATTATATATATGTTGCATGCATGTAGTATATATGTGGTATATATGTAGTACAGTGGGGCAAAAAAGTATTTAGTCAGTCAGCAATAGTGCAAGTTCCACCACTTAAAAAGATGAGAGGCGTCTGTAATTTACATCATAGGTAGACCTCAACTATGGGAGACAAACTGAGAAAAAAAATCCAGAAAATCACATTGTCTGTTTTTTTTTCATTTTATTTGCATATTATGGTGGAAAATAAGTATTTGGTCAGAAACAAAATTTCATCTCAATACTTTGTGATATATCCTTTGTTGGCAATGACAGAGGTCAAACGTTTTCTGTAAGTCTTCACAAGGTTGCCACACACTGTTGTTGGTATGTTGGCCCATTCCTCCATGCAGATCTCCTCTAGAGCAGTGATGTTTTTGGCTTTTCGCTTGGCAACACGGACTTTCAACTCCCTCCAAAGGTTTTCTATAGGGTTGAGATCTGGAGACTGGCTAGGCCACTCCAGGACCTTGAAATGCTTCTTACGAAGCCACTCCTTCGTTGCCCTGGCGGTGTGCTTTGGATCATTGTCATGTTGAAAGACCCAGCCACGTTTCATCATCAATGCCCTTGCTGATGGAAGGAGGTTTGCACTCAAAATCTCACGATACATGGCCCCATTCATTCTTTCATGTACCCGGATCAGTCGTCCCGGCCCCTTTGCAGAGAAACAGCCCCAAAGCATGATCTTTCCACCACCATGCTTTACAGTAGGTATGGTGTTTGATGGATGCAACTCAGTATTCTTTTTCCTCCAAACACGACAAGTTGTGTTTCTACCAAACAGTTCCAGTTTGGTTTCATCAGACCATAGGACATTCTCCCAAAACTCCTCTGGATCATCCAAATGCTCTCTAGCAAACTTCAGACGGGCCTGGACATGTACAGGCTTAAGCAGTGGGACACGTCTGGCACTGCAGGATCTGAGTCCATGGTGGCGTAGTGTGTTACTTATGGTAGGCCTTGTTACATTGGTCCCAGCTCTCTGCAGTTCATTCACTAGGTCCCCCCGCGTGGTTCTGGGATTTATGCTCACCGTTCTTGTGATCATTCTGACCCCACGGGGTGGGATTTTGCGTGGAGCACCAGATCGAGGGGGATTATCAGTGGTCTTGTATGTCTTCCATTTTCTAATTATTGCTCCCACAGTTGATTTCTTCACTCCAAGCTGGTTGGCTATTGCAGATTCAGTCTTCCCAGCCTGGTGCAGGGCTACAATTTTGTTTCTGGTGTCCTTTGACAGCTCTTTGGTCTTCACCATAGTGGAGTTTGGAGTCAGACTGTTTGAGGGTGTGCACAGGTGTCTTTTTATACTGATAACAAGTTTAAACAGGTGCCATTACTACAGGTAATGAGTGGAGGAAAGAGGAGACTCTTAAAGAAGAAGTTACAGGTCTGTGAGAGCCAGAAATCTTGATTGCTTGTTTCTGACCAAATACTTATTTTCCACCATAATATGCAAATAAAATGAAAAAAAAAAACAGACAATGTGATTTTCTGGATTTTTTTTTCTCAGTTTGTCTCCCATAGTTGAGGTCTACCTATGATGTAAATTACAGACGCCTCTCATCTTTTTAAGTGGTGGAACTTGCACTATTGCTGACTGACTAAATACTTTTTTGCCCCACTGTATATATGTATGTTGCATGCATGTAGTATATATGTGGTATATATAGTATGCATGTTGCATGCATGTGGTATATATGTAGTATGTATGTTGCATGCATGTAGTATGCATGTTGCATGTAGTATATATGTATGTTGCATGCATGTAGTATATATGTGGTATATATGTAGTATGCATGTTGCATGCATGTAGTATATATGTATGTTGCATGCATGTAGTATATATGTAGTATTTATGTTGCATGTAGTATATATGTAGTACATATGTATGTTGCATGCATGTTGCATATGTGGTATATATGTAGTATGCATGTTGCATGCATGTGGTATATGTAGTATGTATGTGTGTTGCATGCATGTAGTATGTATGTAGCATGTATGTATTATGTATGGAGCATGTAGTATGTATGTAGCATGGTTTTTTTTTTTTGTACATTCAACACATTAGCCGGATGATGGGACTACTACTGTCCCATCATTGGCTAATGTGTCAATCACCGTCATGGTAGCAGGCATCGCCCGATGGGACTTGTAATCCCATCAGACGATCCTGCACAGACCCCCGCAGTATGCACAGACCCCCGGGCAGTCAGTACAGACCACCGGCAGGCCGGCACAGACACCCAGGCAGTCGGTACAGACCACCGGCAGGCCGGCACAGCCCCCCGCAGCCTGCACAGACACCTGGGCAGTCGGTAGAGACCACCGGCAGGCCGACACAGCCCCCCGCAGCCTGTACAGACACCCGGGCAGTCGGTACAGACCACCAGCAGGCCGGCACAGCCCCCCGCAGCCTGTACAGACACCCGGGCAGTCGGTACAGACCACCGGCAGGCCGCACAGACCCCCGGAAGGTCCGTACACCCCCCCAAGAGGCTGTATTAGGAGAGAAAAGGGTTTTTCTTATTCCGATACCGGAAGTCCCATAGATAGATACCATCCAATACGATATTTTAGGGTATCGGATGGTATCGCTCAACACTAGTGGGGATACTTGGTACCGGGCCGGTTCTTAAGGGGATGTGTAAAGGCAGCAGTGACCCGATCCATGGCCCTGGGCATCCAATAAAATGATGGAAAGGGGAATTAAAGTTTATAAAGTATAGTTTGTAGTTTGTGACGCCACCTGTGGTGTTTGGCAATAAAGGTGTTAGCCAACACTGCTGAGGAGACCACTGGGGCTGATGGTAGTGCTGCAGAGCTGATACAGCTCTCCACAAGTGGAGCTAGTTCCAGGGCTGTATAGCATGATATATGGAGATGATGGTAATTGTAGTATAGAGCAGGTGTCGCAGCAAATAAAGGGAAGGACACAGCGAAGTGCAGTTTTCACTCTTTTACTCACAGTTTGTGATGTAGTCCAGGGCACTGATTACAGCTGATACTGGAGATCCGTTCAGCCTGGAAATAGTTTGGGATCCATATAGCCAGGTGGGTTCAGAGTAGGCCTCCCTATTGTGCTGTATGCTAAGGTCCTTGCTGCCTAAAGCTGTGCTCAACCATCTGCTCTCTTCTGTTCCTTTAGTACTTGCCTGTATAGCAGCCAGCTTGAGCCTGTTGCAGGGGTCACTACTTCACTGTGGCTCCGGCTCTGGTCTGTTGCTGCTGTGCCTTCAGGTGTTATGGTGGTGCCAGGGGACCTGCAATCCCCTGCCCCCCAGATTTAGCTGTCGGTGTTTCAGCACCCACACAGCCACAGACTCCGGTGTCCGGTCCTTGGCACTTGACCCTGAGGTGAGCTTAACTCTAGCTCCACTCCTCAGGTCCTTCATTCACGTCCACTCTCCTCTCTGTCTCCCTCAGACTACTAATTCCACCCCCAGCCCAGAAGTTGCTGGAAAGCTCTCCTGAAACTGGGTTTAGAGCTCCCCCTTCTGGTCTGGAGCAGGAAAGTGTTATATGCTGTTGTACCTGGCCAATGATTCCCTCCTTGCCACCAGACATGACATCACCCCCCCACCCCCGGAGGGAGGCAATGCCGCTGTGGCTACCGGACTCCTTGGGTGCCACATCAGCTGATAGCCTCTGATTAGCCGGCAGCGTGTATTGCAACCCATGGTCCCAGGGGGTTCCTTGCACTGCAATACACTTCAGCTGAATGTGTGTCCGATAATGCACATCCAGGTGAAGTTTGTGCTGGCATCGGTGGGCTCTTCACTTGTACGGGCCCAGTCTAAACCTCTGCGACCGTGATCATTATGTAGGGAAGTTGAACTGACGGACAGATCTGCCTGTAGTGAGAAGCAGAGGGATAGCGCAGTGTAGTTATGAAAGCGCTGAGATAAAGAGAAAGGGTGACGTACTATAGTTTGACCATTAGAGGGCAGTGGAGAGTGTAAGAGTGGGACTGTATAACTGCCATTGGTCAAATAAACTGTCAGGTGATAGTGGGCGGAGCTACCAGGACTGGGAGTATGAAAGGCTGAGGGAAGGTTCTGGAAGGTCCAGTCAGCCAGGGGAGCTCACTAGATAGGAGGATCTGCCATAGAGAGAAAGATGGTAAAAAGCCTTCAGAGAGAAACTGACAGTTGAGACGGTCACGGGGGGTGGCCCAAAGGACAGTAGCCGCAGACGGAGATGGTCTGGAGGTACCAAGAGGACGGTGTACTTTGAATGGTGAAGCGCTGTGGTGGATGTGCCTAGGGCAGCCACAGTGTGAAGAGCCACAAAGGATGCCACGATGGAGAAAATAAGAAGTGAAGGTACCCAGGTCTGTGGACAAAAGGACTGTGAAATTCCTGTGATGAATTGCGGTGGTCGTCAGAGAGGCGGCCAATAAAAATGGACCTGTTGAATATAACCCCTGTCTCAGTCTCGTGTCTGTCGGCGGCAAGAAGCGGGTCACCCCCCATTCCTGTTGGATCAGCACTCTCCTCGCCTATCCTACATTTACACCCCTGATGATAGCTGTGAATTGATTGTAATGTTTAGGAGCACTACATCTGAACACGCGGATGGACATATATCTTTTTCATTAGTACCGATACTATAAAGTCAAGATTTGACTTCATGAAAGGAGCAGAGCCTTTTTACCAGGTGTCTGCAGTTGTCTGTTTAGCAGATAAAATAATAATAATAATTTCAAGTAATTTAATCCCAAATATTTAATTTGCAAGTGTGCGGTAGAATTGGAGGAGTTATCCGGTTTCATTACTAACCATGGACAAGGCTGCTTGAGCTGTTTAGTAACAAGAAATACATAATCTACTGAAGCTCCTGCCGCTCTATTGCCTTGCGAGTCTTCAAAATGAGTGGGGTGACGACGTCATGTCGTCACTGCTGCAGCCAAGGACTTCAGAGCGTAATTACTGCTTTTTTTGCTATCTTATAGCATACGCAACCTTGGACTATGTTCACATGTAGAGTTTTTTACTGCAGACAAAACTTGATCCCTCTGCAGTAAAAACACTGCTTTGCTGCTTTTTTTGGTGCAGATTACATGTGTGATTTGTCTACAATATATGTTTAATAAAGTTATTTTTATTCATAAAAAAACTCAGCAAAAATGCAATAACATCTGTTTTCTGTGTTTTTTTCCAGCATTTTTGCGCTTTCTCATTGCTTTCTATGGGTGAAAAACTGCTGTAAAAATGTTTAAAGAATAGACCTGTTGCAGATTTTAAAAATGCTGCAGAATTATGTTTCTAGATTTTCACGGATGCTGAAATAAAATGGTGAAGATGTTTTAATCCAGAATGGCTGGACTACTTGTATATTATTTTTTTCTGCTCTTGCTTACAAGGAAGCGCTGCCCATGCCAGGGATTCATCAAAAGTTTCTGAAGTAGATGAGCTGGTTTGTCACTTATTTCCAATGTAAGAACTCTGACCCTACAGAACTTTATTGACTTATTTAATGAGTATAATTTCATCACGGCAATAGTCCCTTTGAATGGATGGGGAGGAGGTGAGCTGTGATACATCCCTTATTGTGAATGGTGGATTTGCACTGGTCATTGTAATTGTGTCTCCAAAGATAATGTGACTACTGAAAAGGCATCTGTATAGAACAGGAAGTCAGAGTCTAGCATCAAGCCTAGTGGCCAATGTGAGAATGAAAATATTTCAGATCATTATTTTTGTAATACAGATTATAGAAAAATAAATAATAATATAGATAAGAAAAAAAACCATTATACCTTTTTTTTACGTATTGTGCATTTTTTGATCATGCATTCACTAAGATATAGTGACTTATTTTATTGGGATTTTTTTTTGTATAGAAAAACAAAACATGTTCTGGAGAAATACAAAAATCAAGCTCCAAAACCAGGGTAGCTTAGCTTAAAGGCCCTTTTACATTTAGCGATGCACCAGCGATCCGACCAGCGATACGACCCAGTCAGGATCGCTGGTGCATCGCTAAATGATCGCTAGCGAGCTTCCACACAGCAAGATCTCACAGCGATGCAGCAGCGACGCAGCGCACGATACTCACCTTTCACACACAGCGATCCTGACGTCCTCCCGCCCGCCTCCAGCGTCGCTCGTCTCCCACAGCAGGAAGCGTCCGACGAGAAATGGAGCCGCCCAATCTCGCGCGATCAGCGATGGACAGCGGGGGAGCCGGTCGGAGGTAAGTATCACACATAGCGATATCGCTAGCAATATGGCTATAACGTCACAAAACCAGTGACGTTTTAGCGATATTGCTAGCGATATCGTTATGTGTAAAACCCCCTTAAGAGTAAGACAGTACCCTCATGGGTGTAGAATATCCCCTATTCAGGGACATCTGTGAAAGCATATGTAAGGTTAAAATATACTAAATGTTTATTTTTTTCACATATCTCAACTGTATTAAAAATATTTAAAAAAAATAAGGAATGTGGGGTACTTTCAAATAAGTGATGTTATGTTTTAAATATATCAATAAAAAATATCTGATTAAAAAAAAAATAGAAATATTGCAATTTTCACACTGGCCACTGAGGTTTTTTAGCCTGTAACTGCCAGGAAAAAAACATGTACATTAAGGCTGTGTGCCCACGTTGCGTTTTCTATGCATTTCCGCCGCATTTTTGCCACACGGAAACGCTTAAAAAACGCTAATAAAATGCATCCCCATGGAATCCTATGGGATTCCGCAGTTGCTGTGCCCATGCTGTGGATTATACCGCTGCGGAATCGCACAGCAGTAAAGTCCGCAGCATGTTCATTATTTCTGCAGAATTGTGGCGATTCGGCCGCCATAGGATTGAATTGAAACGCTCACTTTACGCATGTGGCTATGCCCACCATGTGTGAAGTGAGCGCTTCATGTGCGGATGGTAACCAGGGTCTGGAGGAGAGGAGACTCTCCTCCATGCCCTGGGTACCATAATCCTATGAAAATTAGAATAAAAATAAAAAAATTGGGATATACTCACCTTCTGATGGCTCCCAGAGCTCTCGCGCCTCTCAGCCACGCTGCCAGCATCTTCTGTTCCCAGGGATGCTTTGCGCGAATGACTTGAGATGACATCGCGGTCTCGCGAGCGTGGCGTCACAAAAGTCCTTCGCGCAAAGCATCTCTGGGAACGAAACGGACCAGGAGTGCCGCTGAGGACATCGGGGGCCGTCGGAAGGTGAGAATAAACATATTTTTTATTTTTTTTTATTATAGTGCTTGAAGAAAGCACTATATTGTAATCCAAACGCTGCTAACTTATTATTATTATTATTCAGTTGATTTCCGCAATTGATGCGGCCCGAACCGCTACACGCACAGACTCCGTTGCGGTTTTGTTTCGAAGCCAGCGTCCACGAGTGGTGTGCCAAGTATTTTTCGTGTCAATCGGATTTGTAGTTTTTGCGCATTTTGCGTTTGAAAATTTTTTTTCCCGTTATTGGAAAGCATTGTCTCAATGCATTTCAATGGGAAAATGTTGCCACAGGGAAAACATGCCCTGAGGCGATTCAAATGGCAGTTAAGCTCATTGATATGCGCAGGCAGACCCAGTTACTATGCCAACGCCTACGAACGTCACATGACCTCTCCAGGACACAGATTCTGCCAGATAATTTCAGCTCTTAAAGCGAAACCCACTGCACAAATGCAAATCTAGCTTCATCACATGACGCATGCCCCTGAGAGAAAATGTGCGCCAGAGTGGATTTAGAAGCCCAGTGAGCCAAACTGGCTCTTAAAGGGCCAACGTGCCAAAGTGATTCTTAAAGGGCCGGCACACCGAAATTAGTCTTAAAGGGCCGGCGCGCCAAATCGCTTGGAAAGCGCAAGCTAAAAACGCTTGCAAAATGCTTGTGTTTTGCAGGAAAATGCATGCCAATTCCGCATGTGTCTTACCCACGGCAGGGAGTTGCAGAAATGCTGAGGACATTTCTGCAGCATTTCTGCAACATGGGCGCTTAGCCTTAAGGGGATAGCTGGGACTTTGTGAAAAACAAAAAATATGTCTAAGCACTCATAGGCAGGTAGTTGCTACCTACGTGCCTGTTGTGCCCGGATGCCGTTCTTCCCCGGCACACAGCGGTCCTGCCGGTTATTCAGCTGCCTATGCTAACATTAAGTCGATAGGGCGGAGACTTCTTTTCTGCCTTGCTCTATTGATAGAGCGGGACATGCAACGTCATTCTGACTGAAAGTCAGCTCCTCCAGTTAGGCAGCTGGGATACGACTGTCAATAAGAATGATGCAGTCAACATAGCAGAGTGGAAATGAAGCCTCCACTCCATCAGTGTGAGGTCAGCAAAGGCAACTGAATTGCTGTCAGGAGTAGTCTTTGACCACTCTGCGCTGGGGAAGAACGGCGTCGGGCACAACAAGCTCGTATTTAACCCCTTAACGACCGCCGAAACGCCTTTTAATGGCGGTAGTTAAGGGTACTTAAACCAAAGCACCATTAATTAACGGCACTATTGGAAAAGTAAATAGCGCCCCACAGTGTCGGAATCTCTCCGGGGTCTTGGCTGCCGAGGGTAGCCGAGACCGCAGAGAACATGATTCGGGTCGGTATTTACCAACCCCGGTATTGCGATCGCCGTTATTAACGGCGACCGTAACAAAAAAAGCTGCAATTTTGCATTTACTTTCTCTCTCCTCTGATGTGATCGCACATCAGAGGGGAGAGAAATAGAGTCCCCGGATCCCCTGATCTGTCCCCCGCACTACGCGGTGTCCCCCAGTCCTCCCCTTGCTCCTGCAGCTCCCGGCGTCTTCTTACTGTAAATAAAATGGCGGTCGCATGCACAGTGCGCCCGCCGAGATCTGCCGGCCGGCACCTGGCAGATTTCATTCATTCATTCCAGGTACATTTTGATCACTGTGAAAGACCCTATCACAGTGATCAAAATAAAAAAAAGTAAATAAAACCTCCCTTTATCACCCCCTTAGTTAGGGAAAAATAATAAAATAAAAATATATATTTCCTTTTTTCCATTAGGGTTACAATTAGGCTAAAGTTAGGGTTAGGTTTAGGGTTGGAATTAGGGTTAGGGCTACGGTTGTGATTAGGGTTAGGGTTGGTATTACGGTTAGTGTTGGGATTAGGGCTAGGGTTAGGATTAGGATTACGGTTGGGATTAGGGGTAGGGTTGAGAATAGGGTTAGGGTTGGGTGTAGGGTTAGGGTTGTGATTAGGGTTAGGGTTAGGGTATGTTTCCACGTAGCATACAGTTGTGGCCAAAAGTATTGACACCCCTGCAATTCTGTCAGATACTACTCAGTTTCTTCCTGAAAATGATTGCAAACACAAATTCTTTGGTGTTATTATCTTCATTTAATTTGTCTTAAATGAAAAAACACAAAAAGAATTGTCCTAAAGCCAAATTGGATATAATTCCACACCAAACATAAAAAAGAGGGTGGACAAAAGAATTGGCACTGTTCGAAAAATCATGTGATGCTTCTCTAATTTGTGTAATTAACAGCACCTGTAACTTACCTGTGGCACCTAACAGGTGTTGGCAATAACTAAATCACACTTGCAGCCAGTTGACATGGATTAAAGTTGACTCAACCTCTGTCCTGTGTCCTTGTGTGTACCACATTGAGCATGGAGAACAGAAAGAAGACCAAAGAACTGTCTGAGGACTTGAGAAACCAAATTGTGAGGAAGCATGAGCAATCTGAAGGCTACAAGTCCATCTCCAAAGACCTGAATGCTCCTGTGTCTATCGTTTCGCAGTGTCATCAAGAAGCTTAAAGCCCATGGCACTGTGGCTAACCTCCCTAGATGTGGACGGAAAAGAAAAATTGACAAGAGATTTCAACGCAAGATTGTGCGGATGTTGGATAAAGAACCTCGACTAACATCCAAACAAGTTCAAGCTGCCCTGCAGTCCGAGGGTACAACAGTGTCAACCCGTACTATCTCTCAGCATCTGAATGAAAAGGGACTGTATGGTAGGAGACCCAGGAAGACCCCACATCTTACCCCGAGACATAAAAAAGCCAGGCTGGAGTTTGCCAAAACTTACCTGAAAAAGCCTAAAACGTTTTGGAAGAATGTTCTCTGGTCAGATGAGACAAAAGTAGAGCTTTTTGGGCAAAGGCATCAACATAGAGTTTACAGGAGAAAAAAAAGAGGCATTCAAAGAAAAGAACACGGTCCCTACAGTCAAACATGGCGGAGGTTCCCTGATGTTTTGGGGTTGCTTTGCTGCCTCTGGCACTGGACTGCTTGACCGTGTGCATGGCATTATGAAGTCTGAAGACTACCAACAAATTCTGCAGCATAATGTAGGGCCCAGTGTGAGAAAGCTGGGTCTCCCTCAGAGGTCATGGGTCTTCCAGCAGGACAATGACCCAAAACACACTTCAAAAAGCACTAGAAAATGGTTTGAGAGAAAGCACTGGAGACTTCTAAGGTGGCCAGCAATGAGTCCAGACCTGAATCCCATAGAACACCTGTGGAGAGATCTAAAAATGGCAGTTTGGAGAAGGCACCCTTCAAATATCAGGGACCTGGAGCAGTTTGCCAAAGAAAAATGGTCTAAAATTCCAGCAGAGCATTGTAAGAAACTCATTGATGGTTACCGGAAGCGGTTGGTCGCAGTTATTTTGGCTAAAGGTTGTGCAACCAAGTATTAGGCTGAGGGTGCCAATACTTTTGTCTGGCCCATTTTTGGAGTTTTGTGTGAAATGATCAATGTTTTGCTTCATTCTCTTTTGTGTTTTTTCATTTAAGACAAATTAAATGAAGATAATAATACCAAAGAATTTGTGTTTGCAATCATTTTCAGGAAGAAACTGAGTATTATCTGACAGAATTGAAGGGGTGTCAATACTTTTGGCCACTACTGTATGTTGTAAGGATTTGCTGCCGGTTGAACGCTGCGTACAGCCGCAGTGTTCAATTCGCAGCGTCCAAATGTTACAGCATACTGGAGGGGATTTTATGAAATCTCGTCTCCACTATGCGTGCAGGGAAACGGGTGTCACATGGACATGCGGAGCGTCCTTCTAGACCGCAGCATGTCTATTTATCTTGCGGAGACACCTCGTCTCTGCAAGATAAATAACGCAGTATATGGATAGGATGCGATGATTCCAGATGTGTTCAATGAACACATCTGGAATCACCACGCGTACAAAAGCCGGCAGTACTTTGGGCAGAGCCGGGTATCTGCTGCGTCCAAAGCGCTGCCAGCACGCAGCGTGGAAACATACCCTTAGGGTTGGGATTAGGGTTAGAGGTGTATTGGAGTTAGGGTTGTGATTAGGGTTATGGTTAGAGTTGGGATTAGGGTTAAGTATATGTTGGGGTTAGGATTGGAGTTAGAATTGAGGGGTTTGCACTGTTTAGGCACATCAGGGGGTCTCCAAATACGACATGGTGGCACCATTGATTCCAGCCAATTTTACGTTCAAAAAGTCAAACGGTGCTCCCTCCCTTCTGAGCTCTGCCGTGCGCCCAAACAGTGATTTCCCCCACATATGGGGCATCAGCGTACTCAGGGCAAATTGCACAACAACTTTGGGGGGTCTAATTTCTCCTGTTACACTTAGGAAAAATAAAAAATTGGGGGCTAAAAAATCATTTTTGTGGAAAAAAAATGATTTTTTATTTTCACGGTTCTGCGTTAAAAATTTCTGTGAAGCACTTGGGGGTTCAAAGTGCTCACCACACATCTAGATAAGCTCCTTGGTGTGTCTAGTTTCCAAAATAGGGTCACTTGTGGGGGGTTTCTATTGTTTAGGCACATCAGGGGCTCTCCAAAGGCAACATGATGCTCGCAGACCATTCCATCAAAGTCTGCATTCCAAAAGTCACTACTTCCCTTTCGAGCCCCTATGTGTGCCCAAACAGTGGTCCCCCAACATATGGGGTACCAGTGTACTCAGGACAAATTGGAAAACAAGTCTTGGGGTTCAATTTCTCCTGTTACCCTTGTGAAAATAAAAAATTGTGGGCAAAAAAATAATTTTTGTGGAATAAAAATATGATTTTTTATTTTCACAGCTCTGCGTTATAAACTTTAGTGAAATACTTGGGGGTTCAAAATGCTCACCACACATCTAGATAAGCTCCTTCGTGGGTCTAGTTTCCAAAATAGGGTCACTTGTGGGGGGTTTCTAGTGTTTAGGCACACCAGGGGGTCTGCAAACGCAACATGACACCCACAGACCATTCCATCAAAGTCTGCATTCCAATACAGCGCTCCTTCCATTCCGAGCTCTGCCATGCGCCCAAACAGTGGTTGCCCCCCACATATGGGGTATTGGCGTACTCAGGACAAATTGCACAACAACTTTTGTGGTCCAATTTCTCCTGTTACACTTGTGAAAGTAAAAATTTTGGGGTGAAAACATCTCTTTTATGGAAAGAAAAATATTTTTTATTTTTACAGCTTTGCGTTAAAAACTTTTCTGAAGCATGGGGGTTCAAAGTGCTCACCACACATCTAGATAAGTTCCTTAGGGGGTCTAGTTTCCAAAATAGTGTCATTTGTGAGGGGGTTTCTACTGTTTAGGCACATCAGGGGCTCTCCAAAGGCAACATGGCGTCCGATCTCAATTCCAGCCAATTCTGTGTTGAAAAAGTCAAACGTGCTCCTTCCCTTCTGAGCTCTGGCGTGCACCCAAACAAAGGTTTACCCTCACATATGGGGTATCAGCATACTCAGAACAAATTTCACAACAACCTTTGGGGTCCAATTCCTCTTCCTACCCTTGGTAAAATAAAAAATTGGGGTGAAAAGATCATTTTTGTGAAAAAAATATGATTTTTTTATTTTTACAGATCTACGTTATAAACTTCTGTGAAGCACTTGGTGGTTCAAAGTGCTCACCACACATCTAGATAAGTTTTTTAGGGGGTCTAGTTTCCAAAATCGTGTCACTTGTGTGGGGTTTCCACTGTTTAGGCACATCAAGGTCTTTCCAAACGCAACATGTCGTCCGATCTCAGTTCCAGCCAATTCTGCATTGAAAAAGTCAAATGGCGCTCCTTCTCTTCTGAGCTCTGCCATGCGCTCAGTGGTTTACCCCCACATATGGGGTATTGGCGTATTCAGGAGAAATTGCACAACAAATATTATGGTTTATTTTCTCTTTTAACAGTTATGAAAATAAAAAAATTGGTTCTGAAGTAAATTTTTTGTAAAAAAAAATTAAATGTTATTTTTTTCTTCCACATAGCTTCAGTTCCTGTGAAGCACGTAAGGGGTTAATTAATTTCTTGAATGTGGTTTTGAGCACCTTGAGGGGTCCAGTTTTTAGAATGGTGTCACTTTTGGGTATTTTCTGTCATGTACACCCCTCAAAGTGACTTTTAATGTGATGTGGTCCCTAAAAAATGGTTTTGTAAATTTTACTGTAAAAATGAGAAATCGCTGGTCAAATTTTAACCCTTATAACTTCCTAACAAAAAAAAATTTTGTTTCCAAAATTGTGCTGATGTAAAGTAGACAAGTGAGAAATGTTATTTATTAAGTAATTTGTGTGACATATCTCTCTGATTTAAGGGCATAAAAATTTAAAGTTTGAAAATTGCAAACTTAAAAATTTTCACCATATTCCTGTTTTTTTCATAAATAAACACGTCATATCGAATAAATTTTACCACTAGCATGAAGTACAATATATCATGAAAAAACAGTCTCAGAATCAGCGGGATCCGTTAAAGCGTTCCAGAGATATTGCCTCATATAATGATAGTGGTTAGAATTGTAAAAATTGGCCTGATCATTAAGCTGCAAAATGGCTCTGTCACTAAGGGGTTAATAACTACATGCCTGTCAGTTCCTAGGTATATATATTTTTGTACAAAGACATGGATACCCCCTTTAACCAGAGGTGACAGTAAGTGTGAAAGGAGACATGTTACGTTCCTCCCTGGATCCTGCTCAGATGCCTCTTACACAGCCAAACAAGATCTCACACTTAGCACTTACGAGGGGCAGTACCCCAAAACACAATGTCTGCAAATTGAGATTTTGGCTTTAGCTTTTATCCCAAATCATGTGACAAGGTTCGTTAGAGTCGATTTTGACTTTTAGGATTGCTACTTCCAATACGTGGCGCAAGAGTTCTAGTCCTCTTGCTCTCTGAAATGACAATTGTATAATAAGTATGAAAATCGCATATGAGTGAACTGGCCATGCGATGGCTGCTGGAACCTGTAAGCCAAGCTGAATCCTGACTGTGAGTATATTACATGCTGTTAAGATTGACTACAGGGCTTCATTTTATAATTAAAGGGCTTGTCCAGGTTTGAGATGAAAGTCTGCAACCCCTTTAATGCTCCTAACATTAAAAAATATGAGAATTAATCAGTATCACAAAAAAAACCCTCCTCACACTCCCAATTCTTGCCATACTGTCCCTTCCTGGCTGTGACCTTACACTGTGTCCCCCATGCTACACCCCCCACCCTACTCAGTCTCTATTCTGTGCCCACTAACAATTTTTCTCCCCACACTGTCTCGTCACACTATTCCCCTCCCATGTTTCCCCTACCTGCTCACACTGTCTCCTCACATATTTACCCCCTCACTCTCCATACTGTGTCCGCATACATCGCACCCATCCCCCTCACCATACTGTGTCCGTATCCATTCCCCCACTCGCACCCAATACTGTGTCCACATATATTCCCCCTTCGCTCCTCATACTGCGTTCACACCTATCCTCCATATTCTGTGTCCTCACCAATCCCCCTACTCACCATACTGTGTCTTCACCCATCCCTCCCTCATACATTCACCCTTTGCTTCTCATATTGTGACTGCAGTCATTCCCTCACTCACTATACTGTTTCCGCACCCATCTACCCATTTACCCAGAGGAGGACATACCGTCGGTGCAGCTGGTGCAACTGTACTATGGCCCGAAGGTGGAGGGGGGCCCTGCAGGCAAGGGCGTACTGCCTATAACGGCACAGTATGCAGCCACTATGGGGCACCTGAGTCAAAAGTGCGGCTGGCAGTGAGAGGGGCCTGGTGTCATGTAGCATTGGGCCCCTCTCACTCTCTCCAATAATCATGCGACTACTCAGAGCCTGGGAGAGAGCGGCGCGCAGAGGGCAGGAGTTCAAAAAGGGCGCATGTCATGCAGGGAGAAATGCTGGCCAATGATCGCTTTCCCCACCAGACTGATGAGAGCGCTCACTGGCTGCTGTCTCTGTCCTCCTGCATGCCACGTCCCAATGGTGAGTACTCACCTGTAGTCATGTGCCCAAGTTGCACTGCACACTGGGGACAACAGTGGAGGAAGAGCAGGACTTACAGTGTGTATTCTGCTCCCTCCACTGTTCTATTCCCAGCAGGCTGCAGCAGCTGCTCACAGAGAAGAGGTCGGGGGAGGAGCCTTACTGCACAGGACAGCATGGCAGCAGCAGGAATCGGATAACAGTCCTCTCTGCTGTGTCAACATCCCCACAGAGGGTTCTGCAGCACTCTCCAGCTGTTCTTCGAACTATGATGCCACCACCTAAATTAGTGTGTATGTGTGTGTGTGTGTACGCATCTGTGTAAGTATATGTATTTATGTGTGTGTATGTACATGTGTGTATCTATGTGTGTATCTATGTACAGTATATGTATATGTTGGTATCTATGTGTGTATGTATGTGTCTGTACATCTGTGTATATACTGTATATACGGTAAAAGTGTATGTATATTTGAGCACCGTCTGTGTATACTATATGTCTATATAAATGTGTATGTGTGAGGAGGCCAGGGTGGTATTTGTGATGAGGTGCTGTTGCATTCCCACACCCTGGCTGTTAGGAGTGACAGAAGACACTAAATAAAAATAAATAAAGTGCCTTCGCCACTCGGGGTCCACTGTGCAGTGGATGGAAAAACCGCTGCTAAAAGACGCAGAGCACTATGGCGGTAATGTGCACAGGGTTTTAACGGCACCCAGTGCACTGAAGCAAGCTCTGTTATGCTCACAGAGCTGCAGGAACAATGCATAAACTAAACGCTGAGTCTGTTCAGGGTCACAGACTTTCAGCGACACAGACACGGTATTAAGGGTCACAGGAGTAGCCTTAGACAGCAGGACTACTCTGTCTAGACCTACCGTAAAATGAGGTGCGTGGCGTCGCAACTGCGGACGTGGAGATAAGCTGCAACTGCAGCGCGGCATCAACCTGTGCCCTGTGGAGGCATAGGGCACAAACTCGTCCAAAGGCGAGCTTGGTGTCCCTGTAGGTGAGACGGTAAACCGGACACCTGGACGGCATCAGTGGAGGCAAGGTCACCAGGTTTCAGAAGAGACACCTGGGAAATAGCGGGAGCGGCCGATGCAACAGGGCATCGCAGTGAATCGGTGACCGTCGCCACCCTCTGCCTAGGAAGGCTATTCTAAGCACATGAGGTGCAAGCCTGGATAAATTTTTTGATGTCCCAAGCCCTATGGGGCCACCAATATGCTCCAGCCAATAGCTTCGAGATTTGCATGTAACCCCGATGGTGGGGCGCATTGGACGCATGTGCCCAGGCGAGAACCTGAGCCCTAAGATGAGGAGGGACAAAAGTCTCGATAACCGGTTCAGACTCCGACCATTGCGGGGAGCTGGCTTCCGGAGAAACCGCACATACATGGTGACAACAGCAAATGGATTCCTGGTCCGAGTCCGTATTAAGATTGGTACGAGACACCTCCATGGGCTCAGGGGGTAGAACCTCCGGCTCAGACAGCTCAAGAGGTTCAAAAAATTTGGGAGCCGAAACAGCTCTTCGCTTGGAGTGAGCCCGCTCCATACCGCACTCCGAAAAACAGAGGAGATGGAAATTAACTCATCCAAGCTGGTGGGGATCTCTCTAGTGGAGAGAGCATCCTTCACCTGCTCTGCTAGACCTTGCCAAAAAACGGGGATGAGGGCTTAGTTGGACCATTCCAACTCGGATGCCAGTGTCCGAAAACGGACGGCATACTGGCTAACCGAGAGTGACCCCTGAGTAAGGGCGAGTAGTTGCAGAGACGTATCGTGCGTGACCCGAGCACCGAGAAATACTTGCTGGATGGCTGTTAGCAAGTTGGCAGCGGTCCGAATCTCGAGGTCACCACGTTCCCATAAAGACATAGCCCATTCCAAGGCCTTGCCTGACAGTAGGGAGATAATAAAGGACACCTTAGCCTTCTCTGTAGGGAATTGCGCAGCCAGCAGCTCCAGGTGTATTGAGCACTGGCTGATGAAACCCCTGCAGGAGGCGCCATCCCCAGAGAATTTATCGGGCAACGGGAGGCGGGTAACTGTCGGCGCAAGGGAAGACATGGACATACGCCCTACCGCATCTGTGAGTGCTTGTGTCATGATCCCAGTGCAGGTTTTTGAGCTGCACACCGGGGGTTAATGTCTGGAGCTCTGTGCAGGTTTTGACCTGCACACTTGGGGTTAATGATTGTGGCCTCTTTCTGGTTCTGGGAGAGCTTCATAAACCCCTGGGTAGCTTCAATCCCTGCCAGTTATACTTTTGCCTTTGGCCTAGTGTGCTGACCCCCGTGTGCCTGTTTGTTGCTATAGCTTGTTTATATAGTTCTGACCCGGCTCTGTTTCCCGTGGTGAGTTTGCCTGTTGATTTTGTACTGCATTATTATCTGTGTATGACTCATTGCCTGTGACCTGACTACTCTCTGCTCGCCCCCTTTGGTACCTTGCAGCTATCTCTGTGTGTAACTCATTGGCTACGTCCTGACTATTCTCACTGTTTATGCCCCTGGGTAACTTTGTCTCGCAGTTACTCTGCTAGGAATTGTCTTGCAGCTCCTAGCTCTGTGGAGTTTAGGCCACGCCTCTAGCAGTCACGTGCTTCAGGTCCTGCGGCTCTGAAGTACGCATCTATTCGGTTGCTGCCCGCTCCACAGGTAGCTTTGAGCACGCTTTCACTTTACTCAGGACACGCACACTGGCTCAGTGAGCAAGTTCAGTGTGGTGTCTCTGACAGCTTGAACAGCAGCGTCTGTGGCTTGCACAGCAGCAAGGGACCTCTCGAGGGTAACCAGGCGAGTCTCGAGCTGACGTACACACTGCAGAAGTTGCTGCTGTTCTGCCATCTCTAGCCAGACCCTGGCGCTAGTATTATGTTAGGAGTGGCGGAAGACACTAAATAAAAATAAATAAAGTGCCTTCGCCACTCGGGGTCAACCGTGCGGTGGATGGAAAAACCGCTGCTAAAAGAGGCAGAGCACTATGGCGGTAATGTTCACATGGTTTTAACGGCACCCAGTGCCCTGAAGCAAGCTCTGTTATGCTCACAGAGCTGCAGGCACAAAGCATAAGCTTAACGCTGAGTCTGTTCAGGGTCACAGACTTTCAGCAACGCAGACACGATATTAAGGGTCACAGGAGTAGCCTTAGACAGCAGGACTACTCCGTCTAGACCTACCGTAAAATGAGGTGCGTGGCATCGCAACTGCGGACGCGGAGATAAGCTGCAACTGCAGCGCGGCAAGAACTGAGCCGCTGGCAAGGCGCTGCAATAACGCTGGCGCAATGCAGACGCTAAGCTGCTGAGCACGATGGAGCTAAGGCGCGCTGGCGCTAGCGCTGCTACTGGCTGAACCCGACCACTCACACAATCGTATTATCAGAGGAAGAGGTTTCATAATAAGTCAGTCACCAGTCCAAGCATCCATCATCATACATGCAGCAGCAAGTATGAAAATACTAGCTAATGGCGGAATAGCCATGCGCGCTTTTTATACCGAACGGGACCTTCCGGAAATCTCCAAGGTTCCAGGAAGAGCCAATGGGATTCGACACAGGACCTGAGCACCTCACTCCCGAACTCCAATGGGAGTTCGTCCCATGAGCATGCTCAGATGAGGGAACAAAGGACTTAGCCTCTGGAGAGAGTTGCCGCAGGGCAATCTCCTCTGCAATCTCCTCTGCAGCAGGAAAAGCGCAGGAGACTGCAGAATGTGAGGACCTAGATTTCAGCAAAGGAGAGGCAGAAATCTGAGTCCTAACACTGGCACCCCAAAAAAGAAACATAAAGTACAACACTCACTTTAGATTCTAGGGTTCCTTCTGCTTCAGTCATCTGGCTCCTGATTCCCGATTCTCACAAACGACTCCAGAATCTAAGTCCATGCTTAACAGTTCAACTGTTTATGAACATCCTTAATAGGCACTGTATGCGGTTTATACCGTGTGGGAATAAATGGACAAGAAATAGGAAAAACCCAATGTGGCTAAACAAAAAAGTAAGAGGGGCAATTAACAGTAAAAAGGAAGCATTTAAACTACTAAAGCAGGATGGCACCGTTGAAGCTCTAAAAAAATATAAGGAGAAAAATTCTTTATCTAAAAAAATAATTAAAGCTGCCAAAAAGGAAACAGGGAAGCACATTGCTAAGGAGAGTAAAACTAATCCCAAGCTGTTCTTCAACTATATCAATAGTAAAAGAGTCAAAAGTGAAAGTGTAGACCCATTAAAAAATTGTGAGGAAAGTATGGTTGTAGATGATGAGGAAAAAGCTAATATATTAAACACCTTCTTCTCCACGGTATAAAATGAAATGCTAGGTGAAATGCTGAGAGACAAAGAAAACCCTATATTAAGGGTCACCAATCTAACCCAAGAAGAGGTGCAAAACCGGCTAAATAAGATTAAAATAGATAAATCTCCGGGTCCGGATGGCATACACCCACGAGTACTAAGAGAACTAAGTAATGTAATAGACAAACCATTATTTCTTATATTTAGAGACTCTATAGCGACGGGGTCTGTTCCACAGGACTGGCGCATAGCAAGTGTGGTACCAATATTCAAAAAGGGCTCTAAAAGTGAACCTGGAAATTATAGGCCAGTAAGGCTGTGTGCACACGCTGCGGATTTTGCTGCGGTTCCGCAGCGGTTTTGGCCGCTGCGGACCCGCAGCAGTTTCTGCTGCGGTGTACAGTACCATGATTCCCTATGGGAATCAAAAACCGCAGTGCAGACGGTGCGGAATTTTCCGCGCGGATTATCTGCGGTTTTCAATCCGCAGAAAGAATTGACATGTCAATTCTTTCTGCGGATTCTCCTGTGGTTTGCCATCTCCTCCATTGAGGAGATGAAAAACCGCAGGGCAAAACCGCAGATCAATCCGCAGGTAAAACCGCGGATTCAATTTGTCCGGGCCTGAGCGCCAAGCCATGAAGGAGTACATAGCTGAGAGTCTCCACAAAAGGCATATCAGACCTTCTGTGTCACCCGTGGCAGCAGGATTCTTCTTTGTGAAGAAGATGGTGGTTTACGGCCGTGCCTCGACTTTCGGGAACTTAACAAGATAACGGTTAGGAATACTTACCCACTTCCCCTCATCCCAGACTTATGTAACCAGTTAGCTGGGGCCCAATGGTCTCCAAGTTAGATCTCCGGGGGGCCTACAATCTGATGAGGGTTCGGGAAGGGGACGAGTGGAAAACTGCGTTCCTCACATCAGAAGGACTCTTTGAAAACCTGGTAATGCCGTTTGGGTTAACTAATGCACCCGCTATTTTCCAGAATTTCATCAATGTTGTGTTTTCTGACCTGATAGGCCGTTTTGTTATCATTTATTTGAATGACATTTTGGTGTATTCCCCGGACAGTCAGTCTCACTTGCAACATCTACAGACAGTTCTCCAGAGACTCAATTGGAAAAATGTTCGTTTTTCGTTCAGGAACTGTCTTTTTTGGGGCCGATTGTGTCCTGTGAGGGATTTCGTATGGATCCTAAGAAGGCGCTGGCGATCGCTGACTGGGTCCAGCCTCGAGATCTCAAGGGGCTCCAGCGCTTCTTAGGATTTACGAACTACTACCAGAGATTCATTAAAGGTTTCTCACAAGTGGTTAAACCACTCACGGATCTTACCCAGAAGGGGGTGGATGTAAAAAATTGGTCTGTACTTGCTAAGGAGTCCTTCTCAGCTCTTAAGAAATGTCTCATGTCCGCCCCGGTGTTTATCCAACCAAACCATTCATTGTGGAGGTGGATGCTTCTAAAGTGGGGGTGGGGGCTGTGCTGTCCCAGGGTCCGGCCACCCTTACTAATCTCAAACCCTGTGCCTTCTTCTCCAAGAAGTTCTGTTCAGCCGAGAGAAACTATGATGTAGGCAATAGAGAACTTCTTGCGGTCAAGCTGGCATTCGAGGAATGGAGGCACTTTTTGGAAGGGGCGGCTCACCCTACCACTGTTATCACGGATCACAAAAATTTGGCATACCTTGAATCTGCTAAGAGGCTTACTCCTAGACAAGCCCGTTGGTCACTTTTTTTCACGATTTCAATTCTCCATTACTTTTCGACCGGGGTCCAAAAATGGTAAAGCGGATGCCCCGTCCAGAAGTTTTGACCCGGTGTCTCCCCCCCAAGCCGCCGTCCTCCATTCTTCCCCCAGGGGTGGTAGGGGCGGGGGTCTCATCAGAGTTGGAACAAGAAATTTTAAAGGGCTCAGGCCCTAGCTCTGGCAACCAGGCCAGGGGATAAATTGTTTGTTCCAGATTTATTGCAGCCTAGACTTCTGCAGGAGTTTCATGAGTCTAGGCTGAGTGCTCATCCTGGTATCACGGCCACTAGAGAGGCAGTAGCCAGGGGTTTTTGGTGGCCTTCACTGAGGTCCGATGTCAAGAAATTTATTTCTGCTTGTGGTGTGTGTGCCCATTCCAAAAGCTCGCATAACCGGCCAGCTGGGGAACTCATACCTTTACCGGTTCCTGATAGACCATGGACTCATCTTTCCATGGACTTTATTACCGGCCTTCCACCTTCCAGGGGCAATACCGTGATCTGAGTGGTGGTGAATAGGTTTTCTAAACAGGCCCATTTCATTCCCTTGGCAGCATTACCCTCAGCAGAAATATTGTCAAGGTTGTTTGTGCAGCATGTGGTCCGATTGCATGGGGTACCCCTGAATGTTGTGTCTGACAGAGGTGTGCCGTTTGTGGCCAAATTTTGGAGGGCATTCTGTATGAAATTGGGCATCTCACTCTCCTTCTCGTCGGCATATCACCCAGAGAGTAATTGTCAGACGGAACGCACCAATCAATCCCTGGAACAAATTCTCAGGTGTCTGACCTCTGCCAGACAGGAGGATTGGTGTGATGCGCTACCGTTGGCGGAATTCGCTTTTAACAACCGGGTGAGTCAGTCCACCAACATGTCCCCATTCCTGATTAATTATGGGTTTAAACCTCATTTTGGGGAGTTTTCACGGGTGGATTCCAGTTGTCCAGGGGCAGAGGGGTCCGTTCACAAAAAACCTCTGGGCTGAGGTCCAGCGTAATATCTTTCGGGCCCAGGGGAGGTACAAATATTTTGCTGACAAAAAGAGAGTCCCAGGAGACATGTTTCAGGTGGGAGAGAAGGCTTGGCTTTCCACACGTAACATCAACTTAAAGGTACCATCAGCTAAATTAGGACCAAAGTTCATTGGTCTGTACGAGATTATGGAGATAGTCACCCCAGTGGCATATAGGTTGCGTCTCCCCGCCTCTTTAAAAATATCCAATGTGTTCCATAAATCTCTGTTGAAACCCGTAGGGTCTGTCAAGGAAGACTCCGAGTCTGTTGTTCCTCCAGTGATGGTGGAGGGTCAAATGGAGTATGAGGTCAGACATATTGTGGACTCTCGGCGGGTGCGCCGCTCCTTGCAGTACCTGGTCCACTGGAAGGGATATGGACCAGAGGATCGCTCATGGGTCCCTGCTCACTCTGTACATGCAGATCGCCTGGTTCAGGCTTTCCATGCCAAATACCAGGGGAAGCCTGGGGGTCCAGAGGCCCCCGTTGAGAGGGGGTACTGTCATGATCGCAGTGCAGGTTTTGACCTACACGTCAGGGGTTAATGTCTGGAGCCCAGTGCAGGCTTTGACATGCACGCCTGGGGTTAATCATTGTGGCCTCTCTTTGGTTCAGGGAGAGCTTCTTATACCCCTGAGAAACTCCCATCCCCATCAGTTATACTTTTGCCTTTGGCCGAGTGTGTTTACCCCTGTGTGCCTGTGCCTTTTCGTTGTCTTATAGCTTGCTTATATGGTTCTGACCCAGTTCTGTTCCCCGTTGTGAGTTTGCCTGTTGATTCTGTAATGTGGTACCCTCTCTGTGTATGACTCATTGCCTGTGACCTGACTACTCTCTGCTCACCCCTCTTGTACTTTTCAGCTATCTCCGTGTATGACTCATTGGCTACGTCCTGACTATTCTTCCTGTATAATCCTCTGGTTTTGTCATGCTATCTCGTGCTTTGACCCCAGCTAGATCTGTTTTCATCCCTGTCTATGCCCCTTGGTAACTTTGTCCCGTAGTTACCCTGCTAGGAGTTTTCCTGCAGCTCCTAGCTCTCTGAGGTTTAGGCCACACCCCCAGCAGTCCCGTGCTTCAGGTCCTGCTGTTCTGAAGTACGCACCTTCTCTGCTGCTGCCCGCTCCACAGGTATCTCTGAGCACAGTTTGTTTTACTCAGGACACGCGCACTGGCTCAGTGAGCAAGTTCAGTGCGGTATTCCTGACAGTAACCTCCTAATAGAAAAACAAAGAGAAGGCTGCAGAAACAAACTGAAAGCAGAAACTAAGACTAGCAGAACCAGAGGTCCCAGAACTCCACTAATTAAACCCACAGGAGACAAAGCAAGGCTCCAAGCCAGGCTTCAAGCTGATTAACACTGTTGTCCAGCAAGGAATGGGAGACAGGTGCAGGTTAATAAAGGATGATACAATCACCTGACCCAAGACAAACCCAACACCAGGGGAAAAAGACCAGCAGCCAGAACACTACAATAAAATGGCGGATAGTCACAATCTGAACAGATTCTAACAGTACATACACATTACAGCAACAGTAAGGGATACATTTACAGTCATAAATACCATGGAACTGCACACATTTAATGTGAAGACTGTCCAAAGTGGGTGAGGCATATTTGACGGCCTTTGTCACCTCCTTACATATGTATGTACGGTATATGTGTGTACGGTGTATATGTATGCTATGTATATGGGTGTGTATGTATGGTATATGTATGTGTATCTGTGTGTATGTACGATATATGAATGTACAGTGTATTTGTGTATATATGTATGGTATGTGTGTATGTACAGTATATGTATGTGCGATGTATGTGTATGTACGGTATATGTACAATGTATGTGTGATCCATCAGATTGTGGATAACTTGCTGATCACAGGGGATTTGACCACTGGGCCCCCAGAGATCCTGAGAACAGGGGTCTGCAGTCTCGTCCTAGATGGAGCAGAGTTGTACATGCTTGTCCTCTGCTCTATTCATTATCAATAGAGCGGCTGAGCGCTGCGCTTGGCTGTTTCAAATGTGGCACCCCTGAGGGTTCAGTCGCCACAGAGGTACTGCACCTCCTTCTGAGGTGTAGTATCCCACTCCCCAGGTAAGATGGTAACACCTGACCAGACTCCACCACTCACATCCAGCACAGACACTTTAGAATAGCAGAGCACCCTTTGTGGCTCCCTGCTTGGAACACGAAGAGTGCTGAGTGGTGGGTGGAGTTTAGAGACACTAAGAGGGGAAAGCTGACAGGAAGTAGGGTCAGATTCAGAAAGGAAAGAAAGAGAAGCAGAAGGAGATAAGCGGGAGAGAGAGAGAAAGAGAGAGGGGAAGAAAGAAGTCAGTTGTTCGGAAGGAAGAGAGATAAGCACGGAATGTGAGGAGAGAGACTGGGGACTAGGGCCAGTGCAGAGCCCTTCCCTAAGTTCATTGCGCCAAGGCCGGGCTCCGGTATCCGAGGCTGTTTGTGAAACTAAGAATCCTGCAGCAGAAACCGGAGGAATAGGAGTTGTGACCACTCTATTCCCACCAAAGACTCAAAGACACAGTGGCAACCTGAGTGTGAGCCGGGACATGACGGATGGAGTCCCCGAAGCAGGCTACAGTCACCTGTCATACGAGTAGAGTTTGAGTAACATCAAGCAGGAGGAAGTTCAGTGTAACCCAGTACTGCAAGTACCTCAGATAAGCACTAGAAAGGAGATGTTCAGAACAGGCACACGAAAGGGAGTGCTGGAAAGGTTAATTCCATCTGCCTGGGAGTTGGCTGAGCCCCTGGTCAGGATCTGGAGACCACGGCATTGAAGCGGGCACCTGTCTGTGCCAGGAACGTGAGTAAAAGAACTGGAACTGCACTCAGCTGTCTCATTGCATTCTTCCTGCGCCAACCCACTCAGCACTGCTACATCCCTGTGCCTAACACTGCACCCTTTCCCTCAACACCTATTACTACTGCCCTGGGACTACAGCTCCACCTGTGGGGAGCTCTTACATCTTGCTGCCTTATACCATCTGTCCCAGAGGATCTGCCTGCAGCGTCGGCTTAACCCCTTCATTGCCGAGCACCACAGGTGGCGTCACGTATCATCCATCTATAAACTTTATTCAGCCACGTTTCACCCCTTTTGCTTGGACGCCCAGGGCCACGGACCAAGTCACAGCCACTGTGACACATCCCTCTGAGACACCGGCCCGGTACCAAGTAACCCCACTGCCCTGGCGGGCGGTCCACCATCAGTTACATAGACAATGAATACAGTAGATATCAGATGATACAGACACCAGACATATAATGTCTATATATAAATCTGAATGTGTGTGTGTGTTTGTGTATCACCAACCAATCACAAAGCAGCAGAGTGGGACACTAACCAATCATGAAGCAGCAGAGTGGGACGCAGTTGGAGAGCGGGGCTGAGGATGAATACAGCAGGACAGTGCATGCAGAGCGGGGCTGTGAGGAAGACAGTCTTCAGGACAGGAGACGAATAGTGCCGGCACCCTCCCAGCCCTGTCCTAGCTCAGTCGGCGCTCCCCGTCGCCAACTGCACTATCCCCCCCTCTCCCCTGCAGCTTCCCAGCCTAAATTTAGTCCCCGGCTTCTACTGCGGCCTATTACAGCGCTAGGCCACGCCCCCAGGCCACCCAATCACATGCGCTGCAGATCCGCTCTAGCTCCCCCACTCCGGCAAGCTCCGCCCAAACGAACAATCTGCGCACATCTTCCCTCTTAAAGGGATCTACTGTATGGAAGATAGGGCAAATCCCTCAGCGCTCTGATTCTGACCCCAGGCCTCTATTAAAGGGATCATTAGTATGGAAATTAGGACCATTCCACTCAACTCTGCGGTTCTGACCCCAGGGTCTCTTAAAGGGATCATTGGTATGGAAGTTAGGGCAAATCCACTCTGCATTTTGGTACTGACGCCATGCCTTTCTTAAAGGGATCCGCGGTATGGAAGTTAAGGCAATTCCTCTCAGTGTTCTGGTTCTGACCCCAGGCCTCTATTAAAGGGACCATTGGTATGGAAGTCAGGGAAAATCCATGCAGCGCATTAGTTTTGACCCCAGGCCTCTCTTAAAGGGATCCCAGTATGGAGCTTAGGACTGCTCCACTCAGCGCTGTGGTTCTGACCCCAGGGCCTCTTAAAGGGATCATTGGTATGGAAGTTAGGGCAATTCCACTCAGAGCTCTGATTCTGACCCCAGGCCCCTCTTAAAGGGATCCCTGGTATGGAAGTGAGGGCAAATCCACTCTGCGCTTTGGTACTGACCCCAGGCCCCTCTTAAAGGGATCTCCGGTATGGAAGTTAGAGTAAATCCCTCAGTGCTCTGATTCTCACCCCAGGCTTCTATTAAAGGGATCATTGGTGTTTAAGTCAGGGCAAATCCACTCAGTGCTCTGGTTCTGATGCCAGGCTGACGGGATGATGTGGGATATTAGTGGTAGTAGTCTGGTGGCTCTGGCTGATGGGATGATGTGGGATATTAGGGGTAGTAGGCCGATGGGATGATGTGGGATATTAGGGGTAGTAGTCCAGCGGCTGTGATGGGATGATATGGGATATTAGTGGACGTTGTCCGATAGCTATGGCTGACTGGATGATGTGGGATATTAGGGGGTAGTAGTCTGGTGGCTCTGGCTGACGGGATGATGTCTGATATTAGGGGTAGTAGTCCGGTGGCTTTGACGGGATGATGTGGGATATTAGGGGTAGTGGTCCGGTAGCTTTGAAGGGATGATGTGGGATATTAGTAGTCCGGTGGCTCTGGCTGACGGGATGATGTGGGATATTATAGTGAATGTGGCTATGCGAAGCGGGCGGGGCTATACTATATATATATATATATATATATTCATTAAAATTTGTTATAACTAACCATAGTTAGTCACTATGCCCGGGCAGCGCCGGGCTCTTCAGCTAGTGTAATAAAAAATATACATGGTCGGGTTCTGCTCTATTTATTATCTATAGAGCTGTTGAGTGCTGCGCTCGGCTATTTCCATCAGTTCCATAGACAATGAATAGAGTAGATACCAGATGGTACGACTACCAGACATATAATGTAATATAATATATATATGGTCGGTCTCTTCCGGTTCCAGCAGTTATCACGTAACCACGAAGATGCATTTTGCACACTTGCTGTCATGTGTTGACTAGAGAGTCAGCTGAGTCTGCAGTGTTCTGTTCACTGACAGCGGACACTAGTTGTCACCTGACTGCAAGTCTGACTGCACTGTAACCAGCAGAACCGAATGCTAACGGATATATATATATTTATGTATTACACACACACACATACAGTATATATATCTCCATCTCATATATATTTATATATGTAAATATATATTTATATATTTTTTTAAGGATGTGGGGAGGCCCAAATAGAACTTTTTCTATGGGGTCCTATGATTTCTGTGTATGCCCCTGCTTGCACGGCCATAGTAATGAGGGCGATCTGGCTAGTTGTTTCTAGCCTGAGACAACAGGGGTCCCATAACTAGATTGTCCTCATCATAAGCAGTGTACTGGACAGGGGGGAGGTCAAACCCATTTCTTGCACAGGGGCCCCAAGCTGTCAGTGTCCGCCCCTGTGCTCACCATACTGTATGTACACCCATACCGTTTCCTCATACATGCCCTCCGTCTACCCCCTTACTCCCCATATTGTGTCTGCACCTGTCCCTTCCTTGCTCCCTAAACTGTGTCTTCAAATTTCCCCCACCCCATTACACTAAATCTCCCCACACACAAAATATCCTCATCCCCACCCACAAAATATCCTCATCCCCACCACTAAATCTCCCTATTCCCACACTAAATCTCTGCCACACGCTAAATACCCCCATCCTAAATCACCTCCACACTAAATCTCCCCATTACACTTAATCTTCAGTGTCTTCAGCTCCACAGGAGTACTTAACACAAGATGTTCTTCGCGCATGTTGGCGAGTGACGTCAGCAGCGTGATTGCATGACTTGATCACACTGCTGACATCACTCTGACCCTGTGGCCAGAGCTTCATTCATTATTGGGAGCCAGTGTGCTGCATGTTCTGTGAGCCGGCTGTCAGCTTGACAGCCGGCTCAGAGAATGGCCGACTCCCAGTCCGGGGGGGCCACAAAATGCAACTGCCTGGGACGACACTTCGGACCGCCTGCCGGCTGCACCCAGGGCAGATACTCCATCTAGTTATGATCCGTAAGCCCCGCCCCTAAATACGCCTCTGCCTTTAACCGCAAAGATCAGACTCCGACCTTATCTTTTGTATTGAAGTGTCTAATGAGCATGTAAAAAGGTCATTGTGTAAAGGGTAACAAGCAGGAACCCGGGATGCAGTGATGGTACGGAGGCACCAGAGCAAGGGTTAACAGGATTTATTTACAGGGGAAATACTCCACGCAGGGAGGTGAAGCGTTAAACAGTATTAAAGGTATGGTACAATACAACGGTTCAAATATTAGCAAACGTATAAGAAGTCTTAATACTGCAGCTCCTGCTGCGAACTCAATTGCGCCGCAACGGGTGGCGCGGTGTCCTCATTAATGGGGTCAAGCAGACAACAATACCCCTGTCTTCTGGTGACAGTAGTCGGTCTCCGGTACCTTCGACTGCCCATAGTCCATATTCTGTAGTGGCCAAGCAACAGTGAGGGCGACAGCACGCTCTAAGGCTGGTTTCACATTTGCGTTTTTTAGCGCTGGAAAAAAACGCTAACCTGCGCATGCGTTTTTTCCCCTATCTTTAACATGGGTGCGCATACTTGCGCGCTTGTAAGCGCATGTTTGCGATTTTCATGCGCTGCGTTTTTTTGGGGTGTGCGATTGGATTTTCCAGACGCATCATGTTGCATTTTTTGGCCCTGCAAAAAAGCGCATGCGCACATATGCGCACGTTTTGCGCTAATAAGGGCCATTATAGCCTATGGATGCGCATATGTGCGCACTGGCATGCTCATGTAAGCGTTTTTTTGCATATGCGGTTTTTTTTTTTAACCATGGAATTTAGGGGTTTGAGTTAGAGTTAGGGTTAGTTAAGGGGGTTTAGGGTTAGGGTTAGGGTCAGGGTCAGGGTTAGGGTTGGGTTTTGGGTCAGGGTTAGGGTTTAGTATGGTTTGGTTAAGGGTTAGGGTCAGGGTTAGGGTCAGGATTAGGGTTAAGTATGGTTTTGTTAAGGGTTAGGGTCAGGGTTAGGGTTAGGGTCAGGGTTAGGGTTAGGGTCAGGGTTAGGGTTAAGTATGGTTTTGTTAAGGATTAGGGTCAGGGTTAGGGTCAGGATTAGGGTTAAGTATGGTTTTGTTAAGGGTTAGGGTCAGGGTTAGGGTTAGGGTTAGGGTTAGGGTCAGGGTTAGGGTTAAGTATGGTTTTGTTAAGGATTAGGGTCAGGGTTAGGGTCAGGATTAGGGTTAAGTATGGTTTTGTTAAGGGTTAGGGTCAGGGTTAGGGTTAGGGTTAGGGTTAGGGTTAGGGTTAAGTATGGTTTTGTTAAGGGTTAGGGTCAGGGTTAGGGTTAGGGTTAGGGTTAGGGTCAGGGTTAGGGTTAGTTAGGGTTTAGGGTTTGGGTTAGGGTTAAGTATGATTTGGTTAAGGGTTAGGGTCAGGGTTAGGGTTAGGGTTAGGGTCAGGGTTAGGGTTAGGGTTAGGGTTAGTAAAGTCATGGTTTGGGTAGTGTGAGGGGCCACCTAAAAATGTTGGAAAAAAACGCAAACGCGGTAAAAACGCGCTAAAAACGCATACAAACGCATAAAAACGCTGCGTTTTTTTCATGCATGCTCATAAAAATGCTTGAAAAAAACGCAGCAGTTGTATGCTTATGTATGCGTTTTTTCAATGCGTTTTTTTGCGGGAAAAACGCGCTGCAAAAAAAAGCAAGTGTGAAACTAGCCTAAGCTCGACGAGATTCCTGCACCACTCTCCTCACTGTGTCAGTCAAGCGTACCCAAAGTGGCTAACGGAAAAAGTGGTCACGATATGATATGGGCCCCACGTGGCTCAGAAGTTGTTTAATGGCACGGTCAGGGTACAAGGGTCTGTCCTGTATTCGATCACTAAAGTAGTATGGGGCACGTGTGTAGTACTCACGGACACGGATTGCCCTGCATCTTGCTTACTGGAAGTCACCAGCACACACTGTTTGTCTCTCTCGCTCTCTGTCCCTGGCTGCTGGCAGCAGTTACTGGTCTGCGGGGCACTGGTACCTCCCAGACGAAGCACTTCTCTCCGGCTGCAGCACGACTGGCACTGCTCTGCAGCGGCTCTGCACTGTTCTGCACCCAGCTTCTCTCCTGGCAGCGGTCCTGCTCTAAATGGTCGGACCCTGCCGCAATGCCAGTACCCGGTGTGGGAAGGGGCAGCTCTCCTGTTTCGCGCGCTTTGCCCTCTTATCTCCCGGCTGCTGCGCACCCTTTACCTCAGTCTCCTCCCACCTCCCTTGGTCAACAGGAAGGTGTCTCCCCCCCGGGCTTTCCTAAGGCTGCAGTGGAAGGTCCACCTCCTCAAAGCTGTCCCCCAGGAACAGAGGATGCAGCCTCTTCAGTTCCGGACCAGGCATGCAGGTACCCGCGGTCCAGTCCATCCCCTTACACTTGTAAAGGGAACAGGAATGTCATGCCGGCGCCGGCTATCACGCCAGCGTCGGCTGCCGTGCCGGCGCCCGCTCCTGCTGCCTCTGCCTCATGCGTCTCCCGGCCCCCTGCTTACCGTTCCCAGCGCCGCGCTGCGACTCCTGCATCCCGTCCTGCCACCCGGAGGATCCAGCATGGGCTTTCTCCTCCCTCCTCCTTCTGCCCTGCTCTAGCTCCGGGCATGCGCTTTAGGCCGCTGGCGCGCCCTTCAGAGCCGTCCCTAAGGAGTGATCTCCAATCGGGAGCCGGCGCAGGGTATATCAGGCGACTCCCCCTTCCTGGAGGCACCTGATTATCGTGTGCCTTCCTGTACGATACTCTGGTCCCATCCTGTCGTTCCTGTCACCAGACGTTCCTGACTCTAGTCGCTCCTGACTCCGGTCGCTCCTGTTCCTCTGACTTGTTGTCTCATCCGCACTTGAGCCGCCCCTCTTGGTATCAGCTGTCGCGGTATCCGACTCCTTCGGGCCTGCTCCTAACGGTCCCTGTATAGGGGTCGGTACCACCTGGCCAGCTCGCCCCAGGGATCCCGATACCGCGACCCAGAGGGTCCACTCTTGCTGCTCCCTACAGCACAATCAGGCCATGGACCCCGCTGGTGCCTCGGCAGCGACCCAAAAATAATTACTCTTTTTGAGGGAGAACCAAACCCGGATTATGGCTTTTATGAAGTCCATGGACACTCGGTTGTCTGCCATTCAAACCTCCGATCCAGGGAGCGCCCCTCTGCTGATTGGACTCCAGCAGGAGCTCACGCAGCAGCGTGATATACAGTCCCATATTCTTAGTTACATGGCTTCCGTTGATGATCGTTTATAGTCCCTTCAGTCTTCTGCTGCGGTCTCTGCTCCGTCCCGCAATCTTGCACCTCACCCGCCGCCACGTCTGGGGAAGCCTCCAAGATATAGTGGGGATCCCAAATTGTGCCGAGGGTTCCTTAATCAGTGCCACCTTAATTTCGAGTTGCTGCCCCAGCAATACCCGACTGATAGGGCTAAAGTGGCATTTATCGTGTCCCATCTCAAGGGGGAGGCATTGGCATGGGTGAAACCCCTGTGGGAACAGGATGACCGCGTAGTATCCAGCATACAAGACTTCCTGGACACCTTCTGCCGGGTCTTTGATGAGCCAGGGCGTCTGGCCTCCACCACTGAGTCCCTTTTCAATCTTTGACAGGGAACTCTTACCGTGGGACAGTACGCCATTCGCTTCCGGACACTGGCCTCAGAGCTGGGGTGGAATAATGAGGCATTGGTAGGGGCCTTTTAGAGTGGGCTTGCGGGGAAAATCAAGGACAAGCTTGCTGGTCGGGACACTCCCACTTCTCTAGAGGACCTTATATCTCTGGCCACTCGTATTGATTTACAGTTCCAGGAACGTTCTCGCGAGTCAGTCAGGGAGAGAGGCCCATCTAGGTTTAACCCACTCCTTAGCCCTCGTTCGACCAAGCCTGCCAGTAGTTCTGCCTCGGAGCCCATGCAGGTGGATCACAAAGTTATCTGAGCTGCGGTGCAAGGAAAGATTGGATCAAGGTTTATGCCTCTATTGTGGTGGAACCAACCACTTTCTGCGTTTGTCCGCAGAGGCTGGGAAACTCCTCCACTTAGGCCAGGTAAGAGAGGCCTCCCTAGGTTACTCTGCTCCCTCTCTACCCCTTACTATCTCAGCATTACTTCTCCTAGGTCGGGAGCGTAGATCTGTGGAGGCGTATGTGGACTCGGGTGCGGCAGGCAACTTCATTCGGTTGGAAGAGTTGGACAAGTTCCGGATTAATGTTGTCACCCTTGAAGCGCCACGTGTGATCACCTCCGTGGATGGCAAACCATTACCTGTCCTCATCAGCACGGTCACTCTCGAGCTGGAGATGCAAATCGGAGCCCTACACCGAGAGAGAATTGCTTTTTAGGTTTTGCCTAATTTGTCTCATGAGCCAGTCCTAGCTTGGCGCTCTGGGGAAGTCCTTCGCTGGGGTCACTCTTGCCAAGAACGTTGCCTGCTGCCAGTTACCCGTACCAGTCTGCACCAAGGACCCACAGACCTTCCTGGGTTTCCCATGGCCTATCATTCATTTGCAGATGTAGAAGGAAGCTGAGACCCTTCCCCCGCATCGAGCCTACGACTGCCGAATCGAGATAGTTCCTGGAGCTACTCCCCCCAGAGGCAGAATCTACCTGTTGTCACCTGCAGAAACCAGCCATGACGGACTACATCCGGTAGAACTTAGCCAGGGGCTTTATCCCGAAGTCATCTTCCCCAGCAGGGGCCGGGTTTTTCTTTGTTCGGAAGAAGGATGGATCCCTTTGACCTTGCATCGACTACAGAGGCTTAAATAACATCACGATCAAGAATAGGTATCCTCTACCACTTATCCCCGAACTTTTTGACCGCCTACATGGGGCCCAGATCTTTACTAAACTGGATCTATGGGGGGGCCTACAATTTGGTCCGAATACGTGCCGGAGATGAGTGGAAGACCACCTTCAACACGCGGGATGGCCATTATGAATATTTGGTCATGCCCTTTGGACTTTGTAAAGCCCCAGCGGTCTTTCAAGAGTTTGTTAACGAGGTCTTCTGGAATCTTCTGTACTCATGCCTCGTGGTATACTTAGATGACATCCTCATCTTTTCACCAGACCTGTCCTCTCACAGGAGGAGCGTGCGCCTGGTCTTGCAACGCCTGCGGGAGAATCGACTCTATGCCAAGATAGAGAAATGCCTATTTGAACAGACCTCCCTACCCTTCTTGGGGTATATTATCACGGACTCGGAGTTGCGAATGGACCCAGAGAAATTGTCCGTGGTGCTCAAATGGCCGCGACCTGTCAGAGTGAAAGCCATCCAACGATTCTTGGGCTTCGCAAATTATTATAGGCAATTCGTCCCGCACTTCTCCTCTTTAACCAAGCCTATTGTGGCCCTTACCCGGAAGGGAGCAAGGCCGAACATCTGGCCCTCAGAAGCTGAGGACGTATTTCTCGCCCTGAAGCAGGCCTTTGCCACAGCCCCGGTTTTGCATCGGCCAGAGGTCGGCAAGCCCTTCATCTTAGAGGTGGACGCCTCTTCTATGGGAGCTGGGGCAATTCTCTCCCAAAAGACCTCTACTGGGCGCTTGGCTCCGTGTGGGTTCTTCTCCAAGTCATTTTCACCCGCAGAATGTATCTACACGATTGGGGATCGAGAATTGCTGGCCATAAAGATGGCACTGGAGGAGTGGCGTTATCTTCTGGAAGGGGCAGTCCATCCCTTCACAATATTCACTGACCACAAAAACCTGGCCTACCTACAGTCGGCTCAAAGACTCAATTCCAGACAAGCCAGGTGGTCATTGTTTTTCTCTCACTTTGACTTCGAGCTCCACTTTCGACCCGGTGGCAAGAATACCAAAGCAGATGCACTCTCCCGGTCCTTGCAGTCACCCGAAGTGGAGGAGGCTCTGTCGCATGTTATCGATCCTGCCCGGTTTATCACGGTGGCTCCCGTGAGTCTTCGTTCCGTGCCGCCTGGTAAGACCCTCGTCTCGCAAGGCAAAAAGGTAGAAGTACTACGCTGAGGTCACTCCTCCAAGATCGCTGGACATGTTGGCACCAAGAAGACTCTTGCTCTGGTTTCCCGTTATTACTGGTGCCTTCTCTCCGCCAAGATGTGTTGGACTTCGTGGCCTCCTGCTCAATATGCGCCAAGTACCTAGAAGCTTGCCATCCGGCCTCCTTCAGCCACTGCCAGTTCCCGAAGCTCCTTGGCAACATATCGCCATGGATCTTGTTACCGATTTACCCCGTTCTTCCGGATGCACGACTATCCTGGTAGTAGTCGATCGGTTTTCCAAAATGGCCCATTTTGTTCCGTTACCTGGCTTGCCCACGGCCCCTGAATTGGCAAAAATATTCATTAATCAGATTTTCAGATTGCATGGGCTTCCTCAGCGGATCGTGTCTAACTGCGGGGTACATTTTACCTCCCGCTTCTGGAGAGCACTTTGTAAACTCTGGGGCATATCTCTGGATTTCTCTTCCGCTTATCACCCACAGACTAATGGGCAAGTCGAACGGGTTAACCAAGTTTTGACCTCCTACCTACGGAACTTTTCTAACGCCCATCAAGACAATTGGGACAATGGGCAGAGTTCGCCCATAACAATCATTCCAGTGAAGCCACCACCAGGTCCCCGTTTTTTGTGGTCTCCGGTCAGAACCCAGGTGTACCTCTTCCAGTATCTTCGTCCTCTGGTGTACCCGCTGCCGATGCCCTCTCCCAAGAGTTTTCCCAAGTCTGGAGGAGGACCAAGGAGGCTCTCGTACAAGCCGCAGCCCGGATGAAAAGACATGCCAACAAGAGGCGGAGGGACCTCCCACCATACCATCCACGAAACAAAGTCTGGCAGTCGACCAAGCACATCCGCTTGAAAATCCCTTCCTATAAGCTGGGCCCCCGGTACATCGGTCCCTTTGAAATTCTTGGACGCATCAATAATGTGGCCTATAAATTGATGCTGCTTGCATCACACCGGGTCCGTAACATCTTCCACGTCTCGCTCCTGAAACCAGTCATCCTCAATCAGTTTTGCCCTGCGCCTCCCATTGTTCCTCAGCCAGTAGGGGCCAATGACATCTTTGAAGTGAGAGATATTTTGGCCATGAAGAGGGTTAGGGGAAGGACCTTCTTCCTTATTGATTGAAAAGGGTTCGGTCCTGAGGAAAGGTCTTGGGAGCCTTGAGAGAATGTTGATGCCCCCTGCATTCTGAACAGATTCTTGACTAATCTCAGGAGGAGGAGGAGACGTAAAGGGGGGGGTACTTTCATGCCGGCGCCGGCTATCACGCTGGCGTTGGCTGACATGCCGGTGCCCGCTCCTGCTGCCTCTGCCTCATGCGTCTCCCGCCCCTCTGCTTACCGCTCTAGGTGCCGCGCTGCGACTCCTGCATCCCGTCCTGCCGCCCGGAGAATCCAGCGTGGGCTCTCTCCTCCCTCCTCCTTCTGCCCTGCTCTAGCTCCAGGCATGTGCCTTAAGCCGCGGGCGCGTGCTCCGATCCCTTCTTAATCCCTTCAGAACCGTCCCTAAGGAGTGATCTCCAATCGGGAGCCAGCGTGGGGTATATCAGGCGGCTCCTCCTTCCTGGAGGCGCCTGATTATCGTGTGCCTTCCTGTACGATTCTCTGGCCCCGTCCGGTCGCTCCTGACTCCGGTCGCTCCTGACTCCGGTCGCTCCTGTTCCTCTGACTTGTTGTCTCATCCGCACTTGAGCCGCCCCTCTTGGTGTCAGTTGTCGCGGTATCCGACTCCTTCGGGCCTGCTCCTAATGGTCCCTGTATAGGGGTCGGCACCACCTGGCCAGCTCGCCCCAGGGATCCCGGTACCGTGACCCAGAGGGTCCACTCTTGCTACTCCCTACAAGGAATGGCATCAAAAATAAGTGTATCAGAAACTTGTGGAACTTTTCATTGAATAGTAATTAAACTTTATTTACAGAAACTATAGAGAATCTACTATATACTGTATTCATGCGTATGTATACTCACTGTCTCCATGTTTCCAGTTTTTTTCATCCGGTGAGCAATTAAGTAAAAAAAATGTTTATTCACTAATTTTAACCCACTGGAGTTTTTTTCTTCCTCGTTCGTCAGTGATGAAAGAAACACATTGATGGTTTTATTCAGGCTGGAAGTCACTGATCAGGATGTTTGGTGACCTAAAATGTTTGAGTCATATCTTTTCTTTGAAAAAGATGGTGAAGTTATGGCTAAATACAGAAATGTTCATGTCTCGCTGACTCACTTTCCACTTCCCTGTAAATGATGTCACTTCTCTAACGTCGCGGACTTTGTCGTGTTTTCTAATACATCCTCTTCAAGTTAGGTGTGAGGGCTACTCCATCAAGAACTCCAAGATGTAAAAAAATATATATATTTTATAAAATTAATGTGGGGTCCAGCTATTAAGACCACTGCTGAGCCTGAAAAATAGGGTGGAGTTTCATTCTGCATTTTCAGTGTCACAGTTCCACCCCTCGGGGTGTCTTTGATACTGTTACTGACAGCTCAGCCATCCAGTCTGGTGCATGGGTGTGCTAAAGTTATAATTACTTTGACAGTTCAGTCATCCGGTCTGGCGATAGAGCATGCTGAGCTGTCAGTGTGCTGATTGAGCCAACCAAACTTATACTGGGAGGTACTGGCTGTCTCCAGGTGTTCATTGTTCCAGTTGATTGCCAGGCTACTTAACTGGGCTGTTACCTCCAGACCTCTGTACATTCAGCTACTGCGTGGTTTGTATCTCTGTGCTGTGACGCCTCTGGCTATTACGTCCAAGAGTGGACCCTCTGGATCGCGGATCCGGAGCCCCTGGGCCGAGCACACCTGGTGAAGACCGACCCCTATACAGGGATCGTTAGGGGCAAGACCGCAGGGGGCGGAACCGCGACAGCCGGAGCCAGCAGGGACGACTCGGAGGACTGGCAGACAGAGCAGGAGTAGCGAAGTGGAGGCAGTAGAAAGAGGCTGGGAGCCCACAGGAAAGGTACAGCGAGGACCACAGGAAGGAGGCAGGCAGACAGACACGGAACAGGAACAGGGCAGACAAAGGAACAGCAAGGGTAGGCAGGGTACACAGAAGAAGGTAGGGCCGATGGGTGCTGCTAGTCACAACAATCATCAGGCGCCCTCAGAATAGAGCGGACGCCTGATATATGCGGCGACCGGAAGTGCGCCCTACAGACCCTCCCCTAGCGACGCCCCCTGCCAACGGAAGAAGCCGGGGGAACGCGCGTGCGCGGCCTAAGGCCGCCGCGGTCACCCGCAGCAGAGCGGCAAGCAGCGCGGAGGAACGCGCGAACCGGGGGGCGCAGGTGAGAGGGAGCTGCGGCGGGCGCCGTCGCTAAAGGGGCATCGGCGGGCACGGCCGCCGATGTCACAGTACCCCCTCCCATATGCCCTCTCCTTCTGAGGTTGGTTAGAAATCTTTTCATGATAAGGGGGGCATCGACATTCTCTCGGGGCTCCCAGGACCTCTCCTCTGGGCCAAAACCCTTCCAGTCGATAAGAAAAAGAGTCTTACCTTTGACCCTTTTCATAGCCAGGATGTCCTTTACTTCAAAGACATTGTCAGAACAAATTGGCGAGGGAGGGGACATGGAGGTTGGTTGGAACCGATTCAAGACCACAGGTTTAAGGAGCGAGATATGGAAGGCGTTAGGGACCCGGAGTGATGCCGGCAACCTCAATTTGTAGGCTACCTTGTTAATGCGCCCAAGTACTTCAAAAGGCCCGATGTACCGAGGACTTAATTTGTAAGCAGGGACTTTCAGGCGGATATGTTTGGTAGAAAGCCAGACTTTGTCCCCGGGCTGGTACGGGGGTAGATCCCTTCGTCTTTTGTCCGCGTGTTTCTTAATTCGGACGTTGGCTAGCTCGAGCGCCTCTCTGGTCTCCTTCCAAATTTGCGAAAACTCCTTGGCGAGAGTGTCTGCTGCAGGAACTCCAGACGATGCGGAAAAGGGCAATGGAACCCCAGGATTTAGCCCAGTTACCACAAAGAACGGTGTCTTGGACGTTGATTCGCTGGAATGATTATTATGAGCGAATTCTGCCCAAGGTAGAAGAGAGACCCAATTATTCTGATGGGCGTTAGAAAAGTGGCGTAGGTAGGTGGTCAGAATTTGGTTAATCCGTTCCACTTGGCCGTTGGTTTGAGGATGATACGCTGAAGAGAAGTCGAGAGACGTGCCCAGGAGCCGACAGAGGGCCCTCCAGAATCGGGAAGTAAACTGGACCCCTCGATCGGTCACGATTCGCAGAGGGAGGCCATGTAGCCTGAACACGTGGTGGATAAAGATTTCGGCCAACTTTGGGGCAGATGGCAGTCCGACCAAGGGAATAAAGTGGGCCATCTTGGAAAAGCGGTCAGCGACGACTAAGATGGTAGTACACCCAGCCGAGCGAGGGAGATCAGTCACGAAATCCATGGCGATTTGCTGCCAAGGAGCCTCTGGGACAGGCAACGGATGAAGGAGGCCGGAGGGGAGAGTCCTTGGAACCTTGTTCTGAGCACAAGACCTGCAGGAGGCTACAAAGTCCTTAGCATCCTGGTGGAGAGAGGGCCACCAGTAATACCGGGAAAGAAGCAAAAGAGTTTTCTTAATCCCAACGTGCCCAGCAACCTTGGAAGAATGTCCCCAGCGCAGTACTTCCAGGCGTTTGTTTGGAGGGACGAAGGTCTTGCCAGGCGGAGGGTTAGAGAAACTCACGGGGGCCACGGAGATAACTTTAGCCGGCTCGATGACATACGATGGATCCTCCTCCCTCTCCGGAGGCTGCAAAGACCTGGAAAGCGCATCGGCTTTGATGTTCTTACTGCCGGGCCGGAAATGGAGCTTGAACTCAAAACGGGAAAAGTACAGAGCCCACCTGGCTTGTCTGGAGTTGAGTCTCTGGGCAGATTGCAGGTAGGCCAGGTTCTTGTGGTCCGTGAAGATAGTAAAGGGGTGCACTGCCCCCTCGAGCAGATATCGCCATTCCTCCAGCGCCATTTTAATGGCCAATAATTCCCGGTCCCCAATGGAGTAGTTGCACTCCGCCGGAGAAAAGGTTTTGGAGAAGAACCCGCAGGGGACAAGACGTCCAGATGGAGCCTGTTGGGAGAGAACCGCCCCAGCTCCAGTGGAGGAGGCATCAACTTCCAGAATGAAGGGCCTACTGGCCACAGGACGGTGTAAAATCGGAGCAGAAGCAAACGAGCGTTTCAGGGCAAGAAAGGCGTCCTCGGCTTCAGAGGGCCAGACGTTAGGCTTCGTCCCCTTACGGGTCAGGACCGCAATGGGCTTGGTGACTGTAGAGAAGTGGGGTATAAACTGCCGGTAATAATTAGCGAAGCCGAGGAAACGCTGGATGGCCTTTATGCCAACCGGACGAGGCCACTGGAGTACCGCGGACAGCTTGTCCGGATCCATCTTAAGACCGGAATCCGTGATGATGTACCCCAAGAAGGGTAACGCTGTTTGCTCGAAGAGGCACTTCTCGATCTTGGCGTAAAGACGATTTTCTCGAAGGCGCTGCAGGACCATGCGTACACTTCTCCGGTGGGAGGAGAGGTCGGTCGAGAAAACGAGGATATCGTCCAAATATACCACTACGCAGGAATAGAGTAGGTCTCGGAACACCTCATTTACGAATTCCTGAAACACCGCTGGAGCGTTGCAGAGACCGAACGGCATGACCAAGTATTCATAATGGCCGTCCCGGGTATTGAAGGCCGTCTTCCACTCGTCCCCCGCTCGGATTCGGATTAAGTTGTAAGCTCCCCGCAGATCCAACTTCGTGAAGATTCTGGCCCCCCTCAGGCGGTCGAAGAGTTCAGGAATCAGCGGGAGCGGGTACCGGTTTTTGACCGTGATGTTGTTCAGGCCCCGGTAGTCAATACAGGGTCGCAGGGACCCATCTTTCTTCCGGACGAAGAAGAAACCTGCGCCCGCAGGGGACGAGGACTTTCGGATGAATCCCTTGGCCAGATTTTCCTGTATATATCCCGACATAGCCGAGGTCTCAGCTGGGGACAAAGGATATGTTCTCCCTCTGGGAGGAGTGGCACCAGGAACTAGGTCGATGGGGCAGTCATAGGAGCGATGAGGGGGTAAGGAATCCGCCTCCTTCTTGCTGAACACGTCGGCAAACGTGTGATAGGGTGCGGGTAAGCCCGGGAGGTCGGCGGGCTTCGAGCATGGACGAGGACGCGTGAGGGCCCGTAGGCAGTGCTCCTGGCAGGAGTGCCCCCAACGGAGAACTTCCCCAGAGCGCCAGTCAATCACAGGTTCGTGCCGTCTGAGCCAGGGCAGTCCTAGGAGAACCGCATGGGCTAATTGTGGCAGGACATAAAAGGCTATCTTTTCGAGGTGGAGAGCTCCGATTTGAAGATCTACTTCGACGGTAATCATGGTGATGAGTCCGGGTAAAGGTTTACCATCAACGGAGGAAATAGCGCGAGGGTTCTTCAATACCAACACCGGAATCTGGAATTTGTCAACCTCCTCCTGGCGGATGAAATTACCGGCAGCACCCGAGTCCACATACGCCTCCACAGACCCACGCCCCCGACCTGTAATTAGCAAAGCTGAAAGAGTAAGGGGAAGAGAGGAATTTTGATCACCTAGGGGGTCCTCTCTTACCTGACCTAGGTGGAGGCATTTCCCGACCTCTCTGGCTTCTCTGGACAGGAACGCACGAAATGGTTGGCCCCTCCACAGTACAGGCAGAGGCCCTTGGTCATCCTCTCCCTGCGGCGTTGCTCGGACAGTCTGACCCGATCAACCTGCATAGGTTCAGGAGCGGCGCTAACAGGAGATACAGGGAAACGGGGGACAGGAGCCTGATACAACCTAAAGGACCTTCTCTCTCCGACTGCCTCTCTAGCGCGCTCCTGAAAGCGTAGGTCTATGCGGGTGGCCAGCGAAATAAGGTCCTCCAGAGTGGTGGGGGTGTCTCGCCCGGCAAGCTCATCCTTGATCTTGCTGGAGAGGCCTCTCCAAAAGGCTCCCACTAGAGCCTCATTGTTCCACCCTAACTCAGAAGAGAGGGTCCGGAAGCGGATGGCGTATTGCCCCACTGTGAGGGAACCCTGGCGGAGGTTAAAAAGGGCCTCAGTGGAGGATGCTAAGCGACCCGGTTCATCGAATACCTTGCGAAAGGTTTCTAAGAAGGTCTGTAAATTTAGCACTACGGGGTCATCTCTCTCCCACAAGGGGTTCACCCAGGACAGAGCCTCACCCTCAAGATGGGACACAACGAATGCCACCTTGGCGCGGTCAGTAGGATACTGAAGGGGGGCAAGCTCAAAATGTAGCCTGCATTGATTTAAAAAACCCCGGCATAACTTGGGATCTCCACCGTACCTGGGGGGTTTACCCAGACGGGGAGCCGGAGTAGGGGCTACATCCGGGGAGGAAGTTGCAGCGGCAGCAGAGGATTGCAGGGCCAGCAATCGGTCATCCACGGATGCCATGTAACCCAAGATGTGGGATTGGGCGTCGCGCTGCTGCGCGAGCTCCTGTTGAAGGCTGACTAAGAGAGGAGCGTGCCCGGGGTCAGAGGTCTGCAGGGCGGACAACCGGGTGTCCATAGACTTCATAAAGGACATTATCCGGTTCTGATTTTCACGAAGGAACAGCAATTCCTTTTGTGTGGCGGCTGCGGCACCGGCGGGATCCATGGCCTGATGATACTGTGACGCCTCTGGCTATTACGTCCAAGAGTGGACCCTCTGGATCGCGGATCCGGAGCCCCTGGGCCGAGCACACCTGGTGAAGACCGACCCCTATACAGGGATCGTTAGGGGCAAGACCGCAGGGGGCGGAACCGCGACAGCCGGAGCCAGCAGGGACGACTCGGAGGACTGGCAGACAGAGCAGGAGTAGCGAAGTGGAGGCAGTAGAAAGAGGCTGGGAGCCCACAGGAAAGGTACAGCGAGGACCACAGGAAGGAGGCAGGCAGACAGACACGGAACAGGAACAGGGCAGACAAAGGAACAGCAAGGGTAGGCAGGGTACACAGAAGAAGGTAGGGCCGATGGGTGCTGCTAGTCACAACAATCATCAGGCGCCCTCAGAATAGAGCGGACGCCTGATATATGCGGCGACCGGAAGTGCGCCCTACAGACCCTCCCCTAGCGACGCCCCCTGCCAACGGAAGAAGCCGGGGGAACGCGCGTGCGCGGCCTAAGGCCGCCGCGGTCACCCGCAGCAGAGCGGCAAGCAGCGCGGAGGAACGCGCGAACCGGGGGGCGCAGGTGAGAGGGAGCTGCGGCGGGCGCCGTCGCTAAAGGGGCATCGGCGGGCACGGCCGCCGATGTCACATGTGCCTTGCGTTCTGTTTGTAGATCTTTCGTTGAGTGACCTTGGACCTCGTTCTGTCTGTTTAACCTCTTCTGCTCTGATCTACTTTCCTCCTGGTATTCTGACCTTGGAATGTTACCTGACTACGCCTTTGTTCCTTCTGTTTATGACATACCATCCTGGCTTCTTTCCTTGGACTCCTTGACCATCCTGACTCACGGCTTTGCCGTGAGAAGTGACTCAGCGTCCGTCGACAGATTTCCATTCTTATAAATAAATAGTGACCCACTCCTCTCCACAGATTGATCCCTACAATCTTGATATTATTGGGAGTTCCAGAGGGAACACCATTACACCAGTGATATTTATTTATGTATATGGTTAATTTTTCCAAACAATGGACTGAAAAAAATGAAAACAAAAATGCCTGGTGAAATAGTAAACAATTCTACAATGGTCATTGTAGAGTAAAAATTACCTGGCAACATGATTCTCTAGGTAAGGCTGGGGTCACACTTGCAACTGCAATGCGAGAAACTTGCGCGAGTCTCTCACCTCAAAACCCGGCACTGCCACCAGCACTCGAATGTTTTCACGGAAAAAAATGGCATGGGCTCCCGTGCAATTTTCTGCTCCAGAGAGAGAAAGCCAGTGACTGAGGGCACATAATAATAGCCTAGAAAGGGACCATTGTTATTGCCCCTCCACCTCCGGCTACAAACACCTGCCCCCAGCCACCCCAGAAAAGGCGCATCTGTAAGATGTGCCAATTCCGGCACTTAGCCTCTCTCTTCCCACTGCCATGTAGTGGGTGGCACATGGGGTAATAAGGGGTTAATGTTACCTTTGTATTGTAAGGTAACATTAAGCCTGGCTAAGGGTCCCGTCACATCAAAAACGATGCACCAGCGATCCCGACAACGATACGACCTTGTCAGGATCGCTGGTGCCTCGCTACATAATCGCTGGTGAACTGTCAAACAGGCAGATTTCACCAGCGATCAGGACCAGTGAGGATGCTGGTATCCAAGGTAAATATCAGGTAACTAAGCGAGCGCGTCGCTTAGTTACCCGCTGTGTACCTTGGATACCTGCGTGCTCGCACTGGGAGCTGGTATCCAAGGTAAATATCGGGTAACTAAGTGTGCGCGTCGCTTAGTTACCGGCTGTGTACCTTGGATACCTGCGTGCTCGCACTGGGAGCTGGTATCCAAGGTAAATATCGGGTAACTAAGCGCGCGCGTCACTTAGTTACCCGCTGTGTACCTTGGATACCAACTCCCAGCGCAAGTACGCAGGTATCCAAGGTACATAGCGGGTAACTAAGCGACGCGCACACTTAGTTACCCGATATTTACCTTGGATACCAGCTCCCAACATCTGCTTACAGCGCCGGGAGCTCGCTGATCGTTGGTCTCCAGCTGCCACATGCAGCGATGCGTGCTGGCCAGCGGGAGACCAATGATCAAAAAATGGCCCAGGAATCACGATCAGCGATACCCGGCGGGGGGGGGGGGGTCGCTGATGCGTGTCACGCACAGCGAGATCACTGTTGCATCACAAAATCAGTGATCTCCCTAGAGATTTCGCTGTGTGTGACGGGGCCTTTAGTTATGGAGGGGTGTTAATAAGATACCTATCCATTACTAATCCTAAAGTTTGTAAAGTGTTAAATAAACACACACAGGCAGAAAAAAGTCTTTTAATGAAATAAAACAAACAGTTTTCGACGCCCTCGATCTCCTGTAAAAAATAAAACAATATACCATGCCTCTCTGGCATTTTGTGTTCCATGCACTAATCCATATCTGGGGGAGAATCAGTTTACAACCGGGAGCAGTGCTAATGCTACTGCCCCGACTGTAAACCACTGATGAATGAATGATAAGCTGCTGGCGGCAGCATCAGGGACGTCAGTGCAGCCTCACAGCCTGACCCGCGGTGAACTCTTGAGCGTGGGAAAATGACAGTTCATGTTCCCATGCTGCTGAGTTCTCATTCATTCATCAGTGGTTTACAGCCGAGGCGGGGCATTAGAAAGATTATTCTCCTCCAGATATGAAAGACTTTTTTCTGCCTTTAGTAATTGCATTTTTTTGGAAAAGTGTGGTTAATAAAAAAAAGTTTTTATTTGCTTCACAGCATTTACTGAATGGGTTAACTAATTAATAAGTGATAGATGCAAATTTTATTCATGCGGTGATAAAATATTTATTTTTATACTGTTAGGCTGAGTGCAGACGGACTTTTTAGCCCTGCAGATTTTTCCGCGCAGAATTGAAGAAATCCGCAGGTCAAATGACCTGCATTTTTCCTGCGGATTTCTTCCATTTTTCCTGCGGTTTTTGTGCAGTTTTCCATGCGGATTCTCCCCTGCGGATTTGGAGACAGGGGAGATGGAAAACCGCACAAAAGAAGTAACATGCTGCGGATTTTGTACCGCAGGAAAACCACGTGGAAAAATCCGCAGCGTCTGCACAGTTTTTTATTTTATTTTTTTTTATTGAGTTCTATGCTACTGTACATCACAATGCGGATATGCAGCGTTTCTGCGTGGAAAAATCAGCTGCGGGTCCGCTGCATATCTGCATCGTGTGCACACAGCCTTAAACGTTGAGTAGAATTGCTTATATTTTTAAATACTTTTTTATTTTATTTTTTAGTCTACTTAGAGGATTGAAATTTTAAACCTTTAACCCCTTTCCGACATCGTGTGTAAATATACGCCGATGTCGGACTTCCTCACTTTGATATGGGCTCCGGTGGTGAGCCCACATCTTTCCCGGTACGTATCAGCTGTTCTGAACAGCTGACATGGACCCGCGATTCCAGCCATGGCTATTAACCCATTAAATGCCACTGTCAAATGCTGACAGCGGCATTTAACATGCACTTCCGGCAATCGCGCCGGAAATCCACCCATCGGTGCCCCCGTTACGTGATCGCGAGTTACCGATGGGTTGGCATGACAACCAGAGGTCTCCTGCAGCCCTCTATGGTTGTCACTGATGGATTGCTATGAGCGCTGCCCGTCGCCTCTGTGTAGCAGAGCCAATTGGACAAGTGAAGCTTCTAGTCTCCCATGGAGACAATTGAAGCATGCGAAAAGTAAAAAAAAGTTTTTAAAAAATATGAAAAAAAATTAAAAAATATAAAAGTTCAAATCACCCCCCTTTTGCCCCTTTCAAAATAAAACAAAAAAATCAAACATACACATATTTTTGTATCGCCGCGTTCAAAATCGCCCAATTTCTATACATATAAAAGTGTGTGTGTGTGTGTGTGTGTGTGTGTGTGTGTGTGTGTGTGTGTGTGTGTGTGTGTGTGTGTGTGTGTGTGTGTGTGTGTGTGTGTGTGTGTGTGTCAGCCATGCCCACTCTACATAGCAACCAATCACTAAGCATCTTTAATTTCACCAGAGCTGTTTAAAAGAAGCGGAGCTGTGATTGGTTGCTATGAGCAACAGTTTTCCTTGTAGACATTGTGGTAACTGAGGCCTATCATTTTTATGGTGCTATCATCCTTCTGTAAAGCTGGAAATAATACAATTTATTACTGTGCCGACATTGTCCACCCCAGGGGGAGCCCGGTATCACACAGGATAGGATTAGATACACACTCAGCAGATAGTAACATACAGGATAGGATTAGATTCAAAGCCCAGTATCACACAGGATAGGATTATATACACAACTCAGCAGTCAGTATCACACAGGAGAGGATTAGAAAAACAGCTCAGCAGTCAGTTTCAATCAGGATAGGATTAGATACACGGCTCAGCAGACTGTATCACACAGGATAGGATTAGATACACAGCCCAGTATCACAGGATAGGAGTAGCTCAGCAGTCAGTAACACAGGATAGGATTAGAAACACAGCTCAGCAGACAGTAACACATAGAATAGGATTAGATACACAGCTCAGGAGACAGTATGCCACAGGATAGGGTTAGATACACAGCTCAGCAAACAGTACCAGACAGGATAAGATTAGATACACAGCTCAACAGCAGGATGTGCCAAAGGAGAGGCCATTTTCATTCCAAGAATTCCACTCATTCCTTCTGATTTCCCTTTTCATTTTAAACGCCTCTAGTTTCCACTTCGACTGGCATTTGCAATGTCCATTAACAAGGCTCAGGGACAGTCCTTGAAAGTAGTAGGGATTGATTTGCAATCTCCATGCTTTTCTCAAGAAAAGAGTTGGAACTGCTAAAAATCTGTTCATCTTTGCACCCAAAGGAAAAACCAAAAATGTTATTTATCAAAAGGCACTTGAATGAGTTGAAAATAAAATACTATCAATACTTAGATAATCATTTAGTTAATTTGTGTTGAAAATCTGTAGCGTTCAATATATGATGTGAAATGTTTTTTATGTGCAATATAGTCATTATAATTTTTTATAACTAACCACAACACCGGGCTCTTCAGCTAGTATCAATATAAAAACAGAATTAACCCAACCGCTAAACAGCATAACGAGAAAAAAAATTTAAAACGCCTGAATTACATTTTTGATCACAGCAACATTGCATTAAAATGCAATAACGAGCGATCAAAAGATCATATCTGCACCAAAATGGTATAATTAAAACGTCAGCACTGCATGCAAGAAATAAGCCCTCACCCAACCCGAGAGGAAAAATGGAGACGCTACCGGTATCGGTAAATGGAGCAATTTTTTTTTTTATTTTAACAAATTTGGAATTTTTTTTCACCACTTAAATAAAAAAGAACCTAGACATGTCTGGTGTATATGAACTCGTAATGACCTGGAGAATCATAATGTCAGATTAGTTTTAGCATTTAGTAAACAGGGTAAAAAAAAAATTTAAAACAACAACTGTGGGATTGCACTTTTTTTGCAATTTCACTGCAATTAGACTTTTTTCCCCATTATCGAGTACACGACATGGTAAAACCAATGGGGTCATTAAAAAGTACAAACCGTCTCACAAAAAACAAGCCCTAACATGGCTATTTTGACGAAAAAAATAACACAGTTATGGCTCTGGGAATAATTGGAGCAAAAAATGAAAACGCAAAACAAAAAAATACCTCTGGTCGTTAAGGGGTTAATTGCTGACTCTAAATACGGCAATACATTTCTATTGTGGTGCATAGGTAATATTATAGTCTTCTGAAGCCCAGCCTGTGGCTGTACTTCACAGGTGTACCAACATGACAGCAATAGGGACTTTCACCTGTAGAAACCTAACAGCATCCTGCAATCACGCTGTGGTGGCCAATGTGTCATGGGTTTACCATGTCAGAAAGTAGCCAGAAGTCTACAGCGTCTGATTTCTCCTAGTTTTGCACTGAATAGAAGCACTTCACTTTTTATTAAACGGTGTAAATTTCTTTTAGCAATGCAGGGGTTAATCTGCTCCGTTAAGAGCTCCTGGAGCACTAAGGTTCTCAGCTGTGCACTGTTAGCCACTCCCATCTCCTATATTAAGTGTGTCCTGGCCAGCACTCATTGTCAGAGTAGCTTATGCTTCACGGCTGGAGGTGGTTGTGGATTATTATTGGAGAAGGCGTTTGGTGGATTTTTCTTTGACATTTTGAGTGTGTGATACTTCAGTTCCTTCTCTTACTTTGCTTTAACCCCATCCTCCACTCCCGGGGTATTCCTCTGTTATATGTGTGAGTATATTTGTACGTTTCATATTTTTCATTACCCCTGTTCGTATTACCTTGTTAGTCTGGTTGGTGTACTACGGTACACTACTACTCCCCTCTTCCCTGGTTGGGGGAAGGGTACAGACTGAGGGTGGTTTCAGGAGCTAAGGCAAGGTACATGGCCTGGCATCTTCACCATCAGATGCAATACCTGGAGCATGGATAGCTAGGGCGCCCTAGCGTTAGGGGTAGGGAAGGAGACCCTGGTCCTGGGACACTCGACAACTGAGCTGTGACAAAATGGTTGCGCAAAACTATGCAACAGCGCCAGCCTCAGACTGGCCTCCAGATGAATCCTCTGGTAGGCCCCTGTGAAGGAGTATCATAGAATCATAGAATGTTATAGTTGGAAGAGATCTCCAGGGTCATCATGTCCAACCCCCTGCTCAATGCAGGATGCACTAAACCATCTCAGACATGTCTGTCCAGCCTCTGTTTGAAGGCTTCCATTGAAGGAGAACTCACCACCTCTCATGGCAGCCTGTTCCACTCATTGATCACAATCACTGTCAAAAAGTTTTTTCTAATATCTAATCTGCATCTTGCATCTTCTCACTTTTAGTTTCATGATGACCTGGCCTCCCACTTTACAGAAAAAAATAGATAATATCCATCAGGAAATCTGCTCCCAACCACCAAGTGCTGTGACTCCCATCCCTTCCTGCATCTCCCCTGGCTCACTTTCCACATTTGATCCCATCACAGAAGAAGTCTCCAGACTCCTCTCTTCCTCTCATTCGACCACATGCACTATCGACCCCATTCCCTCACATCTCCTCCAGTCTCTCTCTCCAGTCGTCACAACTCACCTAACTGCAATCTTTAATCTCTCTCTCTCCTCGGGCATTTTCCCACCCTCCTTCAAACACGCCATCGTTACTCCATTACTAAAGAAACCCGCTCTCGACCCATCCTGCACAAACAACTACAGACCAGTCTCCAATCTCGCTTTCATCTATAAACGTTTGGAGCACCTAGTTTACTCCCGCCTTATCAGTTACCTCTCCACTCACTCCCTTCTAGACCCTTCACAGCCTGGCTTCCGCCCCCTACATTCGACTGAAATCATCAAAGTGACCAATGACCTTCTGACAGCAAAACGTAATGGTGACCACTCTCTGCTCATTTGTCACTCTTACCTGTTGTAACTGTCAGAAGTGGTGTGACAGGCAAGCGCCAGAGGGCCCTGAAGATACTGAGACTCCAGAAGATGGTCACTCTAGGTGGCCGGGCAGAGGCACAATATCTAGTACCAGGAAACCGGTCCTAGGACCTGCGGGAGGGAAGGAGCGGTGGAGTGGCACTCAGTGCCCGCAGGACCTTCCACCATGTGACCGCGCGTCAGAGGAGGGGGCGGGGCTTACCCCCGGGACGCAGCGGTGGCAGGCAGGGGACTAAGCTGCACAGGGACTAAACAGTAGCGATAATGAGACAAAACAGAAGGTAATCCACAGACCTAGCAGCCCGGTACAGACTCAGAATGGCAGAGGATGGTCGGGGGAAGCAAAGGGTCAGATATGGGTCGGGCAACGCAGTACAGAATCAGAATGATAGAGAATAGTCAGGAGAAGCAGAGGGTCATACACGGGTCGAGCAGAGCAGTACCTAATCAGAAGCCAAGAGACGTCAACCAAGTCCAAAACAGATCATACACCAAGCAACGTACGTGAACAGGCGAGAGGCACTAGCGATGCAGGGTCGGGCACACTCAAGTTAGGAGTATAAACGACAGCGAGGGGTGCTCACCTGAAGCTATAAAAACCCTCCCTGGCGTCAAAGAGAGGCTCTCCCTATTAACCCCTACACCTTTTGCCCAGAATCCTGAATAAACCATGACATCATTCTTCTCTACCTATCTGCAGCTTTCGACACTGTTGACCACCATTTCCTACTCTCTAGACTCCAGTCAATAGGCATTAAGGACACTGCTCTCTCCTGGTTCTCTTCCTATCTTTCTGACCGCTCCTTCAGTGTTTTGTTCTCTGGCTCCATGTCATCTCCTCTTCCTCTCGCTGTCGGCATACTTCAGGGCTCAGTCCTTGGCCCCCTTCTCTTCTCTCTCTACACAGTGCCAATTGGACAGACCATCAGCAGATTTGGCTTTCAGTACCATCTTTATTGTGATGACACACAACTATATACGCCATTCCCCGACCTTACCCCTGCTGTACTACAGAACGCCAGTGACTGTCTGTCCGCAGTCTCCAACATCATGTCGGCTCTCTATCTGAAACTCAACTTCTCCAAAGCTGAACTTCTTCTGCTCCCGCCATCTACTAACCTCCCTAAATCTGACATTTCCCTCTCCTTGGGAGGCACCACAATAACACCCAGGCAGCAGGCGTGCTGTCTGGATGTTATGTTTGACACCAATCTCTCCTTCACATCCCATATATAATCTCTTGCCCGCTCTTGCCACTTACACCTAAAGAACAGCTCTAAAATCCGCCCTTTTCTCACTATGGAAACAATACAACCCCTCACTGCTGATCCACTCCAGCTTGGATTACTGCAACGCCCTATTAATTGGCCTCCCATTACTCAACTATCCCCTCTCCAGTCCATACTTAATGCAGCAACCATCTATCTGGCTAATCGGTACTCGAACACGTCCGCTCTTCGCCAGTCCTTACATTGGCTGCCTATTCATTATAGGATTCAATTCAAAGTACTTGTTTTCACCCACAAAGCTCTCCACAGTGCAGCACCCCTCTACATCTCCTCCCTCATTTCTGTCTATCTGCCTAACCGACCACTGCGCTCTGCAAGCGACTTTCGGCTAACCTCTGCACTAACCATACCTCCCACTCCCGTCTCCAAGACTTCTACCACGCTGCACCAATCCTCTGGAATGCTCTACCCCAAGAAATTAGAACTATCCACAATTTGCATAGAGTCAGGCGCTCCCTCAAAACACATTTGTTCAGAGCGGCCTATTACGTTCACTCAAAGACATTCTATGTGTAAGTGTGCATGTGTAGCCCATTCACTATCTCCATCCATCCCTCACTCCCTCAAGATGGCTGGACCATCATGGTAAATACACCATTGTAAATACACACCTGTACTTTGTATCTCCCCCACCTCATTGTAGAATGTAAGCTCTTACGAGCAGGGTCGTCTTATTTTGCTTTAATTATTGTATTGTTAACGTTGTTACTTATGAATTATGTTTTGAAACTGTTAAACTGTAAAGCGCTGCGAATATGTTGGCGCTATATAAAGTCTTAGTTACTCACCGGTTAACGGTGTTTTTCGGAGTCCATGACAGCACCACCTGAGAGAGGGGATCCGCCCTTCAGGAACAGGAAACCTACAGATACAAAAGGGCGGCACCTCTCCCACGCATCAGTTGGATTACAGAGCACAAGAGGACCACAATGGTTAATAGCAAAATTATATACAGTACTTTACACAACTATTCTTTACCAGTGTACATACAAGAGGAAGAAGTGCACACCCAAATTTAAACTAAAGGGAGGGAATATACGGGTGCTGTCATGGACTCCGAAAAACACCGTTAACCGGTGAGTGACTAAGACTTTATCGGTCGTCCATGACAGCACCACCTGAGAGAATTACAGAGAGTAAAACTATTTAGGGAGGGACTACAGCCTGCAGTACCCTTATACCAAAAGAGAGGTCTGTGGAAGCACCCAAGTCTAGCCTATAATGACTATAAAAGGTGCTCGGAGAGGACCAAGTAGCCGCCTTACATATCTGGTCAATGGACACTTCTGACCTTTCGGCCCACGAGGTCGCCATGGCTCTGGTGGAATGCGCCCTCAGCTTCCGGGGTGGCGACCTGCCTTTTGAGGTGTATGCTATTGAGATCGCTTCTCTAACCCACCTGGCTAGTGTACTTTTTGACGCTCTACAACCTTTCCTAGGGCCATGATGAGAGACAAACAGGGCATTATCTTTTTTCCAGGGATCGGTAACTGCCAGATATTCTATGAGGCATTTCCTAACATCCAAGGTGTGAAGCTTCTCTTCCTTCTCCTCATTAGCTGGATTAGGGAGGAAAGATGGAAGGACTATCTCCTGTGTCCTATGAAAGCTGGAAACTACCTTAGGTAAATATGCCGGATCAGGTCTGAGTATTACCCTATCGTCCCTGAAGTGTATATAAGGAGGACGTCTAGATAATGCCTGGATGTCGCTTACCCTACGAGCTGAGGTTAGAGCTACCAGGAAGGCTACTTTGAGGGACAGGTTTTTTATGGAAGCTAATGAGATAGGTTCGAATGGGGCTTCTGTCATAGCCATGAGGACTAGGTTCAAGTCCCACGGCATGAATCTATTGTTCGTTATTGGCCTGGATCTACCTGCTGCCTTAATGAATCTACTGATCCAGTAATTACCCACGATGTTGCAGCTAAAGAGGGCCCCCAAGGCTGATACTTGTACTTTAAGGGTACTAGTGGAGAGCCCCATATCCAGACCTTTCTGAAGAAACTCTAAGATTTGGTTTACAGGTGCTGAAGCGCCAGCAACCACTCCAGAGTTCTGCAGGAATTTTTTCCAAATTCTGACATAGATTTTGGTGGTGATGACTTTTCTACTTTTAAGTAGGGTGCTAATCAGGTCTGGGGAGAAGCCATTTTCTCTCAGTAGTGTCCGTTCAAACTCCACGCCGTCAGATGTAGGCCAGCCACCTGAGGATGGAACACAGGGCCCTGGGATAGGAGATCCGGGATGTCCGGAAGGACCCAAGGGTCGGACACTGACATGGTCCTGAGGCAAGAAAACCAAGCCCTCCTGGGCCAAAATGGAGCGATAACTATCACTCTTGCTTTGTCTCTCCTGATTTTCTTCATCACCAGGGGTAGTAGCGATAGGGGAGGGAAGGCGTATGCTAGCCCGAAGTCCCACTTTATCAGAAAGGCATCTACCGCCAGGGGGTTCTCTCTGGGATTTAGGGAGCAAAATTGTTTTAATTTTCTGTTTTCCCTGGTAGCGAAGAGGTCTACCTCTGGTTGTCCCCATCTTTGTACAATCAGGTCGAAGATGGAGGTGCTTAGGGACCATTCTCCTTGTTTTAGTGGATTGCGGCTTAGGAAATCTGCTGTGATATTTTCCTTCCCTTTTATATGTAGAGCTGTTAAAGATTGAAAATGCTGCTCTGCTAGCCTGAACAACCGTTCTGCCACTTTCATCAGGGGTTTGGAACGAGTCCCGCCTTGGTGGTTGATATAAGCCACGGTGACCTGATTGTCGGAGAACACTCGCACATGATGGCCCTGTAGATACACAAGTAGCTCCTTAGCTGCCAGCTCTACCGCTGTCAACTCTTTCAGATTAGATGACATTTCTATCTGATGATGCTCCCATAGGCCCTGTACCAGAATCTCACCCATATGAGCCCCCCAACTGGAAGGGCTAGCATCCGTGGTGATTATGCGGGATATGTCATACTCCCAGGGGACCCCTTTGGATAAATTATCCTTGACTAGCCACCACTCTAGGGACTCCCTTGTGTTTCGGGACAAGGTTAGTTGACCCTCCAAGTAACCCCCAAGGACTCTTTGATGCCTTAAGACCTCGCCCTGCAGTTTTCTTGTATGAAACTGTGCCCACTGGACTGCCCGGATACAGGACGAGAGGGAACCCAGAAGGGACATGGCTTTTCTGAGGGACATGGTAGGGTTATTGCAAGCGTTCAGGACCTGATAGTGTAGGCGAACAAGCTTCTCCGGGGGCAGACGGCATTCCTGTTTCTCAGAGTCTAGGATCAGGCCCAAGAACTGTTGGACTCTCACCGGCTGTAACCGAGACTTTTTAAATGTTAAGCAGCCATCCTAACCCCTCTAGGGCAGACATTGCCCTTTGTAGTTGTTCCAGACAATGTTTTGCTGTTTTCCCTACGATCAGGAAGTCATCCAAGTAGGGGATCACAAGAATTTCCGATTCACGCAGATGGGCCATAATTTCCGCTACAACTTTTGTAAACACACGGGGAGCGACTGCCACACCAAAGGGGAGGGCCGCATATTGAAAATGTTGGACTGACCCATCTAGCTGAATCGCCACTCTGAGAAACCGCTGATGGCCTGCATGAATGGGAATATGGTAGTAAGCGTGTTTTAAATCTAAGACCACCATAAAACAGTTTTGAAACAGTAATTTTATTGTTGATTTAATTGTCTCCTTTCTTAAACGGGCGTATGACCAGGAATTTGTTGAGGGATTTAAGGTTTATTATAGTTCTGAAGGACCCATCTGGTTTGCCGACCAGGAACAGGGGGGAGTAAAACCCTTTCCCCGTTTCTCCCTCTGGGACCACCGTCAGGACCCTCTTACGGCAGAGATCATGCACCTCGGCCTCCAGGGCAGCTTGTCCTGGTGTGGAAGACCTGAGCGGGGTGACCTTAAATCGATCTTGGGGAACCCGGGCGAATTCTAGGCGTAGACCCGCAGCTATCACCCCCAGTATCCATTTACTATTGGAAATCAAGGACCAGGCTGGGTAGAAGGCTGCTAGTCTCCCCCCTACCGGGGCAACTAGTCATTGGGGATCCTTTTTAGTGTCACGTGCTGGACCTTCTTGACGCCCCCCTCCTCCGAACATGAAGCCTGTACCTCTCCTTCTGTCCTCCCATCTGCCCTGATCTCTGGACGGCCTTCTACGGAAATAGCCTTTCCTGGTAAAGGGACGTCTGTAGGAAGGATTCGGTAGACTGGGGAACTTCTTTTTATCACCCCGGCTTTCTCTAAGAGTTCATCCAAGACTGGACCAAACAGATATTCGCCCTCACATGGAATGGAGCAGAGCCGTGATCTGGCCTGGATATCTCCCGGCCAGCATTTTAACCAAAGGGCCCTTCGAGCTGCGTTAGATAAACTCGCAGTTCTGGCTGCCATCCTCGCAGAGTCCGCTGAAGCATCCGCCAAAAAAGCTGCCGCACTTTGGATGATTGGCAGCGTTTTCCTGATAGAAGCTCTTGACACTCCGTCCTTTAGTTGGGAATCCAATTGGTCTAGCCAGACCATCATGGATCTGGCCGTACATGTGGCAGCTATCGCTGGTCTTAGAGCACCTGCTGACATTTCCCAAGTTCCCTTCAAAAAAGAGTCTGCTTTCTTATCTAACGGGTCTTTTAAGGAGGCTATGTCGTCGAAGGGAATGGAGGATTTTTTGGAGGCTTTGGCTACTGCCACGTCCAGTTTAGGGGCTTTATCCCATCTGTTTACCACTGGGTCGTCAAACGGGTACCTCCGTTTGAAGGCCGGAGGTAAGGAGCCTCTTTTTTCAGGTCTCTTCCATTCCCTATCTATTAGGCTCTGAACTTTATCATTTAATGGAAAGGCCTTCCGCTTCCTGGGATCTAGACCCCCGAACATCACGTCCTGAGCTGAAAGTTCCGGTTTTGTGTCTGCTACACCATGGTGGACCTTATTGCTTTAACTAGCTTATCCATCTGGTCTAAGGGGAAGCAGAATCGACTCGAGTCTTCCTCTGAAGAAGATGAAGTGGAGGCCGGGGAATCTGAAGAGTCATCGATCCTTAGGGCGGTCGAGGACTCTGAACCTGAGAAACTACATTCTCTTCCCCTAGAGGAATCCTTTTTAGATAGGGCCTTTATCTCTGTCCTGATTATGTCCCTCAGGCTGCACCTCGTTCAGCTGCTCTAAGGGGGCTTCTGTCGTATCCATCGCTGGCCTTCAGAAGCACCCCAGCAGTGTCACCTCCTGCCTTTTAAGGCCTCCTTGCCCGGGTCAGCAGGGTTCTCGCGCGCACCCCCCACCCGGGACCCCCACGCGACCCTCCCCCCGCAAGCTCCGGTCCCCCCCTGCCACCACGCGGCGCGCGCCGGATGCCGGGCGGCACCCGACTTCCGGTTTTGGCGTCCCCGGCCCCGCCCCCTCCGCCACGTCACTTCCGCCGCCCGTCTGAGACCTGCGGGGGACGCGCAGAAGGAGCAGGCACGGCGCCTCCCGGCTCAGGCCAGGCCACAGCCCCCACGCGCGCCGACCTGCGCCGCCGACCGGGCGCCACGCCGGATGAGAGAGAGCGGCCACGGGGAGAGCGCACCAGGAGGGGCCCGGGTCATACATACCTCCTGGTGCGGCAATATGGAGGCGGCTGTCCACCGGACCCCTGGCTCCCACCTGCTCTCACCACCGTCGTGGAGACCTGCCCGGCCCTACCGTGGTGCTTCCAGGGACCCGAGCTTGACCGAGGTAGGAGACCCCCTCGCTACCTGGGTCGGTCAGCCGGCCTGGGAATCCCTCGGCGACTCCATGATGGACGATCTGAAGGAAGTCCCGTCCTCTAGGAACAGGAAACCAACTGATGCGTGGGAGAGGTGCCGCCCTTTTGTATCTGTAGGTTTCCTGTTCCTGAAGGGCGGATCCCCTCTCTCAGGTGGTGCTGTCATGGACGACCGATAAATAAAGATTATTATGATTATTATTATTATTATTATTATAACATTGCTTCTCATGTTTCCATGTGAAAATGAGAATGATGATCTCTCTACACTGTGACATCCTTTCAGATATTTGTAGACAGCTATTAAGTCTCCTCTTAGCCTTCTTTTTGCAAATTAAATATTCCCAGATCCTTTAATCAGTCTTCGTATGTCATAGCTTGCAATTCGCTCACCATCCTGGTAGCTCTGTGAACTTGCTCCACTCAGAGGACTAATACTAGAGTAGTGTTATTATTATATTTGATCCACAATTTGCAGAAATAGGTATAAATCTTTTCATTCATTAAAAAGCTAGCCAAGTTACCATTACATACAAGCAAAAGTAAATTTATGTATTAGTGTCAGGTTATTTTTGCATATAGATGACTGGTGGGCCCCAAGAATCAATCAATGTTGCTGGTGGGCTTTTTCCAACCCAGTCCGACACACACCACTATTAGGCACCTTAAATACCATTATCAGAAATTGTCAGTGTCATCTAACGGGTCAATAAAAGCGAATGGAGTCAGATGCCTCGTGAGACGCTCAATACACCGACGCTCGTCATGTGCTTTACAAGTAGAGAACAAGTAGAGAGGGAAGGGGTTAAAATTAAAGCTATTATATTGACATATTATACATGATTGGTCACAATCAAACCAACCCCGTGCATCGTCAATGGTAGTGATATAATACTGGCGTATTTTGTGACTAATGTATCTATGGGGGAAACATAACTGAAACCAACATACAAAATGTCCAAAGCGCCCTAGATTAAAATCAACTAATATTTTACAAGGCAAAAAAATAATTTGCTTGTCATCGGTGACACTCGAAGGTCACTTGACGGCTGCAGGCAATCTTCTCTTGTGCTAGATTTTATGAACAGGAGGCTCCACTAATCTAATATTGATGCCCTATCTTACAGATGTTATCCATACCGCCCAACTTTTGAAGAATAGAAAGAGGGACAGATGATGTGGCCACACCCTTGGCCACATGCCAATCCACGCCCCTTTGTCATTTCTTTCTGGCAGGAGGCGTTGTCAGAGGGACAGATACAGTGAGGAACATTCAGAAGACGCCCAAGACTGCAGGCGTAGACCCAAATGAATCCGGGAGAGTTGGGTCTAGAGATGAGTTTTCTGCAGGTGTCCGGACTAGAGTTGAGCGAAACGGGTCGAAAAAATTCAAAAGTCGCCGACTTTTGGCAAAGTCGGGTTTCATGAAACGAAACCCGACCCTAGGATGAGGTCGGCCACGAGGTCGGCGACTTACGCGCCAAAGTCGCGTTTCAAAAGTTTGTTTTGCGCTCTTTTTCAGCCAATCAGGATCCACGGACACTGTGGGCAACGTGATGACATAGGCACGGGTCACCACCATCTTTCAGAAGGGCATGCAAGTGATTGGCTTGCTTTGGTGGGCGTCACAGGGGGTATAAAAGGGCGTGCACGCCGACCGCCATCTTACTTCTGCCGATCTCAGTATAGGGAGAGGTTGCTGCTGATTCTGTAGGGAGAGCGTTAGGCAGGGAAGAAGACCAAAAAACTGCTTCTGCTGCTAGCGATTTGGCCTGCACAACACACCAGTCACTGTGTGTGCAGTGCAAGGGGAGGCTATATAGTGGTGTATCAGTGGTGTTGGTTGTTGGGCTGCCTTCTAAGGCTTCCTGACAGGCTGGCATTGCTGTTTACCCACTGCTCTGCAAACTGCTTTTTTAAAAGCAATCCCAATTTTTTTTTTTTGTCCTGCTGAGAAGAAAAAAAAACTGCTTCTGCTGCTGATAGCAATTTGGCCTGCACAACACACCAGTCACTGTGTGTGCAGTGCTAGGGGAGGCTATATTGTGGTGTATCAGTGGTGTTGGTTGTTGGGCTGCCTTTTAAGGCTTCCTGACAGGCTGGCATTGCTGTTTACCCACTGCTCTGCAAACTGCTTTTTTAAAAGCAATCCAATCTCCGTTATCCTCTAGTCACTTAGGTCACAGCTGTGCCATCGAGCCTGTCACATAGCGCTCAGATATCAGTGGGCCTCACACAATCCAAAAGTGTCCAGTGTCCAAAAGTGTGTGCAGAGATTCAAAATCTCCCCTGTCCTATAGACACCTTGTTTTACATACTATATAGTTTGTTGGATTTTGTCTACATTTCTACCAAAAATGAGGAAGGCTGGTGGAAGAGGCCGTGGAATTGGGCGGGGGTTGGCAGCTGGTAATGATGATGTTGGTGGTGGATCTGATGGTAGTGGCAAGAGCAAAATAGGACCGAATGCAGGAGGTGTTGAGCCTGCGTCATCATCTGGCTACATAAGGCCTCGAACGCTTAGTTTTCTAGGAGTTGGCAAACCGCTTTTAAAGGCAGAGCATCAGGAAAAAGTTTTGTCTTACATTGCTGACTCAGCCTCCAGCTCTATCGCCTCCTCTTCTTCAGTTGTAAAAAGTAAAAGCACTGAGTCGTCATTGGAGGCTCATGTTCATGAACCACACCTCTCCTTGTGTCCTTCACCCCAACCAAGATTGAAGGATGACGCAGGCCATACTACTGATTACTCCATGGAGCTGTTTTCACATACCATGCCTGGATTATCAAGTCAAATGGTGAATTACCCAGGCCAAGATGAATCTGACATGGAGTGCACTGATGCACAGCCGCTGATGGATGATTCTGCTGGTACATTCACTCAGAGCACTACATTGTCCTCGCAGTGTACAGAGCCAGATTCTGACCCTGATGAGACTCAGGTGCCCCTTCCCGCACACTATACCACCATACACGGTGACACAGAGGAAGGTGCACATGACATAGAAGAGGAGGTGATGGATGACCCAGTTGTTGACCCAGATTGGCATCCATTGGGGGAAGAGGGTGCTGCTTCCAATAGCTCAGATGAGGAGCATCCACAGCAGACATCGACATCGCAACAGCTGTTACCTGGCAGGCCCAGAGCACTCCAAAGACAGGTTCCAAACATCAAAAGAGTTGCTGGACAGCTTGTCCAGAGGGTCAAAAGATCACAGCGTGCTAGGCCGCAAAATGTCTGCCAAAGTAGGAAGAGTGCAGTGTGGCACTTTTTTGAACAAAATCCTCATGATCAGGCCAAGGTTATCTGTAAGAAGTGCGCAAAGACCTTTAGCCGAGGGAAAAATCTGAAAAATTTGAATACCAGTTGCATGCTTAGACATTTAACCAGCATGCACTTGCAAGCGTGGACACAACACCAAACCTCAAGTGCCACATGTGCAACTGATCACAACGAAGGTAGTCAGCAACGCTACATTGTTTCCCCCACTGTAAGCCCACCGGTTAGCACATCAGCAAATGTTGAGGTGTCGTTGCAAGGCCACAGCAGTCAGGGAATCCCACTGTTATATCAACGAAAGACTGATTCTAGGCCATCAGAAAGAACACCAACTCCATCACCATCATCAACCCTCTCTCAGTCCGCCCTGTCCACCGCTACTTCCACCATATGCAGCTCTCAAGTCCAGCTCACCCTCCCAGACACTATGAGTAGGTCAAGAAAGTACTCAGTCTCTCATCCGCGTACACTGGGTTTGAACGCCCACATTGCCAAACTAGTCTCGTTTGAGATGATGCCCTTTCGGTTGGTGGAAAGCACAGCTTTCCGCGAACTCATGGCCTATGCAGTACCACGCTATGACCTACCCAGTCGCCACTTCTCTCGCAAAGCCATCCCAGCCCTCCATCATGTGAAAGACCGCATTGTCCATGCACTCAAGCAGTCAGTGAGCGGAAAGGTGCACCTCACAACTGATGCATGGTCCAGTTGGCATGGCCAGGGCCGTTACGTGTCCATCACTGCGCACTGGGTTAATGTGGTGGATGCAGGGTCCACAGGGGACAGCGGTGGTGGGACAGTGCTGCCTAGCCCACGGTATAGGAAACAGTTGGCTGTAGGCGTTCCACCCTCCTCCTCCTCCTCCAGAAGCGAAAGCTCGTCCACAGAGCGCAGTCGTACGAGCACTCCATCTGCAGCTGCCACTGTTGCACACGATGTGTCCCCCTATCGAGCAGCTAGTGGAAAGCGTCAGCAGGCTGTGTTGCAGATGATGTGTTTGGGCGACAGACATACCGCTGAGGTGCTGGCCGAGTACTTGAAGCGACAAACTGAGTCATGGCTGGGCAGTGTACATCTTGAGGCAGGCAAGGTAGTTAGTGATAACGGCCGTAATTTTGTGGCAGCCATAGCCCTTTCAAAACTCAGCCACATACCTTGCTTGGCTCACACCTTAAACCTGGTGGTGCAGTGCTTCCTCAAAAATTATCCGGAGTTAACAGCCCTGCTCCAGAAGGTGCGAAGACTGTGCGCGCACATCCGCCGGTCGCCTGTACACTCCGTTCGTATGCAGAAGCTGCAGCGATTGCTCCACCTTCCCAACCACCGCCTCATTATCGACATTGCAACAAGGTGGAACTCCACCCTGCACATGGTGGAGCGGCTGTGCGAGCAGAGGCAGGCCATAATGCATTTGTGGGAGGATACACGGCCAGGCACTTTGAGAGCAGACATGGAGTTGACAGGTGTGCAGTGGTCGAAGCTGAAAGACCTCTGTAAAGTCCTTCAGTGTTTTGAGGAATGCACACGGCTGGTAAGCGCAGACGACGCCATCCTAAGCATGAGCATCCCACTTATGCGTCTGCTCATGCAAACTTTGACGCACCTTAAGGAGCAGGCGTCTGCAGCCAATGTTGATGAGGAGGAAGAGGAGGAGGGAATCCTTGATGACATTCAGCCATTGTCTGCTCAGGGACCTCTCCTGGACGAGGTGGAGGAAGAAGAGGAGGAGGAGGATGATGATGGGGATGATTACTTATGGGAGGAGGATGCATCTCGTGGGGCAAGTGAAAATGTTGGCGTGGCAAGGTCTGGTACAGGGTTTGTGCGTGACTGGAGGGATGTGGATTTGCCAGAAAGTGCTCCTCCAACCAGCACTCGCAGTGCATCATTGACACCGGGAACATTGGCCCACATGTCAGATTATGCCTTGCGGATCCTAAAAAGGGACCCCCACATTGCCAAAATGATGAACGATGACGACTACTGGTTGGCCAGCATCCTGGATCCACGCTATAAAGGCAAATTACAAAACATCATGCCACAGGAGAACCTTAACCTAATATTGGCTAATAAACAAGCAACTCTGGTAAATCGGTTGCTTGAGGCATTCCCAGCACACAGCAGCGGTGATGGTTCTCACACAAGCCGTACGGGCCGGGGGCAGCTTGGCAGAGGTGTTCGTGGTGCACACAGCAGAAGTGGCGTTGGAGACAGGGGTTTCATGACAATGTTGTGGACTGATTTTTCAAATACCGCTCACACAACTGGTAATACTGCATCGATGGAAAGTGACAGGAGACAGCAGTTGTCAACCATGGTTACAAACTACTTTTCCTCCCATATCGATGTTCTCCCACACAGGTCATTCCCCTTTGACTATTGGGCCGCTAAACTGGACACCTGGCCTGAATTGGCACAATATGCCTTACAGGAGCTCGCTTGCCCAGCTGCAAGTGTGCTATCGGAAAGAGTCTTCAGTGCAGCTGGATCAATCCTGACAGAAAAAAGGACCCGTTTGTCAACCCAAAATGTGGATGATCTAACCTTCATTAAAATGAACCATGCATGGGTTTCCAAGGATTTTGTCCCACCTTCCCCTGATGACACATAGGGTGACAGAAAAATGGCTTGCTTTGGTCCACCTCTTCCTGGGACTTGACCTATTTCGCCTTTTGCATCAGCTGAATGTCCAACATCAACATATGCCACTTTATAAAACTCCCTAACTGTGCTGCCTCCCCCCCCATGGCCGGGGTCACCACCTAGCGCACGACACCGTGCGAGTGCCGTTGCCCTGGACAGGTGGGTAGGCCGACTCTTGGGCGCGGGCACTGGCACAGGGTCCCTCATAGTAGTCCCTGCACTTTCCTCTTTGTCACCGTGTAAGATGGAACTGTATATGTTTTCAATGTTGGGACAGCAATTTTTGGGGAGCACGTTACTATGGAGAATGATAGATGGGGCCCACCATACACTGGAACATTCCAAAGGTGGACATCAGACACTGGAGCAGCATTTACAGGGCCCATTATACACTAGAGCATTAGAAATGGGGCCCATTATGTTTGGAGCATTATTTGGGCCCATAAGACAGTGGAGCTTCATCCATGGGGACCAACATACACTCACTGGCCACTTTATTAGGTACACCTGTCCAACTGTGTGTTAAGACTTAATTTCTAATCAGCCAATCACATGGCGGCAACTCAGTGCATTTAGGCATGTAGACATGGTCAAGACAATCTCCTGCAGTTCAAACCGAGCATCAGTATGGGGAAGAAAGGTGATTTGAGTGCCTTTGAACGTGGCATGATTGTTGGTGCCAGAAGGGCTGGTCTGAGTATTTCAGAAACTGCTGATCTACTGGGATTACACGCACAACCATCTCTAGGGTTTACAGAGAATGGTCCGAAAAAGAAAAAAAATCCAGTGAGCGGCATTTCTGTGGCCGGAAATGCCTTGTTGATGCCAGAGGTCAGAGGAGAATGGGCATACTGGTTCGAGCTGATAGAAAGGCAACAGTGACTCAAATTGCCACCCGTTACAACCAAGGTAGGCAGAAGAGCATCTCTGAACGCACAGTGCGTCGAACTTTGAGGCAGATGGGCTACAGCAGCAGAAGACCACACTGGGTACCACTCCTCTCAGCTAAGAACAGGCATCTGATGGCTACTTTCAGCAGGATAATGCGCCATGTCATAAAGCTCGAATCATCTCAGATTGGTTTCTTGAACATGACAATGAGTTCACTGTACTCAAATGGCCTCCTCAGTCACCAGATCTCAATCCAATAGAGCATCTTTGGGATGTGGTGGAACGGGAGATTCGCATCAGGGATGTGCAGCCGACAAATCTGCGCCAACTGTGTGATGCCATCATGTCAATATGGTCCAAAATCTCTGAGGAATGCTTCCAGCACCTTGTTGAATCTCTGCCACGAAGAATTGAGGCAGTTCTGAAGGCAAAAGGGGGTCCAACCCGTTACTAGCATGGTGTACCTAATAAAGTGGCCAGTGAGTGTATACTGTAGCATTATGTGGAGCTCATCATATACTGTTTCAAACATTATATGGGACCAATGATTCTGTATGGAGAAATAGATGGGCCTCGTCATGAGATGTAAAAAGTGAAGTATTTTTCATTGTACTATACCGCTATTTCTCTGCCGTATCGGAGCATGATGAGTTGTGGTATGTGTTAAAGGGGCGCTCTTTCGCCCAGGGCACATGAAAACCTGGAGCCAGCCCTCCCCCCCACAACTTTAGCCAAATAACCCCCATTTTTCAGTGCGTAACTTGTATTATGAAGTTAATTAAGGTTGACAAGCTTAAGTAAGAAGAACTGATGCTTTTGGCATTCAAATGGGCACTGTAGGTGTGTTTCCTGTCCTCCTTTCACTGCCGACTTTTATTCCCCATTGACTTACATTGGGTTTCGTGTTTCGGGACAACCCCGACTTTTCCCTATAATCGGACGATCTTGCTCGACCCGACTTTTGGAAAAGTCGGGTTTCACGAAACGAAACGCGACTCTAAAAAAACCAAAAGTCGCTCAACTCTAGTCCGGACCAAATTACACAATAACAATCTTTTCCCCATTATTTGATGCGTTTTTGGTGCAGATGTGAAGACACTTTTTTTTTTTATAGTACAGAAAAGCTTTGATTCTGCACTTAAAAAAGTAACTGCATTTTTTACGCTTTTTTTTTTAGGCTCGCTGCAAAAGACAAGAGAGAAATAAAGCACCAAACTGCATAGTTCAGCAGTCTCTTTAGACGCACAGTGAATGCAGTTTTCATGAAATCAAATATGCTTTGCTTGAACAGTTAGGCACAGCAGAATTTTTGTGCGGAAAAAGCAGCTGAAGCTATGCAGCATTTACTCTACATGTGAACACGGCCTAAAGTTCCAAGCAAAGTGGATGTGATTCCATGAAATCTCTGCCCTCTGTGCTCTCAAGATGCTGCTGAACCATGTAGTTTTAGTGCATTTTCTCTCTACAGGCACCTTCTAAAACATAAAAAAAAAAAAAAAAAAAAAAAAAAAAAAAAACACACTGTCGCATTTTTAAGCGCAGAATCAAGGCTTTTCCGTACGATTAAAAATTTTTTGCTTCATATCTACCCCAAAATTGCATCAAATAAGCAGGAAAAAGGCATAAAAGGACCACAACAAATATGCAATAATCAGAGAAGACTGTTATTGTGCTGTATGATACAGACACCTGTAGAAAAAAAGCAGCATGTACAGTACATGTGAACACGGCCTCAGCATTACAGTTTTATTAAATTTTTTTATGTGTTTAATAGGGAAAAAAATATCAGTCACGCCATTTTTTTTTAGCTCATTTACTGATCCCCATAAATAATTTGATCACTGTGTTGTGCGGGTCATTACAATTACAGGGATAGCAAATATGTCCGTGTTATTTTCTGATTTGTGATGTTTATTATTAAAATAATTACGGTAAAGTAACACGGGCGCTACCTATCCAAAAAACTCAGATGCAGCTGGTGAAGAGACAGGACTGTGTCGGCTCCTGTTATAAAGTCTGAGCGAACCGTATATTTGTGTGACTCACCGCGCTATGCTGAGCAGATGTATACAAAAAAAAAAAAAAAAAAAGGGAAATAAATACTTAACAGCAGTTATACGTACTTACTTAAAAACGAAGTTGATGTAGAATATTCTGTGTAAGTTGAGATGTCTACGTGGTAAGTAGTTTGCAGGTTATCTGATGGTAGAGATCTCGTTTTTGATAGCTGCTGATGCTATTGGAACAATGATATATTAAGGTACCAATAAAACATACAAAAGGTCACACCACTCCTTGCATGTCCACCATACTCACTGGTTGTATCTTAACGTTTATATTCTCTTCGGGGTGTTCCCTTTATGGTGGATCAATTGATACAATACTAAATATGAAGAGAATTTCAATTACTAACAGTGACCACAACCTTGATATTCAGTCCCAGTTCCTGGGGTACATATGCACTTACTTGTGCTAGATGTGTTATGCTACCCAGGTGTAAATCCTGATAGACTCTCTATAATGGTCTTTGTTGGCTTTATTTAGAGCCAGCGCAGGGACGATATCCACTGTTGAAAAAAATGACAAAGTGCTGGGTAAGGAGGGATCCACTAAACCCACAAATAGTGCTAGCGTTCCAGTAGCCAGTTAGTCCTGGTAGGACTTCTATGAACTTACTTCTGGTAATTGCTCTGTCGCAGTCTGGCTGAGGCAGCAGCTGCTGATAGAGTGATAAGCGATGCAGTGTAAAGGGGAATCCACTAGACACCCTAATTATGCTAGCGTTCCAATATTCAGTTAGTCCTAAAAGACTTCTATGCACTTACTTTTGGTGATTGCTCTGGCGCAATCTGGCTGAGGCAGCAGCTGCTGATAGAGTGATAAGCGATGCAGTGTAAGGCCCCCGTTACACACTGCGATATCGCTAGCATTATCGCTGTAAAGTCACTGATTTTGTGACGTTGCAGCGATATTACTAGCGATATCGCTATGTCTGATACTTACCTCCGACCGGCTCCCCCGCTGGTAATCGCTGATCGCGCGAGAACGTCCTGGACCATTCCTCGTCGGTCAGCTTCCTGCGGCGCTTCCTGCTGTGACGACGGGTGACGCGTGGAGCCGGGCGGGAGGACGCAGGATCGCCTGGTGTGACAGGTAAGTAGTGACCCCCGTCCCCAGCGATGTCGCTGGTGAGATCTGCCTGTGTGGCAGCTCACTAGCGACCACCTAGCGATGCACCAGTGATCCTGACCGCGTCATATCGCTGGTCGGGATCGCTGGTGAGTCGCTAGGTGTAACTGTACCCTTAGGAGGGATCCACTAGACACCCTAATTATGCTAGCGTTCCAGTAATCAGTTAGTCCTAATAGGACTTCTATGCACTTACTTCTGGTGATTGCTCTGTCGCAGTCTGGCTGAGGCAGCAGCTGCTGATAGAGTGATAAGTGATGCAGTGTAAGGAGGGGACACCCTAATTATGCTAGCGTTCCAATATTCAGTTAGTCCTAATAGGACTTCTATGCACTTACTTCAGGTGATTGCTCTGGCGCGATCTGGCTGAGGCAGCGACTCTGGCTGAGGCAGCGGCTGCTGATGGAGCGATAAGCTATGCAGCGTGTAGTAGGGGAGCGGGTAGACGCCAGCACCTCGTGTACTCCAGCCGGAAGTATTGACGAGGACGCGGCGAGAGTGGGGGGCGGAGCTACTGTGACATCACAGGCAGGGAGGAGGACGGGTGCACAAGAGGCACAACCAACATGTTTCGAAGGGGGCTTCCCTCTTCGTCAGGGCTATGCTGAATGCCTGTCAGCCCGTCCTTATATAATAGCTCACCCAGCTGCAACCCATACCAATCATTAGTCTTGGGCAGAAATGTATGTTTTTTGTTTTGTTTTTTTTGTGTGTATTGTTGCCTCAAGATACGCCTTGCTGCTATAATTACAATATTATATTGTTGATTTATTAAAATGGATAGTCCGCTTTGTCTCCTATATAATAAAAGTATACCTAACTTGTGTGCATAATATACTAAACTAAAACATAACTTTTATTTATAACAATTTTAAGATAAAAATAATTTTACTGGAACTGAATAAATAAAACATGAGCATGGAGGGTTACACGAGCAGATTGACCTTCCGCACGTTAATAGATACCTATATTTTCTAAAAAGTATATGTGTGCTACCAGCACTTTAGCAAAAAAAAAAAACCCAAACCGGAAAAAAGGATAGAAATTCAAGGGGGGGGGGGGGGAGGACTAATTTGACCATATGGTACTCGTCGTGAATCTCTATATAAAGAAAATATGGATAAAGATGAAAACTGACGCACGGATGTAGTATGTACATCCTTAATTGTATGTTTCATAAAATGTAGATAGAAATAACAATAAGTGTATTAAAAATAAATAAAAAATAATAAAAAAACTTAAAAAAAAATAAGATTAATGTTTTAATAATTTTATCTAAAAAGCCTATAGCTCAATCTCATGGTTGAGGCCTTTTGGGGCCAGGCTGTCAAGAGTGTAAATCCACTTTGACTCCACTCTTGACATAGCTTTCAAATAGTTGCACTTCCTTGGATTTTGGGGGACCTTTTGTATGTTTTATTGGTACCTTAACCCCTTCACTACCAAGGGTGGTTTGCACGTTAACTACCGGGACAATTTTTACAATTCTGACCACTGTACCTTTATGAGGTCATAACTCTGGAACGCTTTCATGGATCCCGGTGATTCTGACATTGTTTTCTCGTGACATATTGTACTTCATGTTAGTGGTAAAATTGCATTCAAATAACTTGCGTTTATTTGTGAAAAAAACGGAAATTTGGCGAAAATTTTGAAAATTTCGCAATTTTCCAACTTTGAATTTTTATGCCCTTAAATCACAGCGATACGGCACACAAAAAACTTAATACATAACATTTCCCACATGTTTACTTTACATCAGCACAGTTTTGGAACCAAAATTTTTTTTTGTTAGGAAGTTATAAGGGTTAAAAATTGACCAGCGATTTCTCATTTTTGCAACACCATTTTATTTTTAGGGACCACTTCACATTTGAAGCCACTTTGAGGGGTCTATATGATAGAAAATACCCAAAAGTGACACCATTCTAAAAACTGCACCCCTTAAGGTGCTTAAAACCACATTCAAGAAGTTTATTAACCCTTTAGGTGCGTCACAGGAATTTTTTGAATATTAAAAAAAAAATGAACATTTAACTTTTTTTCACAAAAAAAATACTTCAGGTTCAATTTTCTTTATTTTACCAAGGGTAACAGGAGAAATTGGACTGCAAGACTTATTGTGCAATTTGTCCTGAGTACGCTGATACCTGATATGTGGGGGGGAACCACTGTTTCGGCGCATGGCAGAGCTCAGAATGGAAGGAGCGCCGTTTGACTTTTTCAATGCAAAATTGGCTGGAATTCAGATCGGACGCCATGTCACGTTTGGCGAGCTCCTGATGTACCTAAACAGTGGAAACCCCCCAAGTGACCCCATTTTGGAAACTAGACCCCCCAAGGAACTTATCTAGATATGTGGTGAGAACTTTGAACCCACAAGGGCTTCACAGAAGTTTATAACGTACAGCGGTACAATTAAAAAATCATATTTTTTCCACACAAATGATCTTTTCACCCCCAATTTTTATTTTTCCAAGGGTAACAGGACCCTAAAAGTTATTGTGCAATTTGTCCTGAGTACGCTGATACCCCATATGTGGGTGTAAATGACTATTTGGGCGCATAGCAGAGCTCGGAAGGGAAGCAGCGCCATTTGACGTTTTTGGCTAGAATTGAGATCGGACACCATGTCGCGATTGGAAAACCCCTGATGTACCAAAACAGTGGAAACCCCCCACAAATGACACCATTTTGGAATCTAGACCCCCCAAGGAACTTATCTAGATGTGTGGTGAGAACTTTGAACCCCCAAGGGCTTCACAGAAGTTTATAACGTACAGCAGTACAATTAAAAAATCATATTTTTTCCACAAAAATGATCTTTTCACCCTCAATTCTTATTTTTCCAAAAGTAACAGGACCCTAAAAGATATTGTGCAATTTATCCTGAGTACGCTGATACCCCACATGTGGGGGTAAACCACTATTTGGGCGTATGGCAGAGCTCGGAAGGGAAGCAGCGCCATTTGACGTTTTTGGCTGGAATTGAGATCGGACACCATGTCGCGTTAGGAAAGCCCCTGATGTACCAAAACAGTAGAAACCCCCCACAAATGACACCATTTTGGAAACTAGACCCCCCAAGGAACTTATCTAGATGTGTGGTGAGCACTTTGAACCCCCCAGTGCTTCACTGAACGTGAAAATAAAAAAATCGTATTTTTTCCACAAACATGATCTTTTAGTCCCCATTTTTTTATTTTCCCAAGGGTAACAGGAGAAATTGGACTCCAAAAGTTGTTGTCCAATTTGTCCTGAGTACGCTGATACCTCATATGTGGGAGAAAACTACTGTATGGGCACACGTCGGGGCTCGGAAGGGAAGTAGTGACGTTTTGGAATGCAGACTTTGATGGAATGGTCTGCGGGTGTCATGTTGCGTTTGGAGAGCCCCTGATGTACCTAAACAGTGGAAACCCCCCACAAGTGACCCCATTTTGGAAACTAGACCCCCTAATGAACTTATCTAGATGTGTGGTGAGCACTTTGAACCCCCCAGTGCTTCACAGAAGTTTATAACGACCGGGCGTGAAAATAAAAATATCGTATTTTTTCAACAAACATCATCTTTTAGTCCCCATTTTTTTATTTTCCCAAGGGTAACAGGAGAAATTGGACCCCAAAAGTTGTTGTCCAATTTGTCCTGAGTACGCTGATACCTCATATGTGGGAGAAAACTACTGTATGGGCACACGTCGGGGCTCGGAAGGGAAGTAGTGACGTTTTGGAATGCAGACTTTGATGGAATGGTCTGCGGGTGTCATGTTGCGTTTGGAGAGCCCCTGATGTACCTAAACAGTGGAAACCCCCCACAAGTGACCCCATTTTGGAAACTAGACCCCCCCTAATGAACTTATCTAGATGTGTGGTGAGCACTTTGAACCCCCCAGTGCTTCACAGAAGTTTATAACGACCGGGCGTGAAAATAAAAATATCGTATTTTTTCAACAAACATCATCTTTTAGTCCCCATTTTTTTTATTTTCCCAAGGGTAACAGGAGAAATTGGACCCCAAAAGTTGTTGTCCAATTTGTCCTGAGTACGCTGATACCTCATATGTGGGAGAAAACTACTGTATGGGCACACGTCGGGGCTCGGAAGGGAAGTAGTGACGTTTTGGAATGCAGACTTTGATGGATTGGTATGCGGGTGTCATATGCGTTTGGAGAGCCCCTAATGTACCTAAACTATTGAAACTCCCCACAAGTGACCCCATTTTGGAAACTAGACCCCCCACGGAGCTTATCTAGATGTGTGGAGAGCACTTTGAACCCCCAAGTGCTTCACAGAAGTTTATAACGCCTGGGCGTGAAAATAAAAAAAACATTTTTTTCCGCAAAATTATATTTTTGCCCCCAATTTTTTATTTTCCTAAGGGTAACAGGAGAAATTGGACCCCAAAAGTTGTTTTGTAATTTGTCCTGAGTAGGCTGATACCCTACATGTGGGGGTAAAACACTGTTTGGGCACATGGCAGAGCTTGGAAGGGAAGGAGCACCATTTGACTTTTTCAACGCAGAATTGGCTGGAATTGAGATCAGACGCCATGTTGCCTTTGGAGAGCACCTGATGTGCCCAAACAGTGGAAACCCCCAATTATAACTCCAACCCGAACCTCAACACACCTCTAACCCTAATCTGAGCCCTAGCCCTAACCCTAGCCCTAACCCTAGCCCTAACCCTAACCCTAACCCTAGCCCTAACCCTAGCCCTAACCCTAACCCTAGCCCTAACCCTACCCTAACCCTAACCCTAGCGGGAAAATGGAAATAAATACATTTTCTTTTAGTTTTATTATTTTTCCCTAACTAAGGGGGTGATAACGGGGGGGTTTGATTTACGATTTATGGCGGTTTTTATGTTTGGCGGCTGTCGCACGCTAAAAGACGCTTTTTATTGTAAAAATAGTTTTTGCATCACCACATATTGTGAGCTATAATTTTTCCGTATTTTGACCCACCGAGTCATGTGAGGTCTTATTTTTTGCGAGACGAGTTGATGTTTTTATTGGTACCATTTTCGGGCACGTGACATTTTTTGATCGCTTTTTATTCCGATTTTTGGGACGCAGAATGAACAAAAACCAGCGTTTCATGAATTTCTTTTGGGGGGGTGCGTTTACACCGTTCCGCGTGCGGTAAAATTGATAAAGCGGTTTTATTCTTCGGGTCAGTACGGTTACAGCGATACCTCATTTAGGTCGTTTTTTTATGTTTTGTCGGTTTTTTGCAATGAAAACTATTTTATATAAAAAATAATTATTTTTGTATCGCTTTATTCTGCGAGCTATAACTTTTTTATTTTTTTGCGGATGATGCTGTATGGTGGATCGTTTTTTGCGGGACAAGATGACGTTTTCACCGGTACCATGCATATTCATATGCGTCTTTTTGATCGCGCGTTATTGCACTTTTTGTTCGGTGGTATGATAATAAATCATTATTTTTTGCTTCGTTTTTTATTTTTATTTTTTAAGGGGTTCGCTAAAGGGGTTAACTAATGGGACAGTTTTATAGGGCAGGTCATTACGGACGCGGCGATACCAAATATGTGTACTTTTATTGTTTTTGTTTTTTTTATTTTGAAAAAATGGATTTATTGGGGAATATTTTTTTTTTTTTTACTGATTTATTTAGCGATTTTTTTTAAATTATTTTTAACACTTTTTTTTTTTTTACTTTATTACCTTGTCCCAGGTGGGACATCACTGTCCTGTGACAGATCGCTGATCTGTCACATCACAGATCACTGTGACAGATCAGTGATCTGTCACAGGCACTGCTGCAGACTTCCTCATGCCTGCGCTTTGCAGGCAGTGAAGTAGTCAGCTCCCTGCAGGCCCCCGTCGCCATCTTGGATCCGGGGGCCTGTAGGGAAAGAGCCCCCCGCAGCAGCGCTGCACATTGCGCTGCCGTGGGGGGCTCAGGGAAGCACGGAGGGAGCCCCCTCCCTGCCGATGCTTCCCTTTAACCCCCGGTACACCGCGATCGCGTTTGATCGCGGTGTGCAAGGGGTTAACGTGTTGGGGTGTCAGCTATGATAATTAGCTGACACTCGGCCGCGATCAGCGGCGCTCACCACGTGGGCGCCGCTGATCGCGATGACGTAATATTCCGTCCATGGTAATTAGGTCCATGGTCACATGGACGGAATATTACGTCAATTGTAGGTAAGGGGCTAATATATCATTGTTCCAATAGCATCAGCAGCTATCAAAAACGAGATCTCCACCAACAGATAACCTGCAAACTACTTACCACGTAGACATCTCAACTTACACAGAATATTCTACATCAACTTCATTTTTAAGTAAGTACGTATACCTGCTGTACGGTTCGCTCAGAGTTTATTATTAAAAAAAATGTCATTAAAAATGACATTTTTTTTTAATTATCAAGTGTTTTTCATCATTATTTTTAGTAATTTTATAGGATGAAAAAATCTCCATCCAGAAAACAAATACATACATTGTACATAGCAATTTATGGCTATCAAAATAATCTGCCTCTGGAGTCAGAGCCTGCAATACAGATCAAGTACACAAAATTCTCCCCATCTTATCACCAGGGCTTGTGATTCAGTAGCTTAAATGCCTGCTTGTACAGTTAAGGTTGTGAGTTTGGGACCTGGAAAGACTACATTTTTTTTTAAATTGCTTATTATTTTTACTACTTTACTACTGTAGTGCAGTGTGCAGGCGCTAGGAGAGGTCCGGCGCCTGCGCACTGCAGTATTCTGCTCTGCCCTCAACAGGGCAGAGCAGTGCGCCTGCGCCGAAGCCACGACAGGAAGGGAAGAAGAGGATGGCATCGTATGAAGATGGGAGGCGCCGGACTGCAACACCCATCGGACCAAGAACGAACCACTCCCCGGTAAGTATAATCTAACTCATTTTTCTTATCTTTCAGGTTACATCGGAGGCTTATCTACAGCATTGCAGAATGCTGTAGATAAGCCCCTGATGTCAATGCCGGCAGCTCATAGTCCAAAAAAAGGGTGACAAATTCCCTTTAATTTATGCAGAGAGGAGCTACAGAGTGATGAAGAGGAGTGAGTATAAAAGCTTCGATGTCTTGAGACAGTACCGCTGGATCGGAGACAGATGGGAGCTATGGATTGGTCAGTTTGAGTACAACAAGAATAACTCCACCCATATGTTCTGCGGTAAAGGCCCAGTTAGTTAAAAGGGAAAATTTGCACAAGTATTACCAGGGGGCATAACTGTGGAACGGAGGGGCACAGAACATAAAGAAAAACTGTTCCAGCATTGGTGAAAGTAGCAACAAAAAGAGTAGATACTCATTTAAAATTAAAAATAGCGGTGAAAGTTTTTAATGGCCCCATTTGTAAATACAAAAGTGTAGTGGGCAACCCCTTTAGGAACAGACATCACTAAGTTTAAAAATCGAGCTAAGCCCTTTAAGAAATGTGACAAGTGAATAAAATTACCAAAAAATGTCCTATTCCGCAATAAGGAAATTGTAATTTGGCTATGATTAACTTTGGGCACTTTTTATAGACAATGTAGGCAGTGTTTGCAAGATGATCCTGGGGAGCGGACATTTCTTCCATACAGGAAATGTGTACCTAGGCTGCCTGTAATTTACACCTCTGGGTAAATTACACATTTACACAGTAAATACTGCAGTTTAACAACTCCTTCCGCAATTGCAGCACAAAAGCACTTTGATCTGCCTGGACAAAAAGAAAAAAAATCGTTTAATTGCCCAAAAAATATTTAAATCCAAGTGGAAGGTTGAGCAGAAATACCTTCTATGTGACATCGACAGGTTTATGTCCCGAGGTTATACATTTGTATAATAGACACGTCCTTCGGAGGATGAGGTGGAGTCAAACTGAAATCCGAAACTTCAAGTTTCTCGAAAGTTACAGCTTTCATAGAACTGCACAGATGATCTACAGTAAGGGGACTCAGGCACCTTAGGACACTGCGGCTGCTTTTCGGTTTTACATTATTCCACGTTAGATGGCGAGTTCTTTGCAGCATTTTTGCCATTTTCCCCTTTTGCAGACAGACAGTCGATATACAGGAGTGCAGACGGAGTTTTGAGCCCTGCGGATTTTTCCGTGCAGAATGGAAGAAAACCGCAGGTCAAATGACCTGCATTTTTCCTGCGGATTTCTTCCATTTTTCACGCGGTTTTCATGCGGTTTTTGTGCGGTTTTCCATTGCGGTCTTCCCCCTGCGGATTTGGTAACAGGGGAGATAGAAAACCGCAAAAAAGAAGTAACATGCTGCGGATTTTGTACCGCAGGAAAACTGCGCGGAAAAATCCGCAGCGTCTGCACAGCTTTTTTTTTTTTTTCATTCATTTTAAAGGTACTGTACATCACAATGCGTATATGCAACGTTTCTGCGCGGTAAAATCCGCTGCGGAAACGCTGCAAATCTGCATCGTGTGCACATGGCCTTATGATTACGCTGCATTAGTTACATCTCTGGATTTGCAGACCGCTGCACTGTGGATGAGATTGGTACAAATGTGATCTGCCTGTGATGCACATTTCACATGTCAATTTCAGTTTGCAAGATTTTCTTGCAGATTGTTCTCATTTGTTCCAATTGGGGGAGAGTGAAAATCAGCAATCGAGTACGGTACTTGTTTTTGCAAATTTTGCAAATGTTACTGCAGATTACATGAGGTTCTTCGGCAAAATCAATAAATGTGGAAAATTGGAAATAACCTAATTAGAAATCGGTAAATGTAAGTAAGGCCACTTAAGGCTAGGGTCACACGATCGTATAAAATTCATTCAGAGTTACATCCGGAAAAGTGGGACTTCTTTTTTCTCGTCCGTGTGCAATCCGTTTTTTTTTATAGCACCAGGTATTAATCATTTACAAGACCATTTACAGTTTCGTGTGACACGGAATTGCAATGTGTCCGTAAAAATCAGATGCTAGACTGTGTCTCTGTACGGCTTCTTATTCTTTTTGCGCACCCACAGAATTAAACGCCTGAGACTCATCTAATTGACGGATCTAGTCTATGCTGCCATTTTTTTTCAAACGCAGATTCAGTCAGTGAACAAAATTGTTCACTTGCACTGCCCTATTGAATAACATTAGTCCAAGTGTTGACCATTTTTTCACATATACCATTTGAACTGAAAATCCTTCCTATCTTGAACTGCTTTTGAGACTTTTGGCACCAAAAGTTGCAAGAATTACGTGTACTCAAAAATATACAAGGTAAGAGGGACTGGAGTAGAGTTGCTGCAAATTTTGCAACAAAGTTGCAAGTAAAACATCTGGAATTGCTAGACTAGTATTGGATTGGCCACTCCAAAACATCTACATGTTTCTCCTTAAACCATTCGAGTGTTGCTTTAGCAGGATACTTTGTGTCATTGTGTTGTTGGAGGGTGAAACTCCGTCCCAGTCTAAAAGCACTGACAGATTGAAACAGGTTTTACCCAAGAATATCCCTGTATTTCGCACCATCAATCTTCCCCTCAACTCGGACCATTTTCCCTGTCCCTGCTGCCGAAAAATATCCCCACAGAATGATGCTGCCACCATCATGTTTCACTGTAGGGATGGTATTCTTGGGGTGATTGGTTGTGTTGGTTTGGTGTCAGACATAGCGTTTACCTTGGTGGCCAAAAAGTTCAATTTTGGTCTCATCTGACCACAACACCTTCCTTCTACACTCTATGGAGTGTACCACTTATTGTGGTCATATACACAGATACAGGGCTTAATAGCAAGAGGGGTGAATATATATGCACATGCCAATTTTTAGTTATTTGATCTCATAAATGAAATTTATCCCTAAATTTTTCACACTTCACTTCACCAACTTAGACTATTTAGTACTGATGCATCACACACAAATCGGATTATACAAATATTTAAACACAGGTCATAATGTAACAAAATAGGCAAAAAAAAGTTTTTCTTTTTTAATAAATTTGCAGCAATTTCTACATTTCAGTTTTTTCTTTCAGTCAAGAAGGGGTGCACAGTGTACAATAATGAGAAAAAAATGAACTTTTTGAATTTACCAAATGGCTGCAATGAAACAAAGAGTGAAATATTTAAAGGGGTCTGAATACTTCCCGTATCCACTGTATGTACTGTAAATCTGACAACCATCCACAATTGCAATCAGAGTGGTCTTTTAAGGGTCATCTTCTCAGATCAGATGGCTAGCGTGCATAATACAAGAGGAAGCAAGAATGTAAATATGCATAATTTAGTTTATAAGTAGCAAGACTGGTGATAAATTACTGATTGGGGGGAGTCTGACCACTGGGATCTGCATTAATGGGCGCATGTTATACCAATCAGTCTCTATGGGGCTGCCAGACAAACCCGATGGCAGCCCATAAGGATGTACTGGAGCTGCAGATGAGCATGTGCAGTGCAGCTCCATTTTAACAGGGATAAAAGTGTGTTGTTCTATTGGCGATCAATATCGGTCCAGAGGTTGGACCTCTGCTTGTTAATAATTTATGACCTATCCTGCACACAGGGGATCATTTATTTTCACCAGACAACCCCTTTAAGCCCCCTGCCACCAACCGAGTCGCATCCACTTCAATCTTGAGGTCTCTAGACATCTTAGGCATATGCGATTCCTTGCTAAAGTGGGAACCATTTTGTAGGGATATCTTACCAAGTTATCACCCATCTACTACATAGGTAATGACCCCCACTGCTCTGAAATGCCCTGTTGGAGTAGACTGGTGGCCAGGCTTTCTCCAGCAGTTCTATAGACAATGAATGGCCCCATTTCAGTGGGGGCGTTCTCAGGTTTGGTGACCCCCATTAACCACCACATTCTCACCAATCCCATAGAATAGATCTACTGATATGAGAATGTAGCTGTGGACCAAAGTATAAGTATTTATAAAAGGAGGGCTCACGCAGATGTCCGTGGATCTCAGGAACGATCACAGACACGGACAGGCCGTGGGTCTCCAGAGCGTGACAGCCTCATAGAAACATATGAAGCGGTCATGATTAGGTCGGGAGACTCATGGACAATCCTGTATGTGATCCGTCCCGAGATACACAGACGTCTGAATGAGCCCTAAGGGCTCATACTCACATGCGAGAAACTCACACGAGTCTCGCACGTCAATACCCAACACTGCCACCGGCACTCGGGAATGGAGCGCTCATCTGCATAGAAATACATGCAGCTAAACGCTCCGATCCGAGTGCCGGCGGCAGTGTCGGGTATTGACGTGCGAGACTCGTGTGAGTTTCTCGCATGTGAGTATGAGCCCTAAGTCTTTTCTTGCAGATTATATCTATCAGTCATCTATCTACTAATGTGCAAAGGAGATGATGTCCGCGCAGCTCAGCTCCAGGCCTGTGAATGAACATAGCAAGTGACCCGTTCTATATTTCATCTTCCAGTATATCAAAGGCTAGCAAGGTTCATAGGGAAACACGCTGCTGACTGCAGGTGCATGGAATACCCCACAAAACCAGATCAACCGGTTCCTATATATGGAGCACGTGCGCTGACCTTTGGCTGCAGAAGAGTTATTTGTAGATTTACCATCAGGAAGTTTAGACTGGTGTGTAACATACGGTACGTGCGGTATAGGGAGTTTGTCAGCATATTCAGTACAATGAAACCTCAGAACCCATAATGACTTGCAGTCGGTTTAGCAGAATCAAAAGTAAAGGTAAAAAAGGGAGATTGAAAAGGAAGGTGTGTAGAGATATGGCCAATAGGAAACTAGGATTTAAAGGGATCGATTCTACAGAGCTAAGCATATTAGGACCAAACAGTTCTCCTTCTGGCCAGCATTAATATACTATTAAAGGCTATGTCTCATGTCCTATTAGGGCATAAAGACACCATAGAGGGAAGACCCTCCCCAACTTTACAGCCTCCATTATCAGCCACATGGTGTGGATTTTGTGCTGTCAGATATGGCTTGTTTTTATATTACAAGGACACAACTTAATGTGAATGGCAGCATATGCTATGGTCGTAGGTTCTGACTCCCTAGGCCATCTTTAACCATTTGCACACCGGCACCCGAGCGTAAATGATGGGATTGGAGCGAGCTGTGATTACACTATTTTAGCCTCTTTAAAAAATGACAATGGCATTTAAAAAGCCCCTCCCCCCAAAAGATGACCACTGTCATTTCTGAGCCTATGAACCCACCATGAGACGAGATTGCGGGGTGCGGATGGCTTGCCTTCTGCAGGCTTCCGTTTCTGCCATGGCATTGGCTAGGAGGCCCAGCCTCTGGCATAACTGGAGATCAATAATTATATATTACATATTGCAGTGTAGTGTAGAGGTGACTGCAGGTTCAAGATACCGAAAGGGGTTAAAAAAAAACTGCAAAAAAATATATTTTTTAACAAAAAATATTAAAATGAAAAAATAGAAAAGTAGAAAAACATGAAATATAAAAATGTTAAATATGTGGAATCACTGCAACTGTAATGGACCGAAAGGGAAGCTGTCAGCTGTTTTGGCCGCTATAAGATGCGGCCGCCGCCTTTCAGGGCTTATCTACAGTATTCTATAATGCTGGATATCTGCCCCCGATCCGACCTGAAAGATGAGAAAAACAAGTTTTATTATACTCACCGGGGGGTCCGGTCCGGTCCGATGGTGTCGCAGGTCCGGGTCCGGCGCCTCCCATCTTCTTGTGACGCCGCCCTCCTGCTTGCTTCGTTGCTCCCCAGCATCGCGCTTCTGCGCAGGTGTACTGATTAGCAAATTCCTGCAGTGTGCAGGCACTGGGCCTCTCTGACCTTTCCTGGCGCCTGCGCACTGCAGTACTTTACTCTGCCCTCAACGGTGCAGATCAGTACACCTGCGCAGGAGCCGCGATGCCGGGGAGCGATGAAGCAAGCAGGAGGGCAGCGTCACAAGAAGATGGGAGGCGCCGGACCCGGACCTGCGACACCATCGGACCGGACTGTCCCCCCAGGTGAGTATAATAAAACTTGTTTTTCTCATCTTCAGGTCGGACTGGGGGCAGATACACAGCATTATAGAACACTGTAGATAAGCCCTGAAAGGCGGCGGCCGCATCTTATAGCGGCCAAAACAGCTGACAGCTTCCCTTGAAGTAATAGAATAGAAAAAATATCTATCCCATACAGCAAGTCCCGAAATTAAAAAAAAAAATCAGAAGGCTATAATTGGTTTTTTTTGGTTGCCAATTTTATTTTTGAAAATTCTATAAAAAGAGATCAAAACATCATAGATCTCCAGGAAGGTTATCAGTAAAAACATCAGGTCAAAGAATAAAATACAAAAGTTCCCAATCTCAGAAAATGATTTTTTTTTTTTTTTCAATGTTCTGATTTTTTTAAACCATTAAAATATAAAAGGAAATTATTACAAATGTGGCACTGCTGAAATCCCACTTAGGCTGGTTTCACACTAGTGTTTATTCGACGCAGCGCACGGCGCCGCTAAGCCCCGCCCCCTCCCGGCTCCCTGCCCGCCTCATCCGGTCATCGCCGCCTACTATCGTACATGGAGGCTTGTGATCTGCACACCCTATCTTTAGCATAGGGTACGCAGATCGTGCGCTGGCCGTGCGCTAGTAGGATTTTGGCATGCGCTGCGCACTTTTGAAGGTGCGCCTGTGTGCGCCGAACGCAGCATGTTGCATTTTGGCGTGCTCGGCGCACCTTCAAAAGTGCGCAGCGCACGCCAAAATCCTACTAGCGCATGGCCAGCGCACGGTCTGCGTACCCTATGCTAAAGATAGGGTGTGCAGATCACAAGCCTCCATGTGCGATAGTAGGCGGCGATGACCTGATGGGGCAGGGCTTAGCGGCGCCGGGCGGGGCTTAGCGGCGCCGTGCGCTGCGTCGAATAAACGCTAGTGTGAAACTAACATAACCTGGAGAATCAGACTTACAGGCTAATTTCACTGCATAGTGAATGACATAAATGCAGTATCCCCCCCCCCCCAAAAAAAAGACGAAAATGCATTTTTTTTCACCATTTGGAAAAGTGCAAAAACGCTGATCCTTAAAGGGAATCTTTCAGCAGGTTTTCACCATCTAATCGGAGAGCATCATAAGGTAGGGTCAGAGTCCTGATTCCAGTGATGTGTCACTTACTGATCTGTTTGATGTAGTTTTGTTAACATCCCTGTTTTATCTGCTGCAGAGCTCTGAATGCTGAGCTCTGTATAACCCCACCCACACCACTGATTGACAGATGTCTACCTATACAGAGCTCAGCATTGAGAGATCATGTGACTACAATTTTATCAAAACTACACTACGCAGCCCAGTAAGTGACACATCGCTGGAATCAGAGTCGCTGCCCCTACATCATGCTGCCTGGCGACAGATGAATTTCGCCTGTGTGAGCATATCCTACTGGTGTGTTCTCCACAGAGATTTATTGCGCCAACTCCACGTTTATGAGGTGGATTTTGGACGTTTTTGTCTCTCAGTTCTGCTCCAAAAACCTCAGTGTGAACACACCCCACATTGCAGTTCCCATAGAGATGAATAGGAAGAGTTTTCCAAGCGGTTTTTGAGGAGGAATTTGGAGCTGATCCACCAAAAAAAGCCTAGCCTAAAGGGGCAGCCTGTGTGCAGCCCAGAACAGTGCACAATGAGGGGTTGTGTGTGGGTTTCCCATGCAGTGAAACTATTTGCACAGAGGAGGAGGGGGACGGGGGTCGCTGGGCTTCTCCTCGCAGAGCACAGAGGAGGGGTTGGAGTGGACGTCTCTCTGCCAGTGAGTGGGCTGCTCCCGTCTGGGCTGCCTGTGCCCGGCCCCCTCTGCGCCTGCGCACTCCCCGCATTCCAGCATGGCGCTGCAGCCCGGCAGTGGAGGAGCTGCGCACTGAGATTGCAGCGGCCCCTGGGGACACGGAGCGGAGCACGGGAAGACACGGGCACCGGGTGATCTCCTCTCCCCTCCCGAGCGCACACAGGTAAGCGCCGCTGCAGGGGGGCTCCTGTGTACCCGGCTCGGCGCCTGCATCACCCTCCACATGCCTGTGCCATGCTGCTCCGGCACTGGGTGGCACACATTGCAGCAGTGCGCGTCTAGTCACCGATCACGATCGTGCCGTGTCCTGACTTACACCGATTTATTTTTTTTCTGCATTGCTCTGCTGTGTCAATGCGTCTGCATGGATCTGAATGGGTTATTTCTGGGGCAGACCCCCTGGATTTGCCCCCTCTGTGCCCTCTCAGCCTGTAGCCCCCCTCCCTCTTGTCTTTGCCTCCTGGAAATGCCACGTAGGCTTCAGTGACTGCAGATGGAGAGGTTCCTGCGCCCTCCCTGCTCACTTTCTTTTCTCCCCCCCTCCTCCTTTTTCCTCCTTCAGTTCCTTCTTGCATTTAGTTATGAACGTTTGATTTTTTATTTTTTTTTTACAATTCCTTCTTTATTTTAGGACCCCCCCATTTATCTCTTTCGTCATTCAGGCGGCGCAGGTTGCCCCCCTGTTTCTGGTCCAAGTCATAACAAAGGGCTATTGACTTTTTGGTTGACGTCACCCCTATGGACAGTTACTTGTTGCAGGCGGGCTCTAATGTCAGTAGAAAGGGGGGCGGTGGGAGAGTTTTGGGGGTGCCGAAATATAGCTGTCTGGGGGATTGAATGGGTTTAGGGCTGAGCTGTTAATCCCTGCTCATTGCTGGGTGGATACATTGTAACTTTCTGACTTTTTTCTTTCCTTTAATTGTAAACAGTTGTGAAAAGTTTGGGAAGTGACAAAAGTTTTGTTATTGTTCTTGAAGGTTTTGCTGGTGTTTTCTGTCCTATAACTCCCATTATCCTCTTGTACTTGTCGTTTCACCCGGCTCCTCCTCATCTTTGGCGCTGGTGATTTGGTGGTTGTTCTAGATGGGGCTTTACAGGAATGTTCGGCCTGAGGTTATACAATCTGTGCCGGGCAGGAGGGCTCCGCACCATGGTGGCTCCAAATTAATGTCAGGAAAAAAGTGTCATGGAAATTCATTCTGCACCAGGTACAGTTTTTGCCCAGGCAATAAAGACTTAGGCCACATGCACACTATCAGTATTTGGTGAATTTTTTACCTCAGTATTTGGAAGCCAAAACCAGGAGTGGGTGACAGAAGTGGTGACGGGTTTCTATTATGCTTCTCCTCACCTGGTTTTGGCTACAAATGCTGAGGTAAAATACTGAGGTTTTTCTGGTCTTGCTTGATAGGTCAATAAAGAAAATGCATGCAATTTGCTTTTACTATATTTTCAGACCCATATTTCTTTTTTTGCTTTTTTTCCCCCAAAATATGATCCTGAAGCGGGGATATAAAGTGGCCAAAATCCCGTCCTGACTTTACGTGTAATGACCCAGTGGTTCTCATCCCAATTCTAAAGATTGATAGTCATTTTATAGAACTTCTCAACACGACCATTTATTGCTCCTATCATGACATTTCCGTAAGGCCTCACACGTGATTTTTTTTATTTTTAAAAGAAAAATGGAAATGGATCCACATTTTATCGGTGATTTCCTTCAGAGTCTCATCTGATTTTAATCACAGTGTCATCAGTTTTTCTCGTACGTGATAAAAATAACAATGTATCTCCACCTTTTCCTGTCTAAGGGACCTGTGCACATGTTGCAGATTTCTTTTTTTTTTTTCTGCGCAGAAACCTGAAGGTTTTCCTAATACCAGCAGAGTGAATGAGAATCCTGAAGCCTCATGCACATGTCGCTTCTAAAGCAGTAGTGCTTTAACATGTGAACGCAGTTGGTTGCCATCCGAGTGCATTCCGTTCTTTTTTTTTTTTTTTTCCAGGGACCCATAGATTTGCATTGCCAATTTTGATCCAACGCTCAGGTCAAAATCGGACATGTCTCTCTGAGTTGGCATAAAAAAGCTCGAACATGTGCACAACCCCATTCACTATGGTATGAGTGCTATCTGTCAAAAACTGACGTCTTTATCTAGGAGTGTGGAGTGATGCAAGTGAATGTAAAGTGCAGGAAAATGTCATAATTAGGCTGGTTTCACATTAGCGTTTTTTTGCGCAGCGCATCCATGCGTCATGCGCACCTATGTTTAACATGGGTGCATGGTCTTGCGTTTGCACGTGTTCGAATGCGTTTTCGTGTGCATGTTTTTTTAAGGTGTGCGCCTAGGCGCGCCAGACGCAACCTGTTGCATTTTTGGGTCTGTCCAACGGCGTAAAAAAATTGCATATGAAATGTGACAAAATAGCGCATCACAGTCTATGGGAATGCAGGCATGCCAGTGGCAGACAAGGGTAGTGGTTACTGTCCTGATAAATTAGTTTCGGGGCTACCGTTGGTTTGGATACTTACACCATTTAGGCATTGCTATGCCTTTTGCATGCACACGTGGATCAATCCACTTACTAACTGTGTGCTTTGTGATGATGGAGACCTGACAAATGAAAAAAGGAAAACCTAACATCACATGTACAGGACACAAGGGCCAACGGGCAGTTTCATAGGGATCCAGTATCCATGTGAAAGAAAAATGGCAGCATGCACTAGTCTGCCATATTTCAGGTGAGAATCGCCCATTCAAGTTTTTGGGTGCACCAAAGAAAAACAGATAAGGGTATGTTTCCACAGGCAGAAACCAGCAGCACATGTCCACTCCGTTCTTAGCGCTGCCGGCTTCTGCACGCCGGTGATTCCACATGTGTTCATTGAACCGTGCTGAATCACTGCGTGCTAAACATTGTATGGTGCTATTTATCTTGGAGACTGAGCGTGTCCGCTACATAGACATGCTGCGGTCTAGAAGGATGTGCCACATGTGCGTCTACGCAGGGAAGCGGATAGTGGTGATGGGATTTCCTGAAATCCCTTCCACTATGCTGTAACATTTGGACGCTGCGGATGTACACAGCGTCCAATCCGCAGAGTTTACTGACCGTGGGAACATACCGTTATGCTTTTTATGGATTACGATTTTTAACATATATAAGATGGAATACAGTTTTCTATTTTGTTAGTTTCTTATTAATAAAAGTGGATGTCATATAGATGACAATACTGGTGGAAAAATCGTGTGTTTTTCTTTTGCATGAAAATCCGACAGATCGCATTTTTTTTACGGTCATGTGAGCTTAGGGTCCCGTTACATTTAGTGATGCACCAGCGATCCCGACAACGATACGGCCCAGTCAGGATCGCTGGTGCATCGCTAAGTGGTCGCTAGTGAGCTGCCACACAGGCAGATCTCACCAGCGACATAGCAGCGGTAAGCGATTCATCGGCGGTCGCTCTTACCTGTCACACCGCAGCGATGATGACGACTGCCGCCTGCGTCCATGCGTCGCTAGTCGGCGCCAGCGGGACGCCAACGATGAAAAAATGGCCCAGGCCGTTCCAGCGCGGTCAGTGATATCCAGCGGGGAGGGGCGGTCGCAGGTACATGTCACATGTAGCAAGATTGCTGTTGCATCCCAAAATCTGTGACACTTCAGCAATATCGCTAGCGATCTCGGTATGTGTGAAAGGCCCTTTAGACTTAGTGTACTGTACTCCAATGTTTGACAGTATTGTAGCATTTAATGCAGCTTTTTCCTTTTTCTTTTTTTTTTTTTAGCTGCCTTTTACCCTCGTACAGTTATTAGTGATGATTTTTACATAGTGTGGTACAGTAAAGGGTGTTTTACTGGATGGGAGATATGTTTCTCCCTGCAGATTAATGTTTGGCCGGGTTTTTCCCTAAAGACGGGACCTGCGATGATGTCAGGGTCACATGATCAGCCCATGTGATATCTATCTCACTGGTGGGAGGGGTTGGGCCCTTTGTAATGGAGGTTGGTAATTGCCACAAAGAGAGTGTGTTTCTGGAAGCTACAGGAACTTGTGTGGACTCAGCCTGAAACTTGTATACAGGATTCCCGTGCTGCAGGACTATAGCAGCAAGACTCGGAAGAACCCCGGGAATGGCACCTGGCGGATGCCGCAGGACCTAGCAGCCGCTTAGTTACACCCGTCCTGTGCAAGGGGTGAGTCTGGGACCAGTGGTTCTCGAAGCTGGAGTATATTTATGTTTTTCCTTATGTTCTGTTAAGCTGCTGGTTACTAAGTGACATTAAACCACTGAAACTGGACTTTATGCCTGTGTGTTGCCTCGTTACTGCCGCCCTGCCATTACCTACCAGAGCGAATCCCTACAATATGCAAATAAAAGTTTTTCTTCCGTTCTTCTGATTAGATTTTATACCATAAGTTTGGTCATTTTTATCAATTTATACTTGTGCATGCCACAAAAAAATGATCGCGGTTCCTCAAACTTCTATCGAATAGGTAAGAGAAAAAAAACGGACATCATCCGAGTGGTGTCTGATTTTTTTTTTTTTCAGGGACCCATAGACGTACAAGTTGGATGCAGGATTTGGATTAACATCTGACATGTCTCCGTGTTTTGCTGCTTATCCCTTGGTCTGTAAGAAAATCACAGATGTGGGAGTAGCTCCGTAAACCATAGTGGGTATGAGATCTATCCAAGCGAACGAGCCCTTATTGTCGGTGTGATGGGGCGGCCTACTAATACTACAGTCAGACGGAGTGCCACTCTTTTTTTTTTAAGACCTCAGCGCAATAGAGAACATATGTTAGTATGTTGTAGTCATCATGTCCTTTTTGGTAGATGCCTTTGCACAGAATGACGCTTCGTGCCATGTCGCACATTATTATTGGCGTAATTTCCTTATTGGCACTTATCTGGAAATGAGCGTCCTTCTCAGAATGACAGCAGGAGGAAATGCCTGACTCAACAGTTTAGCCAAATATAGTCTTTATCAGTCATGTGAGTCTGTCTGACGAGTATTGCAATTTATGGGAAAGAAAGAGAACAAATTCCGCAGCGTAATGAAAAAGGGACGGCGGTGAGGCAGAATTAACATCTAGGATTAGCTACTTAAAATGGTAAATTGTGTTTCACCGGGAGGAAATGGCGTGAAATAATTTAGATGCATTACATGCCTGATAAATCGTCTCGCTTCCTATGTTATGTGTGGCGGAGCTCCTTGCTGGTCGTTTGTATGGTGAGGACATCCCAGATTACCCACATATTGGTTTCTGATGGGCTGCAGCGTTCACGTGGGTAGTCAGCGGGGTAATTGCCGGACATGCCTGTCTTTGTTTACCATACGTCCCCGACAACCCACATGACCAATGCTGCCAATTACTGCATTTGGCAACATAACGCTGAGGTCAGTGATTGGCTTCAGTAGTCACAAAGACAGTTAGGATTTCTTCAGATTGGAACTGAAACAAAGATTTACCAGGTAACAGAAATTAGTTGCCGGACGGTGAGCGTGCAAACAGGCCTGGTGTGATGACGTTCTGTAGACCACCTAGTCAAAACCAGAGCAGGAGATTCCATAATATGAGGCAGTTCGCAGCCTGCAGATGTTAAAGGCACTGTACGGGGTCTGATGGATCAATTTTCACCATTTTTTTTGTAAGCAATTTATCTTTTGGAAGTGTACCTCCACTGACCCTCTCCCACCCAGTGTGGTGTAGGATGTGGAGTGACCAAACTGTTTGTTCAGCAGTGTCAGATTGGACAGAAGGGTATCAGTGGAAGTACGTTTTTACTTCCCCTTTAAGATCCGAATCGTCCTCCTTTTCTTTAGAAATGGGTGACTCTCCTCTCCAGCTGTTCCCACCTATGATATGTTCTCATCTTTGGCAAGTACGGACTGCTTCAGTGGAACAGCTGTGGAATTGGCAGCGGCTCCTTCCCTACCATATGATTCAGCCTCATCTTCTCCATTCACTAAGCCGTCCCAGGGCGTTGAGGTTGAATTCCACAACAATGAATCCCGATCCATCTTGAAAAATTGTACTGCAGTGAATTTGCGCTGCTGGCGACGTGGGACGCCCGTTGTTCAGATCTGCAAACATTCTATTTTTTTTTTTTTTTTCAACCTTGTCTTTCTTTCCACATTATTACATGGAACAAGCCGTCACAAGCGCGAGTCTTGGGTTTACCTGCTCAAGTACTGTTGGGACAAGCATACCCACCCTCATCGCTTCTCTTGGCCTGGGCTAGATTCAGGCAATACCTTGGCAATGACACTGAATAATGAACGTCTAGAAGTGTTTCCTGGCAGACCTTCTGCTTGCCTATAAATAGCCTTTTCAAAAAATGAGTAAGCTAATACTTTCCTGGGTTGGCTTTATTTTTGCTCATATAGATGCTCTCTCTTTCCCATAGAAGAACAGAGATTTCCTTGTTCTCCAGAAGATATCAGATCTCCTTTACCTGTCGTTGCGATGTTCAGTGATTAGTTCGCCGCTCTGCAATGCTAAGTGCTTCTTAAAATGACTGTCGAACAAAGATTCTTCAGTTTTCGCCATTAAAGGGTAACTCTGGGGATAACCTGACCGTCAAGAGCGAACTTCTACCTCTCGAAACCTCTCAGTTGCTAGAGTCTTTGACCGTTTCTTCTGGATTGCTTCTCGTGGGTTATAATATCTGACGTGTGACGCCAATACTCCGTATATATTCCTTTGTCCTGTAATACCTACAAGAAGGAGAAATGGTTTCTCTGGACAAGGGCACATTATGGCAATCTCTGCAGTCAGTGTCGTGTTCTGATAGGAGTAGGACCGGAGAAACGCCGACATCTTATTAAAGGACCAATATTTATTGGATAAAAGTGAGCTGTACCTGCTGATTTCGACCAGCAATCTAATATGTATGGGGGCCTACAGACTGGGCCAGCGGGCTGTGCGTGTGTATGCGTGGGGGCCTGCGGGCTGTGCGTGTGTATGCGTGGGGGCATACGGGCTGTGCGTGTGTATGCGTGGGGGCATACGGGCTGTGCGTGTGTATGCGTGGGGGCATGCGGGCTGTGCGTGTGTATGCGTGGGGGCATGCGGGCTGTGCGTGTGTATGCGTGGGGGCCAGTGGGCTGTGCGTGTGTATGCGTGGGGGATAGCGGGCTGTGCGTGTGTATGCGTGGGGGCCTGCGGGCTGTGCGTGTGTATGCGTGGGGGCCTGCGGGCTGTGCGTGTGTATGCGTGGGGGCATACGGGCTGTGCGTGTGTATGCGTGGGGGCATACGGGCTGTGCGTGTGTATGCGTGGGGGCATGCGGGCTGTGCGTGTGTATGCGTGGGGGCATGCGGGCTGTGCGTGTGTATGCGTGGGGGCCAGTGGGCTGTGCGTGTGTATGCGTGGGGGCCAGCGGGCTGTGCGTGTGTATGCGTGGGGGCCAGCGGGCTGTGCGTGTGTATGCGTGGGGGCCAGCGGGCTGTGCGTGTGTATGCGTGGGGGCCAGCGGGCTGTGCGTGTGTATGCGTGGGGGCCAGCGGGCTGTGCGTGTGTGTGCGTGGGGGCCAGCGGGCTGTGCGTGGGGGCCAGCGGGCTGTGCGTGGGGGCCAGCGGGCTGTGCGTGTGTGCGCGTGGGGGCCAGCGGGCTGTGCGTGTGTATGCGTGGGGGCCAGCGGGCTGTGCGTGTGTGTGCGTGGGGGCCAGCGGGCTGTGCGTGTGTGTGCGTGGGGGCCTGCGGGCTGTGCGTGTGTGTGCGTGGGGGCCTGCGGGCTGTGCGTGTGTATGCGTGGGGGTCTGCAGATAATGTCAGGGAGAGAAGGATCTTTGACTCCTATTTTATTGTGTATCCGTAAGGAAAGCCAACAGAGGAGACTGGAATCTCAAATACAGAACAAGTTAGTGCTCAACCGAGCGTTCCTGTGTTGGGGGAGATGGCTGTCAGCTGAACGATCATTCGTCCCATGGCTTTCTTAATGTGTAAGACCAGCTTATAGGGTAACTGTCATTTTAATTTTTGTTTTATAAATCAATAGTACACATGAAAATAAGAGGCTTTGCACAATATCTTATCAGAGAAATCTGCTTCTTTCTCCTCCTGGTCTGATTATTCACTCTCAATTCATGGGTAAAATCTGTATTCATTGAAGACATATCCCCTGATTACTGAGATAGGAGTTGGCAATTGGTGCTTATACAATTCTTTGGCAGAAGGAGAAGCTAAAGGCCGACACAGACATTCTGCAGATCTGCATCATTCAGCAATGGTAAAATGTCCTCACTGAATACAGATCTTACCAATGAATTGAGAATTTTGCGAATGAAAGATCAATCCAGGAGAAAGAAGGATGAGACCATTTTTTTTCCCTCTGTTTTGAGGATGTAAGGGGTGATAAAATACCTGTCAAATAATACAAGAACCAACTGGAATCCAAGAGTAGCTTCATATCACTTTCCAAAGAATATTACAATTTTTATCCGGTTTCATCTCTACAACTTTTTTTTTTTCTTGCTTTGTTTTAAAAGATTTTCTTGCAGTATAAAGGATCATCCACAAATAATTGAGACAAATTGTCAATTTGTCAATGCAAGTCTATGGGTTTGTGAAAAACTCAGGCAGCACACTGATGGTGTCTTATTTGCAGGGGCAGACAATAATATTGGTGTAACCGTACTCCGGCCCAAAAGGTAAGGGGGCCCATTTCACCCCCAAAGCTGCTTCTGCCATAGACAGAAGTATTGGACTGCGAGGGGCCCACATACTGGTCTTGCACTGGGACCCTTTTCTGGCTGTGTCTGTCACTGCCTAGTTGCATCTTACATAGTATTATCAAGGAAAAATAACCCATTAATAAATAGTAAAACAAATACACTTATATATATAAATTACCAACCAATGGGATATAATTTATACAGACCTAGAGGACAATCGCAAAGAAATGTATAAAATATATAGAAAAAACAGCGAAAAAAGGAAGTCCAATACAGATTTAGCAAATTTGTAAACAATTTTATTCAAGTATATCAGGATAATCAAAAAAGGGGGGAAGTGAGACAATGATGACCATAAAAGGTACATGGGCAAAAACAATAGGGCACACAATGGTGTCATGAAGGCCATCTAGCCGAAACGTGCGTTGGGGAGGGCACACTTGGGTGGACTCACTTTACTGACCAGTCTGAAGGTAATATGACGTTGTGTGAATATTTTGTGTTTAACTTGTTGTTAGCACTTACCATGAGTGGTGGCTGGTTCCACAGCCTATGTTAGTGCTGTCTAGCCTGGATTAGGGGTCATTATGACTGGTTACTAACATTTTCTACATTTGGGATTATGATGCATGTTCTAATTTTGTATGATATACTTGTAATACTATGTATATTCCCATGTCCTGACACCATTGTGTGCCCTATTGTTTTTGCCCATGTACCTTTTATGGTCATCATTGTCTCACTTCCCCCCCCTTTTTTGATTATCCTGATATACTTGAATAAAATTGTTTACAAATTTGCTAAATCTGTATTGGACTTCCTTTTTTCGCTGTTTTTTCTATATATTTTATACTAGTTGCATCTTAGAAAGATTGGGAACATGAATGATGGGAATCGATAAGGAGACACGGGGTGGGGGCCAGGCACTACTCCCATTCTTCTGCTTTCTAGTCCCATGCCAATCTCTGTATTTTCTCTATATTTTTTGGGGGATGTCGCCACTGCAGTAAAAAATGCAGGGACCGGCTGGGGACCATGTAGTTTTTGGATTGAGGGTAACTTGGGATTGGTAAGGGGACTATCTAAACTTGTATTATATTAATACAGCATGCAAAGCTCATTTGCAATTTTTCAAAAAAAAGTTCTTAGTGCCTCTGAGTAATATTGGAGGCACATAGAGGTCCCATATGGGGTCCATAGAGCTGTGATCCCAAAGAGGCCTCTTTGGTTGTTTTTTTCTCGTGAAACGATTGTCAGAACTGGTTTGCTGGAAAAATAATAGCAGCCATGTGATTAGAGGCAAAGAGTAATACCCCATGTTTTTCTCATCTTTCCTTTCTATCCTCTGTCTCTGTCCCCTGGGAAGTGAGGATGAGATGGTTTATATAACTGCTAAACATGTTTCTGGACTGGGGAAAACCCACTGAGATGTGGAGGAAACTATGGCCAGAGGGGATTGTTGGGGCCTCTCCTTAGTATTGTTTAACCCTTTTGTTGGCTCCTCAATGAGGTTACTCCAGAACTTTGTAAAAGTAAAACAGCAAAAATACCTCATCAGGTTACCTAAAGACTAGAGCTGTTTCGGTGCTTCAGTAGGATTTTTACGTTAACAGGGTAAAATTTTCTGTTGACTCACTTTAAGGGCTCGCTTACACTGCTGTGTATTCTCCATTGCGAGCGTATCGGGCCGATCATGTTAATGAGACATATCAAACTATGTCAGTCTGATGTGAGTGTTCTCTTATTGTTATCCACAGTGGCGGATTATAATGAGGTCAATTTGGGCAGTTGCCCCGGGCCCAGTGGGGTTAAGGGGCCCACAGCCCAGGCCAGTAAATTGCCCCATTATAATCCGCCACCGCGCAGGGCCAGATTATAGGCAGGGCAGGCGGGGCTTCAGCCCCGGGGCCCCCACCACAAGAGCTTCTAAGGGGGCCCCCACCACATTCCTGCTGGCTGCTGCAATGGCACTCCATCTTCTCCCCACCTAAAACTGAGTGACCGTGGGGGCGGCATTATGTGCTCTGCTACCAGCAGCATCTACAAGTAGCGTGAACGCTGATGCTGCTGGTAGCGTGCAAAGGCTTGTGATGAGATCACAGGAGGTAAGGTGTCAGGGCCCCCGATCATGTGACCCCTGTCTCCTCCCCTCCTGTGACCTCATCACAGGTCCTGTGCGCACAGCACAGAGCACTGAGAGCAGCCATGTATGTGGAGTGCGGCTCTGCGGGTGGAGGTCGGTGCTGGAGGCTCCATTATTCTCTATGTGGAGTGCGGCTCTGCGGGTGGAGGTCGGTGCTGGAGGCCCCATTATTCTCTATGTGGAGTGTGGCTCTGCGGGTGGAGGTCGGTGCTGGAGGCCCCATTATTCTCTATGTGGAGTGCGGCTCTGCAGGTGGAGGTCGGTGCTGGAGGCTCCATTATTCTCTATGTGGAGTGTGGCTCTGCGGGTGGAGGTCGGTGCTGGAGGCCCCATTATTCTCTATGTGGAGTGCGGCTCTGCAGGTGGAGGTCGGTGCTGGAGGCCCCATTATTCTCTATGTGGAGTGCGGCTCTGCGGGTGGAGGTCGGTGCTGGAGGCCCCATTATTCTCTATGTGGAGTGCGGCTCTGCGGGTGGAGGTCGGTGCTGGAGGCCCCATTATTCTCTATGTGGAGTGTGGCTCTGCGGGTGGAGGTCGGTGCTGGAGGCACTATTATTCTCTATGTGGAGTGTGGCTCTGCGGGTGGAGGTAGGTGCTGGAGGCCCCATTATTCTCTATGTGGAGTGCGGCTCTGCGGGTGGAGGTCGGTGCCGGAGGCTCCATTATTCTCTATGTGGAGTGCGGCTCTGCGGGTGGAGGTCGGTGCCGGAGGCCCCATTATTCTCTATGTGGAGTGTGGCTCTGCGGGTGGAGGTAGGTGCTGGAGGCCCCATTATTCTCTATGTGGAGTGTGGCTCTGCGGGTGGAGGTCGGTGCTGGAGGCTCCATTATTCTCTATGTGGAGTGCGGCTCTGCGGGTGGAGGTCGGTGCCGGAGGCCCCATTATTCTCTATGTGGAGTGCGGCTCTGCGGGTGGAGGTCGGTGCTGGCGGCTCCATTATTCTCTATGTGGAGTGTGGCTCTGCGGGTGGAGGTCGGTGCTGGAGGCCCCATTATTCTCTATGTGGAGTGCGGCTCTGCGGGTGGAGGTCGGTGCCGGAGGCCCCATTATTCTCTATGTGGAGTGTGGCTCTGCGGGTGGAGGTCAGTGCTGGAGGCTCCATTATTCTCTATGTGGAGTGTGGCTCTGCGGGTGGAGGTAGGTGCTGGAGGCCCCATTATTCTCTATGTGGAGTGTGGCTCTGCGGGTGGAGGTCGGTGCTGGAGGCTCCATTATTCTCTATGTGGAGTGCGGCTCTGCGGGTGGAGGTCGGTGCCGGAGGCCCCATTATTCTCTATGTGGAGTGCGGCTCTGCGGGTGGAGGTCGGTGCCGGAGGCCCCATTATTCTCTATGTGGAGTGTGGCTCTGCGGGTGGAGGTAGGTGCTGGAGGCCCCATTATTCTCTATGTGGAGTGTGGCTCTGCGGGTGGAGGTCGGTGCTGGCGGCTCCATTATTCTCTATGTGGAGTGCGGCTCTGCGGGTGGAGGTCGGTGCCGGAGGCCCCATTATTCTCTATGTGGAGTGCGGCTCTGCGGGTGGAGGTCGGTGCTGGCGGCTCCATTATTCTCTATGTGGAGTGTGGCTCTGCGGGTGGAGGTCGGTGCTGGAGGCTCCATTATTCTCTATGTGGAGTGTGGCTCTGCGGGTGGAGGTCGGTGCTGGAGGCCCCATTATTCTCTATGTGGAGTGCGGCTCTGCGGGTGGAGGTCGGTGCTGGAGGCCCCATTATTCTCTATGTGGAGTGTGGCTCTGCGGGTGGAGGTCGGTGCTGGAGGCCCCATTATTCTCTATGTGGAGTGCGGCTCTGCGGGTGGAGGTCGGTGCTGGAGGCTCCATTATTCTCTATGTGGAGTGTGGCTCTGCGGGTGGAGGTCGGTGCTGGAGGCTCCATTATTCTCTATGTGGAGTGTGGCTCTGCGGGTGGAGGTAGGTGCTGGAGGCTCCATTATTCTCTATGTGGAGTGTGGCTCTGCGGGTGGAGGTAGGTGCTGGAGGCTCCATTATTCTCTATGTGGAGTGTGGCTCTGCGGGTGGAGGTCGGTGCTGGAGGCTCCATTATTCTCTATGTGGAGTGTGGCTCTGCGGGTGGAGGTAGGTGCTGGAGGCTCCATTATTCTCTATGTGGAGTGTGGCTCTGCGGGTGGAGGTCGGTGCTGGAGGCTCCATTATTCTCTATGTGGAGTGCGGCTCTGCGGGTGGAGGTCGGTGCTGGAGGCCCCATTATTCTCTATGTGGAGTGTGGCTCTGCGGGTGGAGGTCAGTGCTGGAGGCTCCATTATTCTCTATGTGGAGTGCGGCTCTGCGGGTGGAGGTAGGTGCTGGAGGCTCCATTATCCTCTATGTGGAGTGCGGCTCTGCGGGTGGAGGTCGGTGCTGGAGGCCCCATTATTCTCTATGTGGAGTGCGGCTCTGCGGGTGGAGGTCGGTGCTGGAGGCTCCATTATTCTCTATGTGGAGTGCGGCTCTGCGGGTGGAGGTCGGTGCTGGAGGCTCCATTATCCTCTATGTGGAGTGCGGCTCTGCGGGTGGATGTAGGTGCTGGAGGCCCCATTATTCTCTATGTGGAGTGTGGCTCTGCGGGTGGAGGTCGGTGCTGGAGGCTCCATTATCCTCTATGTGGAGTGCGGCTCTGCGGGTGGAGGTCGGTGCTGGAGGCCCCATTATTCTCTATGTGGAGTGCGGCTCTGCGGGTGGAGGTCGGTGCTGGAGGCCCCATTATTCTCTATGTGGAGTGCGGCTCTGCGGGTGGAGGTCGGTGCTGGAGGCTCCATTATTCTCTATGTGGAGTGCGGGTGGAGGTCGGTGCTGGAGGCTCCATTATTCTCTATGTGGAGTGTGGGTGGAGGTCGGTGCTGGAGGCCCCATTATTCTCTATGTGGAGTGTGGCTCTGCGGGTGGAGGTCGGTGCTGGAGGCTCCATTATTCTCTATGTGGAGTGCGGCTCTGCGGGTGGAGGTTGGTGCTGGAGGCTCCATTATTCTCTATGTGGAGTGCGGCTCTGCGGGTGGAGGTCGGTGCTGGAGGCCCCATTATTCTCTATGTGGAGTGCGGCTCTGCGGGTGGAGGTCGGTGCTGGAGGCTCCATTATTCTCTATGTGGAGTGTGGCTCTGCGGGTGGAGGTCGGTGCTGGAGGCTCCATTATTCTCTATGTGGAGTGTGGCTCTGCGGGTGGAGGTCGGTGCTGGAGGCTCCATTATTCTCTATGTGGAGTGTGGCTCTGCGGGTGGAGGTAGGTGCTGGAGGCTCCATTATTCTCTATGTGGAGTGCGGCTCTGTGGGTGGAGGTCGGTGCTGGAGGCTCCATTATTCTCTATGTGGAGTGTGGCTCTGCGGGTGGAGGTAGGTGCTGGAGGCTCCATTATTCTCTATGTGGAGTGCGGCTCTGTGGGTGGAGGTCGGTGCTGGAGGCTCCATTATTCTCTATGTGGAGTGCGGCTCTGCGGGTGGAGGTCGGTGCTGGAGGCTCCATTATTCTCTATGTGGAGTGCGGCTCTGCGGGTGGAGGTCGGTGCTGGAGGCTCCATTATTCTCTATGTGGAGTGCGGCTCTGTGGGTGGAGGTCGGTGCTGGCGGCTCCATTATTCTCTATGTGGAGTGCGGCTCTGCGGGTGGAGGTTGGTGCTGGAGGCTCCATTATTCTCTATGTGGAGTGCGGCTCTGCGGGTGGAGGTCGGTGCTGGAGGCTCCATTATTCTCTATGTGGAGTGCGGCTCTGTGGGTGGAGGTCGGTGCTGGAGGCTCCATTATTCTCTATGTGGAGTGCGGCTCTGCGGGTGGAGGTCGGTGCTGGAGGCTCCATTATTCTCTATGTGGAGTGCGGCTCTGCGGGTGGAGGTCGGTGCTGGAGGCCCCATTATTCTCTATGTAGAGTGTGGCTCTGCGGGTGGAGGTCGGTGCTGGAGGCCCCATTATTCTCTATGTGGAGTGCGGCTCTGCGGGTGGAGGTCGGTGCTGGAGGCCCCATTATTCTCTATGTAGAGTGTGGCTCTACGATTCGTGACCCCCGTCACGTGACGAGGGGGGCCCACAGAGTCTGAACTGCCCCGGGCCCTGGCTACCCTTAATCCACCCCTGGTTATCCAATTCTCTTCTGTGAGAGAATCGCAGCACAGGTACGGAGAACTTAATTTCTCCATCTTCACCATTGACTCTTTGCGAGTACATCAGACTGCACTCTGCTGACATCAGAGTGCAGTCCGATGTTTCAAACACACTCATAGACTTGTGATCCGATTATCGGAGGCACACGCAGCATGCTGCAATGGTTTTCTCAAGCCGAATCCGCATGAGAAAATAATCCCGTCCCATAGTATAACATTAAATATATAAAGTGCTCTGTGAGAGAAACAAAATAGGAATCTTGTGGGTATGATACCTTTTAGTATAACATTGGGACACTGGCCGTTTTATACGCCAGTGTGAGCGTCGCCTTAAAGAGTTGTTCACTTTTTGGGACTTTTTTTTTTCCTTAGTGTTTGCAGTTTTGTTTCATTAAACATTTTGGACAGTGTGGCTTTTATAGTTTCTTCAACATTGAACTTTTATGTGGTCATAAATCAGCTGAGAGGAACTCCGAAAAAGACAATGAGTTACAAAATGGCAGACCCTCATAACGGGTGACTGACTCGTACTCAGTTGACTCATTCTGCGGCCTGGAATACAGTTCAACAAACAGGTTATGGAAGTTAGACGGTGAAGAATTCATAATGTGACCCGCAATCATCGATCAGATGATAACATGATTTTCGGAAAACCACTTTAATTTAATCTAATCCATTAAACTGGAATCGCAACAGATCCACCCTGAATCCTGTAAATATAGAATCCATGACGCCATTGTAAAGAAAGCTGTTTATGTGCACATACAGTATATGTATACAGGGAAGGTTATATGCGCCCCCAGGGTGCAGCACATTTTGCCTTGCAGGATAAAATCTTCAAACACTGTATAAATCTACATTTTCTAATAAATATGATTGATCCGCAGTACTGAGATTTTTCTATATACCAAGGGGGTCAATGCATTAGTTTGCAGCAGAATTCAGGGGTAAAACTGTTTGAAATGTCGCAAGTTTTTCTGCAGCTGTTGTGCAAAAAATGACTTGTAGTTTTTTTGAAAAGTCGGCAGAGCTAATCAAGGTGCTGGCAAAGTCAACATAATTTACGCCACAAAATTTGGTATAAATTTCCACAGAAATGTACCCCAATCTGTAACTGGAGTACATGTCTTATACAACAGCTAAAAGATGCTCCAAATTCACTCCTTCATATCAAAACTAGACTCGGACATTAAATGTTTTGTCACCTTGCATTAAATTTCCTAGATAAGGGTCACTTAATATCTTAAAAGAAAGAAAAGTTCTAGTGCTTTTTAGGTCTTTAAAGTGCCAAATCCTAAGGAAGCACTTGCCAATTTTCCACTGGGTACCCGAGCAGAACGAAACTCCGGCCTAAAATCCACCCTCCCAGCCGCTGTAGCGTTACAGCTCAGCTATCGCCTAAAAGTTAACCATTGTCAGGATTAAATTAGAGCGAGCCCTGTAATTAATCTGTTATCGGTTTTCACATTACTCGGAGCTAAGAACACGTCGACCTATGAGTGAGCCGACTGTTCCCATGGTCCAGAAATATTCACAAAAGGAAGGAAAATGTTCTGTGACATCATTACCTTGACATTATAAGGTTACCGGTGACCGGCCCGGATTATTACTTCTTTGTTTCCTTGTCTCGTGTGTCAGATATTGCGGCAGCCTTACACGTCAGTAAGGTGTGCAGGTGGTGGTTACCTGTGCTATTGGGCCTCCCAAAGTGGATCTTATTTCCAATGTTTGCAAAGAATGTCACATACCGGGCGTCATCTGTACTCTAATCGCTTTTTTTTTTTTTAGAAATATTGAGATGCATCCATTGTAGTATGTACATGGGAGAAAAGCCAGAGCAGTGCACCAGGGATCGATCTCCAGAGTCCTCAGTCCTAGAAGGAATAACTGAAACATAGAAATATTCCGGGTGATGCAACGAGACACAGATGACTTCTTTGTCTAACCTTATATTTTATGGTGTGACAGTCTACACCGCTGAAATTGATATTCTGGGCGATTATGGCTCCATTCATCCACAAAGGAAGTGTGAAAACTACAGTGGAGACATTCACTTCCATGGTATTTCAGAAACTGCTGTCTCCATCAGTCCCAAAATGGAGTAGCGGTTGAGAGTGCACATCACTGCTCCATTTCCAGATGAGTCTTGGACATCCCTGTTTTGGACATTGGTGGGATTTCAAGAGGTGGACGGACCCCCATTGACCATACATTTATCACTTAGGGCCCCGTTACACGTAACAATGTCCCAGCGATCCAACGTGGATGGGATCGCTGGGACATAGTTAGCTGATCTCTGGTGAGCTGTCACATAGACAGACCCTCCAGCGATCAGGACCAGCGAGCAAGCTGGTATCCAGGGTAAACAGCGGGTATCTAAGAGCCGCAGGGCTGTGTGACGGGGCCTTTACTTTGTGTTTTTTTAAATAGAGGCTGACCTTGCAAGTATCTGATCGTGGGTCTGGCTTCACGAGCTCCCAGATAAGTTGTCACCAGCGAAAGCCACCCCAGGGCATTAATTTCTCTACTCTGCTTGTAATTATAGCATTCATTGGCAGCCTTTGAAGAAAACCTTTCACTGAATATTTTTAGCACCTCCTTGAATTGCCACTTCTCTTCTGATTCTGGAACAGTTTTCCTTTTTCTTCTGTGCCATTCCTTTCCAAAGTTATGTCCAAAGATAAAGATTTTCCCTTTAGTCAACTAGGCGCATACAACAGACATTTTCTGCAGGTTTGATTAGCCTTAACAGGTTTTTTTGTGTGTGTACTCCCAGTTGGTTGAAGGGATAATTTGTCTCTTGGGGCATCATTTTTTAACAGAAGGGCACAGAATTGAAAGAGAAACTGTTCCAGAATCAGTGGAATCCATTCTTCAACATGAACTCTTTGGCGTTCCAAAGGTGTTGGCGTTATTGGGCTTGTGAAATTACAATAGTGATTTTAATGAAGATTTGGCCTTCCACGGAGTCAGATGATGAGCAGTGGCTTATTTTTAGTTTTTCGTTAAATTCACATTGGAAAACCCCTGGACATCAATTTATTGTATGTATGGGTCCGTGTATGAATCATAAGCTAGTTTCAAGCATTTCTAAAACGAGGACTGTTCTTGGGTTGTAATATTTTGCCTGGCCACGAGGTTTCCTGATCTGTGATGATTACCTTATATCTGCCTATGAGGCTGTACGTTCCGGTCAGGAGACTCGCGTCATCCTGGGCATGATGATCCCTATATGGACCGTGGAATATGAAGGTGACCCTACTTTGGCATTCATGTACTCTGGTAGAGAATATTGACAGGTCGACACTTAATATCTACGTAAGGCTATGTGACATCAATCGGGATTAGTAGTGTTTTTCTAAGTTACGCACTTGTGTTTTGGAACTAAGCGAATTTACGCATCTAATGACCATCTGTTGGGGAGAATACGCACAGAAGAATAAATGTCTCTGCTACAGAAATTTACATGGTGTGGCTCGGAAACCCGCACCGCACGTAAGTTTATGCAGTGTTAAAAAAAAAAAAAAAAAAAAAAAAAAAAACACGTTAGTCATGGGATTTCTATAAATTCCATCCACTGTGCTTGTAATGTAGAACGCAGTGTTTTGGATGCAGCGAAAAAGCTACTATTCCTGATCGTGGGCACGCAGCCTTAGTGATCGAGATGGCTCTGGAATGGCCAAAGAATTTTAGAAAACTTAATATCCTTATCACTCGAGAAGTTTTTTAATTTGTCATAGGGCTGGCATTGCAGCTTCTTGCTTGTCAATGTTTTCCTGTTAGAGTTCAGCACTGAGGTCGTTGATCCCAATTCCTGGACGCCTCTTGTTCACATGAGCAGTGCTGCAAATTGGCCCGAGGACCTGAGATCGGAATTATCAGACATGTTGCTGCCAGCGCGGGAACAGTCGCTTTCTGCCTCCACCGGCAGCACAGGGTCTCGCTCATTTTAAGGAGCATGTCATGTTAAATTTAACCAACTTTATTGCACATGTAAAATAAAATTGTAGCCTTTCAAACAAAAAAGTAAAATAAATAGGGCAAAATAATTGTTAAAAACTACGGTATATATATATTTATAAGGGGATCCCCAGTGAGACCACCAGCGATCTGCTATTAGCTGTGATGGAACGATGAGGCATGTTTAATAAAACTATACAGAGACAAAGAGACCAGGCTTAGTGCCCATCTCAACTATTCGTATCCGGATGAAAATGATGCACCTAGCCTCAGGCTTCTTACCCTGTGTCATGTGGCAAGCCTCGTTAACTGACCGATATTGGCTTTTAATATTGCTACCCCCAATAGGTGTTGCTGGTGGTCCTGTCCTCTTCCTCTCTGAAGAGGCCATTTGAATATTTAAATTCTCATATGAGCATTGCATGGCCTATAAGTCTCCTTACACTGCTGTTTTGGCACTCTGCAAGAAGAAATGTTCCATCTTAGACCACTTGGTCTGTCCAGTTAATGCATGGATGGACATGCTGAGTTTTCCAGAGAAGACACTCTTACTAGCCACTCGCTCTTACCTCTGACTTAGAGAAACAAGGACATGAGACTCCCATCAATTAAAGTTGTTGTCCACCTTTTGAGACATTTTGTTTTTACTACTTAAAATCCCATAATTTTTGGCCTTGGGTTTCATTAAAGGGAACTTGTCAAGGTGATTCATGTTGCCCAAACTTTCCCTCTCGTGTACATGGCAAGAGGGAAAAGCCGGAACGTTTCAGAGAATAATATATTTAACTGCAATCGTTCAGCCTGGCTCTGATTCTTGCTGCCTGTGATTTGGGCACCACTGAAAGGTTCTCTTTCTAGATGGGCGATTTTACTAGAGTCGGGCTGTGTGCCCATGTAGCATTTTTTAAGCGTTTATGCAGCGCTGTTAGACAAGCGATTCTGCTGCAGAAACGCTTAAGAAAAGCATCCAATTGATTTTTAATGAAAAACGCACATGTGCCAATGGTGCGTTTTTAAGCGGAAACGCTTAGCGATTAAAAACGCATTATGTTCATTAATTTTGCAGAATCGCACGCGATTCCGCATACCATCAATTATATCGGCAAAAGCGCGTCAAAAAACGCATGCGTTTTCCCGGGAGCAGGGTGTGCGATTCTGCTCAGGTTTATTCTGCTTCAGAATCGCTATGTGGGCACATAGCCTGAAATGAATTCTAATTACATTTTTAAAAAAAATCTTTGTGCAGAGCACTAGACACTAGAGGGACTGCAAAAGCTTAAAAACAAAAATCAAAATATATGCACTCTTCACTGCTCAACTCTCTAGCCATACCGCTGCTCCCTGCCCATTTTCCTCGCCTCTAGTGCCCATTCTAGGCCGGCCCTCCCAGCTGCGAGAAATCCCCGGAGTTCACTGCACAGGCTCCAAAAGCCCAGGCCTTCTGTGAATACCAGCACGGGTAGCAGGATGGGCCGGAGAGGTTAGCGGTGAGGTTGCGGATAAGGATTTTTTTTGTTTAACATCTTACGTTTATTACGCTGTGGGATCTGCAGTGACCTCAATTAATTAAAAAGGACATTAAATTCACAGAAATTAAGTTCTGTACTAATTGAATTTCCCAGTAAAATAACAGGAAATGGGCGAGTTAGATTTTTGTCAGATCCGCTTGTCTCTACTTTCCTTGCACCTATAATTTCATTTTGGCACTGATTATCACTGGCTGCAGAATTGGTTAAATGAGAAGCAATCATTATAGGCTTCTTTTCCATTCTTTTTTTTTTTCCTGTGTTTTTGAGCATATATAAAATAAAGCGTGTGATGTGAAACTCTTGTTAGCAGCAGAGGTATTGTCCGCTTAAAATCTGATCTGTCATGTCAAGCCTTGTGTTTTAAGTGCCATGGGTGGAAAAAAAAAAAGTGTTATCTTTGCAGAAAGTAAAAGCTGTCATATTTAGGATTCCTGAATTTACTGACCTTTCCAGAAGCCTTTAGGTTAAAAGCGAGAAAGAAATGCGATGGGTTCTGAGAATATGCAGAGTTTGCCTCTGATCAAATGACCTTTTAAATTGTGTTTGCTAACCCCACAATGCGATTTTAATAGGGAAAATATTCTTATTAGTATTTGTCAGTTATTTTCCTTTCTAATTTTAGTACATCTCAAATTATAGCTCCAAAGACACCTATGTGTCTGCGTGGTGTCTGATTTTCGCGTGCGAGTAGTATCTGTGCACATGTCCAAATTTTTCCTCGGACCGATTGTTCTGCGGAAAATATCGGAAACGTCTGATTTTGATTCGAGGGTTGAATCAAAATCGCAATGCAGGTCAATGGGTCAGTGAATAAAATCGGACTGCACTGAGATGATGTTTGTGTGGTCCAGATTTCATGGACTGTCAGAAAGGAGGTGAAGATTTTTTAAAATTTCTCCATGTACAAGAAAAATGGATGACTCTCGGACCACACTGATCAAACTCTGATCATAACCATAGATCCGTTTTTGTAATACATTGAAAAAATCAGATGTGTGAATAAACCCTAGTACTAAAGTTCTCCTCCTTGCTAGCCAACCAAGTCCACAATGTTTTTGTTGTATGATCTGCGATTATTGAGACGCATAAATCTGCACGAGAGCTGGACATAAATCAGTAGAAGAAACGTAATCTAAAAAAGAAAAGTTACAGATGGTTAAATCTGATTGGTGAAAATCACCGCCCCCCCATTCCTCATTCATAAGAATAGAGTATTGTATAAGTTTTAATATTTTAATTAAGATTTATCTACTTAACCTGACAAAATTTCCCCTGAAAGATTTGCAGCTGCTGTGTTCTGGGAACCGCATGACTATATTTGTAGGAACCTCCAGGGGATCCCAGACAATCCTGATTGGGATCCACTGCTTTAGAGACCTCCTGAGCAATGTTAGACCATCGGCATCAAGGACACCGTTCTCTCCTGGTTTTCCTCCTATCTCTCTGACCGCTCCTTTACTGTATCTTTTGCTGGCTCCTCCTCCTCTCATCTTCCCCTTACTGTTGGGGTTCCTCAATGATGGGTTCTAGACCCCCTCCTCTTCTCCTTGTACACTGCCCCTATTGGTAAAACAATCAGTAGATTTGGTTTCCAGTACCATCTCTATGCTGATGACACCCAATTATACGCTTCTTCTCCTGACATCACGCCAGCCTTTCTAGAAAACACCAGCGATTGTCTAAACGCTGTGTCTAACATCATGTCCTCACTATATCTGAAACTGAACCTCTCAAAGACTGAACTCCTTGTGTTTCCTCCCTCTACTAATGCACCTATACCTGACACTGCCATTTCCATGTGTGGTTCCACTATTACTCCCCAGCAACATGCCCGCTGTCTTGGGGTCATACTTGACTCCGAGCTTTCATTCACCCCCCACATCCAATCACTGGCTCGCTCTTGTTATCTGCATCTCAAAAACATTTCTAGAATTCGACCTTTTCTTACCTTTGACTCTGCAAAAACTCTGTTTCTCTTATTCATTCTCGTCTGGACTATTGTAACTCTCTTCTAATCGGTCTCCCTCTTACCAAACTTTCCCCCCTCCAATCTGTCTTGAATGCTGCAGCCAAGATCATATTCCTCGCCAATCGTTACACCGATGCCTCTACCTTGTGCCAGTCCTTAAACTGGCTACCCATCCACTCCAGAATCCAGTACAAACTTATTGCCCTCACCCACAAAGCACTCCATGGCTCAGCACCACCCTACATCTCCTCCCTTGTTTCAGTCTACCACCCTACCTGTGCCCTCCGTTCTGCTGATGACCTGAGGTTCGCATCCTCAATAATCAGAACCTCCCACTCCCGTCTCCAAGACTACACGTGCTGCGCCAATTCTTTGGAATGCACTTCCCAGGTCAATACGAGTAGTCCCCAATCCCCACAATTTTAAGCGTGCCCTGAAAATGTATTTATTCGGACTGGCCTACTGCCTCAACACATTAGAATCATAGAATCGTAGAGTTGGAAGGGACCTCCTGGGCCATCTGGTCCAACCCCCTGCTCAAAGCAGGATTCGCTAAATCATCCCAGTTAGATGTCTGTCCAGCCTCTGTTTGAAGACTTCCATTGAAGGAGAACTCACCACTTCTCGTGGCAGCCTGTTCCACTCATTGATCACTCTAACTGTCAAAAAGTTTTTTCTAATATCTAATCTGTGTCTCCTCCCATTCAGCTTCATCCCATTGCTTCTAGTCTTTCCTTGTGCAAATGAGAATAAAGTTGATCCTTCTACAATGTGACAGCCCTTTAGATATTTGTAGACAGCTATTAAGTCTCCTCTCAGTCTTCTCTTTTGCAAACTAAACATTCCCAAATCCTGCAACCTTTCCTCATAAGACAGGGTTTGCAGACCGGTCACCATTCTGGTCGCTCTTTTCTGAACTTGCTCCAGTTTGTTGATGTCTTTTTTAAAATGTAGTGCCCAAAATTGGACACAATATTCCAGATGAGGTCTGACCAAAGAGGAGTAGAGGGAAATAATTACTTCACGTGATCTAGACTGTATGCTTCTGTTAATACATCCTAGAATTGCATTTGCCTTTTTTGCTGCTGCATCACACTGTTGACTCATATTCAGTCTGTGATCTATTAGTATACCCAAGTCTTTTTCACATGTGCTGTCACTTAGCCCTATTCCTCCCATTCTATATATGCTTTTTTCATTTTTATTGCCCAGATGTAGTACTTTGCATTTCTCCCTGTTAAAAACCATTCTGTTAGTTGCTGCCCACTTCTCCAGTTTATTTAAATCTTTTTGAATCCTCTCTCTCTCTTCTCTAGTATTAGCTATCCCTCCTAGCTTTGTGTCATCAGCAAATTTAATCAGTTTACCCTCAATTCCTTCATCTAAATCGTTGATAAAGATGTTGAACAATACAGGGCCCAGGACAGAGCCCTGTGGTACCCCACTTGAGACATTCTTCCAACTGGATGTGCAGCCATTTACGACCACTCTTTGGGTCCGATCACTAAGCCAGTTATGAATCCACCTAACAGTTGCCTTGTCCATTCCATACTTAGTCATTTTTTCAATAAGGATTGTATGAGAGACTTTGTCAAATGCTTTGCTGAAGTCAAGATATACTATATCTACAGCATTTCCTTGATCCACCCAATCAGTAATACCATCATAGAAGGAAATTAAATTAGTCTGACATGACTTATTAGTTACAAACCCATGCTGACTCTGTTTAATCACTTCATTCTTATCCAGGTATTGACATACATGTTGTTTAATAATTTGTTCAAAGATCTTTCCTGGTATAGAAGTCAGACTCACCGGCCTATAGTTGCCTGGGTCCACCTTCTTCCCCTTTTTGAAGATAGGAACAACATTTGCTCTTCTCCAGTCTTCTGGCACTTCTCCTGTTCTCCAAGAACCTAACTATCCCTGTGTTACACAGTCAAAAGTTTTACCATAACCAGGTTCCCCGCATCATGTTCCCACATGCTTTATGCATCCATTGGCCCTCTGTGTCCGTACTGTTACACACTTAAGGTGAGTGCACATGCTGCGGATTCTGCTGCGGGTTTTTTCCCGCATAAACGCAGGTAAAACCGCAGGTAAAGTGACCTGCGGTTTTGCTTCGGTTTGGCCTGCGGTTTTGCCCTGCGGTTTCACACCTCTACTATGTTAAAGGTGTGAAACCGCAGCAGAATCCGCAGAAACAATTGACATGCTGCGGAAAAAAAACTGCAGCTTTTCCGCAGGTAAAAAACCGCAGCGTGAGCACTGCGGTTTTGAAAACCCATAGGCTAACATGGTAAAGTACCATGTCTGCGGAACTGCTGCAGTTCTGCAGGGCCAAAACTGCAGCAAAACCGCAGCGTGTGCACATACCCTTAACATTATGGCTGGTCCAAACAATCAGGGCAATTGTTACCACCCACCTTTCGTGTCTACCTCTTTTCCTCATAGATTGTAAGCTTGCGAGCAGGGCCCTCATTCCTCTTGGTATCTGATATGATCTATGTGATTATTGTTATGCTGTAATGTCTATTGTCTGTACATGTCCCCTCTGAAATGTAAAGTGCTGCGGAATATGTCGGCGCTATAGAAATAAAATTTATTATTATTATTATTGTCACTTTTACAATCATCGACCTCATCACATTGATGAGAAATATCGGCTCGTGTGTGGCCAGACCCTACATTGCTTTCCCGTTAGTATAACAACCCCCAGACTCATTAACTGACACTGGGTGAACACACACCCTATAAGTGTACTAGCTACTCCACTGCAAATAGTAGGAAACCAGAGAACCACAGGAGTTTTCCATAAAATCAGTAATCTTTATTAACACATACAACAAGTAAAATCTAGCACATATAGACAATGTATAAGGATAAACACCAAAAGACCGGGAAGTGTGACGTCAGGCTATCTATAAGTAGCCGCCAGAGTAACTTACCCCAAGTAAATAACCCCCATAACCGTACGAATAACACAATAAAGTCCCACAACGGAAAAAGCCCATGGCACAAAGAGAGGACCTGGCTAACCATATAGCCTCCACTGTCCAGCTTATGGTATAAGCAGCACCATGTGAAAAATCCGCCGTCAGATGGAAAAGAGGGGGGTAAAGGGCAGCTAGTGAATACTCGCATGGAGAGCACAGAAGCCACGTACCAGGACACCCCTTGCTTTCCCGTTGTATATAACAGCTGGTCATGCTCTCCTTGGCAGAGCATATACCTCCGCATGTACGTCATCAAAACACATGTGAAGGGTGTACTCTGTGCTGACACTCCTTTTAAACCTCCAGTATCATTGGGACCCCATGCACATTAATCAGCTTTCATTGACAGGTTGTGGCCGACTTTAATGTTTATAGGGGCGATTTAGACCATGTTCACATGATTCAAATTTTCTTTTTGGATTGCATTCATCAGATTACTGTCAGAAAGCACCTCGATTATACTTGGATATTTCTATATTTCCCAGGAGAGGTGGAGAAGGCCTAGTAACTCATTTGAGGGATATAGTCAATGGCGCTTATCTATTGTTTCTTATCGAGGATGACTGATAAGATTCGTTATAGTTGGCTTAATAGATAATCTCTTATAGGCAGACTAAATAGTTTTATTATAATTTTACAATTATTATATTTTTTTTTCCCACTTTTCAGACAATAAAGAGGTTAATCCTGTCTAAGCAGGGTAGGTTTGTTGCCTCAGATATAGTGCTTGTGTCATCAATCATGTCCTGGTCCAGAACTGTCACCTCGGGATAATTGTATTTAGGCTGTTCTGCTTCATCTTCTGTCTGCTCCATGCCAGCTTCTCCTCCTCTGTGTTTTTATGCCTCGCCTTTATTTATCTCCTCTCACTTACTGAGTTTTCAGCCTGAGGGCTTCTTCCTTGCAGACGACACAGTGACTGAGATCGCGCCGTGTTCCTGGGTCATTTCTCGATATTCATCAGTTGGGAAAGTTCTTCTGTTACAATCGTCATCTGGCCTGTGCGTCAATACATCACACTTGCATCCTATTTTGGGTCTAAAATGGCAAAACTACTTCTAGACCTCACATGAAGTCCCTAGGACACTGTACTACTGAGCTATCGACAGTCTGTGCGTCACTGTCAGGTGCTCCGCATGGCACCACATTTCTAAAATGTTCTAGAAGCTTTTAAGAAAGAACACTTGTGTATTACTATGTTTGGTTCTCTAAGTCATGTTTTTTTGTTAATTTTAATTCTTTAGGGTCCATATTATAGCCATCTACAACTCCAAGGTTGTGCGGAGTTGTGGTAGGGTTACTTGCTTGAGCCTTTAGTCTGTTTGGATTTCTATTGGTATCTGACTAAAGCTGGCCATATACATGTCATCACTGAAGGCCAAGCATTTACACGGCAGACAAGCATCACTCCTGAATCCCTCGATGACATTTGGTGCTTTTAAAATTCTATGGAAAGGGAGGAACTAGATGCAGACACAGACACTGAGCTACAAGTTCTCCTGAAACAATAGTTACAGTTTGATCACCAGCTGTCATCTCCTAAGCCAGTAAGGGGAAAAATCTGTATTCACTGAAGACACATTTTGCCTATAATTTAAGTATTCTGATCATGGGTTCAAGAGAAGAAAGAAGCAGATAAGATCTATTTATACTTTTTTTTATCGTCAAATGTACTATTGATTTATTAACAAGAAAATTATTTAAATGGACAGTTATGGGGGCATAATCTATGGGGCAGCATATGGGGGCATAATCTATGGAGCAGCATATGGGGGCATAATCTATGGGGCAGCATATGGGGGCATAATCTATGGGGCAGCATATGGGGGCATATTCTATGGAGCAGCATATGGGGGCATAATCTGTGGGGAAGCATATGGGGGCATAATCTATGGGGCAGCATATGGGGGCATAATCTATGGGGCAGCATATGGGGGCATAATCTATGGGGCAGCATATGGGGGCATAATCTATGGGGCAGCATATGGGGGCATAGTCTATGGAGCAGCATATGGGGGCATAGTCTATGGAGCAGCATATGGGGGCATAGTCTATGGAGCAGCATATGGGGGCATAGTCTATGGAGCAGCATATGGGGGCACAGTCTATGGAGCAGCATATGGGGGCACAGTCTATGGAGCAGCATATGGGGGCACAGTCTATGGATTCCACCCTAGGCTTATACACGAGTAAATAAGTTTTCCCAGTTTTTTGTGGAAAAATTAAGTGGGTCGGCTTATACACGAGTATATACGGTACTTTTTAAAGTGATAAGTGGTTTTTCAATCCAACAAAAATTCTTTTTGGTGACTTCATTAAAATGGTAGTGTGGGCATAAAATTTTTTGCCGCGTTTCGAGACTTCCTGATTCTTAATCGTAGATCTATTTAAGAAATGACAAAACAAATGGTGTATACTTCTTTAAAGGTGTTGTCTACTACTGAATATCACTTTCATAGAGCGAATGTCCACTAATGGAATGCCCTGGTTGGGGAGATGGTTTTTTTTCACCTCCTTGTCCAGAATTGGATAACCTCTTTTGATGCTGTAGATGTAAAGTCACCATGATGTCACGTAATGTCTACTTCAGCATTCTCCTCTCTGGATGCCATCGGTACTTACATGTAGGCCCGACTTTGCTTTGATTCTCGGGTCTCTTGGTTTGCCCTGAACAGCCTAAATTACTGCTCAAGAGTTTTCAAAATAAGTAATTATCGTTGTCATCTTTTTGCGTGTTATCTAATCTTGTGCTGGCGGCTCCATAACACTTACGATAATGAGCATGTACCTATGAATGACTTACAGCCTTATCTGGTGCTTATTAGGTAAGGGTCTGAATGTCTTTACTAGACTAATTGACCTTAATAAAATGGCATGTGTAGCAGATAGTGTGACCTCTTTTAGAAACCTCTTTTTATCTCCTTTCATGTTTAAAGCGGATCCATGATACAAATTGCATACAATATTTGTTAGATCCCTTAGTCCTGATGAGGCTGATGCACTTACTTTGATTACTTGTCACCCCAGCTGAAAAATTCGTAAATTAAAATAAAAAAAAAAATGTGCTGGTGGTGGTGGATGCTAATAGGGGAACTTTTAAAAGAGATGATACAGCTATTCTGACATTGACTTTCACAATAAGTACACTAGCTTCATCAGGTGTAAGATTTATATAATAATCTAGTAATTTTGTACTATGAGATCTGGTGAAGAGGAGCTGATCTGCAGTACCCGGGAGCCGTGTGACGGAGCTGTGCTGTACACTGATTACATCCAGCCTCTGCAAGATCTGGTAGCAGCACTCCCTGGGGGTGGTAGGTGATGGACCCCCACTCATTTGATCTTGATAACAGGTCGTCAATATGTCATTCATGGATAGACCCTTTAATGACCGTTTTGATTGTAAAAATTAGCAACATTTATCTGGCCAAATTTGACCAATTGCCCACATACTAGTTTACTACATTTTTGCATGTCTGATCTGCCCAGGCTGTCCAACATTTATAAAATCAAAAATGATGCACGCTTTTAGGCCTTGTTCACATCATATTACATTAGTGATCTGCGATTAGCTGGCAGGCAGGTAAGTGCGCCTGGCGTGCACACTAAGTGTATCCGTTGGGCTCCAGTAACTCATTGGGTGCCAGAAAAATGTCCTTTTGGCCTCTGCTTTGCTGGTATATCATAAAGAAAAAGGTATGGAATAGCGTGAGAGGTTCTGCTATTCCAATCAGTCCTATACATCAAAGGACTAGAAAGAAGTATTGAGTCCAGATTGGATACTCTCGTTTGTTAGCACCGGTGGTGCATTTGTTTGGCCACCTAGTTTGGGTTATTGACTTTCTTGGGGTAGGACCAGAGCTGAACTTCAGACATTCGGAACTTCTCTTCGTGCTTTGTATGCCACTAATTCCGAGATCTGTCAATGAGCCAGACACTAGTCCTAGCCTCGTAGATTTCCAATGTTGCGTACTTCGGCTCTTCGACCTCCGCATCTTTCCATGAGACACGTTGGCCAAATGTTTCCTTTGCAACAAAGCGTTTGCATTCTGTCAGAGTTCACATCAGCATCAAAACAAACAGTCGCGGTGAATTCCCAGGCACACTGAGCTTTTCAGACTTGGCTGAAAGGGTCAAAGCGACCTTTGCTTTTTTTTCTGTGCAAACACAGGGCCGGAAACAAGGTCCTGGAGCTATTGTGCCCGGGTGTTCTTTGTTAATCCTTTGTTGTAAACTTGGAAGAAAACCGGCTGGTTTTACCATCTCTCTGCTTTGTACAACTTCTTCCATCCTTGATGTTTTTATAACTCTTTCCAGATCCTTGGCTAATTTTGTGGTTTCCTGTGTATTGATCACTTTCACTACTGGCTTTCATCCAGATTGTGGTGGAATTTTCGAAGAATAATACTTTTTTTTTTTCCAGATTTCAGATGAACTTTTACCTTAGAGATTTTGTTCTCTGCCATGAAATGAGAATCAGGGTCTTATGGGATATTGTCACGCCAATTTTTTACTCTAGAGTAGTGTTTAGCGAATATATTTAAAATCTGTCTCCGAATCTGAATTTGCTATATTCGTGTCATATTGGTACCCTGTTTGTGCCAACTTTGTTTGACGATCGATTACAAACATGTTTGTTCATTTCTACTCCCATTGACTCCAATGACATTTGCCGCCGATCGTAGTCAGAACTGAATTTGAAAAAATTTGCTCACCTCTGCTCTTGAGTGTCACGATTGGTGACTATAAATATAAGTGTATCACTGGCCAACCTGCAGACACTAGACGTCCGATGATCACCTACTTAAGTCATTCCATGTGCACAGAACCGTCGTTTATTGTTCTCTGCAACGCAGATCCTGTTTACACAGGACAATGTGCTGCTGAGAACAATCTTTTTCTTCTGGAAGTTTAGTGACCGACCATTATCAGAACTTAAAAGGGCCAGGTAAATATTGACTCCTCCTTGTCCATAGGTATGTATTAGGTCCAGATCACAGACAAACATCAGATGCGTGTAAGCATCATTGCCACATCAACTGTTCACCCAAAAGTTGGGCTGTAGGTATACATGGAAGTAAAAACACTAAAATGTTTGTAAAACACACTAATACCTAAGAGCATTTTTTTCCGACTGGGGTATGCATACTTCCCGACCTTTTTCAGACAGCGATATGCCATTTGAAATCCGGAACAGACCCGTCAATTTTGACAACTACGCATACACACCCGGTCCACTTTTATAGGAATCCACTTCCCTTCTTTGTGTTTTTTGGGTTATAGTCGAAACCTATGCCAGCACCCAAAAGAACATTCCGCCTGTCGGTGTGGACAGTGGTTGGCACAGTGGTTTTTGGAGGACACAGAGGATAAATATGGGGGGCTTTAGTTGGTTTCTGAGTAGTTGCCCTTTTACTCCGTTAATGTCTTTTTACTTTCTCATGAACTCTAATGCATATTTCCCTTTTTGGTATGTATTCAGTAAAGTAGAAGAATGCGGACCAATGTCACAATTGTGCAACTTGAAACTCGTGAGGGGGATTTGTTTTGTTTTTGCCTTTTTTTTCCCTGTGGTCTGATAATTGTGAAAGAATTTCAGAAGAATCAGATCTTTTAGGAGTTACATAATATGCGGGCACATTCAAGTATTTTTGGCTCTCTGGGACTTTTTTTTAATTTTTTTTACTAGATTTATAGGGAATCTCTAGGCTGCCCATTTCCCAATAAGGGTTTGCCTTGTTTCACGAACCTCTTTTTTAGAAACTGCGGCGTGCTGACAATGAAATGGAGATCGAGGCGTCTTGACGGCCCTCTCCCCCAATATCTCCCATTGTGTTAGGGGTGCTGGATTTTGCTTCTGTTATCATATATTCATAATGTGGAAACTGCTATAAATGGTGCAATCTGACCACAATATGGAGAACTATTCTATGCTTGTACTCCGTTTCACTTGTGGGGATTTCAACATGTCAAAATTAGACAAACCTTGAAGTTTTCATGAAATGTTTATCTCGTGAGTAGGAAAAGTGTTTTTTTTTCTATTTCATTTGTATGTCAGGATTTCTAAAGCGTTAGGATCTCAACTTGAAAATCAGAACATTTAGTTTTTTCTCCCATGGATTGGGTAATAAAATTAGTCTGTTTTGTCTTCTTTGCGTATATGGTGCCAAGATGTCCGATAGCGGTGGACTAACATTGAGACTAAAGTTGGCACACAAGTACTACAGAGAATACCACCCAAATTTCTTTGCCCAGATGTTAGCGCTCCAGCCCATGACTCGGCTGTCAGCATAGTTTTATCACACTTTGATAATAAGTACAAGTGAAACTTCAACTGGAGCTGGTTAAGTTTCTTATGCTTTTTTATTTTTGAGCATATTGAGCACACATTAACATTTTCTTCCCCCCTTTTCGTTAAAACATAATTATCTGCAGATTTATTATTGGGAGATTGTCAGAACTGTGTCATTTCGTCAAGGTTCTGTGTACTTTTCAAAGCCGCGTGCATCGAATATCTGGCAATACAAGTTGTCCTCCTTTATGAACTTGTCGAAACGGTGTTCCACCATATGGTGCTTCTTTGAGGCGCAAGTATATTTCGTAGGCCTGTGTTCCCCAACTCCAGTCCTCAAGGGCCACCAACAGATCATGTTTTCAGAATTTCTTTAGTATTGCCCAGATAATTCCATCAACTATGCAATACTAAGGAAATCCTGAAAACATGGTCTGTTGGTGGCCCTTGAGGACTGGAGTTGGGGACACTGCCTTAGGCTATATTCACACATCCGTCCAAGCACGGACTGGTCACTGGTCTCCTGTCCTGTCATCATCTGTCGGCATCTTTGTTACTGCTGAATTCTGAGGGTGTGTGCACACGCTGCGGATTCTGCTGCGGATCCGCAGCGTATTTGGCCCTGCGGATCCGCAGCAGTTTTTGCTGCGTTGTACAGTACCTTTATTTTCTATGCAAAATGAAAACCGAAGTGCAGACGGTGCGGAATTTTACGCGCGGATTTGCTGCGGTTTCATATCCGCAGAAAGAATTGACGTTTGCCATCTCCTCCGTTGTAGAGGTGATAAAGCGCAGGGCTAAACCGCAGGCTAATCCGCAGATAAACCGTAGGTCTTCTGACCTGCGGATTTACCTGCGGATTTTACTAAATCCGCGCCAAAAAATCCGCAGAGCATTCCGCAGAGCATTCCGCAGCGTGTGCACACACCCTAAGTCTGTTGACCCGTGACTGATCCGTGCATTGCAGTCTGTGCTTGGGCTGTGATATACAGGTGTGTAAACATACCCTAAAATGGAATCTATAAGACTATGTGCACATGTTGGGTGTTCTCAGCAGATTTTTCTGCTGCAGAAATCGAGTATTGTCTGGAAAAGCTCTATGCAAAATATGCACATTTTTGATATGTTTTTACTTGTTTTTTTTCTCCCCCATTCATTAGAATGGGAGAAAAACGCTAAAAGGATTGACAAGCTGCAGATTTGAAAAAAATGCATTGATGTTTCAATTCCGCAAATAAAAAAGAAGCAGCTTGTCCATGACCTTTCAGAACTTTTATGCACTTTGCTGGTGCTGTAATGCCCTGCGTTTTTGTTTTTTTTTTTCCCAGTGGTAAAAAAACAAAAGCATGTGAACAAGCCCTTAGGTTGCTGCAGCACTCAGGCTATATGCACACGTATGCAGAAAATTTCTGCATTAAAACCGGACTCCTTCCCAGAAAACGCGCTGTTTTTCCGCGATTTTTTTCGGAGCGTCCCCAGACACATAGAAAATAGCCAGAAATGCGGAATTTACCGCAAATATAATGAGCATTCTGCGTTTTTTTTACCGCAAAGCGTTTTTTTCGCGGTAAAAAATGCATCAATATGCACAAAAAGTGCAAAATGCATTAAAATGAATGGGAAGCTTCTTTTAGGCGTTTTTTGAGCGGATTTTTTGGTAAATCCACGGGGAATATGCGAAAAACGCTGTGTGTGAGCACAGCCTTAAGGTACTGTCACACTTAGCGATGCACCAGCGATCCCGACCAGCGATATGGATCGCTGGTGCAACGCTAAGTGGTCGCTAGTGAGCTGCCACACAGGCAGATCTCACCAGCGACATCGCTGGGGACGGGGGTCGCTACTTACCTGTCACACTAGGCGATCCTGTGTCCTCCCGCCCGGCTCCACGCTTGTCGCTCGTCTCTCCACAGGAAGCGCCGCAGGAAGCTGACGAGGAGAAACAGTCCAGGACATTCTCACGCGATCAGCGATAACCAGCGGGGGAGCGGGGCGGAGGTAAGTATCAGACATAGCGATATCGCTAGCAATATCGCTATAACGTCACAAGTAGTGTTGAGCATTCCGATACCGCAAGTATCGGGTATCGGCCGATACTTGCTGTATCGGAATTCCGATACCGACTTCCGATATTTTTTCAATATCGGAATTCGGCATCGGAATCGGAAGTTCAGTTGATTGACGGCCTGACGTCATCATGATGCGCGGTGTGTGCGCATCATGATGCGCCGTCATTTCGGGCCTTCCGGGGGTCTCTGCCGGCCTGCCGGGGGGCTGTGCCGGCCTGCCGGGGGGCTGTGTGGACTGCCCGGGGTCTGTACCGGCCTGCCGGGGGGCTGTGCCGGCCTGCCGGTGGTCTGTGCACCCTGTGGGGGTCTGTACCGGCCTGCCGGGGGGCTGTGCCGGCCTGCCGGGGGGCTGTGCTGATGTCCGGGGGTCTGTGCAAGCATCGTCCGATGGGACTACAAGTCCCATCGGGCGATGCCTGCTACCATGACAGTGATTGACACATTAGCCAATGATGGGACAGTAGTAGTCCCATCATCCGGCTAATGTGTTAAATGTTAAAAAAAAAAAAAAAAAAATACATACATACTACATGCATGCTACATACATACTACATGCTACATACATACCACATACATACTACATACATACTACATACATACTACATGCTACATACATACTACATATATACTACATGCATGCTACATACATACTGCATGCTACATGCATGCTACATACATACTACATGCATGCTACATACTACATACATACTACATACATACTACATATATACTACATACATACTACATACATGCTGCATGCTACATACATACTACATACATACTACATACATACTACATGCATGCTACATACTACATATATACTACATACATACTACATATATACTACATACATGCTACATACATACTGCATGCTACATACTACATACATACTACATACATACTACATGCATGCTACATACATACTACATGCATGCTACATGCATGCTACATACATACTACATGCTACATACATACCACATATATACTACATACATACAATACATTCATACAATACATACATAGACATACAGTACATATAACATAGAGTAACATACTTACCAATACTTGTCACATTGTTCCCCGAAGCCATTGTCTTTTCCGGGATAAATATTAACATAACAAACCACAAAAATACTCACCCACGATCCGAAGCAGTCCACGAGTGTGTCCCACGACGATCTTGGGTAGAGAACTGCAGCATCAGATGATGCTGCCGTTCTCTACGGGCTGCAGGAATCCAATGACGGAAGGTAGGTATCCTTCCGCACTGTATTCCTCCGCCACTTAAAAAAAAAAAGTCCCTAGTCTCACTTTATGCCATTGCTGTGTGGGAATTTCCCACACAGCAATGGCATAAAGTGAGACTAGGGACTTTTTTTTTTTTAAGTGGCGGAGGAATACAGTGCGGAAGGATACCTACCTTCCGTCATTGGATTCCTGCAGCCCGTAGAGAACGGCAGCATCATCTGATGCTGCAGTTCTCTACCCAAGATCGTCGTGGGACACACTCGTGGACTGCTTCGGATCGTGGGTGAGTATTTTTGTGGTTTGTTATGTTAATATTTATCCCGGAAAAGACAATGGCTTCGGGGAACAATGTGACAAGTATTGGTAAGTATGTTACTCTATGTTATATGTACTGTATGTCTATGTATGTATTGTATGAATGTATTGTATGTATGTGGTATGTATGTAGCATGTATGTAGCATGTAGTATGTATGTAGCATGCATGTAGTATATATGTGGTATGTATGTAGCATGCATGTAGTATGTATGTAGCATATATGTAGCATGTATGTAGCATGTATGTAGCATGCAGTATGTATGTAGCATGCATGTAGTATATATGTAGTATGTATGTAGCATGTAGTATGTAGCATGCATGTAGTATATATGTAGTATGTAGCATGCATGTAGTATATATGTAGTATGTAGCATGTAGTATGTATGTAGCATGCATGTAGTATATATGTTATGTATGTAGCATGTAGCATGCATGTAGCATGCATGTAGTATGTATGTAGTATATATGTGGTATGTATGTAGCATGCATGTAGTATATATGTAGTATGTATGTTGCATGTAGTATTTATGTAGTATGAATGTAGCATGTATGTAGTATGCATGTTGTATGTATGTAGCATGTAATTTTTTTTTTTTTTTTTTACATTTAACACATTAGCCGGATGATGGGACTACTACTGTCCCATCATTGGCTAATGTGTCAATCACTGTCATGGTAGCAGGCATCGCCCGATGGGACTTGTAGTCCCATCGGACGATGCCTGCACAGACCCCCGGAGCCTGCACAGCCCCCCGGCAGGCCGGCACAGCCCCCCGGCAGGCCGGCACAGCCCCCCGGCAGGCCGGCACAGCCCCCCGGAGCCTGCACAGCCCCCCGGCAGGCCGGCACAGCCCCCCGGCAGGCCGGCACAGCCCCCCGGCAGGCCGGCACAGCCCCCCGGAGCCTGCACAGACCACCGGCAGGCCGGCACAGACCACCGGAGCCTGCACAGACCCCCTGGCAGGCCGGCACAGCCCCCCGAAAGGCCCGTACAGACCCCAGAGAGGCTGTACAAGGGCAGGAAAGGGTTTTTCTTATTCCGATACCGGAAGTCCCATAGACTTGAATGGGACTTCCGGTATCGGAATCGGCGATACCGATACTTTTTTTAAAGATCGGCCGATACCATCCGATACGATACTTTGAAGTATCGGACGGTATCGCTCAACTCTAGTCACAAGTTATAGCGATAATGCTAGAGATATCGCTTAGTGTGACAGGCCCTTTACCGTAGTTATATTTGATCAATTTCTGTAAGGATATTTTCACATTTGGCAGGTTTTTTTTTTCACAAATGTTTCTGAACATCTCATTCATTTCAATGAGGCTTGCAGGAATATTTTTGGTTTGCCACTGAACCCCACCCTTCATCCCCATGCAGATAAATCAAAATTGAAATGTCTGTATTAATTTGCTGCGTTAAATTTTCACTGCTTATTAAAAGGATATAATGAAAAAATTAAAACTTAGAAACCAATATTTTCATGTTTCGCCCTTCGTGATGTGCTACCCTCAGCTTTTAAACCATATTAAACAAAATAAAAAATGCTTTAAAGACCCTGGGGCTCAGTGGTTAGCACTGCAGCCTTGCAGCGCTGGGGTCCTGGGTTCAAATTCCACCAAGGACAACATCTGCAAGGAGTTTGTATGTTCTCCCTGTGTTTGCGTGGGTTTCCTCCAGGTTCTCCAGTTTTCTCCCACATTCCAGAGACATACTTATAGGGAATTTAGATTGTGATCCCCATTGCGGGGACAGTGCCATTAATGTTTGTAAAGTGCTGTGGAATTAATGAGTGAAATAAATAAAAAAAAAATGCATAAATGTTTAGCAAATTGGGCTGTAACAACTAACCATCTGACAGGTCTTGGATCCCTTGTCTACCCCGCAACAGATTATATTGGTGGATGGTAAGCATAGGAACTTTAAATATCCAATTCCTTTGTTTTCTGAGGCGATACCGTATATACTAGAGTATAAGCCGAAGCACCTAATTTTGCCATGAAAAATTGGGTAAGCTTATTGACTCGAGTATAAGCTGGGTATGCATTGTCCCCTCATCCCTATACTGGTATGCATGGCTCCCCTTGTATGCGTGACTTCTTATCCCCTATCCTTGTATGCATGTTTTCTATTAAAAAAAAATCCTTCTTACATTGCCTGCGTGCGCACCCTCGATGCATCTCGTTTCTGCGCCAGCAGTGCCGAGCGATTACATGGCACCGCTCAATAAGGTAATGAATATTCACTCCACACCTATGAGAGTTGAGAGGCATGCATATTCATTACCTTAATGAGCGGGGCCACGTGATCGCTCGGCCGGAAATGCTGCTGGCGCCGGTACCAACGAGATGCAGCGAGGGAGCGCAGGAAGGTGAGTAGGAGGTCTTCTGGAAGCCAGCGGTTGCGGGTGTCACTGTGCGCGCTGTAAGAGAAATGAATATTTCTCTTTAGCAGCGGGCACAGCTACAACTGCAGCCGCCGGCTTCTGCCTCCTGTGACCCGCTGCTTCGCCACTCCCCCTCCCCCACCGGCCCTCTGGGACAATTGACTCATGTATAAGCCGGGGTGGGGGTGGGGGGGGCGATTTTCTCCCTTCTCCCCAATGAAAATGCATCTATAGAGGAATTATGGATGGGAGAGCTGTTGGTCAGATTTTCTTTCTGAAAGCTCCCTTCTGTATTTTCTTTTCTCACCTTTACTCTTTTGAGTCCCAGCAAAAACTTGGGCTTCTTTATAGTCTCAGCTGTCGGCTGCGAAAGACGACCATCCATGTCTAGATTGAGGGTCGCCATACCTCCTGCCCAAACTTTCTCAATCTTCCGCATACATTCAGTCTAGACTAGTTGAGAGTATGCAGTGAGATTGTTACGTGGCTGTGTTTGGAAAGGGGCAGAATGTGGGCTGTGTGTCTTCTGTCAATGCCTCCTATACAGCGACTCCACGTTCCGGCTGACAGGCGATGTGCTATGGATTACAGATGTTTGGTCTTTCAGTAGCAGTTAGAACTGTACATGACTGTTTGACGCGTTCATTCTGTTTATTTTGAACGTGTTTTCTCCTTTTGGAAAGAACAGCACACAAGGTGCAATTTACACGCCACGCCTGTTTGATTTTCCTTGGTGGTTTGGTTTCCCCGACAATATAGATATTTTTCTCCGCTGGCGACGTAATTAAATTTAAGGTATTTTAAGTAAACTAATTATACAAAAAAATAACATGTTTTATCTCCAAGTTATATTTAGTTTAAAAAATTTGAGTTGTCACAGTAAAGCGGGTGTTCATCGAATAAATATTTCTTGATGTGTTAAAAATAAAATTCTATAATACATAACAAATATACCTGAATCAAGAAAAGTGCCCTGGGGTCCTGGGTTCAAATCCCACCAAGGACGACATCTGCAAAGAGTTTGTATGTCCCCCCCCATGTCTGTGTGGGCTTCCTCCGGTTGACACGCGACTGATATGAAGTGTAGATTGTGAGCCCCAATGGGGACAGATGTGTTTGCGGAATATGATGGTGTTATATAAGTAAAATAGTAAGAAGAAAATATCAATAAGCAAAATAAACAGTTCTGTGTCCCGACAGCTTCACTTGTGGGTTGGGATGGACTCACTCCAGTCACTCTGCCAGCCCATTTTTCTTACAGCAGGAGTTTTAGACCTAGAAGGGGGACTTGGCTAGTGAAGTGAGATCGAGAGACGTTTTCTATTTCTGATTTAAGAAAGAATAGAGGTACAGAGAGATACATAAAGTGCATGTATACTAATGCCAGAAGCTTCGCCAACAAGATGGAGGAATTGGAGTTAATGTTGTTGGAGCATAATTATGACATGGTGGGGATATCTGAGACATGGCTGGATGAGAGCCAGGACTGGGCGGTTAATTTACAGGGCTATAGTCTGTTCAGAAATGACCGTACAAATAAGCGAGGGGGAGGCGTGTGTTTATATGTAAAATGATCCTTAAACCCCATCCTTCGTGATAATATATATGAATCTAATGAAAATGTAGAGTCCCTGTGGGTAGAGATAAGGGGAGGGGGGAAAAATAATAAATTACTGATAGGGGTTTGTTATAAGTCTCCAAAAATAATGGAAGCAACAGAGAATATCCTCATAAAGCAAATAGATGAAGCGGCGACTCAAGAAGTCATTATTATGGGGGACTTCAACTACCCTGAAATACATTGGGGAACTGAAACCTGCAGTTCCAGCAAAGGTAATAGGTTTTTGACCACTATGAGAGACAATTACCTTTCACAACTGGTTCAGGACCCAACAAGAGGGGGGGCACTGCTAGACCTAATATTAACCAACAGGCCAGACCGCATATCAAATGTAAGGGTTGGGGGTCACTTGGGTAATAGTGATCACAAATTAATAAGTTTTCATGTATCCTTTAATAAGATGTGTAGTAGAGGGGTTACAAGGTCACTAAACTTCAGGAAGGCAAATTTCCAACGGATGAGAGATGATCTTGGTGCAATTAACTGGGACGATATCCTGAGACATAAAAATACACAAAGAAAATGGGAGACGTTTATTAGCATCCTGAATAGGACCTGTGCACAATATATACCGTATGGGAATAAACATGCGAGAAATAGGAGGAAACCACTATGGCTAAATAGAGCTGTAAGGGGCGCAATAAGTGACAAAAATAAAGCATTTAGAGAATTAAAGCAAGTAGGTAGTGATGAGGCATTAAATAAATACTAAAAATTAAATAAATTCTGTAAAAAGCAAATCAAGGCAGCAAAGATTGAGACAGAGAGACTCATTGCCAGAGAAAGTAAAAATAATCCCAAAATATTCTTTAACTACATAAATAGTAAGAAGCTAAAAAATGATAGTGTTGGTCCCCTTAAAAATAGTCTGGGTGAAATGGTGGATAAGGATGAGGATAAAGCCAATATGCTAAATGACTTTTTTTCAACAGTATTTACACAAGAAAATCCCATGACTGATAACATGATCAGGGATGAAAATTCTACATTAAATGTCACCTGCTTAACCCAGCAGGAAGTACGGCGGCGTCTACAAATCACTAAAATTGACAAATCCCCGGGCCCGGATGGGATACACCCCCGAGTACTGCAGGAATTAAGCACAGTCATAGATGGACCATTATTTTTAATCTTTAAAGATTCCATAATAACAGGGTCTGTACCACAGGACTGGCGTATAGCAAATGTGGTGCCAATATTCAAAAAGGGGACAAAAACTGAACTTGGAAATTATAGGCCAGTAAGTTTAACCTCAACTGTGGGTAAAATCCTGGAGGGTTTTCTAAGAGATACTATACTGGAGTATCTGGAGAAGAATAACCTCATGACCCAATATCAACATGGGTTTACAAGGGACCGTTCCTGTCAGACTAATCTGGTAAGCTTTTATGAAGAGGTAAGTTACGGACTGGACGAAGGGAATGCAGTGGACGTGTTGTACATGGACTTTTCAAAAGCTTTTGATATGGTGCCACACAAAAGGTTGATACATAAAATGAGAACAATGGGGATAGGGGAAAATGTGTAGGTGGGTTAAGAGCTGGCTCAGGGATAGGAAACAAAGGGTGGTTATTAATGGAGCACACTCGGACTGGGTCACGGTTAGCAGTGGGGTACCACAGGGGTCAGTTTTGGGCCTGCTTCTTTTTAACATATTTATTAATGACCTGGTAGGGGGCATAGAGAGTAGAATTTCAATATTTGCAGATGACACTAAGCTCTGCAGGGTAATCAATACAGAGGAGGACAATTTTATATTACAGGAGGATTTATGTAAACTAGAAGCTTGGGCTGATAAATGGCAAATGAGCTTTAATGCGGATAAATGTAAGGTCATGCACTTGGGTAGAACGAACAAGATGTATAATTATGTGCTTAATTGGAAAACACTGGGCAAAACTGTCACTGAAAAAGACCTGGGTATATGGGTGGATGACAAACTCACATTTAGCGGCCAGTGTCAGGCAGCTGCTGCAAAGGCAAATAAAATAATGGGATGCATTAAAAGAGGCATAGATGCTCATGAGGAGAACATAATTTTACCTCTATATAAGTCACTAGTGCGACCACACTTAGAATACTGTGTACAGTTCTTGTCTCCGGTGTATAAGAAAGACATAGCTGAACTGGAGCGGGTGCAGAGAAGAGCGACCAAGGTTATTAGGGAACTAGGGGGTCTGCAATACCAAGACAGGTTAATACACTTGGGGTTATTTAGTTTGGAGAATCGAAGACTTAGGGGTGATCTTATTACAATGTATAAATATATGCAGTGACATTACAAAGACCTTTCTAATGATCTTTTTACTCGTAGACCTGTGACGGGGACAAGGGGGCATCCTCTACCTCTGGAGGAAAGACAGTTAAGCATAATCATAGATGCGGATTCTTTACTGTAAGAGCAGTGAGACTATGGAACTCTCTGCCATATGATGTTGTAATGAGTGATTCCCTACTAAAATTTAAGAAGAGACTGGATGCCTTTCTTGGAAAGTATAATATTACAGGGTATATACACTAGTTTCCTTAATATTGCGTTGATACAAGGAAATAGCCAATCTAATGGCAGTATGAGGAGTCGAGAAGGAATTTTTTTCCCCAATGTGAAGCTTACTGATTGCCACATGGGTTTTTTTTTGCCTTCCTCTGGATCAACATTTTAGGGCCAGTTAGGATAGGATATGGGTTGATGGACTTAAAGTCTTCCTTCAACCTTAATAACTATGTTACATGACATACTGAAGAATCATCTAGAAGGTTGTTACCACTGACTAAAAGAACTTTATGAGAAAGGGGGAATGAAAAAGGAACTGATAAATGGAATGTACAGCATAATTAAAAATAACATTAAATTTAATGAAGACAAAATGATCCCAAGTGCCCCCTTTGATATATTACAGGGGCTCACATTCTAGTGTACTGTAAGGATGTGTTCACACATTGCGTTTTTGCTCTGGGTGTTTTGTTTTTTTTTGTACACACCAGAATTTTTTTTGCGTATGTGCTATCCTTTTCAAGTGTTTTTCCTTTTTTTAATTCACAATCACTTGCCTGGAAAAAATAAAATAAAAAGACAGGCCAAAAATGAAGCCCTGTACTTGACTTTTTATTCACATATGAGGGAAAAAAAACATTGTGTGGAACTATTACGCCCTATTCAAATGTTCGTGATTTTTCACTCACGCAGAAAATGGACAGCATTTAATTTTTTTCCCGCACACTACGCAGGCTAGGCTCTTCTTGATCCTTGCCCACTACTCGGGCAATAAAATATGAAATTTCACAAAACTAAAAAATATTTATGTTGAAAATGTAAAATCAGGAATATTTAATAATCCGGAGCCCTTCAATGCCGGGTGAGGCTAGTTTCACACTAGCTTTTTTGAGCGCAGCGACGGCCTGCGCACGGCCGCCGCTAAGCCCCGCCCCCTGCCGCGCCTCAGCCGGTAGCTCCGCCTACCGGCGCATGACGCTGCATGCGCCCTGCGTCCCCTATCTTTATCACTGGGGGCGCAGGCCGTGTGCAGTATGCGTTTGGCGGCGCATGCGTCCTTTTGACGGTGCACCGACCTGCGCCAAATGCAACCTGCTGCAGTTTGGTTGCGCCGGCGCACCGTCAAAAAGGCGCATGCGCCGCCAAACGCATACTGCGCACGGCCTGCGCCCCCAGTGATAAAGAGAGGGGACGCAGGGCGCATGCAGCGTCATGTGCCGGTAGGCAGAGCTACCGGCGGAGGCGCGGCAGGGGGCGGGGCTTAGTGGCGGCCGTGCGCAGGCCGTCGCTGCGCTCAAAAACGCTAGTGTGAAACTAGCCTTAAATAATTTTTTTTGCTTTACTTTGCTGTCAGAACCTTCTGTAATTTATTAGGATGGTTTTTGATCTTTAGGACTTTTTGTGCTTTTTGCTGTTTTTAGTTGCTCGCCCAACCTTATAAATCTTTGCACATAGAAAAATAATGGAAGGGAAAGCTTCAAAGATTGACGATGCTTGAAAGTCTTTGATGTCGTGTTGTCCTCTGGGGCGCAAGCTGAAATTTTTCATTTCTGAGAATGGATTGTAATTTCTAAAAACTATATTTGGCTTGTAGAATGTCCTCCAATGAAGAAAGTCTTTTTTTTTTTTTTTTTCTTGGTCCGGTTTACCAAGGCTTGTTTGTTGATGTGGATTTCCAGGGTCTCTACTCCTACAACTCGTTGCAGTAGTGTCTTATTCAGCTGGGTTTTTGTTGCATTCCTGACCTTAAATAGTACTGTAGGATTTCCTGTATGAGTGTGTGTGGGCTGCCCATCCCCCATACGTCAGCGCCGACCCCTATGGTATTGTGTTCCTCTTAAGGACACTTTCTGTACAGCCCAGTTTTTTGCTGACTAATCTCTGTATTCAGAGGATATCCAGTTCCTTGAAGCCATTGAGAGTGCAGTTATTCAGAGAATGACTGTAGAGCGGGGAGATTCCTGGCCCCAGGCGTGGAGTGGCATGCGAGGGGTCGGGTGGGGGGCTTTATTATATGTTCTCTAATTAACATTTCCAATATTGTCAAAAATTCCTGCTGTCGATTGTGGGAAAGACAGATGATCATGCCTCCATGGTCTTATCTGAATCGCCGTAAATTCCTCGAGTACTTGTGAATAATCTATCCAGATGTGCAGGCAAAAATTCCGCAGCACTTTGCAGAAGCAGCGAACTTCACCGACTTTCATCCATACACTGCAGAATAAGGGCTCATTCTCGTTTCTCTTTTTCACATATGCATGTCTTCCACCAATAGCACTCATACCTGCTATAGTCTATGTCCGAGATTTTTCTCAGTCTGTGGAAAATCGCGGAGACATGTCCGATTTTGATCCGAGGGTCAAATCATCATCTGCAATGCAAGTCAGTGGGTCCAGATAATATGTAGAGTGCAGTCCGATCTGCCAGAATGGAGAAGGTGAAGAAACATTTTTTTTTCGTTTATCGTACGAGAAAAACTGATGCTACCTGGACCATACTCTGTTCAAAGTCTAATGAGAATACTCAGTCCATTTTTCTCGTACGTGGAAGAATAGGGCGCATGGATGAGCCCTTATCCTGCGGCGGAAATTTTGAATACCAGCCTGTCTGTCTATGCTGCAGAGTTGCACTGCTGTTTTCACCCTTTTGCAGTGCATATGGTGAAATCCATATTAAAATCCACAATGGAAAATTTGCTCGTCTAAGGATATGTTCACACATTGCATGCATGATATGAAAAGTTCTGTCACTGTCCCATTCATCTGAAACAACCCCCCGTTCAGGCAAATGGAACAGGTCTGCAGGGTGTGCATTCACCTCAGAAGTACCCTAACGTTTTTCCACCAATATTGATCTCCCTGTTTATTGCAAAAGGTGAATTCTGTACCAAGAATCAACACACTGCTGATTTTTTTTTTTTTTTATGCAAAAGTATTCTGTAACGTGGTTGATGAGATTTGTTAAGAACTCATCCTCTTGGCTAGTACTTCAATACACTGCAGGTTTTCTGAATGCAAACTCAAAAATCTGCAACATATACAGGTGCTTCTCACAAAATTAGAATATCATCAAAAAATTAATTTATTTCGTGCAAAAGGTGAAACTCATGTTATATAGAGTCATTACAGAGTGATCTATTTCACGTGTTTATTTCTGTTAATGTTGATGATTATGGCTTACAGCCAATGAAAACCCAGAAGTCATTATCTCAGTATGGCTAGGTTCACATTACATTAAGCAGCCCGTTCAACACATAGCGTTGACGGGCTGCATTAATGGTATAGCATAACGTGATTGCGTTATGCTATACCTGCTAGCGCAGATGAATCATCTGCGCTTTTGGTGACGGAGCCTAAGACGCTGCAGCCAGCATCCGAGGCTCCGTCAGTGAATGATGGCACATTGCTTCACGGACTAAACGGACTGCCTAAGCGCAGTGTGACCTCGGCCTAAATTAGAATAATTAACTAAAACACCTGCAAATGCTTGCTAAGCTTTAAAAAAGGTCCCCTAGTCTGTTTCAGTAGGCTCCACAATCATGGGGAAGACTGCTGACTTCACAGATGTCCAGAAGGCCGTCATTGATACACTCCAAAAGGAAAGTAAATTTTGCGTTTCATTTGGAAATCAAGGTCCCAGTGTCTGGAGGAAGAGTGGAGAGGCCACAATCCAAGCTGCTTGAGGTGTAGTGTGAAGTTTCCACAATCCGTGATGGTTTGGCGAGCCATGTCATCTGCTGGTGTAGTTCCACTGTGTTTTATTAAGACCAAAGTCAGCGCAGCCGTCTATCAGGAAATTTTAGAGCACTTCATGCTTCCCTCTGCCGACAAGCTGTTTAGAAGATGGAAATTTCATTCTCCAGCAGGACTTGGCACCTGTCCACACTGTCAAAAATACCAATGCCTGGTTTATAAACAATGGTATCACTGTGCATGATTGGCCAGCAAACTCACCTGATCTTAACCCCATAGAGAATCAGGCTATGGGGTATTGTCAAGAGGAAGATGAGAGACAACAGACTCAACAATGCAAACGAGCTGAAGTTTGCTATCAAAGTAACCTGGGCTTCCATAACACCTCAGCAGTGCCACAGGCTGATTGCCTCCATGCCACGCCGCATTGATGCAGTAATTGATGCAAAAGGAGCCCCAACAAAGTATTGAGTGCATTTCCGGAACATACATTTCAGATTTTAAAATCACTTTTCAAGCTGGTGTTATAAAGTATTCTAATTTACTGAGATAATGACTTTTGGGTTTTCATTGGCTGTAAGCCAAAATCATCAACATTAACAGAAATAAACACGTGAAATAGATCACTCTGTGTGTAATGACTCTATAATGAGTTTCACTTTTTGTATTGAATAACTGAAATAAATTAACTTTTTGATGATATTCTAATTTTGTGAAGAACACCTGTAAGTAACATAAACAAAATCCTTTGGGCTTGTTGACACGAGCGTTTCTTTCCTTGCGAATAAAAACCCCCATAACCATTTACACTAGCAACAAAATAAATAAGATTTCTAAAATCACATTCACACAGTGTGTTTTTCTCCTTGCTTTTTTTGAACCACAGCATATCTATTCTATGAGCGCTTTTGCATGTTTATTTTTTACCCTATGAAATGCATAAAAATTTTTAAAAACTCATGAAAGAAAATGCACTGTGTGCGTATCGTATTACGTGTTAAAAAGAAAAAAAACTGCAAAAAAATAAGATTGCTTACCTGTAGGAAAAGTCCAGTTACATTTTTTTATTCTAAAATCTTGCAGTTTAACAGATTTCACATTTTGCCTTGCAGGATAAAGCCCCATCGTAAATTGACATGCTGTAAATGTAAAATCCACGCTGCAGATGAATTCTCGAGTTGATTGTTTCTGCAATGAGTGAATGAGCTTTTGTACGATTTTGCTGGTACTATAATACATTGTGTATAATACATTAGGGCAGCACGGTGGCTCAGTGGTTAGTCCTGGGTTCGAATCCCACCAAGGACAACATCTGCAAGGAGTTTGTATGTTCTCCCCGTGTTTGCGTGGGTTTCCTCCGGGCACTCCGGTTTCCTCCCACACTCCAAAGACATACTGATAGGGAATATAGATTGTGAGCCCCACCCGGGACAGTGATGAAAATGTGTGCAAACTGTAAAGCGCTGCAGAATATGTTAGCGCTATATAAAAAAAAATAAAATAAATAAATAAATAATTGTGGATTTTTCACATTCAGTTCCACAGTGGAAAATCTGCAGGGGATTTTCTAATTGGCGTGCTCCTCCCTAGGGTTGTGTATCCACTGCTGAATGTTCACAGTGAAGATTGGTGTGGAAATGCTGTGGATGCATTTGCATCGCTAAGGGTGAAATCCGCAGAATTTACATGCTCCGTATTTCAAATACACAACATGAGTCAATTTACGCTTCCAATTTTCTACACAGGGTGTGGATGACATTATGGAAAATCTTCTCCACAATGCCACTACTGTGATAGTCTGCCCATACCTGAAGGTGATTTTTAATGAGACACTTGCATTTTTGAGCACCGTTTGGCTTATTGGGTGTAGTTCACACTGTGAAAAGTCACAAAAGCTACAAGAACGAGAACAAGTTTGGATCTTTTGTTTCCAGATACTTAATAAATTGTTACAATATGGATAAATCGGGGCAGGTTTTCCAGGACTGACATAATCTTTTCCTTGCATCTGATTTTTCCATTTAGTTATGAGGAATCATTCCCAGACATGAGATAACATCGTTATAAATACACGAGTGCTGTCGGCCAGATTGACGGCTTTGGTTTCTCAAAAGATGTAGTCAGATAAGGATTTGAATTAACCAATATTAATCTTTGGATTGTATCACCATGGCACAATTCACGTCCACCCTTGTTTGCTGCATTCAGCTTATTTTTAGAGTTTTTTTTCTCACGGTGTTAAGCGGGGATGACACCGAGGTCACCGCAGTTCAGCCCGGCTGGGAACGGAGCCTCAGTAATCGGACGTAACCTCCATGACGTCACCAACGGTCTCTGAGGCTGCTAACGCAGCAGTTCAGTCACCAGTTGTTTTCAGCCTGAAAAGTCGTATCTTGGCACCGTCCAGGTTGAAAACTGTTTATCTCCCAGACATGGATTTTGGCGTGGGACAGAACGACTTAAAGGACTTTATTCTGGCTGTGTCTTTATTTACCATACAACTATAGGATTAGTAATGGATGGGTGTCTTAGGCCAGGTTCACATAGCGTTAATGCAGTCCGTTCAACGCATAGCGTTGACGGACTGCATTAACGCTACTCACATAAAGCGATCGCGTTATGTGAGCCCGCTAGCGCAGATGCTTCATCTGCGCTAGAAGTGACAGACCCCCGGACGCTGCAGCCCGCGTCCGAGGGTCCATCACAGAACGACGGCACATCGCTAGCGCATGCCGATTTATGGCATGCACTAGCGCGATGCGCTCCCAGTGGAAGTGAATGGCAGCGTTAACGGATTGCGTTACACCGCGGCATAACGCGGACTGCGTTAACGCAGTGTGACCCCAGCCTTATAGATGTTTCTCCATTACTAAGCCGTGAGCTTGATGTTACCTGACAATACAAAGGTGTCATCAACCCCACAAATATGAACCCCACTTGCCACCGCTACAGGGCAAGTGGAAAGAGCCGGGCAAAGCGCCAGAATTGGGACATCTAATAGGTGTGCCTTTTCTGGGCAACTGCGGGCTGCTATTTTTAGGCTGGGGGGCCAATATCCATGGCCCCTTACCAGCCTGAGAATACCAGACCCCAGCTGTCTGCTTTAGCAAGGCTGGTTGTCAAAATGGGGGGACCCCACACCGTTTTTTTATTTACTTAATTAAAAAAAAACAGCATGGGAACCCCTCTATTCTTGATAACTAGCCTTGCTGAAGCTGCAAATGAGGGTTGCAGCCCCCAGCTGTGAGTTTTGGCTGGCTGGTTAGCAAAAATAAAGGGAACCCACGCTGGTTTTTTCTTAAATTATTTATATATAGCGCAGGAGCGGCTAATGAATACTCCCATCCGCTGCTCCTCCTCTTATTGGCGGCCGCAGGTGTTGGATGATGGGATCCGCTGACACTAGTGACCGGAGGTAAAGTTTGTACCTCCAATCACAACTGAATGTTCTCGCTGTCTTTTGACAGCGTGGAAACCGCGGCTCTCTGACCGACGGGGATGACATGGATGCCATCTGTGATTTGTGCGTGTTTTTCACGGACCCATAGGAATGAATTGGCTCTTTCTCATCCGTGATACCGAAAAAAAATGGACTTGTCTGAGTTTTGCATGGACGTATGATGGCTGAAGAGCACCCCATATTATAATGGGTACGTGTTCTATTTGTGAAGAAAACTGATATATGTGAAACACAGACATGTGAATGACGCTTAAGATTGCTGTTTGCCGAGTGTGAATAGGTCAAAAGGGAGAAAATTTGCTTCTAGACAGGTCTGTGAGTCGCTCATCACAAAAGGATCAGGGAGTTTAAATCTCAACCTCTGTCAGGAGGCCCCAATATGTAGTAGTTGATTTGCCTTTCCCACTAAAATCAGCATCCTTGTGAAGATTAGAACCTACACTCTTCTGATTGTCGGCTTGGAGTTGCTTTAAGACATCGTCTTTCTAGTTTTACTCCACAGCTGCCCAAAGTATAACTTATTTCCTTCTTGGAATTTCCGTGCTTCCGTTGTTATGCGGTTTGAATGGAGCCCTGCATAGTTTGGCTATTACCGTGATCTGCCGGCTGTGGGCGGAAGCGCACACACAGGCCGTATGAGACAACATCTGTAACAGATATTTCATTTCTTCCTTTTTTTTTCCCCCTTACTAATAATCTTGTGTGGTTTGTATTATGATTGGATGTTTATTGGTGTGTGTGACAGTTCAGTGTACATCTGTCGCGCTGCTTTCTTACCAGGATAGTGCTTGTTTCTCAATATCCTGTTATTGTGGTACAATGGGCCGGGAACATTATTATTTTTTTTTTTAGTGGTCTTAAAAGGAAAAATATTTTCTCATAGATTACTAAGCCATTGATTACGGTACTTTAATTTTCCATCATGTGTTTGTAACATTTGTTTTGCTTGCTTATACGGTGCACATTTTTCTTACAATTTTCAACAGCATTTATTGCTATAATGAATATTTTTGGAAAAAAAAAAAAAAATATATATATATATATATATATACACACACATATACACCGCTCTGGCAAAAATTAAGAGACCACTGCACAGTTTTATAAAAATCAGCTTCTCTACATGTCAGACAGCCATTCCATTTCAGTGTCAGTTTAAGGCTATGTCCCCACGTATGCAGAAAATTTCTGCATGAAAACCGGACTCCTTCCCAGAAAACGCGCGTTTTTGATGGTTTTTTTCCACGTGTCCCCAGACACATAGAAAATAGCTAAAAATGCTGACTTTTCCGCAAAATTAATGAGCATGCTGTGTTTTTTTACCGCGAAGCGTTTTTTTCATGGAGAAAAAATGCATCAAAAAGTGCAAAATTCATTAAAATGAATGGGATGCTTCGTTTGAAAGATTTTTAAGCATTTTTGCCGGTAAAAACGCAAAAACCGCTTACGTGGGCACACAGCCTTATTCCAACCTTATTCTACTTAATGTGCTTCTGATTAGGTGATCACCTGAACCAAATCTTATTTAACAAAGGAAAGTATAAAAAACCTGATGTGGTGTTCACAGTCCTCTTGCAATAGCACAAGCTGGATGGCAAAACAAGTGCTAGTAATATCCCAATGAAAAAATAACTTTTAGCCATGCCAAAGGAGTTGAAAAGAAATGTCTTGAGTGAGGAAAAGAAGGACACAATTCTGGCTTTACTAGCAGAGGGATACAGTGATCGTCATGTTGCCTCCATCCTTAATATTTGTAAGACGGCAGTCCATTACAACAGGGTCAAGCAGCAGACATTGGGGACAACAAAGCTACAGACCGACAGAGGGTGAAAACGACTCTCCACCTACCGGGATGACCGTCATCTTAGGCTGAGTTTACATCGCGCTAGGTGCCATCCGTTTAACGGATCCGTTACTAAGAGGCACTAATGCAATGTTACGGATCCGTTAACGCACTCATTTGCCATCCATTATTGTAACGCATCCTAACGCATGTCAAAATCGGCATGCGTTAGCGATGGTCCGTTACTTTGTGATGCACCTTCGAACGCATTCTACCGCGTTTTCCGGTACGTTAGGTCAAATGCACAACGAACGGAAGCGTTCGCTGTTCATAGACCTCTATTACTAAAGCAAGCCGACGCAATGCTACCATGCGTTAGCGCATGCGTTAACGCGATCATCGAAAAAGATAGATTTTGGGCATCATCGTTAGCACATCTGTTTAACGGATCCGTTAAACGTATGGCACTAACGTGATGTGAACCTAGCCTTATTCAAATATCACTCAGCAACCGCAGGATGACATCAAGTGACCTACAAAAGGAATGGCAAATAGCAGCTGGGGTGAAGTGCATGGCAAGAACAGTTCGTAGCAGCCCCCTAGAGGCAGGTCTCATGTCATGTAAAGGTAGAAAAAAGCCTTTCATCAATGAGAAACAAAAGAGAGCAAGGCTGAAGTTTGCCAAAGACAATAAGGATTGGACCATAGAGGACTGGAGTAAGGTAATCGTCTAGACGACCAGGTGTTGGGCAAAGCTGAAAATTAGACTCGTCAGAGAAGGAGACCTGGAGAGGCATACAAGCCACAGTGCCTTGCACCCACTGTGAAATTTGGTGGAGGATCGGTGATGATCTGGGGATGCTTCAGCAAGGCTGGAATTGGGCAGGTTATTCTTTGCGAAGGACGTACAGTGCCTTGTGAAAGTATTCGCCCCCCTGGAACTTTTCAACCTTTTCCCCACATATCATGCTTCAAACATAAAGATACCAAATGAAAATTTTTGGTGAAGAATCAACAACAAGTGGAACAAAATTGTGAATTTGAACGAAATATATTGGTTATTTTAAATTTTTGTGGAAATTCAAAAACTGAAAAGTGGGGCGTGCAATATTATTCGGCCCCTTTAACTTAATACTTTGTTGCGCCACCTTTTGCTGCGATTACAGCTGCAAGTCGCTTGGGGTATGTCTCTATCAGTTTTGTACATCGAGAGACTGAAGTTCTTGCCCATTCTTCCTTGGCAAACAGCTCGAGCTCAGTGAGGTTTGATGGAGCAGTTTTCAGCTCTTTCCACAGATTCTTGATTGGATTGAGGTCTGGACTTTGACTTGGTCATTCTAACACCTGGATACGTTTATTTGTGAACCATTCCATTGTAGATTTAAGCCGCATACAAGGCTATCCTGCTCAGGCAATGTTCCCCAACTCTGAGGACTGGGATTTCCAGCAGGACAATGCGCCATGCCACACACCTAGGTCAATCAATGTGTGGATGAAGGACTACCACATCAAATCCCTGTCATGGTCAGCCCAATCTCCAGACCCATTGAAAATCTCTGGAATGTAATCAAGAGGAAGATGGATAGTCACAAGTCATCAAACAAAGAAGAACTGCTTACATTTTTGTACCAGGAGTGGCATAAGATCACCCAAAAGCAGTGTGAAAGACTGGTGGAAAGCATGCCAAGACGCATGAAAGCTGTGATTGAAAATCATGGTTATTCCACAAAATATTGATTTTTGAATTCTTCCTGAGTTGAAACATTAGTATTGTTGTTTCTAAATGTTTATGAACTTGTTGTGTTAGCATTATTTGAGGACTGCAAGCACTGCATTTTTTTGTTATTTTGAAGATTTCTCATTTTCTGAAAATAAATACAAAATTTAGTGTTTGGAAATTTGAAGACATGTCAGTAGTTTATAGAATAAAAGAGCAATTTACATTTTACTCAAAAATATACCTATAAGGAGAAAATAAACTGAACATTTTTGAGTGGTCCCTTAATTTTTGCGTGTACAAATGGCATGATTTTTTATTCAACCTGTTACACACAGTGTTATATATATATATATATATATATATATAGATAGATAGATATATATATATATATATATATATATATATATATATATATATATATACACACACACACACACACGCATGCCCGGGCATAGTAACTAACTGTGGTTAGTTATAGCAAATTATAATTATCCTCCATCCCATAATCCCGTGCCCATATACCAATCATACAGTTGTGGCCAAAAGTATTGACACCCCTGCAATTTTGTCAGATAATACTCAGTTTCTTCCTGAAAATGATTGCAAACACATATTCTTTGGTGGTATTATCTTCATTTAATTTGTCTTAAATGAAAAAACACAAAGAATTGTCCTAAAGCCAAATTGGATGTAATTCCACACCAAACATAAAGAGGGTGGACAAAAGGGTATTGCCACTGTTCGAAAAATCATGTGATGCTTCTCTAATTTGTGTAATTAACAGCACCTGTAACTTACCTGTGGCACCTAAGGCCTGTTTCACACTTCCGTTTTTTCAAATCCGTCAAAATCCGTTGGTTTCCGTAAAAAAACGGATCCGCCATTTTTTTGCAGGATCCGTTTTTTTGTCCCATAGACTTCCATTAGTGGTTACCGCGGATCCGTCAAAAAAACGGATCCGTTTTTTTAAAAACGGATCCGTCTGCATCAGTTTCCGTCAAAAAAACGGAAACGGATCCGTTTGGCGGACACAAAAACGGAAGTGTGAAACAGGCCTAACAGGTGTTGGCAATAACTAAATCACACTTGCAGCCAGTTGACATGGATTAAAGTTGACTCAACCTCTGTCCTGTGTCCTTGTGTGTTCCACATTGAGCATGGAGAAAAGAAAGAAGACCAAAGAACTGTCTGAGGACTTGAGAAACCAAATTGTGAGGAAGCATAAGCAAGGCTACAAGTCCATCTCCAAAGACCTGAATGTTCCTGAGTCTACCGTGCGCAGTGTCATCAAGAAGTTTAAAGCCCATGGCACTGTGGCTAACCTCCCTAGATGTGGACGGAAAAGAAAAATTGACAAGAGATTTCAACGCAAGATTGTGCGGATGTTGGATAAAGAACCTCGACTAACATCCAAACAAGTTCAAGCTGCCCTGCAGTCCGAGGGTACAACAGTGTCAAGCCGTACTATCCATCGGCGTCTGAATGAAAAGGGACTGTATGGTAGGAGACCCAGGAAGACCCCACTTCTTACCCCGAGACATAAAAAAGCCAGGCTGGAGTTTGCCAAAATTTACCTGAAAAAGCCTAAAACGTTTTGGAAGAATGTTCTCTGGTCAGATGAGACAAAAGTAGAGCTTTTTGGGCAAAGGCATCAACATAGAGTTTACAGGAGAAAAAAAGTCATTCAAAGAAAAAAACACGGTCCCTACAGTCAAACATGGCGGAGGCTTCCTGATGTTTTGGGGTTGCTTTGCTGCCTCTGGCACTGGACTGCTTGACCGTGTGCATGGCATTATGAAGTCTGAAGACTACCAACAAATTTTGCAGCATAATGTAGGGCCCAGTGTGAGAAAGCTGGGTCTCCCTCAGAGGTCATGGGTCTTCCAGCAGGACAATGACCCAAAACACACTTCAAAAAGCACTAGAAAATGGTTTGAGAGAAAGCACTGAAGACTTCTAAGGTGGCCAGCAATGAGTCCAGACCTGAATCCCATAGAACACCTGTGGAGAGATCTAAAAATGGCAGTTTGGAGAAGGCACCCTTCAAATATCAGGGACCTGGAGCAGTTTGCCAAAGAAGAATGGTCTAAAATTCCAGCAGAGCATTGTAAGAAACTCATTGATGGTTACCGGAAGCGGTTGGTCGCAGTTATTTTGGCTAAAGGTTGTGCAACCAAGTATTAGGCTGAGGGTGCCAATACTTTTGTCTGGCCCATTTTTGGAGTTTTGTGTGAAATGATCAATGTTTTGCTTTTTGCTTCATTCTCTTTTGTGTTTTTTGATTTAAGACAAATTAAATGAAGATAATACCAAAGAATTTGTGTTTGCAATCATTTTCAGGAAGAAACTGAGTATTATCTGACACAATTGCAGGGGTGTCAATACTTTTGACCACAACTGTACATATCCACGATCCCATAGGCCCGTGCCCATATACCCATCACACATCCTCCATCCCATAGTCCCATGCCCATATACCCATCACACATCCTCCATCCCATAGTCCCATGTCCATATACCCATCATACATATTCGCCATCCCATACTCAAGTGCCCATATACCCATCAAACATCCTTCATCTCATAGTCCCATGCCCATATTCCCATCATACACATCCTCCATCCCATAGTCCCGTGCCCATATACCCGTCATACATATCCGCCATCCCATAGTCCCGTGCCCATATACCCGTCATACATATCCTCCATCCCATAGTCGAGTGCCCATTTACCCATCACACATCCTCCATCCCATAGTCCCATGCCCATATACCCATCATACATATTCTCCATCCCATAGTCCCATGCCCATATACCCATCATAGATATTCGCCATCCCATAGTCGAGTGCCCATATACCCATCATACATATTCGCCATCCCATAGTCGAGTGCCCATATACCAATCACACATCCTTCATGTCATAGTCCCATGCCCATAAACCCATCATACATATCCTCCATCCCATAGTCCCGTGCCCATATACCCATCATAGATATCCTCCTTCCCATAGTCCAGTGCCCATATACCCATCACACATCTGCCATCCTATAGTCCCGTGCCCATATACCCGTCATACATATCCTCCATCCCATAGTCCAGTGCCCATATATCCATCACACATCCTCCATCCCATAGTCAACCATTATGACATCATAATGAGCGGCGTAGCTTACAACCTATGATGACATCAGCGTCGCCATGGCAACCATTATGACATCATAATGAGGGGCGGGACATGATACACACTTTTTCCCCATTATGTAGATAGGGGCAAAATTGTTTGGTGAATTGGAACGCGCGGGGTTAAAATTTCGCCTCACAACATAGCCTAGGACACTCTCGGGGTCCAGACGTGTGACTGTGCCAAATTTTGTGGCTGTAGCTGCGACGGTGCGGATGCCAATCCCGGACATACATACATACATACATACATGCATACACTTGAGCTTTATATATTAGATATACCGTATATATTTGTGTATATGCTGAGATTTTCAGCCCATTTTTTGGGCTGAAAGTCCCCCTCTCGGCTTATACACAGGTCATATACCTGGGGGTCGGCGGGGGGAGGGGGAGCGTGGGTGTCAGAGATCATACTTACCTGTCCTGCCGCGGTCTCTGTCTGCAGCCTCGCTTCTCCACTGTCTCCCTTCCTGTCTTCAGCGGTCACGTAATGACGCTCCTTACCACTCATGAATATGCGCATATTCATGAGTGTAATGAGCGGTACCACGTGACCGCTGAAGACAAGAAGGGAGACAGTGGAGAAGCGATGCTGCAGAGACCGTGGCAGGATGGGTGAGTATAGCGATATTCACCGCCCCTCTGCCGGCTGAACAGTCACTGACACGAAGCGGCAGACAGCGGCGATGGACCCAGGAGAGGTGAGTATGGCGTTTTTTTTTGCAGCATATGAGGGCATAGTCTATGGAGCAGCTTATGGGGGCATATCCTGTGGGGCAGCATATGGGGGAATAATCTATGGAGCAGCATATGGGAGCATAATCTATGGAGCAGCATATGGGGGCATAATCTATGGAGCAGCATATGGGGGCATAATCTATGGAGCAGCATATGGGGGCATAATCTATGGAGCAGAATATGGGGGCATAATCTATGGAGCAGCATATGGGGGCATAATCTATGGTGCAGCATATGGGGGCATAATCTATGGAGCAGCATAAGGGGGCATAATCTATGGAGCAGCATATGGGGACATAAACTATGGAGCAGCATAAGGGGTCATAATCTTTGGAGAAGCATATGGGGCAAAATCTATGGAGCAGCATATGGGGGCATAATCTATGGAGCAGCATATGGGGGCATAATCTATGGAGCAGCATATGGGGGCATAAACTATGGAGAAGTATATGGGGGCATAAACTATGGAGAAGTATATGGGGGCATAATCTATGAAGAAGCATATGGGGGCATAATCTATGAAGAAGCATATGGGGGCATAATCTATGGAGCAGCATATGGGGGCATAATCTATGGAGCAGCATATGGGGGCATAAGCTATGGAGCAGCATATGGGGGCATAAACTATGGAGCAGCATATGGGGGCATAATCTATGGAGCAGCATATGGAGGCATAAGCTGTGGAGCAGCATATGGGGGCATAAGCTATGGAGCAGCATATGGGGGCATAAGCTATGGAGCAGCATATGGGGGCATAAGCTATGGAGCAGCATATGGGGGCATAAGCTATGGAGCAGCATATGGGGGCATAAACTATGGAGCAGCATATGGGGGCATAATTTTTGGAGAAGTATATGGGGGCATAATCTATGGAGCAGCATAAGGGGGCATAATCTATGGAGCAGCATAAGGGGGCATAATCTATGGAGCAGCATATGGGGGCATAATCTATGGAGCAGCATATGGGGGCATAATCTATGGAGCAGCATATGGGGGCATAATCTATGGAGCAGCATATGGGGGCATAATCTATGGAGCAGCATATGGGGGCATAATCTATGGAGCAGCATATGGGGGCATAATCTATGGAGCAGCATATGGGGGCATAAACTATGGAGCAGCATATGGGGGCATAATCTATGGAGCAGCATATGGGGACATAATCTATGGAGCAGCATATGGGGGCATAATCTATGGAGCAGCTTATGGGGGCATAATCTATGGAGCAGCATATGGGGGCATAATCTATGGAGCAGCTTATGGGGGCATAATCTATGGAGCAGCTTATGGGGGCATAATCTATGGAGCAGCATATAGGGGCATAATCTATGGAGCAGCATATGGGGGCATAAACTATGGAGCAGCATATGGGGGCATAATCTTTGGAGAAGCATATGGGGGCATAAATTATGGATTCCACCCTCGGCTTACACACGTGCGCGCGGCATCGCTGTGTTCGTTAGCGCTGATGCCATCCCTGTAAAAAAAAATAGAATTAAAATAAAAAATATTGTTATTCTCACCTTCCGACGTCCCGTGCAGCCATCCCGCCTCTCTCCACGCTCCCGGCCCCAGTAATCCTTTGTGAGAATGACCGCGAGAATGTCACGGTCTCGAGGGAGCGCGACGTCTCGCGGTAATTCTTGCAAAGGATTACTGGGACCTGGAGCGTGGAGAGAGGCGGGAAGGCTGCGCGGGACGTCGGAAGATGAGAATAACAATATATAAATTTTTTTTCATTATTTTACAGCTGATTGCTGGTCTCCCGCCTGTCACACGCAGCGATGCGTGCTGGCCAGCGGGAGACCAGCGACGAAAAAAATGTCCAGAGGTTTCTTTCAGCGATCCCGGCAGCGGGGCTGATCGCTGTCACACACAGTGATGTCGCTGGTGAGATCACTGTTACGTCACAAAAGTTGTGACTCAGCAGCTATCTCACTAGCGAGATTGCTATGTGTGACTCCAGCTTAAATCTCAATGCAGAGTAAAGCCACCATTACACACTGCGATATCGCTAGCAATATCGCTGTAAAGTCACCGATTTTGTGACGTTACAGTGATATTGCTAGCGATATCGCTGCATGTGATACTTACCTCCGACCGGCTCCCCCGCTGGTTATCGCTGATCACGCGAGAAGCTGCTGGACCATTCCTCGTCGGTCACTTCCTGCGGCGCTTCCTGCTGTGACGACGAGCGATGCGTGGAGCCGGGCGGGAGGACTGTCAGGATCGCCGCGTCTGACAGGTAAGTAGCGACCCCCGTCCCCAGCGATGTCGCTGGTGAGATCTGCCTGAGTGGCAGCTCACTAGCGATGCACCAGCGATCCTGACTGCGTCATATCGCTAGTCGGGATCGCTGGTGCATCGCTAGGTGTAACGGTACCCTAAGCTGCTTGCACTAGATAAAGAGCGGGGAGTTTGCTGACAGACAGAGCTAGACTCCTCGTAGGGCAGGCAGAGATGTTTTATTACCATCTCTGCTGGTTTGATTGCTCTATATAAAGTGCTACACTGTGTACTTAGTTTGGGTAACTTCAGCTCTGGCAGACTGGCTACTCTGTGCAAGATGTGGCCTAGCCATTCCGTTAAATGACTTTAGTGAGTTAGTTCCAGGCTGAAATCCCCTTTAAGGTGGCCTCAGTCTAAAGATGTGGCTCTATAAGTATGTGAAGATTTTGAAGAGAAATTTACAGCCCCCAAAGTATTGCTTGGTGCCCGGCATAGTTGTCATTCGTTTGGTCTTCTGTGATTGATTCAGAATCTTCCAATATGGTGATAAAGTCTGCAAACTCTATTCCTACCATTTTTTTTCTCTTCAAAGCAAATCCAGGCAAAAGGGTAATTGCCGTTACCCATCTGCAAATTAAGGACAGACTGTTAAATATACAAGTTGTGGAGCGTTTAATTAGTGAGAAATGTTCATTATTCACAGTTCGATTTAATTGGTTTCTTTGTTGAAGTGCAGACTCGGAGGCAGCAGAAGAAGCCATAGAGGAACAGCCCTTCATTTTTCCAGGGGGGAACATGTTTTTAGCAACTATTTTTGTTATTTTATGTTTCCTACTATTCCTAGTTTGTTTCTTAAAACACATGTCCATCACTCCTTCTACAAACTTTCTAATGCAATATTTCTAATAGGGGAAAACAGTCAGGGATAGAAGAACTAAAAATCTGGCTTTTAGTAAAAAAAGAAATCTAATTGTGTTCATGATTTCCTGCTCATAGAAATTATGTGGACATAGATTTATATTTTATACTTGTAATGCAGAGTCCATGTGTGTGGCTCTTCAGTAATGTCAGTCATTGGCAAATTCGCAAGATTATGAATCTAATAGGAGAAAATAAGACATCCTTGAATATGTACTCTATCTGTGATTTTGCGCACAGGACATGTACCAATTATAATAGTCTATAGGGCCGTTCATATGTCCGGGTTTTTTTTTTTTTGAGAATCTTGCGGAAAAAAAAAATCACGGAGACTTCTTTTTTTGATTGGAGTCGCACAACCAAACTACCCTAGAAGTCTGTGAGTCAGTGAAAATCACAGATGAAAATCAGAACCAAAACACTGATGACACCTTGACCGTCTTTTGCATAACCTGAAAAATCTGACACATGAATGAGGCCTCGGTGTAAGAATTCCAAAAAGAGGAAAAGGGCGTGTGTGTGTGTGGTGTGTGTGGGGGGGGGGGGGGGTCCTTGCCCTTTTGAGTGTCTATCCAATACATGGGAAGTTTGGACTCGGCACATATAGCCAGTTTTGGAAATTCAGTCTTTATTTTTGTTGGGTCCTATAGAAATCTATCTCTTGATACATGCCATCGACCCTTACCAGTCCTTGGTGCCACTGGGCAAAAAATGGCTGTGCTGAATCATGGACTTCTGGGCGTTTTTTCTTTGAGTTGCTATTTGAGTGTTCTGTGGGAGTATCTTAACACTTCGTAACACCACTTTGGTGCTGCGGTTACCTTTAAAGCATCTAAAAGGGGTTAAGCAGCTGGTATCATATTTATCTCCGCACTAGGGTGTTTGCTGTATTATACGGCTGGCATCTGCCAGTCATTGGTTTGTCTGGACTCCGGTGCCCACACCATCACTGTGCCACAAGGGTACTTGGGTTAGTAGGATTGACCAACCCAATGCAAAATACTCTGATTTGACAGAGGATAAGCCTTCTACTCTTCATTCACAATCAGTGTGAGAAAGTATAAAATATCCTTTTATCAATGTGCTGCAGAAGTGACTCTTGTCCTCTCTAGTTGTCCCCATTTTGTCCGCTAAGTGTGGGGCATCTATGAAGTTGAGTTCTCCAGATGTCTGCAACCTGAAAAACCCAAGACAGAAACTTATGAGCTTGTGTAAACCACCGAGGTAGGTGCTGGAACAGCAGATGCTTTGTGGCTTGTCTCGTTTTTCACAAAGGCTTATTTTAGAATAAACCATTTGAATATGTGATCCTTTTTTTCCCGGTCTTAACAAAGAAGGGATTTTCCCAGTTCCTCATTGTTTGTGTCTGGCTGAGTTCAGCCTCCCCAGATGGGATGTCTACCTGAGATCTAGAAAATAGATTCTGTGCAGAACAATGTCAGATTCGCCTTCTATACTACATTTTTCTTTGTGTTCGGTGACAGTGGTGTTCATGTCAAGAAGGCGGCAATATAAATTTTGCATTTTGAGCAGCCAAAAATGTGCCGATTGTTAGGTCCAGGCTTCATTGATGCCACAGAGACCCATTATCACAATAGTGTCATCCGGACCCATCCATAGTACGGTGTGTCCCATTTAAAAATTGGCACACTTACTATGTATTTTTCAGAGGAGCAAAGTCCATACCGTGCTCAGACCCTCTCTGGCAGCAGATTGTCTGCCTCCGGTAAACATTTTCCCCATTATCTGCCATCAGGGACGAGTTGGGCCACCACCATACACATTAGGCAAGTTTAACATTTTTCACTGTCTGACCAGGAGGGTAGTACTTTTGTAGGGAGCTATGTCCCTTTTAAAGAGTACTTGTCATCAGGGTAAACTGGCTAGTTTTTGCTTTTAATTTATTCCCGCTGCTCCCCTAAGTGTCTGTTGTTGTTTTTTTTGTTTCTCAAATCCAACATACGTTTCCAGAGATATGGGCCTTTTTATTTTGCTGTGATTTTTTGTTATCCTCTCCAAAGGGGTGTAGTCCACAGGGTAATAATGCAAAGCAACCTAAGAAACGCCCACTTGAAAAAGTCCAGAGAAATTAGCGCTGAATAAAAAGGACCATAGAAAAAGCAGAATACTCAGTGGAGACGCAGGAGTAAAGTAAGGGCAAAACTTGTGCACTTTTCACCTGGTGACAGGTCCACTTTAAAGGGCTTGTCCACTACAAGGACAACCCCATCTCGTACCCCACGTTTGGCCACGATAAAATTAAAAAGCTTATGCTCGCCGCTGTCAGCACTCGCTCTCCCCAGGGCTCTCATATGTTTGTTTGACACATGACCCCAGCGCCCAATCAGTGTTGGCTTTGCCTTCGGACAAATTGAACATGAAGAGGGAGTCAAAGATAAGCTGCAGCCCGGACTTTCATGTTATTTGTCTGAAGGCAGTGATGCCAGTGCTGATTGGCCATCGAGCACCGCGTGCCACAATACCGCACGGGCGCCCCGGGGAGAGAGCATGCCGACACCAAGTCCGAGTAAGAGGGCATACTCTGAATATAATGTTGAACACACATTCTGGCTTGTGTCGCCCTTCTTTCTTTACTCCCGTTTCCATATGTCTTCCTTAGAGTTTCTTGCTGCCTTCAGTCTGAATCTGCAATGTGCACATTCCATTAAGAATAAGCAAAACAATTGCAGGAACAGCCGAGTACTAACTTTTAACCAGTAATGTATATAAATTTGTTACGGCTGTTGGAGAAAGAGGAGGAAAAAATAAATAAATTTGCACATCATTTAAAGGGCTATAGGTGCTACATACATTTTGGGCAGACGTGTTGGCCTAACTACCATGTCCTGGAGATCCTAAGTAATGGGGTGTTGTCCCTTTAAACAACCCTCAGTATCTTCTTACAGCCCAAGGAAGTAATGTGCCTATGTGAGGCAACGCTGGCCCTGACTATGATGTGATCCTGTGCAATACATAGAAAGTTGGCACACACAGTTTAATCACAGATCAGTTATTTTGGTCTAGAAGATTCATCATATGTCCGTCACCCCGTGCCTCTGTATTGAAGGTATTTTCCATTTTATGCTGACTTACCCTCGGTGTGATGCCATTTGTGATCTTTTACTTTTAACCTATTTAATTCACTTTCCAAACTATTGAGAGTAAATTTTTCACTGCACTTGGAGATAACACATAATTGCTCGGTCTTGAGTTGTATCCGATTCAAAGCTCCGACTTCTGGAAAATGATGGCAATCTGACGGTATAGACTATAAAGCATGCCTCAGTCATGCAGGGAAACTAGTGCATTTTCGTCTATTGACCAGTGGTATATAAGGGTCAATAAGTGTGAGCTCGCATCATCCGCAGTGGTCCCCTGAATTGGCGATTGCTGAACAAGTGTCATAAATCTCCCTGTAGGGCACAGAAGTCCTTTTGTTATATTCCTGTGGAAAAAAGATACCAGATAAATGTGATCTGGCCTGACAAATTTCTTGTATCATGTCATCTCTTTATTTTTTTTATTCATGGGAATACTCCTTACCTTTAAGGCCTGTTTCACACTTCTGTTTATGGCGGACAGGTGACATCCGCCAAAAACGAAAATTAACGGATCCGCCTCCGTTGTGACATACGGATGTCAGCGGACGCTAATATGGTCGCATCTGCCGAAGATGAAAAGTGCAGCAAATTTAAAGCGACCGCGGTCTGGAAGGAGAGAGAGATAAAATGCTTTTCAGAGTAAAGCTTCCGGGCATGCGCACTTAAAATTGACGGACCGTCAAAGAAAAAAACGTTACAGGGTCCGTCTCATCCGCCCAGGAGACGCTAAAATCTTGGCGGATTCGTCAAAAAACGGGTGGGACGGACGACCATCAGTCAAAATCCGCCACTAATGTAATTCTGTGGGGGAAAAAATGGATCCGCCCCTTTTTTGGCGGATCCGTTTTTTTTCTAAAATTGGCGGATTTTGACTGACATCAAAAAACGGAAGTGTGAAGCAGGCCTAACCCGTGAATTATTGGTTAATTCCCTTAAGAGGAGATTTATCTGTGTATATTATGTGTATGTCTATACATATTCCTGAATATATATATATATATATATATATATAGTGTGTGTGTGTGTGTGTGTATACACACACACACACACACACACACACACACTATAAATGTGCCCTTATAGAAGCTGAAAATTGGAATGCAGCTCCAATTAGACAGTGGTCGGCCCCCCACAGACCAATTAGTTTCCACTTATCTTATAGATGGATGGTCATTTGTAAACACGGGAAATTATTAATCCGTTATATTTTTTTAGTGTCCAGGTGGTGGATGTGAACATCTGTCGATGAGTGATTATTTCAGCCATGATGGCCGACCAGCCTCCTCCGTTGGAAGCTACGCCCTTAATGAATGAAGTTTCGCTTGTACCTCACCTGGTGAATGGCGATAGCACACAACAGGTAAACTTGTTCTATTCGGTTTATTGCCTTTCTGCAGGTTATTTTGACCTTTTAATTTGTATTTAGTGCGAACATTGAGGCTGAAGGTACCTGAGGTTACTGAATGATTTTATAGATGTTTCGTTCCTCCTATGGGCATATTTCATACTATAAGGTACTGGCTGGAGTCCCCACCTGAGGTCATGGCATCAAAGTGAGACCCTCGCAGCACAGCACCAGAGACATCACAGGCTGTGCTAATGAACGGCACCATTATCAAAATAGCAAATGGATTTGGAATCTACTTGTCACAATAATACAAGCCACTATGGGGGGGGGTATTCACTGGACTATGCTTGGGATCCCCCCTTTAATCTATTTGGTATGGGCAGATTGTCGGCCTTCACACAATTTGATGAGTCAGAATGGAGTGATATGACGGCGTTTGTAGGAGGTGACTCTCACGTGGATCTAATGACTTGCATTTTATTGGTTAAGAAAAAGAATAAAGTCTCTCACTTTATTATATGTATTACTTTACATGCATGCACAGATATCACATGTCCACCTGTTCATCTAAGATACCTGGGGAGAGGAATCTTATCTATTCGACCTGTCTGTGCTCTATGACCTGCCTGTGCTCTATGACCTGCCTGTGCTCTATGACCTGCCTGTGCTCTATGACCTGCCTGTGCTCTATGACCTGCCTGCGCTCTATGACCTGCCTGCGCTCTATGACCTGCCTGCGCTCTATGACCTGCCTGCGCTCTATGACCTGCCTGCGCTCTATGACCTGCCTGCGCTCTATGACCTGCCTGCGCTCTATGACCTGCCTGCGCTCTATGACCTGCCTGCGCTCTATGACCTGCCTGCGCTCTATGACCTGCCTGCGCTCTATGACCTGCCTGCGCTCTATGACCTGCCTGCGCTCTATGACCTGCCTGCGCTCTATGACCTGCCTGCGCTCTATGACCTGCCTGCGCTCTATGACCTGCCTGCGCTCTATGACCTGCCTGCGCTCTATGACCTGCCTGCGCTCTATGACCTGCCTGCGCTCTATGACCTGCCTGCGCTCTATGACCTGCCTGCGCTCTATGACCTGCCTGCGCTCTATGACCTGCCTGCGCTCTATGACCTGCCTGCGCTCTATGACCTGCCTGCGCTCTATGACCTGCCTGCGCTCTATGACCTGCCTGCGCTCTATGACCTGCCTGCGCTCTATGACCTGCCTGCGCTCTATGACCTGCCTGCGCTCTATGACCTGCCTGCGCTCTATGACCTGCCTGCGCTCTATGACCTGCCTGCGCTCTATGACCTGCCTGCGCTCTATGACCTGCCTGCGCTCTATGACCTGCCTGCGCTCTATGACCTGCCTGCGCTCTATGACCTGCCTGCGCTCTATGACCTGCCTGCGCTCTATGACCTGCCTGCGCTCTATGACCTGCCTGCGCTCTATGACCTGCCTGCGCTCTATGACCTGCCTGCGCTCTATGACCTGCCTGCGCTCTATGACCTGCCTGCGCTCTATGACCTGCCTGCGCTCTATGACCTGCCTGCGCTCTATGACCTGCCTGCGCTCTATGACCTGCCTGCGCTCTATGACCTGCCTGCGCTCTATGACCTGCCTGCGCTCTACGACCTGCCTGCGCTCTACGACCTGCCTGCCCTCTACGACCTGCCTGCCCTCTACGACCTGCCTGCCCTCTACGACCTGCCTGCCCTCTACGACCTGCCTGCCCTCTACGACCTGCCTGCCCTCTACGACCTGCCTGCGCTCTACGACCTGCCTGCCCTCTACGACCTGCCTGCCCTCTACGACCTGCCTGCCCTCTACGACCTGCCTGCCCTCTACGACCTGCCTGTATTTTGCTACCTCGCAACCTAGAATTTCACTGTTTTTTTTTTCTTGTTTGAAGGTTTGCATCACTTTGTTAGAAACATGCCTACAACGGTGAACATTTTTTTTATATTTGCTGTTTATATCACAATAAAAATAAAATCAAACTGAAAACTTCAATGTGCATAACTATTCACCCCCCCAAAGTCAGTACTTTGTAGAGCCTTACTTTTGCAGCAATTACAGCTGCAAGTCTCCAGTGGGATTTTTGTGTAATCTTCAAGCAAAACTGGTCCAGCTCCTTCAAGTTAGTTGGTTTACGCTGGTGTACAGCAATCTTCAATTCTGACCACAGATTCTTAATTGGATTAAGGTCTCGGCTTTGATTAGGCCACTCCAAAATATTTACACGTTTTCCCTTTAACCACTCAAGCGTTGCTTTTTCAGTCTGCTTTGGGTCATTGTTTTTTTGGGAGGTGAATCTCCATCCCAGTCTCAAATCACTGACAGACTGAAACAGGTGTTGCTCAAGAATATCCTTGTATTTCACGCCACCAATTTTTCCCTCAAGTCAGACCATTTTCCCTCTCACTGCTGCCGAAAAGCATCCCCACAGCATGATGCTGCCACCACCATGTTTCACTGAAGGGATGGTGTTCTTGGGGTGATGAGCTTTGTTGGTTTGGCCACAGACATAGTGTTTAGCTTGGTGGCCAAAAAGTAAAATTTTGGTCTCATCTGACCACAGCGCCTTCCTCCATACATTTGAGGAGTCTCCCACATGACTTTTGACAAACACAAAGCAAGCATTACAATTTTGGTGTGTAAGTAAAGGCTTTTTTCTGCCCACTCTACCGTAAAGGCCACCTCTATGGAGTGTACGGCTTATTGTGGTCGCATGGACAGATACTCCAGTCTCTGCTTGGGAATTCTGCACCTCCTTCAGGGTTACTTTTGTTCTCTGTGCTACCTCTTTGATTAATGCCCTCCTTGCCTAGACTGAGTTTTGGTGGGTGGCCCTCTATTGGCAGGTTTGTTGTGGTACCATGTTCTTTCCATTTGATCATAATGGATTTGATGATGCTCTGGGGGATTATCAGGGATTGGGATATTATTTTTATTACCCAACCCTGACTTGTCCTTCTCAACAACTTTGACCTGCGAAAATAACACGTAATAGGCGTTGGTATCGCAGCGGTTCTATGAAGCGGTGTACACAAGACTTCCATAGACATGAGTCTTTGACCATGTTCACACGTTCAGTATTTAATCAGTATTTGTAAACCAAAACCAGGAGTGGGTGAAAAATGCAGAAGTGGTGACTTGTTTCTATTATACTGTTACGCTGACTGTTCCACGTCTGGTGGTTTTGGCTTACAAATACTGAGGTAAAAAATTTGCCAATTGCTCAACTTGAGCACGTGGCCTAAGGGTTCTGTGCTCACATTGTGGTTTTGTCACATTTTATTCTACTCAGATTTGTCACAAAACCTGAAGGATTTCCTAGTATCAGCAAAGTGCATGAGATTCCTGAACTCTCGTGCACACGTTGCTTACTTTTTCCTTTCAGATTTTAATCTGCAGCACTTTTAATTTTTTAAGGCCACATTCACATATTGAGCATTAAGGCTATGTGCCCACAGTAGGGTTTTTGAACGCTCAGGAAACGGGTCTCCTTCCTAGAAAACGCACGTTTTTGCCCCGATAGTTGCGCGTTTTTGATGCGTTTTTTTCCGCGCGTCTTTTGGACTATAGGAAATACCCAAAAACGCAGACCTAAGCGGAAATTAATGAACTTACTGAGTTTTTTACCGCTAAGCGTTTCCTTAGTGGTAAAAAACGCATCCATTGGCACAAAAAGGCCAAAATGCATTAAAATGAATGGGATGCTTTTTTTAAGCGTTTTTGATGCGGTTTGACCCCAAAAAACGCATCAAAAACGCTTAAAAAAAGCAACGTGGGCACACAGCCTTAGGGTATGTGCACACGCTGCGGTTTCCGCAGCGGTTTTGTCCGCTGCGGACCCGCAGCAGTTTTAGCTGCGGTGTACAGTACCATTCAAATGAATGTTAACAAAAAAACGCTGTGTAGATGTTGCGGAAAAATCCGCGCGGATTTGCTGCGGTTTTGAAACCGCAGAAAGAAGTGACATTTTGACCTGCGATTTATCTGCGGTTTTTGCAAAATCCGTGCGAATTAATCCGCAGCGGATTCCGCAGCGTCTGCACACACCCTTAGTCAGTTTTTTACCTCAGTATTTGTAAGCCAAAACCAGGAGTGGAACAATCAGAGGAAAAGCATAACAGAAACCCGTCACCACTTCTAACACCCACTCCTGGTTTTGGTTTACAAATACAGAGGTATAAAAACTCACCAAATACTCAACGTGTGCACGTGGCCTTTCAGCGTTTATGCTGCGGATTCACCCATACTAATGAATGGGGAAAATGCTTGGAAAAAAACCCTGCTAGTGAAAAGTATCATGCCATGCCAGATCCATGATGAGCAAGGATGTCAAGATGTTGATGCCTCGTTGAATGGTCCAAATATTTTTTTTTTTCGCCTGGCCCATATTGCGCTTCTGGAGCAGAACGAGCCTCTACCATTTCAGAATCCCACTTTAGGCCGGGTGAGAAAATATTTGGGCCTCGTACCCTGGTGACAGACTCCGATATGGATCCAAGGAATTTATTGAAGATGGAAAAAGCAGTTCCATAACCATATTGTTTATAAAGGGGTTTTCCACAGCTACCTTACGTTATTTCTGTCCATTGGCTGGTGCTGCCTGAAAACAACAAAATGAGCAGTAACTCTCCTTTCCCTTCTCCAGCCACGTGTCTATGCTGCTGCTCCGGTGTTTAACCATTCAATTTACTGCTTTTTATGAGGCAATAAACTAATATTGAGCAGAATTAAGTTGGTTGCTTCGCTTTACACAACAGTCTCAAATCCATGTGGGACCAAATAAAAAATTTAAAATGCCCACTTTTTCTTGTTTTTTTTTTTTTTTAAATGTTTTCCCCACTTAATTATCCATTGTACGTATATGTTGGGAATATCCGGTACACTGCATGAGTGCCGATGGCTGCAGCCAGTATCCGATGGCTTCACGCATCGCTGCAAATCTGCAGCAATTTACAGTACAATGCCAGTCAATCATTGCTTGAAATATACGTTGCACACAGCCTAGAGAGTATCCCACATAAAGTCAATTAAAACATAACCTTTAATGAACCATTAAAAGGACAGAACACACAAAAATATTACAAAAAAGTGCTCATGTGAACCAGTGCTCAATGAAAAATGGCTTGGTCTCACCATTGGTATTAGATATAGCATTCCAGCATCAGGGCGTATACTGCTGGAGAGACGATCCACTCATGGGGAGCTGAGACATGAGAAAACCAGTAAGCGCAGTGTCTCTGTATGAGTGCGGACATGGACGGTGACAAGCCCTCAACGGCTGCATCTGCGGAGCCCTGCGTTCCCCCTCCTACCGTGAGTAACAGGGCCGGTCCCTAAACTGTTAAACTTTGGTGGCACGGGTCTGAGCAAGCCTTCTCTCTCTTCATGTAGGAGGACAAGGCCTCTGCCCCAAGAAACCCTCACAAATGTGGTATCTGTGGTGAAAGGTTCCCTTCTGATTACCAAAAGAAGCTATGCCAGCCCTGTACGCAGAACATTCTGCGCACCGAACAGCCCTCCCTGTTTGACAGCATAAAAACTCTCATTAGGCAGGAGGTTTAGGCCTCCATGGCGGCCCAGACCCCGGTGACCCAGGGCCCTCCCCCAAAAAAGAGGAAAAGGGCACCTACGGAGGCCAACTCAGATTCTGGAGAAGTCCGTTCCTCAGGGTCAGAGGATATTTGGGAGAATGAGGGCTCCATATCCACCTCCAAACACGACGCAAAGAAATAATGTTTTTCCTCTGAGGATATGGAGGAGTTGGTCTCCATGATGAGAAATACCATGGGGGTTGAGGAGGAGGAGGTGAAGTTCTCAGTCCAGGATGAGATGTTTGGGGGGCTGAAACCCAGAAGTAGAAAAGGCTTTCCGGTTCACGAAAACATACAAAATCTAATAGCTCAGGAGTGGTCCTCCCCCAAGAAGGCACTTCGTGTACCATCAGAACTAGAAAACCGCTTTTCCCTCGAGGGTGACAGCTCTATTTGGGAAATTCTTAAAATAGATGTGCAGGTCTCTAAAGTGACTAAAAAGACATCCCTCCCTTTCAAGGACTCTTCCCAGTTGAAGGATCCGATGAATCGTAAAATAGAAAGTCACCTTAAAGGGAATCTGTCACCCTTTTTTTGGCCTTGCAGTTGCCGACATAGACATCGGGGGCTTATCTACAGCATTCTGTAATGCTGTAGATAAGCCCCCGATGTAACCTGAAAGAGAAGAAACACACGTTATATTATACTCACCGAGTTGGGCGGCGACACCCATCGGACCGGACCGCCCACCTCAGTGAGTATAATATAACGTGTTTTTCTTCTCTTTCAGGTTACATCGGGGGCTTATCTACAGCATTACAGAATGCTGTAGATAAGCCCCCGATGTGTATTCTGGCAGCTGCAAGGCCAAAAAAAGGGTGACAGATTCCCTTTAAGAAATCCTGGGAAGCTTCTATGAACTTGCTTAAGGCAAACGTAGCCTCCACTTGCGTCGCCAGATCATTGTTCTTCTGGCTTCATACGTTAGAGGAACACCTCTCGGGAGGTACTCCCAGAGAAGAAATCTTAGATTCCCTTTCCCTCCTCCAAAAAGCAACAGGCTTTTTAGCCGATGCTTCGGGAGAAACGGTGCGGGTAGCAGCAAGGTCCCTAGTCCTTACAAATTCGGTTAGAAGAGCCCTTTGGCTGAAGTCATGGGGAGGTGACATCACTTCCAAGACAAAGCTCCGTGCCATCCCCTTCCAGGGGCACCGCATGTTCGAACCAGTCTTGGATGACATCCTCGAAAAGGCCTCCGACAAAAAGAAATCGCTACCCAAGCAGAGAGTCGCCAAGAGATGGTTTTTTCATCCCCCACGAGAGCAGGCCTCCCAAAGGGAGTTCAGAGGGAAAGGCAAGACAGGACGATGGAGCTACCCGAAGGGGGATAAAGGGAAAAACATCCTTGTCCCTCAGCAACAACAACCCCCGGACAAACAGTGACTCCCCGGTGGGGGGTCGACTCGCTCAGTTTTTCGCCCAAAGGCAGGCTACGACCTCGAACCAGTGGATCCTGCATACGATACAATTTGGGCTAAAACTGGAGTTTGAACACCTTCCCCCCGCACTGTTTAAGAGTCACCCCTACACAGTCTCCAAGTCTCCAAAAAGTTCTACTTCTTCAGATAGAAGATCTATTACGGGAAGGAGTAATTTCATACGTACCTCAACAGGAAATAGGCAGAGGACATTACTCCCGCCTAATCCTGGTGAAGAAGCCCTCCGGAAAGCACAGACTTAAAAACCTAAAACCCCTGAATCGCTTCATCAGATACCGGAGGTTCAAGATGGAGTCAGTAAAATCGGCAATCCCTCTTATTGGGCAGGGCTGGCTGATGGCTACGATAGACCTAAGGGACGCATATTACCATGTCCCAATTCATCCGGACCACCGTAAGTTCCTGAGGTTCGCGGTATCCTACGACCAAGGGATCAGCCATCTCCAGTTCAACGCCCTCCCATTTGGCGTATCCCTGGCACCAAGGGTATTTACGAAAATTATGAGGGAAGCAGTCATATCTATCCATCTTCAGGGAATATGCATCATTCCATATTTAGACGATCTGCTCATTATCTCTCCATCAGTGTCCCGGCTGAACCAGGATGTGTCAAAGACCCTGCAGATGCTCGAATCCCTAGGTTGGATCCCGAATCTCCAGAAGTCGAACCATCATCCTTCCACAAGGAAAAAATTCCTGGGGATCCTCTTAGATTCGGAAAAAAGGATGTCCTTTCTTCCCGAGGATCGTCAATCAGACCTTTGTCTGAGAATAATCCGGTTCAGAGAACAAAGGACACCGACTCTGAGGGACGCCATGTCTATCCTGGGTTCCCTGACATCGTGTATTCAGGCGGTATCCTGGGCACAGGCACATACGCGAATCCTCCAGTCATACGTCCTGGTAAGTGCAAGGAAGTATCGGAACAATCTATAAAAAAAGATTCCACTTCCAGGACACGTAAAATCGGCCCTCTTGTGGTGGCTGAATTACCGGAACTTGAGACGAGTAATAAGCTGAGACCAGCTTCCTCTGAAAATACTCTGTACTGATGCCAGTCTGAGAGGTTGGGTAGCTGTGGTGAAGTAGTCTTACTTCCAAGGACAATGGTCCTAGAACATAAGAACCAGATCCTCAAATCTAAGGGAATTGAAGGCAGTGGAAGAAGCATTAAAAGCCGCTTCATCCCTTATCCGGAACCATCACGTCCGGATATACTCTGACAACATAACCAAGGTAGCATATCTCAGACACCAGGGGGGCACGAGGTATGCCAGTCTGAAGACTGTGGCAAAAAGAATCTTCCTATGGGCGGAAAAACACCTATTATCCATCTCCGCGGTACACCTGAAGGGGTCGGAAAACATCCAAGCGGACTTCCTAAGCAGTAAGGACGTCCATCCGGGAGAGTGGTGTTTGAATCAGGAAGTCTTCCAGGCTCTGACCTTAAGATGGGGAGATCTAGAAGTCGACCTATTTGCGAATGCTCAAAACGCGAAGACAACAACCTATTTCTCCCTCGGTCCCACATACGGAGCCTGGGGGACGGATGCATTTGCTCATCCATGGGTCTTAGACTGGCCTACGCCTTTCCACCAATCCCTATGTTGGCAAGGACGCTGCAGAAAATCAGATCAGACAGGGTCACGACAATGTGGCCAGGACGGAGCTGGTACAACGCCCTGTTGGACATGGCCCTGGAAGGTCCCTTGCTTGTACCCCAAAAGACCGACGACCTTTTCCAGGGGCCCTTACTGCACCCAAACCACAGCAAACTGAGTCTAGCAGCTTGTTTATTGAGGCCAACATTCTGAGGGCCAAAGAGCTATTGGATGAAGTAATCTGGACCCTGCAAAAAAGTAGAAAGCCGGTAACTAATGCCATATATGGCAAAATATGGAAGAAATTTTCTTCCTGGTGTCTTCCTAAGGTCCCTGACCCCTTCCATCCCAATATTGCCCTGGTCCTAGATTTCCTGCAAAAAGGATTAGAGCTAGGACTTGCTCCAAGCACACTGAGGGTTCAGGTATCTGCCCTTAGTTCTTTTTTTGACCTGGCCAGACACCGTTGGGTTAAACGATTCATGACCGCTGCAAGTAGAATACGGCCTACACTCCCTAGTTGGGTTCCCCCTGGGATCTTAATATAGTGCTGAATAGCCTAACACAGGCCCCTTTTCAGCCCTTGTCAGAAATTTCATTGAGGATTCTCACACTCAAAACTGTCTTTCTTGTAGCAATCACCACTGCTAGGCGGGTGGGGGAACTACAGGCCCTATCGGTACAAGAACCATACCTCCTACTCAACTCGGACAGTATAGTACTGCACCTAGACCCCTCCTTTATACCCAAAGTGGTGTCAGACTTCCATCGAGGCCAGGAAATTGAGTGGCCCTCATTCTGCCCAAATCCTTCTAATACGAAGGAAGAAAGGTTCTACTCCCTGGATGTTCGCAGGGTGGTCCTCCATTACCTTGAACTAACTAGGGATTGGAGAATCGACCCAAACCTGTTCATTCAGTATTCAGGGCGGAATAAGGGAAAGAAGGCGGCAAAAAACACGATAGCAAGTTGGATCAAGCAGTCCATCTCCCTGGCATATTCATCAAGAGATCTCTCTCCTCCCGAGATGCTAAAGGCCCACTCCACCCGATCAGTCGCTACATCATGGGCAGCAAGAGGGAACGCGTCTTTGGTGGAGATATGCAGAGCTGCCACTTGGTCCTCTGTACACACCTTTACCAGACACTATAGACTGAATTTTAATAGGGATCTAACATTTGGCAGACGTGTTCTGCAAGCCGTAGTCCCTCCCTAAAAATTAGTGTTGATATAACTCCAAGGTGACTGTCGTGGAAGGTGACTGGAGAAAATAGAATTAGACTTACCGGTAATTCGGTTTCTAGGAACCTTCCACGACAGCACTAATTTCCCTCCCTGTCTAATATCTTACCGGACGATTCCTGCTCTACTGGCGGTAACTATTCATGCTAGTATGTCCAGAAAAAACACTGGAGGTAGCAGGAAAGGGAGGGTTATTTAACTTCTTTGTGTTTCCTGTCCCCCATTAGGGCGGGGAGACAACCTCCAAGGTGACTGTCGTGGAAGGTTTCTAGAAACCGAATTACCGGTAAGTCTAATTCTATTTTTTGTTTTGTTTTTTTTTCTTACACATGTGTTTTTGTTGCAGATTTTTCCCCATTCCGCAGAAATCTGCGGAAAGAATTGACATGCTGCAGATTTATATCTGCACGAAATCTGCAAGTCGCAAATAAGCAACATGTGTATGAGACCTCAGGATGCTCATTCACTTTGCTGGCATCAGGAAACCCTGCAGGTTTTGTGAAAAATCTGCACTGGACAAAGGAAGCAAAAAATATCTGTGCACACAGCCTAGGCTATGTTGACACATTGTGTTTTTGCTGTGTGTTTTATGCAAATTTTAAGCTGTGTTTTACAGACCGGCAAAAGGTATGTGAAAACTGCTGTGTTTTTGCAAACTGCTTCAATTCTTTCAGCTTTTTTTTTTTTTTTTTTGCAAAAACACAGGTATCAGGTTTTGCTGCGTTTTAGGTGCAAAAACCTCTGGAAGTTGCAGCATGGTTTTTTTTTAATTGCACTAAACTCTATCTGCATGCACAAGAGACAAAACATACCTGATTTTTGTAAGCAGCTTCTTTAGTGCCAAGAGAGCAGGTTGTGCCTGCAGATAAAAAAAGCAGCAAAAACGCAACGTGTGAACATAGCCTAATAGTTCTGTATTACCAGTTTTGGTCATAAAACCTTGAGAAAGTAGAAATACAATAGAAAGTATTTTTTTATTAAACATATACCGGTAGTTTACTGCATGTTGAAGCGGTGTCCATGAGTTCTGATCCATCCTGGGGGCTGCAGGTGGAAAGTTTTTTAGCAAGAAAGTAAAATGTACTGCTCTTTTTAGGCAAAGTACTCGCTGCGTTTAGCAATGGTTTGATGGTATTCCTTCCGGCACTTTTTCAACTAAATCCCTGAAAAATGGGATTTCTGACATTCTTCCCCTTGTGAGACATTCACTCTTTTTATGCTTTATATTCATCTTTTCTTGCCCCCCTATAAAAATACAGGTGCCCAATATGTAGTGATTGACTTGTCAGGGGCACGTCGGAACCTTTTTTTTTTTTTTTTTTTTTCCAGTGATTCAGGCAGAAGCAACTAAACCAGAACAGAGCGCGGTGTGTACTTTTTTTTGTATGTGTTGTTTTTGACTTTGTAGTAGAAGATGGCGCCATCATTTTGTGGGTGTGCTGGGTGCTTTTACCTCCTTTTCTGTATTCCCTGTGGAAGGTGGAGATTCCAGCGTATAACACATCCAGAGGAGAGTTAGACTGACCAGCATCTAAAATCGTGCAGCTCTGTACAAGTAGCTATCTCTCGGGTTCAGGTCTACACGTTACTATTGAATTGAGTCTTCAAGCCAAGAGCAAGAGCTGGGTTCACCCTTGCTGAGGCTGAGCAGTTTAGTCTACCTTCCCACCTATTTGTTTTCCATCTGTCAACACCCACCGTTTCCTTGAGGCCCAGCTTTGGCTTTTCGGACGCCAGATGGAAAACGTATATGGGAAGTTGCACTGTGCTTGGTCTGAGCAGTCATTTTGTGCTGACAGACTATCTACAACTTGGTGATGTAATTTTGTCCTCATTAGGTAGATTCCAGGTTAATTATCACACCATTCAAGCATTTGATTAGCCCCCCCCCCAGCATTATTTGCAGTACCCCTTTAAGACGTCATTGCCCTTCTCACTGTTCGCAGTGCGCAGTAATAGGGAATGATGTCTGAGAACTCGCCACTTGTATTGGCTCCCTCGTTATTATTTTCCATGACTTCACACCGCTAATTACATGTGGGTAGCGGCAGCCAGGAACAATGCCATAAATCTCGCAGTAACGTTGAAATTTATAGCTCGCCTCAAACTCTCCAATTCTTTTTCATCAGAATATTTTTTTTTTCAATTTTTTTATGTAAAAAACTGTTGATTGTACAAACGAGTCTGAAATGAATTTCAACGCAAATAAACTCGCATTGGCAGCTCGAATGGACAAATTGCTTCTCTGCAACTGTGAAGCAGATGTTTTCTTGTTTTTAAAGCCTCCAGTTGCGCAAGAAGTACAGCTGAAATAAGCTTCTAATTGTTTAGCGTTTCTCTGAAATACCCGCCTGTGACAGACGGGCCACACTCAGAAACCAGCAGCTGTTAGAAACTAGAAATACGTTTGGTTTTTTGTTTTTATTGAAAGCATGAGTCGTTCATCTTTTCTACATCGTGAGGCCTCCATGTTGTCTCACCTTGTATTGGAGAGCACAGAAGTGCAGGTGTGAAGAACCAGTGTTATCCCATAATTTGGACCTTTGAGTTGTTCTCTATGGGTCTTGAGACCTCCTGCCCCCTGACTGTCTGGCTAGCCCCACTGTAATTATTCAGGTGCTGCTAGCTGTGCATCCTCCCATCTGGTTTATGCACTTATTTACTTTGAAAGTTCAAGTTCTGTCCTCCGGGTATCAACAAGTCGCATTTTGAAACTTACATCTGTGTGTATGATGAGCTTCTGGTGGAGAGTAAAGAATGAGCTGGTTCTTGGAGGGAACACTTTGGGTAAGCCGATACATTGGGGGCAACCTTCAGATGTCCATGTATGTGTAAGGGGTTAACGAGACCATCCTGCATGTATATATTAATGTTTGGTTTTACAAATGTATTTGCTTTATGGTAGGGAAAGTGTAGTAACCTATTTAGTCCTCTAGATGGAGCTAAAGTTATGCTCAGAATGCAAATAGTAAATGTAGGAGGGGCTAACTGTGGTTAAGCTGGGGAGCATCCGGCATTTTTGTCAGTTGGGCTAGGGAAGCCCTGACAGGGCAGTTAGCCCCGTAACATTGTGAAGATGGTAGCCCAGCCGTTCCGGGCCGGAGGGCCAAAGAGAATAACAGCACAACATACAGCAGCAGAGAACAGAATGACAGAGTTTGCAGCAGGGCAGGCTTTATAAAATTTATCATGTGGCAGCTTGCTATGTGTGCAGATGCCCTTTTGTCTGGGGCGAAACAGACAGGGGAACTCTCAAAGAAGGCGAAGCTGGACAGGGGGGAGGATGCTGTGAAGCTGACTGGGATGGGAAGACCCGGGAATGTTCTGGAAATTGATAGTGAGAATATAGGGAAAGAAGAGGAGGCAAACTGTGTTACCTGATATGCTGTAACTGAAGTGAATGGACTGAGAAGGTATAAAAGTAAAGTTTCTTGTTTAAAGTTGGAATTGGACTGTGACTCAGTTTATGCCAAAATTTATGGACAAAATATACTGCCACCTAGGGAAGGCCCTGAAGGTGAGAAGAATGGTATGCTGACAGAGAACTGTGATGTGTATGTGATGGGAGACCAGGACGCGCCTGGGTTGTTTACCTCAGTCACGACTACTGCCCTGGCTGAACCTTACATATGGATCACGATGTACGAACTAGGCCTGGGACTCAGTAGTTTTATATATGACAATGAGATTGGTGAATTTGTGTTGGGAGACCCATGGTCGGTCCGTGCATCATGGTCCATACTTCACCGATGTATAAATACAGCCTTAAAAAGTTTCCAATTTTTTAAATTTAAGACATTTTCTGGGTATAGGCAATTTGTGGGGTTTAAACTTTTCATATCTACCACCCCCTTACCATTCATCTTGGGCCATCACTTGCTTGCATGCATCATGGTTATCTTGGGGCAATAGTTGGCATCGCTGCCTGGAAAAGTACAGCACCTGCTGTTAGACTTTCATTAACACATAAGAGGCTTCAGTGGTTGCGCGATTGCGGCGACCCCCATTAAATGATTGCCAGGGGTGCCAGCGGTTAGTCAGACCTCCAACTTTAGAATCCCCATTGGTTAGCTACCCTTCAAACGTCTCTAAAACACATAATAAATTTGGCGCACTCGTGTGTTACTTTTTGTAATTTTAATGATGGCACATTTTACTTTACAGGAGCAGTGTGTTATACCTACTATAGGGCCCTAGGGGGCGGAGTCCAATCATTCTGTTTTGGGCGTGGCCTTATTTTCTGGCTCATGCTTCGCCCTCTCGGTTCCTATGGAGTTAGATTAATTGAGCACATGCATATCGCATATTTCCTGATGCCTGTCTTTCAAATTACCGGTGACTTCTGGGAACAGATAGGGAAACTTTCCTGCAATAACCCACTTGTTTTCTTTTATATTTTTAGATTGATTCTACTGCTTCTTGGTTATTATTGCTCATGTAGTTTCCTGATGTTTCTTGTAAAGCACCTAAAATATTAAAATATACATTTCAGCTTTTTTTCCTGCTGATCCTTTACTGCAGAAGCCTTTTACACAGTTAGTTTTAGACAGGGATACAAGTTTATGTGAGCAACCCGTTTGCCAATGGCCTTTTTTTCCCATGGAAAGAAGTCTGACTGGCTTAAATGGAACTTGTCGCAATGAAGGAGCAGTCTGTAGGCTCCATGTTATAGAGTAGGAGGAGTTGAGTAGATTAATATATAGTTTTTGTGAGAGAAGATTCAGTATAATCCTGTATTTTCATCATTTAATCCGCTGCTCTTTCTAAGAACTTGAGTCCAGTGGGTGGGTCTAACTCTGTATGTACGCCTATACAAGGAAGGCTGTCATCACTGCTAGGACCGCCCACTGGTTCGAAAATCCCAAAGAGCAGACGATGAAATGATGTAAACTCGGGTTATACTGAATCTTTTCCCGCATAACTATATTTCAATCAGCTCATCTCTCCCTGCTCTATAACATGGTGCCTGCAAATTGGATGGCATTTTCATGATGACAAGTTCCCTTTAAGGGGACAATCTGATGTGTTGTTATGGCCACCATTTATTTCAGTTTTCTTACTGAAACAAACATGCATGCTCAGCCGTTTATATATAAGAGGTAGGACTTGCGTGTATTAGAACTTTATGGCATAAATATCTGTGATTAGACAACCCTTATCAAGTTGCTCGGAGTCCTACCACTTTCCCTCAACACCCCTGCTCTGCTATCTGGAAAAATATAAGACTGTAGCATGCACAGGGTTTTCTGCCTGTACCCCCTGTGCAGGTAACTGTTAACACTACTCCGTAGACTTCACTGGGGCAGGAACCTTTTTATTCAAGCATTAGGGAGGTTTCAAGATATCACTGAGTGATGTGAGAACCCCTGAAATTCATGTTTCTTCGAGTCACTGTGCAGCCTCTTAGTCATGATGGGATGATTTTCAAGTGTGCTGTCATGATACATTTTGGGCTTTTGTTCTGAAGTAGCTGGTGGTCAATGTATTGTCATCACATGATGCGTAATGACATCTAATTATTTCCGACTTCTGATATGCTCTTCCTTTACTGATATTACACAATTTCTCTCAGGCTATGTGCACACTGAGGATTTTATGGAGCAGAAACTCTCCAAAACCCTCCTCTAGATCTCAAGACTTCCTCCGAAACTTTGAGACTTCACTTAATTTCTGCTCCGAAAACTCTGCAAAAAGATTTTTCATAGCACATAAAAGTAGAATTTTGTCTTCTCTTTATTTTAATTCAAAACCATATCTTAGAAACTGACAGATGGAAGGTCTAGCTTTGCCTTCTTTCTGGTGATGACTTAAAGGCATTTAAAAGTTATCACTTATCCTTAAGATAGTTAATAACTTACTGATCACTGTGGCTCCAACAGCAAAGACCTTCACTGATCAGCAAAAGGAGAAGTTTTTATCCCTATTACAGAACTGAGGGGAAGGTCAGATGCCCGATTAATTTATTTTCTATGCAGCTGGTGGGAAAAAAACCCCGTTATGAATGAATGGATTGGAGGTAGATCATGTGCAGTGCCGCTCATGCTAACTGAGATCAAAGTGTCCCATTCTGCTGGTCCCTGTAGTTGGACTACCAGCGATGTACAAGATATCACCTGTCTTTTGGATAAGTGATATAATTATTTTCACTGCTGACCCCAACAATTCTCTCTTTTCGCTCATTCCTTTCTTTGGTCATTCTCTCCTTCCTTTGTTTGGTCATTCTCGCCCTCTTGGAGGCCAGTAGAACTGGATGGGGGCTTCCTTGCACCAGTTTTGGTGACAATGATTGTCCTTTGCTCTAATGTAAAATAATAGTAGTTTTTTTATGTATGTGCCTGTATCCTTAAAAAGAGCAGCAGCAGATCTTTTGGCACAGCCACCGCTGAATTCTTTGGGGTACTGGGCCCTTGTGCTGTCTGGTGAGCTCGGAGTTTACATTCTTTTAATAAAACTAGCAGACCATGATACCGGTGCTGGAGGTTGTCCATCAGTCCATACTAGGTCACTTCTTTGATCTTTTAAATTACTTCAAAAAATTCAGATGTTTTCTTGGCACTGTACAAGTGTTACACGAAGAACCGTCACCAATTCTTCCTTCTGTACCTGATTACTTACGTAATGGCCACACATTGCAGGACTTTTCTGTGAAGTTGAAGCTGGATAAACTGCAGAACTTTCTAGGCAAGCATCTAACTTTTATTGATTTTATTTTTTTTTTTTTACTTTGAAAGCTCAGACTGTCTCCTTATTGCTGAATTCTACACTGTCTAGCTAAGACATGGATACATTTTTTCCTGAGCTTTATGTAGAGAAATGTGCATTAAAATTGGAGGAGTCACCATTGGTATCTGTCAGACTAGAACTAGTAAAGTGGAAGACTGAAAAAATGATATGATCAACTTTTCAAAGACAATGTTTTGGTAGCCTGCTCAAAACACTCACTTGTTTCTCGCTAGCTGCATTTATGGGTTCATCAGGACCACACTGTAAAACTCTGGCTTGTGGGCCAAATCTGGCCCTCAACAACAGCACCGCCCTCCCATCCCCTTCGGCATCACACTTTCAAAACTGTATTGACATCCTGTGTCTGTGGCCATTATACTGTATGGAGGACTATTCTGTGTGGAAGACAATGTAGAGCCCATTATTCTGTGTGACGGACTGTGTTGTCCATTGTACTGTATAGAGGACTATATGAGGACCATTATACTGTATAGAGGATTATGTGAGGCCTATTACACTGTATAGAAGACTATGTGGGGCCCATTATTCTGTATGGAGGAGATCACAATATACTGTGTGAAGGACTATGTGGGCTCCATTGTACTGTATAGAGGATTTTGTGAGGCCCATTTAATCTGTATAGAGAACTATGTGGGGCCAATTCTGTATGGACGAGAATGTAGGGTCCATTCTGTGTGAACGAATTTGTGGGACCCATTATACTGTGGGGGATCACAGTTCGGGAATTACACTGTGGTGGTGTCTCCATATTTTGCTGGGGGGGGTACAGTAGGGTCATCATACAATGTGTGTGGAGGAATTCACTGTAGGGGTATCATACGGAGCCTGGGGGGGGCACATTATCTGTATTAATTCAAGGATTTTTAAGCTTTGTAATTACATATTTAAATTGGGCAATTGTGCCATATGCTTTGTGCTACACCTTCATGACATTCATGACATGATATTATTCCAGCGTGCGCCATTTGTGATACTGTATATTTTATTCTAAGATTTATCAATTAAAATGTACTTGGTGAGAAAACCCATTTAAAGTTTATTTCCATATGAAAAGATTCATGAATAACTTCCTCAATTGTAGTAGACACTTTAAAAAAATAAATATCAAGGTTGGTCCTTGACTTTGTCCAAATTTTTAATTTTGGCCCTCTGTGTTTAACATCTTTGATCTAGACAGAAAATTTAAAAGGGTTGATCAACCCCAATATTTTTTATTTTTTACAACCCACCAAAATATAAAAAACAAAATAGTAGTACTCACTGCTGTTGCATGGTATGAACATTTCTGTGATTTCCCACTGGTCTCTGTTTGGACTTTGTCAATATCATGTGACAGGTGTCAATACCTCCAAGGTCACCTTTGTGCCCAGTAATTTGCTATAGGAGTCACAAGGCTTGTTGACCTTTCATTGCTGAAAGAACGGAGACCGGTGGAGGACTAGTAAAGGATTGGCACTGGAGCATATGGGGAATGATAAGGTCATCTTAGATTTAAAACATTATCAGCTGTTTGTAAAAAATTGATATAGGGTTTGATAATCTTTTATAGCCGTTGTACAGGGATAAAAAAAAAAACGTGGCTGCTTCTGCTTAAACCATTTGTCCACAGGCTTTGTGTATTGCAGCTCAACCCAGTTGACTTCAGTTGACCTGAGCACCATTACCAGATTCAACCTATGGACAGTTGTGGTTCTGCTGTTGGAAGAAAGCTGCCATGTTTTTTCCAATCCTTTAAATGTAATGAAAGAAATATATTTTTGACACTGGTGAAAGCTCGAACTATTCCAAACAGCCTCTTTATTTGCAGGTAATTGTGGTGCAAGTAAACCCCGGGGAAACCTTCACAATCCGCACAGAAGATGGACACTTTCAGTGTATCCCAGGTAAGCAGTGTGACTGAATGTTCGCTCTCTCAATTCCTAGGGTTTCCTCTTATGTGAATGAAATGTCGTCTATAGACCGACCACAAGAACTTCCTGGAACTGCAGGCCTAGTTATCAGCACAGCCGCCCTTTTAACGGATACTGAGATGTTTAGTGATGTCACTTAACCACTGATGGTTTTCTACATAAAACCATCTTTGCTAAACTTTTTTTTTTAATATATAAACCCAGATAACGTCATTTTTAAGTCAGGAGAGTGAAGGTATTTTTCATTTTTTAAGTGCAGTAAATTTGAGTCCCCTATTTCTATGCATAGAACTATCACTGTTTTGGGTAATTGCGGCAATGTATTACTGATTTAATGCCCCAGTTGATTGAACAGTTCCATAATAAATGGTTTATAATGCCTCCAGTGCCAATTTAAACTCTGTTGTAAAACCCTTTTTTCTTTTCTTCTCTTTTATAGGTCCAGCACATGTTCCTATGATGTCGCCAAATGGCTCCATGCCTCCTATATTTGTGCCGCCTGGTTATGTGTCTCAGGTATAATTCACCTTCTCGTTTTTATGGTATTATTATTTTATTCTTATGGTGACAAACACGGTTAATATGGTTCATAAGAAAAGATCTGCCAGGCTCAATTTTTTTTACCCTACAGAAGTACCGTATACACTCGTGTATAAGCCAAGATTTTCATCAAATTTTTTTTGTGCTGAAAACGCCCACCTCGGCTTATACACAAGTCATTGTCCAGAAAGCCGGAGGGGGAGCAGCGGCCGGAACCGATGACTGTGGCACAGTGACAGCTGCAGCTGCTGGCTAAGGCTAGTTTCACACTAGCGCTTTTGAGCGCAGCGACGGCCTGCGCACGGCCGCCGCTAAGCCCCGCCCCCTGCCGCGCCTCCGCCGGTAGCTCTGCCTACCGGCGCATGACGCTGCATGCGTCCTGCGTCCCCTATCTTTATTACTGGGGGCGCAGGCCGTGCGCAATATGCGTTTGGTGGCGCATGCGCCTTTTTGACGGTGCGCCGAGCGCAACCAAACTGCAGGAGGTTGCGTTTGGCGCAGGTCGGCGCACCGTCAAAAGGACGCATGCGCCGCCAAACGCATATTGCGCACGGCCTGCGCCCCCAGTGATAAAGATAAGGGACGCAGGAAGCGTCATGCGCCGGTAGGCGGAGCTACCGGCGGAGGTCGCGGCAGGGGGCGGGGCTTAGTGGCGGCCGTGCGCAGGCCGTCGCTGCGCTCAAAAGCTCTAGTGTGAAACTAGCCTAACAAAAGACATCATACTCACCCTCCTCACGCCGTCTCTGCATCTCCGTCCCGGCAGCTCTTCCTGTGGTCACATGGTACCACTCATTAAAGTAATGAATATGCATGCATCTCCACTCCCATAGGCGTGGAGCACTTATTCATTACCTTAATGAGCAGTACCACGTGACCACTCGGCACAGGAGAGCTGCCGCGCCGGGACAACGGAGTTACAGTGATGGCGCAAGGAGGGTGAATAGGGCGTGTGTGAGCCATGCATACAACGATAGGACAGGACGGGGGGGGAGCCACACATAGTAGAACAGGACGGGGGGAGCTACACATAGCAGGACAGGACGGGGGGAGCCACGCATAGCAGGACAGGGATAAGGGGACAATGCATACTCGGCTTATACTCGAGTCAATAAGCTTACCCAGTTTTCCGTGGCAAAATTAGGTGACTCGGCTTATACTCGAGTATATACAGTAATTTTAATTTAATTGCACACGGGAAAAAAAAGAATGCTCATTCTTGTATGGAAAACTGCAGATTTTTCTCTTTTGATACGGAGACATGTATCTGGGCTTAGCCTAAAGCTATGTTCACACTCAGTTTATTTGCAGCCAAAACCTGCTTTCTTTTCAGTAAAAATACTGCGATCAAATTATCTGTTTTTTGTTTCTTTTTCACAACATTTTTGGGTGCAAATTACATGTGTGCTTTGTCTACAGTACATGTTTATAAGCTGTGGTCAAATGGTTCCATTTTCATGGGAGACAGAGGCCCCAAACGTGTTACCAAGGGTCCTTGTGGTCAGTACCTACAACTCATGCATGTATCTTCCATCCTGTGGATAGGTGATAAATGTTATTGGTGAGAGAACCCCTTTAACGTTACCTAGTATTTGATAAACTTGTGATGGGATAGTTGCGTAAGGGCCTCCCAAGTTTCCATCTGCTAGGAAGGCATGCTTGCAGAGCTTTGTGATGCACATTGATCGGACCTTTTGCTTTTATCTCCCCCTGATGGGAACTTTGAACGTTTTTTGGCATCACAATCAAGTCCTTGTTTGGCCTGTGTAGGAAATGCTGCAATGAAATTGAGCAATCTTCGAATGTAGAGAAAGCAGGAACCGGAGTTTTCTTTTAGAAAATGTGATCCGAAAGTGACAAATTGTTTAAGGAGGATCTTTTACCAAATTTTTTATGTTGAATCGGAGACACAGTGTAATATTCGCTGCCAATTAGAATACAACTTTTTTTTTTTTTTTGTGCTTCTCCGTTGTGGATATATTAGCTATCAAAGTATTTGTACCTATTAGGTTTTTTTTTTTGTTTTTTTGTTTTTTTAGTGCAAGAGTGGTGACGTGCTGGAGCACAACAGACCTGAGTGTGATTGAAAGCTTGAAGCTCTCATCTGTTAGTCAGTGTGAGGGTAGGGGTAGTACAGCAGATGTTGAGTCTCATCTCAAACACTTCTAGTAGCCCTCCTCTGAAGTTCAAATTTGTTTTATTGTCAAGACCCAATACACATTACCAATTTTAGTGCTGCCATCTATGCTATACTTTCTCTTCTCTCGAGCACGCACGCACTCGCGTCCACATGCACAAACACACGCACTTGCTGCTGGAGGTCAGAGCGTTCAGTTAATCACACTCAGGTCAGCTATGTTCCAGCATGTCATCACTCTGCAGTGAGAAGAGCAGACTGTCATTATGTCACACACACGAGTAACCTGTACTAAGCTATAGTAGGGGGATATTCTTTTTCTCCCTGTGTGTTGCTGCCTATTTATGATTGGTCAGTGTCAGAAAGAGGAAGAAGTACACGCCCCGCAGTGAAATCTATTTGCCTATTTTAGAATATTTAGGTGCAAAAAACTTTGAACCCTGATTTCTCAGCAACAAAGAAGTGAAAGTTAGAAAAAAAACACACTTTATTCTTATAGCTTTGTACAGATGACTTTCCGACAGCCTCATTGCCAGCACAGGGAGGAAAATGCCTTTGCACAGATCAGTTTCCCAAGAAAATACTTCTGTAGAGGTCAGAGCTATTGTAATTCAGTATGGTGCATTTGGCTACTGTAAAACTAACCTCTAAATGCTGTTAAGCTCAGTTTTTGGCTTCAATTATTATTATTTCTGATTAGAGCTGGTGCAATTCAGTTTGCAAGACCCGGCCCATCGGGTACATCGATGTGTGACCACTGGACAAGCCCTGTGTGATCCACCTCCTAGCTGACAACATTTGTGGCTCTTCTTTTGATTATGCAGCCTGGCTTGACCTCACATATGGGTCACGTCAATAATGACGTTGCGCCGGGTCCGCTAATCAAAGAAGAACCACAGATGTTGGGTAGTAAAAGGCAGTTTCCAGTGCTCCCATCCAAGAGCCAAATTGCCCTAATACTGATACATTCACTTTAACTGGTAAAAAAAACATGTATTTTCCCCACAAATTTTAGGCCTGCTGTCTTACATTTATATCTGTGCATTTTAAAAGAATTTTCTTTATATTGTGCTTATTATGTAGAATTTGTGGTTGGTTCTTAAGTATTTCCCATCCTTTCAGCGGTTGGAAACCTGACTGGAAAATATGTAAATGCTGCATGTACCTATAATGTTCATTCATTCCATTACATGGCCCAGATGATATGTAATCACGAGAAATGAGCATAAAAAGTCACACTACTCTGATCCAGTTGCCATTCAGTAGCGGAACCACAACAATGCGAACCATCCTTATCTGCCATTAGTACATAGAAGTCGCCAGAGGCACCCGGATAAGGATGTGTGCATGGACCGGATAGTGGAAAATGGAGAAAAATTCTAGCATCCAAAGCTTCACAAAATCATTCTTTAATATAGAAAAGTATTAGTCACTACTCCGAAACCAACTGATTACAAGCAAATGCGTGTCAGACTGCTGTCTTTAGACATGCAGTGCAGAAGCGTGTCAGACTGCTGTCGTTGGTCATGTAATGCAGAAGCGTGTCAGACTGCTGTCTTTAGACATGCAGTGCAGACGCGTGTCAGACTGCTGTCGTTGGTCATGCAATGCAGACGCGTGTCAGACTGCTGTCATTGGTCATGCAATGCAGACGCGTGTCAGACTGCTGTCGTTGGTCATGCAATGCAGACACGTGTCAGACTGCTGTCATTGGTCATGCAATGCAGACGCGTGTTAGACTGCTGTCTTTAGACATGCAGTGCAGACACGTGTCAGACTGCTGCCGCTGGTCATGCAATGCAGACGCGTGTCAGACTGCTGCCGCTGGTCATGCAATGCAGACGCGTGTCAGACTGCTGTCGTTGGTCATGCAATGCAGACGCGTGTCAGACTGCTCTTCAGTCATGCAATGCAGACGCGTGTCAGACTGCTGTCGTTGGTCATGCAATGCAGACGCGTGTCAGACTGCTGTCGTTGGTCATGCAATGCAGACGCGTGTCAGACTGCTGTCGTTGGTCATGCAATGCAGACGCGTGTCAGACTGCTGTCGTTGGTCATGCAATGCAGACGCGTGTCAGACTGCTGTCGTTGGTCATGCAATGCAGACGCGTGTCAGACTGCTGTCGTTGGTCATGCAATGCAGACGCGTGTCAGACTGCTGTCGTTGGTCATGCAATGCAGACGCGTGTCAGACTGCTGTCTTTAGACATGCAATGCAGACACGTGTCAGACTGCTGTCGATGGTCATGCAATGCAGACGCGTGTCAGACTGCTGTCGTTGGTCATGCAATGCAGACGCGTGTCAGACTGCTGTCGTTGGTCATGCAATGCAGACGCGTGTCAGACTGCTGTCGTTGGTCATGCAATGCAGACGCGTGTCAGACTGCTGTCGTTGGTCATGCAATGCAGACGCGTGTCAGACTGCTGTCGTTGGTCATGCAATGCAGACGCGTGTCAGACTGCTGTCGATGGTCATGCAATGCAGACGCGTGTCAGACTGCTGTCTTTGGTCATGCAATGCAGACGCGTGTCAGACTGCTGTCGTTGGTCATGCAATGCAGACGCGTGTCAGACTGCTGTCGTTGGTCATGCAATGCAGACGCGTGTCAGACTGCTGTCGTTGGTCATGCAATGCAGACGCGTGTCAGACTGCTGTCGTTGGTCATGCAATGCAGACACGTGTCAGACTGCTGTCGATGGTCATGCAATGCAGACGCGTGTCAGACTGCTGTCGTTGGTCATGCAATGCAGACGCGTGTCAGACTGCTGTCGTTGGTCATGCAATGCAGACGCGTGTCAGACTGCTGTCGTTGGTCATGCAATGCAGACGCGTGTCAGACTGCTGTCGTTGGTCATGCAATGCAGACGCGTGTCAGACTGCTGTCTTTAGACATGCAATGCAGACGCGTGTCAGACTGCTGTCGTTGGTCATGCAATGCAGACGCGTGTCAGACTGCTGTCTTTAGACATGCAATGCAGACGCGTGTCAGACTGCTGTCGATGGTCATGCAATGCAGACGCGTGTCAGACTGCTGTCGATGGTCATGCAATGCAGACGCGTGTCAGACTGCTGTCGTTGGTCATGCAATGCAGACGCGTGTCAGACTGCTGTCGTTGGTCATGCAATGCAGACGCGTGTCAGACTGCTGTCGATGGTCATGCAATGCAGACGCGTGTCAGACTGCTGTTGTTGGTCAGGCAATGCAGACGCGTGTCAGACTGCTCTTTAGTCATGCAATGCAGGCGCGTGTCGGACTGCTGGCTTTAGTCAGGCAATGCAGACGCGTGTCAGACTGCTGTCGTTGGTCATGCAATGCAGACGCGTGTCAGACTGCTCTGTAGTCATGTAATGCAGAAGCGTGTCAGACTGCTGTCGTTGGTCATGCAATGCAGACGCGTGTCAGACTGCTGTCATTGGTCATGCAATGCAGACGTGTGTCAGACTGCTGTCGTTGGTCATGCAATGCAGACGTGTGTCAGACTGCTGTCGTTGGTCATGCAGTGCAGACGCATGTCTGACTGCTGTCTTCAGTCAGGCAATGCAGACGCATGTCAGACTGCTGGCTTTAGTCAGGCAATGCAGACGCGTGTCAGACTGCTGTCGTTGGTCATGCAGTGCAGAAGCGTGTCAGACTGCTCTTTAGTCATGCAATGCAGACGCGTGTCGGACTGCTGGCTTTAGTCAGGCAATGCAGACGCGTGTCAGACTGCTGTCGTTGGTCATGCAATGCAGACGCGTGTCAGACTGCTCTGTAGTCATGTAATGCAGAAGCGTGTCAGACTGCTGTCGTTGGTCATGCAATGCAGACGTGTGTCAGACTGCTGTCATTGGTCATGCAATGCAGACGCGTGTCAGACTGCTGTCGTTGGTCATGCAATGCAGACGCGTGTCAGACTGCTGTCGTTGGTCATGCAATGCAGACGCGTGTCAGACTGCTGTCGTTGGTCATGCAATGCAGACGCGTGTCAGACTGCTGTCGTTGGTCATGCAATGCAGAAGCGTGTTAGACTGCTGTCATTGGTCATACAATGCAGACGCGTGTCAGACTGCTGTCGTTGGTCATGCAATGCAGACGTGTGTCAGACTGCTGTCATTGGTCATGCAATGCAGACGCGTGTCAGACTGCTGTCGTTGGTCATGCAATGCAGACGCGTGTCAGACTGCTGTCGTTGGTCATACAATGCAGACGCGTGTCAGACTGCTGTCGTTGGTCATGCAATGCAGAAGCGTGTCAGACTGCTGTCGTTGGTCATACAATGCAGACGCGTGTCAGACTGCTGTCGTTGGTCATGCAATGCAGAAGCGTGTTAGACTGCTGTCATTGGTCATACAATGCAGACGCGTGTCAGACTGCTGTCGTTGGTCATGCAATGCAGACGCGTGTCAGACTGCTGTCGTTGGTCATGCAATGCAGACGCGTGTCAGACTGCTGTCGTTGGTCATGCAATGCAGAAGCGTGTCAGACTGCTGTCGTTGGTCATGCAATGCAAATGCGTTTCAGAAGGCTGTCGTTAGTCATGCAATGCAGACGCGTGTCAGACTTCTGGCTTTAGTCAGGCAATGCAGACGCGTGTCAGACTGCTGTCGTTGGTCATGCAGTGCAGACGCATGTCTGACTGCTGTCTTCAGTCAGGCAATGCAGACGCGTGTCAGACTGCTGGCTTTAGTCAGGCAATGCAGACGCGTGTCAGACTGCTGTCGTTGGTCATGCAGTGCAGAAGCGTGTCAGACTGCTCTTTAGTCATGCAATGCAGACGCGTGTCAGACTGCTGGCTTTAGTCAGGCAATGCAGACGCGTGTCAGACTGCTGTCGTTGGTCATGCAATGCAGACGCGTGTCAGACTGCTCTGTAGTCATGCAATGCAGACGCGTGTCAGACTGCTGCCGTTGGTCATGCAATGCAGACGCGTGTCAGACTGCTGTCATTGGTCATGCAATGCAGACGCGTGTCAGACTGCTGTCGTTAGTCATGCAATGCAGACACGTGTCAGACTGCTGTTAGTCATGCAATGCAGATGCGTTTCAGAAGGCTGTCATTAGTCATGCAATGCAAATGCGTTTCAGAAGGCTGTCGTTAGTCATGCAATGCAGATGCGTGTCAGACTGCTGTTAGTCATGCAATGCAGACGCGTGTCAGACTGCTGTCGTTGGTCATACAATGCAGACGCGTGTCAGACTGCTGTCGTTGGTCATACAATGCAGACACGTGTCAGACTGCTGTCGTTGGTCATGCAATGCAGAAGCGTGTCAGACTGCTGTCGTTAGTCATGCAATGCAGAAGCGTGTCAGACTGCTGTTAGTCATGCAATGCAGATGCGTTTCAGAAGGCTGTCATTAGTCATGCAATGCAAATGCGTTTCAGAAGGCTGTCGTTAGTCATGCAATGCAGATGCGTGTCAGACTGCTGTTAGTCATGCAATGCAGATGCGTTTCAGAAGGCTGTCGTTAGTCATGCAATGCAGATGCGTGTCAGACTGCTGTCGTTAGTGATGCAATGCAGACACATGTCAGACTGCTCTCTTTAGACATGCAGTGCAGATGCTTGTCAGACTGCTGTCATTAGACATGAAGTGACTAATTACAGTAGTCTGAAATGCGCATGCTTGTAATCAGTTGCGTACCGCCCTGTGACTTATAAGACAATAAAGAATGAATTTATGAAGATTTGTATGCTGGCATTTTTCTCCCTTTTCCAATTTTTGCAGCACTGCTAGTTTTCCCTGCATTGATCTTCGTTATTTTGGTGAGCTGACGCCTCAAAACCCCCACCCCCCCTTTTTTTTTTAAATTTAGGCTGGTTTCACACTTGCGTTGGGCAGAGCTGCGGATGGCTGCGTACTTCTTCCGTTAAGCCCAGCCCATGCCGCACCTCTTGCATTCAGCTTAACCTACGTCGGCATAGGTACCTATGTTTAACATTGGTTACGCAGGCCATGCGGATGCCTTCGCATGCGTCGTTTTGATGCTGCACCGACCGCAACAAAATGCGTCCTGCGTACCTATCTTTAACTTTGGGTACGCAAGCCTTGCGGATGCCTTTGCATGCTTCGTTTTGACGCTGCGCCGACCGCAACAAAATGCAACATGTTGCATTCGGCGCAGCATCAAAACGACGCATGCGGAGGCATCCGCATACATTCGCATGGCCTGTATACTCAATGTTAAAGATAGGTACGCAGGACGCATGCTGACGTAAGTGGAGCTGAATGGAAGAGGTGCGGCAGTGGGCAGGGCTTAACGGAGGAAGTATGCAGCCGTCTGCAGCTCTGCCCAATGCAAGTGTGAAACCAGCCTTAGTTGTTCCCTTGGTTGGACTCTGCCACAATTGCGACCACCATCATAAGACATTGTTGGTGTCTGTATGAGTTATACATATCCCCTGCCAGTTGGCGTGGCCTTGCTCCATACACTGTAATTGAGCTGAGATTGCGCCCCGAGCAGTGACTTAGCCGTCCAGTGAGTGTGCGGCCTCGCTCCATACAATGTAAGGATAGTGAGGCTCAGCCAACTGGCTTGAGGTATGTATAACTCATGCATACTCTTCTTTCCCGGTTCTGTAACTGGCGAATAACTGCAGTGTGTGCACGGGGGGATTCATAAACCTGCAGCCTCAGAGTGACCGCAAACTTAAGGGTTTTGATCGGACAAACCCTTTAAAGAGGACCTGTTACAAGGTCAAAAGTGCCCAGTGTTTGCTCTTATTTTATTTTATTTGTTCCCCTGAGTACCCAGTTTTTGTTTTTCTTTTTATATTTGTCATTCAGATTGAGATACGGGCCTTTATATTTACTGCTAATTTTTATGATCTACACCAAAGGTAAAGACAAGCCCCCGAGGAATCATTTGAGCCATGCCCCCTTGTAAAGACATTAAAAATGTGCATAAAGTAAAAAGGCCCATATCTCTGGAACTGCAGAGGATATAAAGAGGATTAAAAAAATATTCAGGGGAGCAGCATGAAAACAATAAAAGCAAAAACCGGCCTCTTTAGACTTGGTGACAGGTTCCCTTTAAGAATACTACTGTGCAGAATATTGTGTGTTGCAGATCATTGTGATTGCTGGAGAGCTGATCCTATATCTCTATTGTTACAGGTTGTGGAAGAGAATGGAGTGCGCAAAGTGCTGGTCTTGCCACATTCGACAGAGTTCCATCCATCAATGCATGCACCGCCACCTCACGTCACCCATTTCATGCACCATCACCCCGCTCTGCTCCCTCATCCTCCCCATCACGTGTACCCACCAGTGCCTGGCACAGGAGAGCTGCCTCCTCAGTTTATACACCAGCATCCACCGCCCCCGCCACATATTTTCCAGGAACAAGGTTAGTCATTTTACAAGATTCTTCTCTCTGGGTTTGTTGCATACTTACATCCACAATGTGATTGATAAAACCCAACATTACAGACAATCTGTAGTTGCACTTAGGCAGCCCCTTATATCTGAACCTCTATCTAAATGTAAATACACCGCATGACTTAAAGGGGTTTTCTGATTTTGGAAAACCTCTGTCCCCCAGCTGCAGTTAAATATATAAAAAAAAAATAAAAAAAACTGAAGTTCGCTTACCCTCCCTCGGTCTCAGCTGCTTCCAGTGTCCATTATTGTCTGCAGTGCTGATATCTCAGTGACAGTGCTGCAGCCAATCGGTGAGCTCTCTGGCTCTACCCAAGGTAACAGGACAGCACAAGCCATTCAAAGCTGCTGAGCTCACTGATTGGCTGCCGCGCCGTCAATGTGATGTAAGCAGTACCAGACAATGATAGCAGCAGAGGACATACACTGGCGCTGTACAGTAATCTTCAGATTATTATTATTTTTTTTTTAATGAAGGATTGTTAATGTCTACTTTTTTATGTTTCTTTATTTTTTTGCTTGTGTTACTGATGGTCCATCTTTTTCCCACTTTAGAACTACGGTCCCACGGGAGGATGAACTTCCCCCAGAGAGACGAGAGAAGCATGAAAGTGCAAGAGCAACTTCGGAAAAAATTAAAAGACCGTCAGATTAGCGCCCACAACAACAACAAACTGCACAGCCCACCCTCCTCCCCTCACAAAGCGCACATCGCTGCCAATTCACACATGCAGAACGGATACACCAAAGGTCAGCACCTAGCAGGAGGGCCTATTAAACTGAAGCAAGCAACCCGAATACGAGGCAGTCCGCCTGCCGAGAATGAGTCGGGAGGTATGTGGTGCTCAGCGTGTGTCGTCTGCATCATCTGTATATAGAGGGGTCTAGCTGATTTGACACCTGAGGCATATATAGTATTGACCGCCATGAAAGATTTGGCAGTTTCATGGGGTAGCGAAATCACCTTTCTTTGTTATTGTCAGCTGCTGGTGTTGATTTCACTTTAAAATGGGATCAGGTTTAAAGGATTATTCTTATGTTCATAGATAGTGCTTGTTAAATACAAGCAATTTTGCTTTTTACCACTTATTAAAATTTTCATCCGTTCTTGAGATATTCACTTTTCTTCTGTTTACAGCTCGTCGCCTTGGAGACCGACCACTACTGCTAGATTCAACACTGCAGTGCTATTTTCTATTGAGCTTGTATGCATTGTTTTGAAGGTGACCACAATTTGTGAACCGCACTGTTGCCTCCTAATGCGGGCCGGTTTCAGCTCTTTGCTTACAAGCAAAGAGCTTGTAAGCAAAGAGCAGCGGTGATCGGTCTCCTTGATAGCTCACTGTAAATAAAAATGTTAATTTCTCTAAAGGGGTATCAAAACAGCGCCAATTTTATCTACTGGTTGTGTCTCATATGGCAGCTTAGTACACTTAAAGATAATGGTGCAAAGCTGTAGCTGTAAAGCCACACACAGCCCTAAGGCTAGGGTGCTCTCTTTGAAAAATAAGTATTCTAGACAATCCCTTTAAGGCTGTAGAACAGTGTTTCCCAAACTCCAGTCCTCACGGACCCCACGGGTCATGTTTTCAGGATTTCCATAGTGTTACACAGGAGAGAGAATTCCTGATGCCTTGATGATATTTCCACCATCTGTGCAATTCTTTGGAAATCCTGAAAACATGACCCGAGGGGTCCGTGAGCACTGGAGTTTGGGAAGCACTGCGGTAGAAGCTGCCATACACATTAAATGAACATTGTCAGACTGGAATCGTCTAATGTGTATGGTGGTGTCACGACAGACAGATGTGGGGGGATCAAGCATATGGAATTCTGTATGCCCAATCCTTTCTTGTTCTCCCATAAAATAAGCTAGCGCCAGAAATGTCTGACTCTGGCTTATCTTTTTTTCTGTATTGGGGGCTTGGGATGAATAGCTGTTGGCCAAATGTGTGTTCATCCAATAGTACTAAGGTGTTGGCCAACTTTACTTGAATTATCACCATTCAATGAAATATTCCCTGCTGAGGTTGCCTGCATTTTTACTCTGGTCCCCCATGATTTTGCTGGTGAGAGAATGGATGTAAGACTTATGTGGGAAGAGATCATTTTTTGTTGCCTGCAGATTAGAAATGTTTTTGGAATGGTCCCTTTCTTTGATTAAATTACAAGCAGATGTGAGAATCAGATGTAAATCCATCATCCTCCGATCCGAGATATGTTCTCTGTGTGCATCCCATCCATGTGGATGTAAATACCACCCCTGCAGCTGAAGGCCACCCTTGGGATCCAGGTTCTCGCACACTGTATATTAGGAATTTGGAGCATGACATCTGCTCAGTTATTTCCTTTTTGTATGTAAAGAACATTGACACTCCTATAAAACAGCTACTAGTAAATGTAAGCTGTCCTCCATTTGTAGCATCTGTTAAGTTTTATTTTTCCAGGGTTTCCATTAAGCCGTGTTGGGGTCTGACCCCTAGGAACCCCAGATCGTAGCAGAATAAAGTAGCAGTGTGTGTAGCTTGGGTAAATCTACATAGGATGGAATTGCTATCAATTATATTTGCACAGTTAAAATCTGCAACAAGAAGTCAGATGTTACAATTCTCCTCCAGTTTTCAGCTCTTTCCATTCTGGAGTGTGAGCATGCTTGTCCTGTTGAGTCTTTGTTGCGGATTTTCACTGAAATTGATCACTTTTGTGAAAAAGGAGTGACGTCCTGGGTCAATCTGCAGCAAATCCACATGTAAATTCAATATGCAATTGTGTTGAGCATTGTAGCAAAAAATGTCCGTCCTTTGTGAATGCGGCCTTACTTGATCGTCAGCACGAGTGCAGCCATCAGTCGACCATGAATCAGTTAAAGGGAATCTGTCACCTCATTTTAGCCCTATCAGCTGCTGGCACCTCCATCAGGGGCTTATTTACAGCATTCTGTAATGCTGTAGATAAGCCCCCGATGTGACCTGAAAGATAAGAAAAACGAGTTATATTATACTCACCCTGGCGTCCGGTCCGATGGGTCGCGGTCCGGTCGCGGTCCTCCTTCTTACTTCAGCCGCGTCTCCGGCGCAGGCGTAGTTTATCTTCCCTGTTGAGGGCAGAGTAAAGTACTGCAGTGCACAAGCGTCAGACCTCTCTGACTTTTCCTGGCGCCTGCGCACTGCAGTACCTTACTCTGCCCTCAGCATGGCAGATAAAGTACGCCTGCACAGGAGCCACGGCAGAAGTAAGGAGGACGGCATCGTATGAAGATGGGTGGCACCGGACCGGACCGTGACACTCACTGCACCATCCGGTGAGTATAATCTAACTTGTTTTTCTTGTCTTTCAGGTTACATCAGGGGGTGGGCTTATCTACAGCATTACAGAATGCTGTAGATAAACCCGCTGATAGGGCTAAAATGGGGTGACAGACTCCCATTAAAGGGAATGAGTTGCCACAAAATGACATTGTTTAAATCAGGAAATCAGGTTTTTATGTTAGATATGTTGTTTTGTTTTCAAACGGCCATATAATTATCAATAGTTAAAAAACGTGTGTGTGTGTATATATGTGTGAGATATATATATATATATATATATATATATATATTACATACTTTCAACAGTATCAGTATTATCAGAGACAAGATTTCAATGAAAGGTAGCAACTCTGTATCAAAACAGGATTCAACATTCCCAACAGGTGATGTCACAGCTCACCTTCTCCTTCAGGAATAATGGCTGGTGACACCTCTCTATACTGTAGATAACATAGGAGTCACAATAGGTGATGTCATGTCACAGCTCACCTCCTCCTTTTGTACAATAGCATCTCTATATACAATAGATAACACCGAATTCACCATTCCCAATAAGTGATGTTACCGCTCACCCCCTTTTGTACAATAATACCTCTATATACGGTAGATAACACAGGATCCACCATTCACAATAGGTGATGTCACAGCTCACTTCCTCCTCTATAATGACTGATAATACCTCTGTGTACAGTAGATAACACAGGATCCACCATTCACAATAGGTAATGTCACAGCTCACCTCCTGTACAATGACTGATAACACCTCTATATACAGTAGATAACACAGGATCCTACATTCACAATAGGTAATGTCACAGCTCACCTCCTGTACAATGACTGATAATACCTCTGTATACAGTAGATAACACAGGATCCACCATTCATAATAAGTGATGTCACAGCTCACCTCCTGCTGTACAATGACTGATAACACCTCTATATACAGTAGGTAACACAGGATCCACCATTCACAATAGGTGATGTCACAGCTCACCTCTTCCTGTAAAATGACTGATAACACCTCTATATACAATAGATAACATTGAATTCACCATTCCCAATAGGTGATGTTACAGCTCACCCCCTTTTGTACAATAATACCTCTGTATACAGTAGATAACACAGGATCCTCCATTCACAGTAGGTGATGTCACAGCTCACCTTCTCCTGTACAATGAGTTGTCCTCCTGTATACCTCTATATACAGTAGATAACACAGGATCCTCCATTCACAATAGGTGACGTCACAGCTCACCTCCTCTACAGTGACTGATAATACCTCTGTATACAGTAGATAACATAGGATCCACCATTCACAATAGGTGATGTCACAGCTCACCTCCTCCGCCTCTACAATGATTGATAACATCTCTGTATACAGTAGATAACACAGGATCCACCATTCACAATAGGTGATGTCACAGCTCACCCCCCCCTCTACATAGTGATTTTTGCCTGGATTAGGGCATGTTCAGATGATTCTATGCAGACAGGATCTGAATCTGTCGATTGCTGATAATGTCAGTATGCCCAGAAGTAAGTAAAGTCTAAAGGTACTGTCACACTTAACGATGTACCAGCGATCCCGACCAGCGATATGACGCGGTCAGGATCGCTGGTACATCGCTAAGTGGTCGCTAGTGAGCTGCCACACAGGCAGATCTCACCAGCGACATCGCAGGGGACGGGGGTCGCTACTTACCTGTCAGACGAGGTGATCCTGACGTCCTCCCGCCCGGCTCGTCGCTCGTCTCTCCACAGGAAGCGCCGCAGGAAGCTGACGACGAGAAACAGTCCAGGACGTTCTCGCGCGATCAGCGATAATCAGCGAGGGAGCGGGTCGTAGGTAAGTATCACACACAGCGATGTCGCTAGCAATATCGCTATAACGTCACAAGTTATAGCGATATTGCTAGCGATATCGCTTAGTGTGACAGGCCCTTAATATTCGGTTTAGTGGCCAGTGTGAAAATTGCTAAGATTTTTTTTTCTTTAAATCTAGAGTGTGATATGAAAAACCGCTATGAAAATTATCATTCAGTATAAAAACCTGATATAAACTATAGGTAATTTTCTAATGCCATGTTCCCTATGAAGATCCTGGAAATCTACTTTTTTAGTAATCCCGTTCTTTGCTTACATCTGTTGTTAATAACTGAGAACCATCACTGCACCTTTATGGATCAACTTCCCAGACTTCGGAATTGAAAATCTCCTTTATTGTATCTTTTGGTCTGCAATGTTTAACTTATTAGGCCGGGGTCACATTGCGTTATGGCAGTCCGTTAGGCGGACTGCGTTACACAGCAGCATAACGCGGTGTAACGCAGTCCGTTAACGCTGCCACTGCCCCCATTATCGGGCGCATCACGACGCATGCCGTAAAGCAGCATGCATTCGCGATGTGCCGTCATTCAGTGACGGAGCCTCGGACGCGGTCTGCAGCGTCTGAGGCTCCGTCACCGCTAGCGCTGATGATTCATCTGCGCTAGCGGGTATAGCATAACGCAATCGTGTTATGAACTTGGCCTTAGACAGCTGAATCTGACGGTCTCTTGTGATTTGTGCAGCTCATGTCACTATAGGTAGGGGCCCCGTTATATGGACAGGAGTTTACAAAGTAGATTAAGCTCGTTAAGAACTTTTCTAGGACTTTTATATGGCAGCTATATTGTGCTCTTACCTTGTTTTCCCAATTCGTCTAGAAATGACCATTGCCCCTTATCACATGTACACATCCCTTTGCACTTGTTTGTGCCATCAGTGACCTTTTAATGCACTTCTTTGGAAATGCACACCTCTTGGCAACCCTAATCCAGGATATGCAGCCGGAGACACTGGCCCAAGCATCGCCGCGGCGGAAGTGTGGGATAGGATTTTCCAGATGAATAATGCCTTGTGTTGTGCAATACTTGGTGTTTGCATCATTCCTGTGCTCAGAATGGTGGTAAAGTGCATTGTCTGCGTATGCAAATACTAGTCCCCAACAGATTAGAGAATAACATCTGTGCCTCTTGCCCGTCCTCTGACTGTGAAATCAATACCAGTTGGCGGTTTCTTAAAAGCTTTAGATAAAAATAAACCCAGAAAACGATTTTGGCCGGTGGGCCTACTGTGCGTGCAGAGGACTTTATAATATAGTTCTCATTCTTTGTCTTTGTATTAGATGGAGAAGCAGAACCGAAAAAGCTACAAGATTTAAGCCCCAGCATGGCGAAACCTGTCGTAAGTATATTCTGATCTACAGGAATGGCGGCTTTCCTGCCAGCCTATAGACTTTGTTTGCCAGGACTGTGGCAGCATTGGGCTGAGCATTTAGGGTCTATTTCATGAGCATAAGCTTAGTAGATGTACTAGATAAATTCTGCCCCTTGTAATAGACATTAAGGATGACATCCTGCACATTCGGAGCTCAGTCAGCCAAGTGGGATCACAGGAGCAATGTATGGCGTGTCAGCCATCATAAAAAGTAATGTGACATGCGACCAGAACTAGAGATTGACGTCCCATACTCCTCTTTTGGTTAGCCAACTTGGGGCCCTGTCGTTGTGGTAGCGTGATGCACATGTGACATGCGCCAGGTAGTAAGTGATTTGTTAGGTCCACAGATTACTGGCCGAAACCGGCAAGTCGATTTTCACCATCTCTAATCAGAACTGTTGATACAAACACTTTTGGAAATAGAAATATTTTTCTCACCAATAGAAAGGTGGGCAAGGGAAGGTGATGTCTAGAGTTAACTGCAGGGAACACGTACGTGATCAGTCAGTATCATGCACCTGTCCATTTTAATAGAAGTAATTGGTAGATGTGACATCACCCGACCATTCGCCTCTCAATATGGATGTGATCTTCGCATAAACAATTTGCGTTAGTACAGGTGAGCATAATTAAGAGGTTGGCCCATCAAAGCAACAGGGTAGGTGAATCGGTTCCTAGTTGCTGACTGCATGGACCTCCACTTATACAGAGTATGGAGCCTTGGGCTACCCTGTCCACTGGGACTTCCACTGATCCTGAGTATGGAGTCCTGGGGTACCCTGTTTCTGATGGTCCTGCATTCACACCTCTGCTTCCTTGATACTCTACTAGAATGAAAGAAATAGGCGAGTACAGAGCTCCGCTATCGCCATCAGTTCTTTAGAGACCAAGTGTATCAGTGGTGTACATGCAGGACCATCAAAAATGGGAGAGAAGTGCGCATACTTTGGATCAGTTGTGGTCCCAGTGATCAGCAAGTTATCACCTGTCCACAGGCCAACCACTTCCAGATGCACTTTTTTTTTTTTTTCGTGGAAGCCACTCTGCACAACCCAATGCAAGGGCTGGAATTGTGCCCATTCCTTCCTGTGGATGTGTAGTCCTCCATAGGCTGCAGCCTTATGTGCTCTGAGGTCGGGCCCAGTCAGATGGCTCTATTTCTTGTATGTTATGGGGGTATTCAAGGACACACAGTTCATTCTAATCACATTACATCACTCCATTAACAATGCATTCTCCAGCCACACTTCCTGAATAAAGACTTTCATTCTCTTTGGGGGTTCTCACTGTAATCTAGCCGGCCATGTCTCAGCTTTTTCTTTTATCTCATATTACATTTTGTCAGCAATCTAAGAAAGAAGGAAATGATTTATCTTTACTTGGCCATTTGTATTTATACTTTGCTTTACTTATATATCTCCAATAGGAAAGGTTGTGTATTATTTGCTGTGAGATTTCTTGTGTGTAAGACCCTATAACATGACATGCTTTATGTATATTGGTTTATCCTTTTCCTATAGATCTCCAACTTGGAAGCTAGGTCCGTTGTGTTGTCCTGGAGTGTGCAAATCACCTCCCAGAACCGAGACAGTCCCATAAGCCATTCACTAGGAGCATTTATGTATGAGGTCACCGTATCCAACAGCGGCAAAAACGGAAAGTTCAAGCCTGCTTTCTCGTAAGTAGTATATCATCTTGCTTATGAACTTGAGAACCAGGGATTTTAGGACAGTAAATGCTACTTAAATTGTATGGAGGATCTCGATCACTTAGGCTGTGTGCACACGCTGCGTATTCTGCTGCAGATTGATCCGCGCGGATTTTGCAAAATCCGCAGGTAAATCCGCAGATCAAAAGACCTGCGATTTATCTGCGGATTAGCCTGCGGTTTTGCCCTGCGGTTTATCATCTCTACAACGGAGGAGATGGTGAACCGCAGTGGAATCCCCAGAAAGAATTGACATGTCCATTCTTTCTGCGGATTAGAAACCGCAGCAAATCCGCACGGAGAAATCCACACCGTCTGCACTGCGGTTTCCATTTCCCATAGGATATTATGGTACTGTACGCAGCAGTTTCTGCTGTGGATCCGCAAGGCCAAAACCGCTGCGGATCCACAGCAGAATCCGCAGCGTGTGCACACACCCTCAAGGATTCAAGATGAAAATACAAAATTGCGTAATTCGTTGAAAACAAAATGATGCATCAAAAGTCCCCAAAATAGTCACCCAGAGTGACTCAGTAGTGTGTACAACCTCCACGTGCATCTTTGTACGACAAAATGTGGGCATGATCCCAGTGAGGTGGTGGATGGAGTCCTGTGGGACCTGTCTCCAGACCTGTGGAAAGGCATCATTGACTTTCTTGATAGTCTGTGGCGCTTGTTGATGGCGACTAGTATGTAATGTCCAAGAGGTTCTCATTTGGATGAAGAAAATTAGAAGAAATCAGTTGTATCCATGCTTTAATCATCTAGGAGCTGCCTTATGAGGCTGGGTATTGGCCAGCACCAGGTCCACCACACCAACATCCATGGGTTATTGTTGATGTTGCCTTTTTATAAAGTAATGGAATATCGATAGCATTTTGCTATTTTACATTCATTGTGTGTCCAAATTCTGAGACCCTGACAATTCTTTGATTGAAGTAGCTTCCACTTTTAAGTTATGGGAAATGCATCCATTTGTAAAGGGCATGCAACTCCAAGCCATCAGAGTGTCCTTCATTCTCAGGATCTGCGGACCACCGCCGGCTGCGAAGCTGTGGCATAACCTAGCGTTCTGAGAGTGGAATACCCTTTTTACATATGTGGTCTTGCATAAGTAGCAATATGAGCATATAAGTTGGCCTTTTGATTAGGAAATAATTGTGCTTTTTCTTTTTCAGAGGAGATACTACGGCATGCACACTCACAGATCTGCGGCCAGCTACAGACTACCATGTGCGGTATGTAACTAGGACTGTCTGACCTGCTATGTATGGCTAAGTCTTTATCTGCTGATTTTTGGGAGAACAAAGAGTCTTCCATTCATATATTCATGGTGTATCTCCTGGCCAGTTTGCCTGGGGTAGGATTTGTTGCTAATAATAATAATTGGTGATGATGATATGATATTTGTATTGCAGAGTCACTGCCACGTGCACACCTTTAGAAGGATCCATCTCTGAAATAGTGAGTTTTACTACGGAAAGCTGTGAGCCGGATTCACCAGCGCCACCAAAACTCATTAATAGAAGTCGAAATTATTTGAACCTGCAGTGGAAGGTGTGTAAAGCTGGGTTATCCTTATTTATCATATTATCTTGGCTAAACTTTTTGTTGTTTGTTCATTTTGAAATGTGTCTTTTTATTCTTAACTTTAAGGCGTCTAATGACAATGGATCCAAAATTAATGGCTACCTTTTGGAATGGAATGAGGTAATGGATTTTGTAACTTAGCACATGTACACATATACTTTTAAAGGGTATCTGTCAGCAGGTTTTTGCTATGTAATCCGAGGGCAGCATCATATAGGGACTGAGACCCTCATTCCATTGATGTGTCACTTGCTGAGCTGCTTGCTGTCGTTTTATACTATCAAATTTTTCTCTGTTGCTTATTAGTGATGAGCGAGTAGCATCGTTGCTCGGGTCTCCCGAGCATGCTCAGGTGAGTACTTTGGCGTGCTCGGAGATTTAGTTTTCGTTGTCTCAGCTGCATGATTGCGACTTGTAGACAGGCTGAATACATTTGTGAATTCCCTAACAAACAGGCATTCCACCACACATGTATTCAAGCTGTCTAGCAGTCGCAAATCATGCAGCTACAGCGACAGAAACTAAATCTCCGAGCACGCCAAAATACTCGGAGACCAACTGAGCATGCTCGGGGAGACCTGAGCAACGAGTATACTTGCTCATCACTACTGCTTATCTAGCAGAGCTCAATTGCTCTGCGTAACCCCGCCTACATCACTGATTGGCCAATTTCTGGCAATATACAGAAAGTAGCCAATAAGTGGTGAGGGCGGGGTTGCACAGAACAGGATGACTAGGAGGCACAAAGCATCTAGTCCTGTAGTGATTATCCCCTGCTAATACACTCATTTTATTGAAATTGTAACACGCAGCCTATTAAATTACAGATCGCTGGAGTCAGGGGTCTCAGCCCAGCATCATGCTAGTTTCAGAATACATAGAAAAAAAACCTGCAAATAAGTTCCTTTTAATTATGAGCAAAGCATTTTTGAGCTCATATAATAAAACTTGCACATGCTATTGAATTAATCTCTGCTGGTAACTTGCACAGCATAGTAGTACTTCAGTGCAGCTGCTACAAAGCAGGAAGAGGAAGTTGCCAGTCTTTTTTTTTTTTTTAAGCTGTTAATGTTAGGATAATGGGATAAAATAGTTTTACGTCATTTTATTGAAACCTTTTTTAGCATTTTTCTTCTGCAGCTTTCATGTATTACAAGCCACAGCAAGCTGCTCAGTTCTGTTCAGTCTCAATTCAGATGGGCAATTCCCAGTTGGCTCAGCCTGTAGCCCCTATCCCACCTCTTGTGAATGCACATGTCTAAGCTCAAAACATACCCAATCGTGCACGTTCTAGTGGGAGACATGGGCTGTCGGCATTGAGACTGAACTGTAAAGAACAGCTGCTTATGTATTGTAACAAATGCAAGCATGAGAAAAAAAGGTGAGGAACACACATTTAAACGCAATGCATGGCCTGGCTCCGGTAAGGAGACCCTCGGCCAGCACATGCATTAGTTGTCTGTGCTTGGACCGATTTGTACAGACATCTGCATGAGTCCTTATGGTGTTGTATATCTGTATTAAGTGGAAGGGATGTCTCCTGCCGTTTTGGCCAAGGGAAGATGTAGTGGAAATCTTTTACACGTTATAATAAGAAGCTTGTGGTTTTCTCGTTCTTCAGGGGAAACATGGACCATATAAAGAATGCTACTTTGGTCACCTTAAGCAATACAAGTTAACAAAGCTGTCTCCATCCACAAAGTATGCCTTTAGAATAGCAGCCAAAAATGATATTGGAATGAGGTAAGATTCATTTCATGGTGATGTCTAGCCATGTTTCTCTTACATGAGAAATGATTTTCAGATGCTTTGTTAGGACAGAAAACTCAAAACCTACTTGTGATTATTTCTTTCCGTCTAGTACTTTAGTATTTGTGTTATGCATCCATAAGGGTGCTGTGTGCCTGGGCTTGTCAAAAGAGGTGCTACTCCCTAACGTTCTCAGCTCTCCATGCTGTCCTTTGAAATTCTAGAGGTTGCTTGGATTGTATCTTTCCTCTGTTATCCCTCTTGTAAATATCTGAATGTTAACAATTGATCACTATCCTTTCCCATGTTAAAGGGAATATGCAACCAGGTTTTTGCTATGTATTCTGAAAGCAGCATGATGTAGTGGCAGAGACCCTAATTCCAGCGGTGTGCCACTTTCCAGTCTGCATGCTGTCATTTAGATAACAATCACAATTTGCTCTGCTACAGATCTAGCAGCGCTCAGAATGCTGAGCCCTGTATATTTCAGCTTACACCACTGATTGACAGCTTTCTGTTAATATACAGTGTACATATAAGTTGACAATCAGTGGTGAGGGCGGGATTGGACTAGGAGACACGAGACATCTAGTCCTGTAGTGATAATCTCCTGCTGATAAAACACTGATTTTATTGAAACCACAACACACAGCCTTGTAAGTGACATATCATGGGAATCCAGGTCCCTGCCCCCACATCATGCTGCTCTCAGATTATATAGCAAAAACCTGCTGACCAATTCCCTTTAAGAGGTTGTCCTTTCACAATCAGCACTATTCGGATAGTAAGGACGTGTCACACTGACAACTTAATTTAATAACGGAGGGTGCCATAAACATATATATTTAGAAAACTGACAAGGTTTCATCAGGTTTGTTATTTTAATGCTTGGAAGAGATTTTTGCTATGAAGCCGTGTTTAGCAACTGTATTTCTCTTTCAGTGGTTTCAGTGAAGCAGTGGTATACTACACCGCCGGGAGCGTGCCACCTGTGCCCTCACCACCAAGGCTTAGGCAAGCCGGCATATCCTGGCTCTGTCTAGAATGGAGTCCACCGAATGACATGCCCTCAGATGAAACATTAACATATGTCCTAGAAATGGAGGAGGAAGGCTCGGTATGTGCTCCATGGCGTGTATCTCTCGCTGGCTGTACATTAATTGCTACCTTGTGTTGTGCACCGCTGCCGGATTATCCCACACCAGCTATTCGGAATTTCACTTTTTTTTTTTTTTTAAATTTCCTAGGGTTATGGTTTCAAACCTAAACAGAACAGTGAAGACCTCACATGCACTTTACGAAACCTGAGAAGGAATACTTCATACAAGTTTAGGGTACGTTGTGTGATTGCAGTTTACATCATGTGTTTGGCCTTTTATATTGTCGAACAATCTTCCATATGTAGGAGCTTTTGTCACACTCCCATTCTAGGTTCATATGCATGAATATATAGTTGTTTCTGCCCCCCACCCTTTACTGATATAACAGTTTCCCACTTCTGCGGAAGTTTCTACAAGGTTATGTTTGTATGAATTTTTGCCCATTCATCCAGAAGAGCATTTGTGAAGTCAGAGAATGATGTTGGGAAGATTCCGGATTCACAACCTCCTTTCTAGTTTATCCCAAAAGTGTTGAATAGGGCCGAGGTCTGTGCTCTGTTCAGCCGTTCATGTTCTTTCACCCCAGTCTCATGCAACTATGTTTTTATGGATTTTGTGCACTGGGCACAGTTATGCGAAACAAGGAAAGGCATTCACCAAACTGTTCCCACATGGTTGGAGGCTAGAATTGTCCAAAATATTTTGCACTGAAACATTAACATTTCCCATGACTGGAACAAAGGGGACTAGGCCCATGCCAGAGAAACAAACCCCCACACCATTATCCGTCTTCCACCAAACTGTACAGCTGCACAAAGCAATCATGCGAGTAATGTTCTCCCGACATTTAGCACACCCAAACTCATCCATGAGACACCAGATAGAGAAGTGTGATCCGTCACTGCACAGAACACGTGGTGGCTTTACACCACTCCATTTGACACTCTACATTGTGCTTGGGGATGTAAAGCTGCAGTGTTTGTGCTGATGTTAATACCGGGGGAGGGGGGTAGCGCAGTGTTTGTGCTGATGTTAACACCAGAGGGGGTCTGGTCTCTGCAGTTGTGGAGTCAGCAGAGCGTTGGTGACTTTTCTACCCTCTGCTCTGCAGCACTCGGCCCCTGCTTTGTAATATTGCAGGGTCTCCACTTCGAGGCTGAGTTGCTGTGATTCTTTCTACTTTCAACTATATCATTTATATGTGATGGGGGAACATTTAAGCTGTGTGCCCACGTAGCGATTTTTAAGCGTTTTTGCCGCGATAACGTTTTAAAATCATGTACAGAACGCCCCCCATGCATTCCTATGGCATTCCGCACATGCTGTGCTAATGCTGCACTTTTTTCCACGGCGGAATCGCATCGCGGAAAAAATCGCAGCATGCTCATTCTTTTGTGCGGAATCGCAAAGAATTGCCGCGATTCCGCACACATAGGAATGCATGAGAATCGCTTACTAAGCGTCTCATGTGCGGTTGGTACCCACGGTGTGGAGGAGAGGAGACTGTCCTCCAGGCCCTGGGTACCATACCCCTGTAAAAAAAAGAATAAAAAAAATAAAAAATCGGGGTATATTTACCTTCCGATGTCCCGCGCTGCATTCCCGGCCTAGCGTTCCCAGTAATGCCTTGCGGCAAGGCCCTGTGATGACGTGGTCTCGCGAGATCGCAATAGTAACGTGAGACTACGTCATCACAGGTCTCGCAAGGCATTACTGGGAACGCTGTGTCCCGGGAATGCAGCGCGGGACGCCGGAAGGTAAATATACACCGATTTTTTTTTTATTTTTTTTTTAGCATTTTAACATTCTATCTTTTACTATTGATGCCGCATAGGCGGCCTCAATAGTAAAAAGCTGCTCACACTTGTCAAACACTATGTTTGACGAGTGTGACCAACCTGTCAATCAATTTCTAAGCGATGCTTCAAATCGCTTGGAAAGTGCTTGAATATCGCACGCGAAAATCGCGGCAAAATCGCGATCATAATCGCGGTGAAATCACGCGGAAAAAACTGCGCGATTTCTGGGAAGGAGTCCGGTTTTTAGTGAGCGTTTTAAAACGCTACGTGGGCACATAGCCTAAGGAGGGAGGAAATGTAACAAACTGACTTGTTCCCCAGTGGCTCTTATTACAGGACCTTGCTGGGGTCAGTGAGCTCTGCACCACCAGCCATTATAACACATGTTAGTAATAATATAATAATAATAATAATAATAATAATCTTTATTTATATAGCGCCAACATATTCCGCAGCGCTTTACAGTTGAACAGTTTCAAACACAACAGTCATAAGTAACAACGTTAACAATACAATAATTAAAGCGAAATAAGACGACCCTGCTTGTGGAGCTTACAATCTACAATGAGGTGGGAGAGATACAAAGCATAGGTTTGTATTTACAATGATGTATTTACAATGACGGTCCAGCCATCTTCAGGGCATGTAATGGCAGACAGCATGGCGGGGGGCCGGAGGTTACACACCAGGGGCAAGGGGCCAGATTTTATATGTTGGGGACAGTGAGGCAAGATGTTATACATCAGGGGTGAGGGGCCGAATGTTATACATCAGGGCAATAATTCAAGTGATTAAGATGTGTCCCAATTTTTTTCTCCATATATTGCCTCAAATGTTTTACGGTTTAGTGTCCCCTTTAAAATTTTATCTGTACTTTATCTCCCATAAAAGGTGAAGTTTCGCATTGATTCGGGAAGTAACTACAAATGACCCTGGGTTCCCATGTCCTTTGTGTCATGAAGTGCTTTGTCTTGGTAGGTCTTTGCAGTAAACAGTGAAGGCAGAAGTAGTCCAAGTGATATTGTAGAATACACAACTTCCCCTGATAAACCTGGACCCCCGTGTAAGCCAAGTACAAAGGGCAAAATCCATGCGCACAATGTAAAAGTCATGTGGGGTGAGTGTGAATTGTGTGATCATGCTGCTTTTCCCTTTGTTTTTTTTTTCTCTTGTATCGATATAACAGTCATACTTTATTGCAGACGCCCCAAAAGACAACGGAGGTTCTGAAGTTATTAAATACGTACTCGAAATGGCTGAAAGCCTAATTGGTGAGCGCATCAGAATTGTGTGTATTGTTGTGGAGCTATGGGCTTGAAGTTATAGGGGCTCTGTCAACTTGTTAACCCCTTAAGCCCCAAGGGTGGTTTGCACGTTCATGACCAAGCCAATTTTTACAATTCTGACCACTGTCCCTTTTTGAAGTAATAACTCTCTAAAACGCTTCCATGGATCCCGGTGATTCTGACATTGTTTTCTCGTGACATATTGTACTTCATGTTAGTGGTAAAATTTCATTCAAATAACTTGCGTTTATTTGTGAAAAAAACGGAAATTTGGCGAAAATTTTGAAAATTTCGCAATTTTCCAACTTTGAATTTTTATGCCCTTAAATCACAGAGATACGGCACACAAAAAACTTGATAAGTAACATTTCCCACATGTTTACTTTACATCAGCACAATTTTGGAACCAAAATTTTTTTTTGTTAGGAAGTTATAAGGGTTAAAAATTGACCAGCGATTTCTCATTTTTGCAATACCATTTTATTTTTACGGACCACATCACATTTGAAGCCACTTTGAGGGGTCTATATGATAGAAAATACCCAGAAGTGATACCATTCTAAAAAGTGCACCCCTTAAGGTGCTCAAAACCACATTCAAGAAGTTTATTAACCCTTTAGGTGCGTCACAGGAATTTTTTGAATATTTAAAAAAAAAATGAACATTTCAGGTTCAATTTTTTTTATTTTACCAAGGGTAACAGGAGAAATTGGACTGCAAAATTTATTGTGCAATTTGTCCTGAGTACGCTGATACCTGATATGTGGGGGGGTGAACCACTGTTTCGGCGCATGGCTGAGCTCAGAAGGGAAGGAGCGCCGTTTGACTTTTTCAATGCAAAATTGGCTGGAATTCAGACGCCATGTCACGTTTGGAGAGCCCCTGATGTACCTAAACAGTGGAAACCCCCCACAAGTGACCCCATTTTGGAAACTAGACCCCCCAAGGAACTTATCTAGATATGTGGTGAGAACTTTGAACCCACAAGGGCTTCACAGAAGTTTATAACGTACAGCGGTACAATTAAAAAAATCATATTTTTTCCACAAAAATGATCTTTTTTTTCACCCCCAATTTTTATTTTCCCAAGGGTAACAGGACCCTAAAAGTTATTGTGCAATTTGTCCTGAGTACGCTGATACCCCACATGTGTGGGTAAACCACTATTTGGGCGCATGGCAGAGCTCCGAAGGGAAGCAGCGCCATTTGACGTTTTTGGCTGGAATTGAGATCGGACACCATGTCGCGATTGGAAAACCCCTAATGTACCAAAACAGTGGAAACCCCCCACAAATGACACAATTTTGGAAACTAGACCCCCCAATGAACTTATCTAGATGTGTGGTGAGAACTTTGAACCCCCAAGGGCTTCACAGAAGTTTATAACATACAGCCGTACAATTAAAAAATCATAATTTTTCCACAAAAATGATCTTTCCACCCTGAATTCTTATTTTTACAAGGGTAACAGGACCCTAAAAGTTATTGTGCAATTTGTCCTGAGTACGCTGATACCCCATATGTGGGGGTAGACCACAATTTGGGCGCATGGCAGAGCTCGGAAGGGAAGCAGCGCCATTTGGCGTTTTTGGCTGGAATTGAGATCGGACACCATGTCGTGTTTGGAGAGCCCCTGATGTACCAAAACAGTGGAACCCCCCCCCCCCCACAAATGACACCATTTTGGAAACTAGACCCCCCCAAGGAACTTATCTAGATGTGTGGTGAGCACTTTGACCCCTCCAGTGCTTCACAGAAGTTTATAACGCCCGGGCGTGAAAATAAAAAAATCTTTTAGTCACCAATTTTTTTATTTTCCCAAGGGTAACAGGAGAAATTGGACTCCAAAAATTGTTGTCCAATTTGTCCTGAGTACGCTGACAACCTCATATGTGGGAGAAAATTACTGTATGGGCACACGTCGGGGCTCGGAAGGGAAGTAGTGACGTTTTGGAATGCAGACTTTGATGGAATGGTCTGCGGGTGTCCTGTTGCCTTTGGAGAGCCCCTGATGTACCTAAACAGTGGAAACCCCGCACAAGTGACCCCATTTTGGAAACTAGACCCCCTAAGGAACTTATCTAGATGTGTGGTGAGCACTTTGAACCCCCACGTGCTTCACAGAAGTTTATAACGCCCGGGCGTGAAAATAAAAAAATCATTTCTTTCCACAAAAATGATATTTTTGCCCCCAATTTTTTATTTTCCTAAGGGTAACTGGAGAAATTGGACCCCAAAAGTTGTTTTGCAATATGTCCTGAGTAGGCTGATACCCCATAGATGGGGGTAAAACACTGTTTGGGCGCATGGCAGAGCTTGGAAGGGAAGGAGCACCATTTGACTTTTTCAACTCAGAATTGGCTGGAATTGAGATCAGACACCATGTTGCATTTGGAGAGCCCCTGATGTGCCCAAACAGTGGAAACCCCCAATTCTAACTCCAATCCTATCCCCAACACACCCCTAACCCTAATCTCAGCCCTAGCCCTAATGGGAAAATGGAAATAAATACATTTTCTTTTTATTTTATTATTTTTCCCTAACTAAGGGGGTGATAACGGGGGGTTTGATTTACTATTTATGGCGGTTTTTATGTTTGGCAGCTGTCACACGCTAAAAGACGCTTTTTGTTGTAAAAATAGTTTTTGCATCACCACATATTGAGAGCTATAATTTTTCCGTATTTTGACCCACCGAGTCATGTGAGGTCTTATTTTTTGCTATGATGTGCTATCCCGTCCATGGGAATTAAGTCCCAGGGCACATGGTCGGGATAGTACGTCACATGGCAGTAAGGGGTTAAATGGGTAAAATTGCAAATTTGCTTATGAAAAATTCTCTGTTCTCAAGATCAGATTTTTTTTTTTCTTTGAATTCTATAGTTTACTGCTTGATGCCAAGGTTACCAGCCACCTCTGCAGTCTGTTCATACCAGTTAGTCTCCTAGGCAGGTAGTGCAGTGCTTGCGGCTCTTATGCTGGCCGGATGGCTGAGTTCGTTCTGCTCAAGTCCTCCTCTGGAGCTGCTTCTGCTTGCTGCATAGGGGAGCGGCAAGCTTGGACCCACAGTGGAGTCATACTGCTTGGTCCAAATGTAAATTTCTGAGTCCTAGACTAGTGTGCAGAAACACGAAACACTCTGTAGATCCTTGTATTAAAGGAGTAGTCCCATCTCCAAGATCCTATACCAATATGTAGTAGGTGTAGTAATAATAATAGCAAATCCCTCCAATTAGAAATGTAGTATAGTTCTTTTAATTTGATATGTCTTTCTCCATGGTCAGGCATTGTAGGATCTTGGGTATCCTTGGTTACAACCACTGATGAAGTGACAGATAGTTGTTAGTGGTCGTAACCATTGCTACTTCAGGTTTTGCAATGCCTGCACATGAAAAAAGAGAATCAGAAAAACTATACTACATTTCTAAATGGAGGTAATTGCTAATATTATTACACCTACTACATTTTAGGATAGAATCTTGGGGATGGGAATACGCCTTTAAATGTTGGAACGACATAAAAGCCTGTTCCTGTCTCATAAAATGCCATCTCTTATTGTTTAGCGGGGTCCCAGAGGGGAGCATATCTTGGTAATTTTGTGAATGAAGTGGGCACAGCGCTGGTGTGCTCGCTCTTCTTATTCTTTGGCATGGCAGCACTCCTTGTAACCTGACTTTGCAGGAAATTGCAGCTACACCTATTGTACAGTGGGGCCTGTTAAAGTTCCTTCCACAGTCGGGGGTCACTATCAAGGTGAAAAATTTAGGGGACAAAGGAAAATCTGTGAAGATCCCTAATTTTTTTTTTCCTCTTACAGGGAGTAAATGGGAGACAGTGTACAGTGGACCTTATAAAGAACATGTGTGCGATCATCTGAAACCTGGTACTTCCTATAGGTTTAAGGTGTATTGCGCCAATATCGTGGGCTCCAGTCAGGTACGGAGAGCTTTGCCACTACCTTGGTGTAAAAGGAGGTGTATTCCCGAGTATCAAAAGAAATTTTTCGGTTTGTGGTAGTCACAGTCTAGTCATGTCCATTTCCTTCAAATAGCCAAACGGCACTTTCTCTGCTATTATTATATACAATGCTACTGCACCAAATAAGGCAAAAATAAATAAAAATGTAAATGTTTGGTCTGACATTTGAATAAAATTTTTTGTTGGCGTGGATGGTTTTAAAATAATAAACGGAGGCATATGCCCTTATACACTCCATGTGGATACAGCGGTCTGCATCTGCTCTGGAAGCAATGTCTGTTCCATTTGTAAGGTACCAGGACTGCTGCCGCCTGTGATTGCCTGCAGTGGTCAGGTGACTAAAAGAGCATGTCATCCTATGACACCTGTCCTGGTAACTTCCAAGCGGAACAGACATTGCTACCAAAGTAAATGTCCTGGATCACATATCAGACAATTATTTTTATAACCTTCGACAGCCTTAAATATTCACTTTTTTTTTTCTCCCTGTTTAGCCTTCTGATGTATTAACAGTGCAGACAGGCGTCGTTCCTCCAGGTCCCTGTCTCCCACCACGTTTAGCTGGAAAAGCCAAATCCAAGGAGTTGAATCTGCAGTGGGGTATGTTTCATTTGTGTTGTTTCTAGTCTGACTGGCTAATTTGGGATAAAAACGTAGTAAAAAAAAAACACCTAATACATCTAACAGTGTATGGTGGACTAAGTGAAAATCAATTGTGTATAATCCTGAAATTAAAATTAGTATCTTCTAACTCCATCTCAAAAGGGAGAAAGCTCAAGAGTCCGATGTATTCCATCTGAGCCCACCCAGCCTGACTGAGAGCTGCAGCTTGTACTGAGCAGTGTGTGCTCTCCCCAGCAGCAGGGAGGAGGGGCACTGAGGAGCTGTCAATTGGGCTAGGTGGGCGGAGATTGCGATTTAAACTTTCAAAAAGGATTATATTGCTATTCTGACATGGTTTTAAAAAAGTAAGTACACCAGCTACATCAGGTCTGACATATTATTGTGCATATATTGTATTGTGAAATCTGGTGACAGAATTATAAATTGGCTTTTGTATGGCAGTTTTCTCAGCCTGTGTCATAGACCGGCCCAGCCTGATTTTTCATGCAAACAGTTTTTCAACTAATGGTGTAAGCACTCTCGTGCAGTGTCTTTGGTGGATTATCGATTTGCCTTTATATTCTTTGTTTCCCTGTACATTCAGTTTTGATGCAGTCTATAATCATAAATCAGCTGAGAAGAGTTTGGAAGAAAAAAAACAGATTAAAGAGTTACAAACTTCGCCTGTCGAACCCTTAGGCCACGTTCACATGGTCAGTATTTTACTTAAGTACGGTATTTTTAAACCAAAATGCGGAGTGGAACAATCAGATGAAAAGTATAATAGAAACACATCACCAGTTCTGGATTTATCACCCATTCCTGGTTTTGGCTTACAAATACTGATGGAAAACACTGACCAAATACTGAACGTGGCCTTAGAACGAGCTCATTGACATCATTGAAAGGGATTGTCCACCTTTTGGTGCAATTTTTTATTTTTTTTAATTTTACGTCTTCAGTGTTTAATTGTTGCAACTAAAGATCTCCCACTTTGTGGTAATGGTTTGTGTATACTAAATGTCTTAGTGTTCTTTCTCTCCTTATAATAACGTTCCACCTTTTCTGTAGATGCTCCCGATGTAGATGGCGGCGCCACAGTAACGTCCTATACGGTAGAGATGGCATTTCTGGAACAAGAAGATCGAGGAGCGGTCTATCAAGGTCCCGACCTGGAGTGCACAGTGAGCAACCTGCTGCCAGGCCAGACATACAGCTTCTGGATAAAGGCTTCCAATAAGGCTGGGGTATGTGTTTTCATGTGCTGACCAGTCGTGGGCGGAGTTCATACCTGCAGGTTTTCATACAAGTAAAAAATAGAGACATAACAGGATCTGTTTCTCCAGATCTGCAATGTGATCACAGCATGTACAGTAAATATGTTCCTTTATTTTTTTTCCTGCCTTTGGCTAAAAAAAACCTGCATGACAAGTAATCCATGTGTCGTTTCTAAAGTGGTTGTGCCCAGATACTTTAGTGTGAATTGGTGCAGAAACGTCGGCCACTGGAAATCTGTTCCGTTCACCTGAATGGGAAAGTTGCAGAGCGCTCCACCCTGCAATCTGCAGCTTATACACTCACAGATGATGCGTATTAATGGAATTAATTACACCCATTTGATATTTTTATTTTATTATGGCTCCCTTAATTTTTCTTCTTTATATAGTGTGGACCTTATTCAGAAGCATCGGAGTTCTGCACTGCACCGGGACCTCCAGAAAGATGCAAAATCCCATTAGTAATATGCAAGAGTGCAAATTGTGTGCTGTCAAGCTGGGAGGTGAGATAAGACTGACGTTTCGTTTTTTTTTTTTTTTTAATTTAAATCAGGACTTCCATGCATTCTATATATACTAGTGTGATCCGATAATGGGGTGTAGTAGGGTGCGTGAACATTTAATTTTAAAAGTTTTTTTTCTCATCATAAATGGTTAAATTTGCAAAGTGCTTGTATAAACTAGCTACTCTTGCAATTTACATCTTGTTAACAACACTCTCTATTTTCAAGAACGGAGGGACTTTTACTGTTTACTGCTCAGGTTACTGGGCACCTCTGCAGTCTTTAGAGGTGGCCGACCTCCTAGGCAAGGAGCACAGTGCTCTTACTGATGGAGCTTTCTGAATCTTCAGCGCCTGTGCGCTCCTCCGATGCTGTGGAGGCATAGCAGCCTGTGCGTGCAGGATCCGACAGCGCTCAGATCAAACCATTCTTGTAGCTGGTTTGAACGGTTAGCTAAGCAGGAGCACAGCGCCCACTGGCAAGCAGGAAATCGAGAGGCAGGGGAGCTGTGCGCTCCTGAAGAAGGATCGTGAAACAACACCTTTAAAGTAAAACATAAATGGATTATACTCACTTTACCCCATCACTGCTTTTTGTCTCACTGGCTGTGTTCCTGGCTTTTTTTTTTTTTTTCCAGCATGGCATCCAAATAGCTTGCTATCCCCTGACAAGGACAGGGCTGAGAATCTTTGGTAGAACAGGAATTATACTTTTCAGTGTCCGCCAGCAGACTTATTTCTCGTCACTTTGCAGCTAGCTGACTGATGACCGACCCAGACCACGTTTGTGGAAATGGTTTGCAGAACAGACTTTGCCTTGATTTGCGCTCTGTTTCCTGGGAACAGATAGAATTTTGCAGTGATTTTTAGGATGACGCCGGTGGGCTGAAGCCTCAGAGGCTTATAAGATAAAGCCATCTGCTCATGTTCCTTTACAGAGGCCTGTGGCTTGCTCCTTAGTCCAGCGTGCGAAGTCCACCACCCACAGGCGGTTCCATGACAATTGTGTACAAGATAATTGTGTACGGACAATTGTGTACAGAAAATTGTGTACAGGCCAATTGTGTCCAAGGACAATTGTGTACAAGGACAATTGTGTACAGGGCAATCGCCTTGTACACAATTGCCTTGTACACAATTGTCATTGTACACAATTGGCCTGTACACAATTGTCTGTACACAATAGTCCGTACACAATTATCTTGTACACAATTGTCCTGTCACCCCCACAGGCTGCACATAGTTTGGGTTAAATTGATCCCATGCACTGTTTACCCCTGTTTGTCTCCAATCATTTCTGCATCCTGGATTGTTTGGTTCCTTTCATTGCTATTCAGATCTCTCTATAGTTTGTTCCTGTTTGTTTTTTAGCCTCTAATATGCAGTAAATAAATGTCATCTGGTTTCAGGTTCCTGGATGTAATGGAGCAGAAATCACAGAATATCGGTTAGAGTGGGGCAGGGTGGAAGGATGCATGCAAGTCATCTACACCGGCGCATCCTCAAGCTACGAAATCAAAGGTCTGACACCAGCAACAACGTATTTCTGTAGAGTTCAGGTATGTATAGTAATGGGTGCATTTTATTTGAAAATTAAATCTTTAAAATTATTAACTGCGGTAAGATTATTCACTAATGTACTGTGGCGGTTATCTGACCCCAATCCTGGGGTATGTAACCCTTCACCTCTGTGGGTGATATCACACATCACATGCCTCTTATCTCCGCTGCTTCCTGGCTCTTCCCTCTTTCTTAGTGCAATATTCAGTAGAAAACAGGATAATGGAGTCTGTTACATCACTAACTTCCAAATTTGCAATAGAGGGACATGCAGGCTGCTGTAAGTGGAGCCATCGTGGAAATTAGTCCTATCACACTGGCAGCATCAAAACCAGACCTGGGCAAGATAATGATAAAAGAAAATAACTACTTCCGAGTTACAGAAGAATCATTTAGTAGTCACGCAGAAACAAGTGCTATTCTGTATTTACTAATTTATTTATTTTAAAAGATCAAACACATTTAAAAGGAATCTGACAGCAGGTTTTTGCTATATAGTCTGACTTCAGCATGAGGCAGCGGCAGAGACCCGTTTCCAGCAGGCTGTCACTTAGTTTACTGGGTGCAGCAGTTTTGATATAATCACAGTTTCTCTGGTGCTGATATAGCAGTGCTCTGAATGCTGAGCCTTGTATAAACCCTCTCCCTGTGTACACTGTGCATAGGCAGAAATCTGCTAATCAGTGGTGGGGGCGGAGTTATACGGATGAGATCACTAGGAGGCACGAGACACCTAGTCCTGTTGTGATAATCTCCTGATGATAAAAACTGATTTTATTGAAACAGCAACACACAGACTAGTAAGTGCCCCATTGCTGATATCAGAAGCTCTGCCACTACTTCATGCTCCTGTCAGATTACATAGCAATTACCTGCTGACAGATTCTCTTCAAAGTGGTTGTTCCATTTTCAAAACTGCACCACTCCCCAGTCTCTCAGCTTCCTTCTTGCCAGAAAGCGCAGCATTCCTGATGATTGACAGATCAGGCCAGCGGTTTAGTTGTACCACTGGTCCGAATTGTGCACTTTTCAACACCCTCTTTATGAGACAGCTTTTCTTCTAAAGCATGGGAGAAGCACATGGTCACTGAAGCTGGCTGGGTCAAGCCAGCTTCACAGTACCACTTGCAAGTTGTTTGTTGATGTTTCAATGAAATCAGTGTTTTATCAGGAGATTATCAGTAGACAACTGGGTTTCTCGTACCTCCTAGTTTACTTATCTGTGTAACCCTGCCTCTTTGCTTAGGAAACCGACCACTCCTGCAGAGGTAGACAGTAACTTAGACAATAAGCAGTAAATGATAAGTAATTTGCAACCTTGCTTGTTTTTCCCATTAAGAAGAGCTCATATCACTGCGTTTTCTCTCCATTGCAGGCTGTGAACATTGCTGGCACCGGGCTGTTCGGAGACACAGCAGTCATCACGACGCCAGCATCTGTTCCTGCAGCGGTAGCTGTACTGCAGGCTGTTGATGAAGATCTTCTGGAAACTCCTTTACCCTCGCCATCAGAGTGCCTTGCTCTTCAGTGGAAGGAGCCATGCTGCAATGGGGCAGAGATCACTGGGTACACCATCGAGTACGGTGAAAAGCAGCAGATTACAGTCGACTCTGCCACTAGCTGTGTTCTCACAAATCTGGTCCCTGACCGCACTTACAGGTATAGTAATTGAAAAAAAAACTGTGTGAGTGTGTGTATATCTGCACAAGTATAGATGCAGCAGAGCAGACTGTTTGGTGCAGGCCTTTTCCTGCAATATGTCATCACTGTGTTGCGTTCATGCTCATTATTTTGCATTTTGCCAGTTTGCAGACAATTGAGTAGAATTTGCGGTTTCTCTCTAGGATACGGATTCAGGCCATAAACAGCTATGGAGCGGGTCCCTTCAGTCCGTCTATTAAAGCCAAAACCAAGCCGCCTCCTCCCAATCCTCCCCATCTTGAGTGCGCGGTCTTCAGTCACCAGAGCCTTAAGTTAAAATGGGGGGACGGGACAAGTAAAGCCTTAGCTACGGAAACCTCCCAGTACAATCTGCAAATGGAAGACAAAGTCAGCAGGTGAGTGTGCGGTCGTCTGATGGCATCACACATGATTGATGTGTCCTTCACCACCAGCCACTCGTTTTTTAAGGTCTCCATTGGTTTTATACCTGGTAGCGGTTACTGTTTAATAGGCTCACATTATCGGTGCGGTCATATTATTTAATGGACATCGGATGAGCTCATTAATCTTGGAGGGATCTAGTCATGTTTGCTCATTACTATCAGCTCACTGGATTTCTGCCTTCTCCATGGAGGCTGTTGAAAGTCCACAGTAGATGTCATTCAGCCTTAATGATTCAAATATTGCAGAGAAAAAAAACATTTGTGACTACTGAAAATAGGAAGTGTAATTGGAAAATTCCTGATTTTTTTGTAAATTATTTATATATATTTTTGGGTATAGGTTTTTTACAATCTACAATGGACCATGTCATACGTATAAGGTGCAAAGACTGAGCGAATCGACTACATATAACTTCAGGATCCAGGCGTACAATGACGCAGGGGAAGGCCCGTTTTCCGAAGACTACAGTTTTTCAACGACCAAATCTGTTCCAGCTGCTTTAAAAGGTAGGCAGCCATGATTTCACTGCCTGCTGATCCAGGTTGATGATTTCCAGGAGGCCATGTAAAGGAGGACGTTATTTTGGAACTGTGTTAAAGGTGATGGGCAGGATTTGAAGAAAGTTGGCAGGAAGCTGTATAAAATAAAAGCTAACTCCTCCTTCCCGCATCACTGTGTTGTCAATGGTCCCCAGTAATAATAATCTTTATAATATAATAATCTTTATTTTTATATAGCGCTAACAAATTCCGCAGCGCTTTACAGTTTTGCACACATTAGCATCGCTGTCCCTGAAGGCTCACAATCTAAATTTCCTATCAGTATGTCTTTGGAATGTGGGAGGAAACCGGAGTGCCCGGAGGAAACCCACGCAAACACGGGGTACAAACTCCTTGCAGATGTTGTCCTTGGTGGGATTCGAACCCAGGACTCCAGCGCTGCAAGGCTACAGCGCTAACCACTGAGCCACCGTGCCGCCCTAATCAAGTAATCAATCAGTAATCAAGTAGAGATAAAAATCACTGGTTTATCAGCAGCAGGTTATCACTAGAGGACTAGTAAGTCTGCTGTCATGTAGCCCTCAGTATTCATGAGCTCTTTATAACCCCGCCCCCACCACTGATTGGCAGCTTTCTGCATATGCACAGTGTATTCAAAAAGCTGCCAATCCGTGGTGTGGGTTTGGTTATACAGAGCTCAGCATTTAGAGGACTGCTAGTTCTGTAAGAGAGAAAACAATGATATTATCAAAACTGCACCAAGCAGACCTGCAAGTGACACATCACTTGATTCAGGGTCTCTACATTTTGCTGCTTTCAGATTGGGTAGCCAAACCCGGGTGACAGATTCTCTTTAAAGACCATGAAGTCAGGAGTTTTGCCATTAAGTTTTCCAGCCTATGTTTGATTATTGCTTTGTGTATTATAGTTGTCACTGCCACTTGGTGCTTGCTAAATAATTCTCACCTTCTATTTTAGCGCCCAAAGTACAACAGATAGATAGCAGTTCCTGTGAAGTATCTTGGGAGACTGTGCCACCGATGAGGGGAGATTCAATTGTTTACATCCTTCAACTTACCAATGGGAGAGAGTTTGATCAGGTGAGATTCAGAAGTTCTTCTTTTTCCAGATGTATGTCCCTAGAGAATAAAGAATGCCAAAGATGCCCGGAAGATGTGTTACACCCCCCCCCCATGTATAGAGTGAGCCAAAGATGCATGTTAATGGTTTATTCCACGGCTCTAATCCTATTATATTCAGAGCCTATGTTGGAGGTAAATGTCCGGAAGATCTCCTGGTCTGTGTTCTCACCACAGTATAGGTCATGTTTCCCAAGCTTAATAGCCTTGAGAAACCCCTCAAGCAGAAAAGTACTTCAGAGCAAGCAACCATACTAATTTTTTATTTAAACATCACCAAAATATGTATCTACATTGTGCTCCTGAATATAAAAGAAAAACACTGTACACAAAGAGAGAAAAAAATATATATACACTATCATTCCAAATTTTTGGGGTCATCCAGACAATTGTGTTTTCCATGAAAACTCATACTTTTATTAATCAAATGAATTGCCAAATGAATTTAAAATCTAGTCCAGACATTGACAAGGTAAAAAAAAAAAGATATTTATTTGAAATAATAATTTTCTCCTTCAAATTTTGCTTTCGTCAAAGAATGCTCCCTTTGCAGCAATTACAGCATTGCAGACCTTTGGCATTCTAGCAGTTAATTTGCTGAGGTAATCTGGAGGAATTTCACCCCATGCTTCCAGAAGCCCCTCCCACAAGTTGGCTTAGCTTGATGGGCACTTTTTGCGTACCATACAGTCAAGCTGCTCCCACAACCGCTCAATGGGGTTGAGATCTGGTGACTGCGCTGGCCACTCCATTACAGATAGAATACCAGCTGCCTGCTTCTTCCCTAAATAGTTCTTGCATAAGTTGGAGGTGTGCTTTGGGTCATTGTCCTGTTGTAGGATGAAATTGGCTCCAATCAAGCTCTGTCTACAGGGTATGGCATGGCATTGCAAAATGGAGTAATAGCCTTCCTTATGCAAAATCCCTTTTACCTTGTACAAATCTCCCACTTTACCAGCACTAAAGCAACCCCAGACCATCACATTACCTCCACCATGCTTGACAGATGGCGTCAGGCACTCTCCCAGCATCTTATCAGTTGTTCTGCGTCTCACAAATGTTCTTCTTTGTGATCCAAACACCTCAAACTTTGATTCGTTTGTTCATAACACTTTTTTCCAATCTTCCTCTGTCCAATGTCTGTGTTCTTTTGCCCATATTAATCTTTTCCTTTTATTAGCCAGTCTCAGATATGGCTTTTTCTTTGCCACTCTGCCCTGAAGGCCAGCATCCCGGAGTCGCCTCTTCACTGTAGACGTTGACACTGGCATTTTGTTTGTACTATTTAATGAAGCTGCCAGTTGAGGACCTGTGAGGCGTTGATTTCTCAAATTACAGACTCTAATGTACTTGTCTTGTTGCTCAGTTGTGCAGCGGGGCCTCCCACTTCTCTTTCTACTCTAGTTAGAGCCTGTTTGTGCTCTCCTCTGAAGGGAGTAGTACACACCGTTGTAGGAAATCTTCAGTTTCTTAGCAATTTCTCACATGGAATAGCCTTCATTTCTAAGAACAAGACTGTCGAGTTTCACATGAAAGTTCTTTTTTTCTGGCCATTTTGAGAGTTTAATGGAACCAATAAATGTAATGCTCCAGATTCTCAACTAGCTCAAAGGAAGGTCAGGTTTATAGCTTCTCTAATCAGCCAAACTGTTTTCAGCTGTGGTAACATACCTGCACAAGGGTTTTCAAGGGTATTCTAACCATTCATTAGCCTTCTTACACAGTTAGCAAACACAAAGTACCATAAGAACACTGGAGTGATGGTTGTTGGAAATGGGCCTCTATACACCTATGAAGATATTGCATTACAAAGCAGACGTTTGCAGCTAGAATAGTCATTTACCACATTAGCAATGTATAGCGTATTTCTGAATCATTTAATGTTAGCTTCATTGGAAAAAACTGTGCTTTTCTTTCAAAAATAAGGAAATTTCTAAGTAACCCTAAACTTTTACACAGTAGTGTACACTCATACACTATGCCCATTGAATGTGGTTGTGTTTATGTATGTTAGGGGGTGTGTGTGTGTGTGGGGGGTGTGTGTGTGTGTGTGTGTGTGTGTGTGTGTGTGTGTGTGTGTGTGTGGGGGTACGTCGGGGGTGCATGTATAAAAAAAGAAGTGTATAAAATTACACACACATATACATACACATACTGTGTATATGTCTAGGCTTGAAGTCTGTACTGCACAAAAACCTTCTAGTGTTCTGTCTCGATAAAAGCCATAATTACACCAATTTGCCAACTGCTCACTCTGAGCAGGGTTTTATACTCATTTTGTATTTGGCCATGTTTGTGGACATCTTTCTAGTCTGACCACTGCTGTTCCATTCTTCTCCTGATCAGGTATACAAAGGAACAGACACTTCATTTACTCTGTCAAACTTTCAAACAAACTGTGAATACCGGTTCCGCATTTGTGCTGGACGTCAATACCAGGATTCCAATGGATTACAAGAATTGTTTGGCCCTTACAGTCCGAGCACCATATTCTCATCTCAAAGACCAGAGTCGGATTTGCCGTGTGTTAATGCTGCATTGGAGACCACGAAAAGCAAAAGGAAGCCTCTCAGTGATGAGCAGTTCGCCATCTTGCTCCTCATGATGTTCGCTGTCGTGGCCTTCCTCTTTGCCGTCATCATCCAGTACTTTGTAATTAAGTAAATTTTAAGTGCCCTGTTCCTGAGATTATCAGTACAATATTTTTTTTTTTCAATATTTATGTTTAATTATTTTAATTAAATTTATAGATGGAAATGATTGTATTATATATAAGTGCATTTCCATTCTTGCTGCTCATTCATCATGAGGCTGGGTTAGTAGAATCCTCCTGTATGTGGAACATAAGACATCATGAAACTCTTAGAATGGGAACTTCACTCCTATGTTTCTAGGGCCATGGTGTTTAATGCCTTAATACACTCTTAAAGGTCAAGACGGTGCTGTTCGTTTACGTATTGGACCATTTGCTTTAAAAGCGTGTCCCTTAAATGTTCAGCTTTGCATGTGGTAGCTCATAAAAGAATGATGTTTGTTACACAAGTTTTCTGTTTTTCCGCTCTCTTGTGGCGTTCACAGAGAAGCATATCTAACTCCAAAGTGGCGCCTTAGTGAATTATGATTTGGTGGCATCTACAAAGATACCATTTTTATTTTAAAGATATGTGTTGGGGTGCGTCTGTTTTTTTTTATCACTGCCATATTCTACTGTTATTGACCAATTTTCAGAAAGGTACAAAGACAATTAATGTAGACCAAAGTTTGCGTAAAAATCCAAAATTTCCGAAAAAATATTTTTGTCTGGATCTGCCATCCATTTTGATAATTTTATCATCCACTTTATCCATGTTATTGAATCCAGGAGCTGAGATCCCCCTTTGAACTCAAGAAGATCCCCCATTTGATCTCAAGATCAACCAGATCTCAGTACCGGTTTTAGTGGAAAGGTGGCTTCACACTCCTGTTTCCTCACCTCCCATTCTTTTAGTGGAGAGGAAACATGTTGCCCTCTCTTTATTAAAACAACCTATTTATTCTGGAGATCCTTGGGGGGCATGGCTTTCTGGATTGTCATATGAAATGAATAAACTTTACATTTTCCATGTGGACATTCAAAAATGTTCCCAATAACCTTTATTATTCTCCAGTTATGTTATATGTCCATATAAAGTTACATTATATGCTAGTGCAACTAATCAAAAGTTCAAAATAAGAATTCAGGCTCTTGTATATTCAGAATAACCAAATCCTGTTTCATATAGAGGAGGACACGGTCTTGTACTCCAACTCTGTGGTTTCTGTTGATGAAAGGTATGGAAATCTTAGGAGGCTTTTAGAAAGAGAAATTTCGATAACGACACATGGATTATTTCAATGGAGTGATGGTAGGAAAAGTTTTGGAAAGTGAATTCAAGTTCTATTTCAGGAAAGCTGGGTCTTAAAAACCATGGAAAACTGTGTATGGAAAGTAAATGTGCTGTAAAGTGTGGCCGCCGGTGCTCTAAAGTGTTAATATTGTTGGTTATAACAATTTTGATATACAGTGCCCTGGATGGCCTATTTGTGCAAGAAGGTCCATTTTATCAGATTTAGTCTTCATTACTTATACAGGGTATGTCAATTTCAGGAACCACCCAAGCATCTGTTGAGATATTGCGCTGAGCCATTATTGGCCTAGTGTCTTAAAAATCAAAAGATTAAAATATACTTTTGTGATTTGATAAATACAATTTTACTGAAGGTCACTCATGGGTTTCTTTTTTAATAGTAATCAGTGGAGTTGACGTCTTGTAGACCTTCACCACCATCTAAGAACACTGCGAACCTCATTCTACCCATGACATTCCCAGCGCCTCTCCTGATTAGTAGGCTCAGCTTGATGTTATGTGTGAACTGTACCTTTAAAACAGATGAGTCAGCAGGAATTATGGCAGTTTGGAGGAAGTTTGCAGTGTTCTGATGAGTGGACATGGACTAGTGAATCAGGGTCTTGTAAATCTTTTTTTAATCATCTCAAGTTATCAGTTTTTCTAGCATTGCATTTTTCAAGAGCGAAGAATAGTATGTGACCCCCATGCGGCTTCTTCCTGCCGCGGTCCCCATGACTGACAGTTTTTTTTCCCTACGTACACGCATTTTTAATTTGCCAAGCGGAAGACACAAATAAGTGAATACCCCAGGATTCCTGTTACTTGGATACTGGAATTTAAGAGAGTGCCACAAGTGACCCCCTCAGAAGTTGAAGGGATCATAAGGGTGCATTAAAGCCCTACTAGTTCTGCATTATTAAAGCACAGTTTGAGATGTAAAGCTCAACTGAACTTCCCCTAAAGCACTGCAGAGGAGGTTGAATACATCACGTAAAATTTGGACTCCTGACGCTTCACTAAGCAACATTTCCTGCTGTCCGTTTTAAATTTGGCATGCTTCATAACTGGAGCTCAAATATTAAAGGGGTATTCTTATCTCCAAGATTCTATCCCAATATGTAGTAAGTATAATAATAATGTTAGCAAATACCTCCAATTAGAAGTGTAATATAAATAGTTCTTCTGATTCTCTGTCGCTCACCCCATGTGCATGGCATTACAGTAGCTTTGGTATCCATGGTTACAACCACTAAGAGCTTTCTAACTGTCACTATATGAGTGTTTGTAACCATGGATACCTAAGCTACTTCAATGCCCTGAACATGGGGTAAGCGACTGCGAATCAGAAGAACTTTACTACATTTCAAATTGAAGGGATTTGCTATTATTATTATTATTCCTACTACATATTGGGAAAGGATCTTGGAGTTGGGAATACCCCTTTAAGGCTTTCTTTAAAAAAACAAAAATCAAACAATCATTAGTTTCATGCAACTTATATATTTCAGTCTTCTATCAGAATTTTATTATATAGGTGATTTTATTGAAATATGTCTATTTTCTTAGGTAGGACTTGTGTAGAACGTCGTGCGGCAGATATTACACGTGACATGCACTAAAAAGGCGAGAGATCAAACATCCCATAAAACTAAAGGACTAGTAACAGACATAACTACATTTTGTTTGCCTGACCAAAAGAAAAAAGAAAATGTCTGTCTACCTCTTTTAAAGCTTATCATGGATTTTCTTTTATATTAAAATCACTGTGAAAGCACTTTCTGGAATAACACTGTAATCGAGAAGTCTAATGGAACTACGCTATGTTATCCGTGCGGTTTTGTGTCCGAAAAAAAAATCAGAGCTCAGTTACTAAACAGCACTGGAAAAATGAAGCGACTGCTCTGGACGCTATAGGCAACAGTAACACGGCCATTTTACGAGGCCTAGTGTGTTGTAATGTGCAGCCTGACTGGTATTTCTTGCTGGCGGTTAAGCTCTGAATGTATATTTTATTTTTAAATGTACATACTGTATTTTATAATTTTTTTTAACTATAGAATGGTTTTATAGAGGTAGTCTACCATGCTTTTTGGTGAGGTAAATAAACTGATCTGTCATGGGATATATTACTGACTTTTATGGAACATAGCTGTCGTGTTTATTAGATGAGATATGTAGACAACACAATCCTGATATGTTGCCTTTTTATATGGTAGAACTAAATATATTCGTTAGACGTGACACCAAAAAAAAAAAAAGTGAAATCTAAGATATTGCTATCTTTAACAGGGCACATCATTCCTTGCAGACATAGGTGCCTTGTAAACGTGAAACAGTGGATCTTGTGAATTTTATGTAACAGTTTTCCCCTTTTCTGGTTGTGGAATTTTAATTCCTAGCTACTTTAACACTGTCAGGGAAATAAGATTTATCATTTGCACATGGAACATGCAAGTAAAGTATAAAAAAAAACACATTAATACTACAAAACTGTAGAAAAAAAACAAGCATGAAAAGGTATACAGATACTTTCAGACAGTAGATAAAAGAGCAATGGAAAGTGTACTTTTTATCGGAGATTTATCCGTGGTGGTGGCAAAAAGCCAAGCTATTTATTTTGCTGCCCTAAGGCCTACATCTAAATACCCCAGCCAAGCGTTGTGGCATAATATTTCCTTTCCAGGTAAGCATTCATTTAAAAGCGTTCACCTCTGTATGATCATAATCAAAACCAAAAATCTTTCTTTACTGTTACCTTGGCCATTTTTTGTGGTCCAATATTTTGACCCACTATAGTAAAAACTGGCCTTGTCCATTAGTTCGCTGGAAGCCATGTATGGGCTTATGGCGAACTTTCCCAAACCGGTCTTACACCCGAACACTCATTCTCAGTAGGAAAAGTAAAGTTACAGTTTGGCACATGAGTGTTTCTGATTATTGGCCTGTGTTAATATGCTGGCAATCGTTCGTCATCGTTATCGGCAGCACATCTCCCAGAGTAAACACAGGAAATGCTGCCGACAACCTGATGCTGGATGGGGATAATAAGGATCTGCTTATGATCATTCTGGTCCCATTAGTTTTTGTTAGCCCAGGTAAACGGGGCAGTAAAAAAGCAGCGATTTACTTTTATGTAGTTGATTGGCGCTCATTAACTCCTTAACTAATGTACGTCTTTCACATAGGTTAATAAGTAATTCATGAAGCAATCTCAGGAGCTGAGCCTGCATGATAGCAAGCAGACGCCAGCTCTTACATAGCTGGTATCTACATGTATGCACTTCCGATCGCTGTAGTTTGCTTAACTGCCAATCTCTGACAGTAGCATTTAAATGGCATCCACACTTTCATAGGCTCTCCGTGACGTAATTTAGGGGAACCAGTGGGCTTCCATATTAACTGCCACATTGGTCCTCCAGTGAAGCTCAACAATAGGCTGAGCTCCACGCTTTCCCTATACTGTGCTTTTGCAGTATATAGTATTCGTGGGTTCAAGTCCCCTAAGGGGACTAAAAATTAAAACTAAAAATTATCTATAAAAAAAGTTAGAAATCTAAAAATTAGAATTGTCTCAATTTTCCAACATTACAAATAAATTAAAAAGAAAAATATTTGCTATCATCATGTCCTATAAAGTCCGATCTATCAAAACACCAGAATTGCTGCATACCCTACCTTCCCCCATCAAAAAGGGATCGAAATGTATCCCGAAATGGTATTTGTAGAAATGTCAGCTCAGGGCAAATTTTTTCACACCATTAAAGTATGAAGAAAGGAAAAACACAAGTTTTGTATCACCATAATCGTTCTGACTTGAAAAATCATGTTGCCAGATCATTTTACCGCACTGTAAATGGTGTAAAAATGACTGGCCAAATAGCGGTGGGAGGGCTTCACAATCGTACCACACTTTGTAATTTTTTTGCCCATTTTTCAGTAAATTTTATGTTGCAGTGAATGGTGTAATTTGAAACTAAAACTAGTTCCATAAAAACAAGCCCTCATTTTCTGTGTATACAAAAGCAGTGTTAAAAAACAAAAGCGCAAAAATCCTGATTCCATAATGGGTTAATTGGCTTGTCTAAATGTACCTGCATAATTGATCAGGCTGCGCCTTCACCAAAGAACAAAGCTATTTGGTCTTTATTTTCTTTTAAGCCCCCAAAATCTACCAACCGGGAGGAGCCTGGAGACTCCCTATACACATTAAATGGTTGGCCAGCGTGAAGGTTCAGCCAATAAACATTTAATGTATATGTCCAGTTTTCGAAAAGGAAATGGTCAGACCTGTTACTAGGCCTTTCGACTAACTGATATCCCACCAGCTGTTGGTGTTGGCAAAACTTTTTTGTCTGTAGCGTTAAACTTGACAGGGAATGTGGTTTGATTATAGTTTTTGGCTACTGTCTTGTATTATGTGGTTACCTTTTTACTCTTGATTATTGACTGTTAAGCTATGTTTACACCAGCCATCCGACAAAGCTAAATGACGGCCGATCAGCTACTTGTTTGATAGTAGCCTATTTTGACAACCAGATTGTAGTTAAAGGGTTTTTTCAGGGTGAGAAGAGAAGTTTGCAGGCAATCTGTGACTGTAGACAGCTGAATCTTGACTGTGTGTGATGTGCACACTGTCATGATTCTCTTGTTTTCCCCATTTGAGTTTGAGAATTACATACTTGCGTTCACATGCCGACTAGCTTCTCTTCCATTTCTCAAAGCTCTAGTGGAGGAGAGTCTAGCAAGCATGCAAATTACATACATTTGGTCACGAGACTACCCACTCACACAGGGAGTACAATGGGATTCATAACACTGGATTCTGTCATGATTCGGCAGTCTGCAGTGACTGCAGAATTATCATCTCAACCTAGAAAACCCTTTAATATGTGCAAAAAATGATCAGTAATAGATCATTCTGTGCACACAGGCTGCTATTATTCTCGGCAGCACGTTTAAACACAGGATGATGCACTACCAAGATCGATGATCTTTGATGTCGGCCAAAAAATAGTTTTACTCGTTAGGTGATCGGCAGGCAGTTTTATAATGTACGATTATTAAGAAAAGAGCATTCCTGGGAAAATTTGTTCCCGGTACTAATGCAGTGTAAATGCACCTTTTTAGATCAAAAGAATATAACCTTATGCTACATTGTTTGTGCCTCTCTAAGCCTAATTTGGCTAACTCAAGTGTGTTTTTTTTGTGTGAAAATAAAGCTATAAAAACTGATGATATACTTTATACAATATACTATATTACACTATATATCCCAAATAATTCTATCTATAGAGATCTGTAGTTTTTATTAGATTTGTTCTTTGAAGTCTAACCTTTTAGAATCCAAATTTTCACTATTGGCCCTGACCCTAATAATTGTGACCGTTGGCCATGACCCTAATAATTGTGACTGTTGGCCATGACCCTAACAATTGTCACCATTGGCCATGACCCTAATAATTGTCACTATTGTCCTTGACCCTAATAATTGTCACTGTTGGCCATGACCCTAATTGTAACTATTGGCCATAACCCATTCAGTATCGCACACCAGCGAATGTCTGTTTTTCTTAAGAAAACCACCCTCAAGAACCTCCTTCATATTTTTTTAATACTAAAACATAGAAAATACAATGTGCCTATCTCTTTAAAAGGTTATCTACTTTTTTTTTCTTTCTTAGAAATGGCGCCACACTAGTACAGTTTAGAGAATGGGAATCTGCTGCAATACAAGATGGCTCCATTTGACAAGTGTTTGAGTAGATGGTCCATATTCGTAAGAATGGGTTCTGTCCATTCATTAGAAGCCAGTAATTTCTACGATGCCATTAGTTTGTGGTAAATTGGTATTTCGAAAGTTAGTCTAGCGGAGAAAGTACTCCGCTCCTCCAAGCGTAGAGGATACATGTGAACGTTTGATGCGAATATTAGTCTCTTCTATATTTGGTTGTCTCTGTGATGTTTTGCATGGCTTTAGCTGCTATCACCCCAGCGGGTTACTCGTATACTCAACATTGAAGTGTTATACCGTTGTGTTTCAATATGTCAATGTTATTCCTAGTGATGCTTTTACCACTGCAATATACACAGGCCTTACAAACCCACTTTCTACGTATCCCGGCGTTGAACCTGTATTCATCCGTTGACCTTGCTTTGCATTTCATTTGTGTTACGCAAAAAAGAAAAAAAAAATGTAATTTCTGTGCTTCTCAAGAATATATTGCAGCACTTTCTGAAAAAGCACAGATTTGTTTTTATGGAGGAGAAAAAAAGTGCATTTATTATAAATGTTACACTATTTGGCTCAAACTGAGCAAATGTTTTTATACTGTCTAAAACCTTAAAAAAGGCAAAAAAATAAAAGTGCACGTTTTTTTTTTTTAATGAGATGCCCATATTATGTATTATCTACTAACCTAAATATTTTTACATGTAAGATGTTTTTTTTGTAAGAAATTATGCTGAAAATATAAATATATATAAATATACATTCCATCACTTTATATTTGAGATTTTGTTTTTTTTAATCTCTCACAATGTGTATTTTTTTTATTTTTCATTTAGAATAGCTTTATCTGTTTTGCCCAGCTTTCTGCAGTGCGAGCGTAATTTCCATTGATTTTTAAAAATGCGTCTTCATATGACAAGAAATCTTGGTATGGTTTTTACTTGGTGTTCAACTTCCTTCAACGTCAGTCGTATCTCAGATTTATAAAGTAAGAATACTGTTCTACAATTAAAAATAACATAAAAATTGTAGATGTTATTGTAGCGTTAAGAGTTAATGAGGTATGTTTCTTTAATATTGGATCAATCCTGTTGATTTATTTTTTGTTTGCAGTTGCGCAAAACCTACACTAGAGAAAAAATTGTATTCATGTATAGCATCGATACTGAATTATTAGACATTACATGTACTTTTCTGATTCATGTCAGTTATCTATGAATATTTCCGCACATAATTTCATTTCTAAATATTTTATAGAGACGTGTATTGCCACTTTCTATACAGTAGTTACATGGTGCAATCTAAAAAAATGTAAATTTTTTTTCCCTACACGTATAATCTGTGTATTTTATTTATTTTCATTTTTAAGTCATGAAAAGTATGAATGTTCTGTTTTTAACTGTACCAAAAAGGAGGAAGAAAAAAAAAGATTAAAAAAAAAAAGTTTGAATATCGCATCCAATCACATTACCCCTTACTACTCTCACTATAACGATCGTCCTTTCAAGGAACGGGTTCAATGCGTTTCGTCTGTGTGTATGTCTATGCATTTGTTTCTGTACACACAGTATCCGTAGTTTACAGGCATGTTTACATACTTGATTTTTTATTTTTTTTTTAAACCCATTTTTCATCCTAGGAAAAAGAATACTTTCTCCATTGCCAAAGGTTTTTTAATTTTCCTAAACACATTAAGATTGAACCTGAACAACATACATTTCTATTGCGCTTTCTCACAATGGACTCAAAGCTCATAAGCATTAAGACACTTTTTTTTATTTTTATTTTATTTCTTTTTATACATTTGACATAACAATTTGTTTTCTGTCCCTCACTACACATACCTAGTTGTTCAGAAAATAAATGTACTAATTCAGCACACCGCTATTTTTTTTTTTTCTGGACATTAAGGCAATTATGGGATATATTGGTTCTATATTTTACAGTTCTTGAAATAAATATGGCCCCTTAAATATTCCAATTTTGACCTTCATGAATCTGTTTTTTTTTCTATTATACCATTTACAAATTATTATACATTCCAGCCTTATTAGTGGTGTTCTTGTAAGAACTATGTTGCTTTGTACTTCATTGTTATTTCAGGTATCTTCTACAATATAAGATGACCTTGCATATGTATTACTAAATTGTTACTTTGAAATAGATAATATATTTAATGTCTAATAAAAAGTATAAAAATTGCTGTAAGAGTTTGCCTGTTCTATTCTAATTCCAATTTTATTTTAAAATTTAGTAAAATATTTCATTGGCCAGTCTTCTATTCAAAATTGACCTTAAAATGGTTGAACGACCAAGTCTTGAGGGGCGTATTCGGTGGAAATTGTACAAATCACTGGAATTTGAGGGTATGATTGTAGCAGACACAGAATGGTGGCAAAGTCCATATATGAACTAAACACATTACAGAGTCAATATTTAGACACCGGGATGTGTATAATTGGGCTTTAATTGACTATGGGAGATGTCACTGAGGAAAAGCACTTGTACGACCTGACTTGGATCACAACAAAGGGCAGCAGCTATAGGGGGAAGGTAAAGGAGCTTGGCCCCAAAGACAAGACTGGTGAACAGCAGTACTACATGAAAGAAGTCATCTCTGTCCCTTCTAAAGAAGATTGCTCACTTCTTGGCATATTCCTGGATTGCAGATCTTCCTTTGGATTGAGGATTTTACTCATGGCGGCCCTGTATTTTTGTGACATAATGTTGTACAGCATGGGGTTTATGGAGGCATTCAGGTAAAACAGAACCATAGAGACGAGATTTAGGTACTGAGTGAGGTGATATAACATGACTTCTTCTAGTCCAGTCCAGGCAAACAATATCCGGCCAATGTGGAACGGCAGCCAACACAACACAAAGGACAATACGACAACAGCTGGAAAATATAAAAACATATACATAAGTGTATAGTATAGAAATATTGCATTTTGCTTTATAATGCTGTCGTACCATGATGTTCTATTTAATGTATTTAATTTCTTTTCTAATATACCATATATACTCAAGTATAAGCCGAGACCCCTAACTTTGACACAAAAACTGGGAAACCTTATTGACTCGAGTATAAGCCTAGGGTGGGAAAATGCAGCAGCTACTTGTAAATTTCAAAAATAAAAATAGATACCAATAAAAGTAAAATGGAATATGCCCCATATAATGCTCCATAAAGGTTAATGGCCCCATAAGGTGCTCCATAGAATAATATGCCCCATATAATGCTCCATAAAATCTGATGGCCCCTTAAGATGCTCCATAGAATAATATGCCCCATATGCTGCTACTGCATCGAAAAAAGAAAAAAATGACATGCCTCTTGTCGCTGGGGGCCAGGTACCAATGTCCTGAGCAGGTGGGGACACCGGCGCGCTATGGGGGCCAGGTGCCGGTGTTGCCGCTGGCTCAGGACCCCGCACTTGGGATATTCACCTGTCCTCATTCCACCACCGCGCTCCACTGTGTCTTCTGGGTCCTCTGGCTGACTCTTCAGGCAGAGGGCGCGCACTAAACATGTCATCGAGCCCTCTTACCTCAACGTCACAGCCAGAGGACACTGAAGACACAGCCTGGCGGTGGGACAGGTGAATAGCGCATGACTCACCCTCCGTCATACTCTCCTGGCGCAGTCTCTGCACTACCCTGCTTCTCCGTTGTTCCGGGGCCTGCAGCTTGTGCTGTGTTGAGTGGTCACGTGGTACCGCTCATTAAAGTAATGAATATGTGCTCCATGCCTATGGGAGTGGAGTTGCATGCATATTCATTACTTTAATGAGCGATACCATGTGACCGCTGAACACAGGAACAAGCTGCAGGCCCTGGGACGGAGATACAGGGAGGAGGGTGAGTATGATCTCTTCGGTGGCTGCAGCTGTTCCCCCGCTCCCCCCCCCCTGCTGGATTTCTGCCTTATGACTTGTATAAGCCGAGGGGTTGTTTTCAGCACAAAAAAATGCTGAAAATCTCAGCTTATATAAAGTATCTTAATTATTCCCTCTCAAATTTTTTTTTCTTACCAGTTTCCTTTTTGATGATATTTCATTTGAGAATCCTAGTGCATGCTGGGATACTCAAACGGAACGTCATTAGAGGGCAGGGGCAGTGCTAGACCCTTCTTTGAGTATGCGTTGGTTGTCAATTCCAATGTGCACTCAGTAGGATCTTGCCATTGTGCAATTTTTTTTTTTAATAAAGTTTTCTTGAATGTCAACTTAGTTTACAGCAGAATAATTATTTTACATACAGTAAAATACAGTACATATACAGGAATAGTGCCTGTATAGTCCAATTATTCATTCAAATAACCATCAAACTGTTCTCCCCTTCCCAACCCAGAACTAACATCCACCCTCTCCCATAGTCTGCATTACAATAAAACTATACCCATACCGACATAGGTGTTACTCTTAGACAATTAGTCAAATAGATTATTCTACTACCCAGACAGGAGCTAATCATAATTACAGGATCAGTAAATAAAATAAGACATCTCTAGCCAACTCCTCCGAAACCACAGCTGCGCACCTAATCCAGTCTCACCATAGTTTACAAAGTTTACCAACCGCTCCCCTCTTGCTATAAACCTTTTTTTCCATTAAAATAATACATTTGAGAGCTTGGGCCACTTCTACATAGAAGTGCTAGAATCTTAAATGTCGGCAATGATCTAGGCCTATATGAATCCGGGAGATCTTTCTCCTTCCCTTCTTTTGGAATCCCTATGATTGTTGCTTCCCGTAAAGAGTTTGGCAGGCTTCCTGACTGGAATGCATTGTTAATTATATCTAGGTATTCCCCCCCCCAACACTACCTCAAACCGTTTATAGAGTTTTATTTGCAGGCCATCTGACCCTGGGGCCTTGTTATTAAGTATCTTTCTCATTGCCTGCTGCACTTCTTCCAAAGAAATTGTACTCTCTAGAGCATCCCTATCCTTGTCCTGCAGAACCTGATCGATCCATCCTACCCAGATTTAGCAATAGCTCCTCTTATGAATAAGAATAAAAACCTGTAATACTTCTAATATTTCCCCCGTTTGGCTTTTAACATTTCCTTCATTGTCCTTTAAGCTATATATGTAGGAGTTTTCTCTGCTTTTTAGCTAAATTAGTTAGCAGACGACCACTTGTCTCTCCCTCCTCATAATAATACTGCTGTAAAAACATACTGCTGCTCCAGCAGGAAGGACCATAGCAGCTTCTGAGCATCCTTCCACTGTGCCAAATTCTCAGTATTTGCTTAGAATATACATTTGCTCCGTCTCCCTGACTCTTATCTTCCAATTTCCCATCTTGTATGGTCTCTGTGAGCCCTCTCCACTGCAAGCAACGGGGAGAAGAGACTCTTCCAAAAATATCCAACAGCTACTTTCGATAAACCCGTCAGGATCCCTTCCCTCCACTTTCTCCGATACGCCGACCAGCCAGATATTGTCTTTGGCGGTTTTCCAAGTCATCCACCTTGGCTACAGGAGCTGCCACCACCTGGAAATTATTTTGAATGTCGCTGAGGATGGGGGGGAGCATCCTCAAGCAGCCCCACTCTCCCCTCAACTGTTGAAGCACGTTCTGCCAGTTTTTGGACATCATACCGGATAATGGCAATAGATTCTTGAATGCGGCCTACCTGACCCATCAATGAGACCAGATTGAGGTTATTTTTGTTTACGACATTAAATACGTCCAGAAGGAAGTGGGGATTCCCTCAGGGATGTTTCAACAGGATTAGAGTCCTTTCCCTTGTGAAAATTTCCCCACGTTTGAAGATGTTGACACAGATCGGGTGAGCAACATAGTATCATCCTCCTCTGCTTCTTCCACCGATGCCCTGATGATGTGAGCTGGGACTGGCTCAGGAAACGTGTTTGCAATAAAGATACCTTGAATTCTACTACAGCAGCGCAGTCTCTTAATGCACTACCAGCCTTCTCTTTCTTCCACCACTAGGGCTGAATAACGGGATCCTGTTGACGTTATATTCTGACCATTTCATCCAATTTTGATTTTTTTTTTTCCCTTTTTCAGAACATTATATGTTAAATGAAGGGTGTCATTAAAAACTACAACTTGTCCCATGAAAAAAAAGCAGTCCATCCTACAGCTATGACAAAGGAAAAATAAGAAAGGTATGAAACTTGAAAGAAGAAGAGGAAAAAACAAGAGCAAAAATATAAAATGTCCTATTACTGAGACGGTTAAGCAGCCATAAATGGCAAACTCCATTCTGTTTTCTTCGTATTTTCTGGACTCCAGTCAGTGTAAGAATCTGATTATATGTGATCTTTATCCAATTTCTCACTTTTAACAGGTATTGTATCTGCCTGGCACTATGTAGGAATATGTTTCCATTGTTTGCTTTTATTAAAAAACTGGAATATTTAAAAATGGTTTCCGCAGAAGAAAAATGACCGTTACCTCTTGTCAATAGCTGGCTAGACAGCTGGCACAACGCACGGTGCTGTGAATGTCTTTGATCGTCTCGTTTCAGCATGTTCTGGACAGAACAATCTTGAAACCTACGCAATGACCTGCTTGTAGAACATGACTAGAAAAGCTTTTATCTTTATTTCTTTTTGTAAATGAGAAAATTCCACTATAAATATTCTAGTATTATAGTGCTGGTGAACTTAGTCATAGAGAAAAATAAAGGAATCAAGATCAAATATGACCATCATGTTCACCCTAGCAGTGGATTTAGGTTTCAGAATTTTTTTCATTATTAGTAACAGAAAATATTACTGTATTACATACTAATTATCCCCTTACGGTCAATAGAGGCAGTAACGTGAATCCTGGCTTCCCTGGCATTGACCAGAACTTAACTAATAAATGATCCATCCATATATAATATATCAGTGTGGTCGGCCACCTCCGGCTACTCAGTGGTGGTAACAGGTGTCAGTCCCCCACAGATCAGCTGGAAATTGATCCGCCAGTGGCTGGAACTAAGTGATCCACGGGGTGGAGCACATTAGCTCAGTACATTTATTAGACCCCATAGGTGTATGAAATCTGCATTTGTCTGATCAATTATGCTACAGTATACACTGTATTGCAGTATATAGTGTAAATCGCAGTCTCCTACGAAGTTCAGCTTGTGGCTAAGCTTCACAGGAATACCAGGATGACAGTGACAGAGGTCTTTAGCAAACCGATGGCAGTCGATGCATGCACATTGGCAACTATTCTATTTAAAGTGGACCTAACATCAAATTTTTCATGTTGACCTGGACACCCAAGATATTAACTATCAAAGTATTTGGCACCTAATGCGTTAAAGGGGTTTTCCCGCGAACAAAAGTTCATTATAATCAATAGATCTTGGAATAATAATAATAATTTCCACAATTGGATGTGTTTAAATAAAATGTTCCTGTGCTGAGATAATCTTATAAATGTTCCTCTGCTGTCAGGGCCGGACTGGCCATCTGGCAATTCTGGCAAATGCCAGAAGGGCCTTTCTGGTCATGGGCTGCTACGTTGCTAACAAAATCGGTGTTCTCAAGACACCTATACTGTTAGGAGTTGTGACAGAGCACAAATTCGCTCACTCTGTCACCGCAGCAGGCCACGGGTATCACAGAAATATTGGTCTTGTAGTAAATCTTACTTTCATCCATCCAGGGTATTATTAGTTATATATCCCATCTGGTTCTTGAGAACGGGGACAACATAGACCTGTGTGATTTAAAATGCCAGGGTTGAATTTCAGCCTCAGTCCGTTCCTGACTGCTGTGTAATGGTTGTGACTGATCATACAGAAACATGGTCTGATCATACCGCATTTCGTGGGCAAGGAGGGGGAAGGACAAAAGAGAGTATACAGACATTACAGTAGGGTATTGCAGCGGATTCTTTTTGTTAGAGTATGTGCCCACGCTGCGGATCCGGCCTCTGCGGATCCGCAGCAGTTCTGCAGACAGTGTACAGTACCATGTAAGTCTATGGGATTTACAATCCACAGTGCACATGCTGCGGTTTTTTCACTGCGGAAAAGCTGCGGTTTAAAATCCGCAGAAAGAATTGACATGTCAATTCTTTCTGTGGATTCCGCAGCAGTTTGCCACCTATTCCAATGTCCAGGTGTCAAACCGCAGGGGAAAACCGCTGGCCAATCCGCAGGTAAAACCGCAGGTCAATTTACCTGCGGTTTTTACCTGCGGATCTGCACGGAAAAATCCGCTGGTGAATCCGCAGTGTGTGCACATAGCCTAAGGTAAAACATTTCCCTGCCTTTTTTTTAAGCAATGTTTTACTTCAATAAGTACTTCACTTTAGTGATTCATGCTGTCCTGTCTGTATTCTCTTTCCATTCCTCCCCTGCCCAGGAGCTGTGGTATGATCAGACCTTGTCTCTGCACAGTCAGACACAGCCATTTTACAGTACACAGCAGGGGCACATTTATAAGATTATCTCAGCACAGGAACATTTAATTTAAACACATCCAATTGTTGAAGTTATCATTATTCCAAGATCTTTTGATTAAAATGAACTTTTGTTCATGGGGAAACGCCTTTAGTTTAACACTCATTTAGACTTAACAAAAGTTAACTCATTAGGTGTCAAACATTTTGATTGCTAATATCTGGAAAGGAGAAATATTTTTGTTCAGCTCTGTAGTCTCTGTATCAGCATGAAACATTTGGTGAAAGGTCCTCTGCTATTAGAGATTGACAGTAGCATGCAAATGGTTAATAGTAGCAATTAAAGCACAGCTGATGCTGTTAGAGACAGATGTTGGCTATGTAACATAACTGGTATATACTGTGTGTGTACAGAGTTCAGCTCCTAAGTCCACTCTACACACTGTGACCCCAAGGGTGGTGTACATGTATGTCATTTTGTGTTAAGAGGTTAAAGGGGCTGTAAGAAGTACATAAGTTATCGCCTACTTATAGGACAGTGGATAACTTATTGATCACTGGGTATACAACCACTGGGACTGAATAAAGTGGCTTTTCAGAGCCCCATCTGAATGGAGGAGAGCATGCTTATTTTTTATTAATCAAATTGTAGAGAATTAGGCACTGAAGGATGAGTATGAAGAAACTTATTAGGTGCAGACAACCCAAACAAACTTTTCGGTCACGTTAACCTTTGTCAGTATTATGGACTGCTGTGAACAGAAAAGATAGAAGGCATCGCTGAGGAATGCCAGTACTTGCTGCAGTTGAAAGTCTCACTGTTGTTCCTCAATGTTGCCTTCTAGTTTATTCACAGCAATCCTTAATACTGACGAAGGCCAATGTGACCAAAACATTTATTTGTTTGGATTGTCTGCACCTAAGAAGTTTTCTTCTTACACATTTTTGAGTGCCAAGTTCTCTACAATTTGATTCATGGGATAGGATCCTACTTGGGCACCATCAACAGGAATGCGGTGATTGCTACTCTATACGTTATTTTCTATGAGACTTCTGGAGCTAGCTGACTACTGTGCTAGGCAAATTACGGCAATCCCGTGAAGAATATATGCTGCAAAGGTTGAGCATTCTTAACCTCCGCTTCATTCAGACAGAGCTTTGTAAATCTCATTGTCAAGATTGGTGGGTTTCCTTTTGGTTGGACACCCAGTTATAAGTAACTTATCTTATTCTATCAATAGGGGACAACTTATATTATTGGTACTATGCCAAGAGCGCAGGCACATTGTTGTATCATGGATGCACGTTCTAAGGATCTATGACAGTGCACCCTTAGAAACCACCCATCCTGTATATTTGTGTGTCTCCAAATTCATACAAAGCCTTAAAAAGTTTTCGTCTGACCGATTTACATGGCTTCTATGAAAAAATTATGGAAAAAGTGACCGAGAAGAGATTATAGTGACATATCGGGGCATCTTTGCCTATAGCTCCATAATATGGACCCATAAGTGATTCCACATACTACTAAGTGCAAGAGGCCTCCCAGTGAGTCCAGAAAAATAGACATCAGCAATGATATTACACCCAAACTATAGAACTGCAAATATCTGAATCGCAGCACTGGACCAATGACTATTGCAAAATGAAAAGAGAAACAGAAAAAAAAACTTTTCTAACTTATCAGTCTCACTTTTGTGATTTCTTCTTACATCTTAAATAATGATGAAGAACGTGCTGGGATAAGGTGTTATCCGAGCATGCTTGCGGACTAACCGAGTGTCTTTGGCGTGCTCAAAAAATATGTTCGAGTCCTGGTGCCTGCTTATCTCACGGCTGTTCGACAGCAGCAACACATACATGGATTGCCTAACAAAAAGCCAATCCCTGCATGTGTTGCTGCTGTTGACCAGCCATGAGACACGCAGCAGCGGGAACTCAAACATATCATTCGAGCACGCCGAAGACACTTGGTTTGCACCCGAGCATGCTCCGATAACACCATATCCCAGCACGTTTGCTAATCACTAATCTTAAAGCTTTGAATGTATTTTGGACTTAAATGATGTAATAAAGTTATAAGTGGGTTGTGAATTTCTTTAAGTTATTTTTAACCCCATACACCAGCAATTCCTAGTTATACATATTATAATATATGCCACCAGTTCATAAAAGTTCTCCAGAATTAGTTAGTGGGGCCTACATCATTTTCTAAAGGAACCATGTAATTTTGGAGGTGACTTACCCAACATTTTTACGGTCTGTTTGTGTTGTTTCCCTCTATTGGCTGCGGTAGGGCCCTGTACCCCATGCTTGTTCTTCCAAAGCGTCCTACAGATTAGACCATAAAGGAGTGTGAGAAAAAAGACTGGAATGAAAAAATATATGGTTGAGACCCATGCCATAACTCCGAGAAAGCCATTGTGGGCGGCATGCTCCGTGTATTTGCATTCCTTGGTCTCTTCTGGTTCTGTTCCATTACGATGTTCTACTCCAAACAAAAACAAAACAGGTCCGGCTGTGACTAAGGCAAGGATCCACAAGAATATGATGATGATCTTCACTCTCTTCTTAGTGATCATGATTTTGGCCTTAAGGGGGTAACAAATGGCAAGATACCTTTCAACACTAACAGTGGTGATGTGAAGGATTGTACAGTAGGTGCATGTCTCGCTCAGGTAAATCAAAAACTTGCAGAGGAAGTTCCCAAAAATATAGGGTTTGTATTTCCAGATTCTGTACAAATCAGATGGCAGACCAAGGAAAATCAGAATGTCTGACACTGCCATGCTGGAAAGGTACATGTTAACTGTTGACCTCATGTCCTTATATCTCTTATAGATCAAAATTGTAATCAGATTTCCCGTCACACCCATTAGGAAGAGCACAATGCAAACGATCGTAACCGGAACCAATATGTAGATATCAAAAAGTGCCGTTGTCGCATCCAGAGTGTTGGTCTCGTTACTCCCAGGTTCTATGTCAGGTTGGTTTACACCCATATTTCGACCACTATCTTGTTAGAATCCTTATAGAGTCTTTGATAGAGGAGTCCGATAATATGTTCTCAGCTGCCGTTCCCATTGAAAGAGCACAAATGTATAAAATATCCTTGGGTATAGGAAAATTTTGGCAGGTCTTGTCAGGATGGAAGTTAGTTTTCGATGTCGGGATTGAACAGAAAATCTTACAGGACTGAGAGAGTATCTGAGCTTATTTGATAATAATGTACTTTAATGCTCAATTAGTGGATTAAAAACCTGCCCTTGTGTGCTTTAACAGTCCATTACCCTTTGCAAAATCACATTTGTCACCATTTTTGAACAAGTCTTTATTACTCTTTACATGAAGCATGAAAGATAAATATACATATTTAGTCATTAGCTTTGAGAGTTTCATGACACTGCCACAACACGGAGCGTTAGTGATACATTACCCATGAGTAACAACATCATGTCTTAGTCATTAGTAACATTTTACCCCTTTTTTATACACTGTATTATAGATGAGTGTGTTTTCTGAAATCAAGAGTGAAATTAAAGTGAATGTGTAATGGGAGTGAACTGCGTGCATCAATACGCCCACCCTTACAAAACTGTTATACGTATTGTAGAGCTGAAGAGTTATTTCACCATTGTCATCATTCCTGTGTTAGCTGATGATTCCTGATGTCTTTCCGCCATTGAAGGGCCATTATTGGTGCCCAGTACGTGACTCAGGGAGTTTGGAGAAGTTGAGGTTCGTCCATAAAGCTAATATTGTTGGTGCCTTTCGTGATTGTCTGAGCACATAATATGAGTGAGACCTGCTGTGAGACTAGGCGGAGATCTTGGTCTTAGCAGTCGCAGAGGAATATGAAGGATGAAAGGCTAGATAGTGACTGGAGACCACAAACCTGCCTAGCTGCAGAGAAAGAAATAAACAGGGAGAGTGAAAGAAAAAAGAATTTTCAGAGATGTATCGGTTGCGAATGAGACAGCAATTTGAGCAGATTCTTTACAGTTTGTAGATGTAGAAAAAATATAATGGTAATGTCATTATCAATACATTTTTAAATATCTTTAATTAACAAATTACACGTTTTCTTCATTGGGGTAAACACTATAGAATTAAAATGGCTACGGTCTTTCTTATCCAATACTGGAAGTACCACAAATGCTGAGGTAAGAAGAGGCTGCTCACCATATATTACTTTTCTAATACTGGAGATGCCACAGATGTTTAGGTAAGAAGAGGTTGATCACACTACTGTCCACCCTGTTTATCTGATCTAATACTGCAGTGCAGATACCAGGGGTGCTGCGAAAAGAAGAGGATGCTCACACTGCTGTCCAACATGTCTATTTGACCTAATGCTGGATATACAAGGGGAGCTGAGGTAAGAAGTGGCTGCTCACACTGCTGTCCACCCTGTCTATGTGATCTAATACTGGAGATACCATGGGTGCTGAGGTAAGAAGAGACTGCTCACACTGATGTCCTCCCTGTCTATCTTATCTAATACTAGAGGTACCAAGGGTGCTGAGGAAAGAGGCTGCTCAAACTCCTGTCCATCCTGCCTATCTCACCTAATACGGGAGATACCAGGGGAGCTGAGGTAAAAAAGAGGCCTTACATACTGCTGTTCACCCTGTCTATGTTATCTAATACTAGAGATACCAGGCAAGCTGAGATAAGAAGTGGCTGCCCACACTGCTGTCCACCCTGCCTATGTTATCTAATACTGGAGATACCAGGAGTGCTGAGGCAAAAAGAGACTCCTCACACTGCTGTCCACCATGTTTATCTGATAGAATACTGCAGATAAAAGACATGCTGATATAATAATATGCTGAAAAAAGAGAGAGGACAGCACCTCCAAAATCATACAATGATCTAATTCCTCTTGGCCAAAATATATATAGCTGAACATGAGGTTTTTAGTTTAACATTCTGATCAGACTGTATGAAGCCCACTGTCACTTCACGGCAACCCTTGTAGTGGGTCCTACCACCCTAACGGAGCGGAGCCATGCGCCGACCACCACCACAGTGGCCATGCACCGCAGGGCAGACAGCCCAGAGTCTCCAGACCGCGCTGCTCCACAAGCACAAAACCACAGCAACAATGGCCGCCACACAGCACCAACACCAATTGAAAGGAGTCCCCATCGCCCCCATGGAGCGGAGCCGTTCGATGACTACCACCACAGTGGCAATGCAGCGGCAGGGCAGACAGCCTGGTGTCTCACAGCACCCATGCTGCAAGACGGAGTCCCCATTACTCCAGACCGCGCTGCCCCACCAGCACAAAGCCACAGCAACAATGGCCGCCACACAGTACCAACACCAAGTGTAAGTAGCAATGAAACTCAACTCCATCAAGCTATTTAGTGAGAGCAAAAATGGTCTAGACCCCTTACTTTTCAGTCTTCTGCTAATTAATCACTTGTGCCAAATGGGAAGAGTGCACAGCCAAAGAAAAAAAGGACAGAATATGCAATATGCTGAAAAAAGAGAGCGGACATCACCTCCAAAAATCATACAATGATCTAATGCCTCTCGGCAAAAATATATATAACTGAACATGAGGTTCTTAAGCTAAGTTCACATTTGTGTACTGGGGCTTTGTGGAGGACTGCATACTTCCTCTGTTAAGCCCCGCCTATTTGCCCATACTTCTGCATGCGTCCTGCTACCTATCTTTAACATTAGGTACACAGGACATGCGGATGTATGTGGATGTGTCCGCATGCATCGTTTTGACAGCATCACCTCTATGCAGCAGAATTACACGCTTGCTATGAGCGCCGACCACAGGGTAGCACTCATAGCAATCTGCCATCAACAACCATAGAGGTCTAGAGGAGACCTCTGGTTGTGATGGCAATGCAGCGATGACCCCCAATCACATGACAGGGGTCATCGCTGCCCGTATTTCTGGACCAGCGTTCTGAAGTGCATTTAAATGCCCGCTGTCAGAGTTTGACAGTGGCATTTAACTACTTAATAGGCACGGGCTGATCGCGATTCTGCTTGCGCCTATTGCGGGCACATGTCAGCTGTTAAAACAGCTGACATGTCGAGGCTTTGAGGTGGGCTCACCGCCGGAGACCACCTCAAAGCCAGGGATACTGCCAGCTGACGTACTATTCCGTCAGCTGGCAGTAAGGGGTTAAGAAACAACAGTTTATAGTCTACATTATGAATTCAGAGACACTACATACATGTGCATCGATGTCAGTAGCAAAAGCAATTGTTCAAAAGTGTTTTGCAGAAGACTTTCAATTATAATCCATGTCAGATGCTTCTCGAATAAGATTCCAGCAATAGTCAGCCAGCATTGACATACTCCACTTTCCCTGGTACCTTTTCTCCATCAGCACAATGTCTTGGTGAAATCTTTCACAGTGTTCATCGCTAACGGCACCAAGATTGACTGGAAAAAATTCCAAGTGAGAATGTAGAAATTGCATTTTTAGTGACATATTGCATGTCATCATATGATGTGCTGTGAGCATGTTGTCCATGAGATGTTCAAAGTTCGGTGCCCTGCTGTTGCCAAGGAAGTTGAAGGTCACACCTTTAAAGTCTCTTCATGCCACTTGTTCAGCACCTTGCAAAAGACCATCAAAGCTACTGTCATTCATTATATCTCTGAACTGTGGGCCAATAAAAAAATACCTTCTTTAATCTTTGCATCATTTATTTTTGTAAATTTCTGTCGCAAGTAAGAAAAGGCTTCCTATTCTTTGTTCATTGCTTTGACAAAATTCTTCATAAGTCCAAGTTTAATATGCAAAGGAGGGAGAAATATATTTGCTGGATCAACGAGAGGATTATGTTTAACATTCTTCTGTCCAGCAACCAGGTTTTTGTGGAGTGACCAGTCCTTTCTGAAATAGTGCATTTTTCGTGCACGACTGTCCCACTCATAAATAAAACAACAATACTTGGTATATCCAAGCTGCAGTCCAAGAAGAAGGGCAACAACTTTTAGATCATGACATATGTTCCATTTATAATTTCTATAATTAATGTGGGTCATCAGTAACTCCATATTCTCATACATTTCTTTCATGTGTATGGCACGTTCAATAGCTATAGAAGGATAGATATTTCCGTTGTGTAGTAAAACAGCCTTCAGACTTAAAACTGACGAGTCAATGAACAGTCGCCATTCCTTCAGGTCATGTTCGTATCCAAGAGCACCAAACAACCCCAAGACGTCATTACAAAAGGATAAACTGTCGACATGGTTGGAAAATTGATTAAGGTCTTCTTGACGTCTGCGAAAAGCAGAAACTCTTGTTCCTGGTAATAAGAGAAACCATTCCTGTAGCTTTGATCCCAATAATTCTGCCTGCCTCTGACTATTTCAAATCTCTGACCAAGTCACTCACATCAGCTTGACTGAACAGATGTGTATTAGATGTAGAAGGCTCAAAGTATGGGTCTGCAGCAGTTTCATTTTCCACTGACATTGTTAGTTCATCTTCGTCGTCCTCCATTGTCCATACTTTGGAACACGAAGACGTTCATCGTGTGGCACTGGTCTTATGGTTGAAGGAAGATTAGGATATTCTATTGATTTCTTGTTCTTCGATGAATATCCTGTAACATTTGTAAGGCAGAAGTAGCAATCTGTTACATGATCTCTCTGCTCTCTCCATATCATTGAGACAGCGAACGGCCGGAATTGAAGGTTGTGATCCATTCAGCCATGCTCTAAAGCTTCTAGAACAAGATGCACAGCATATATGAGGTGCCCACTGTTTGTCCTGATCTCCAATTGAACATTCAAAGTATAGTTCATATGCTTTCTTAACAAGTGGAGTAATTTCCTTCTTTTGTGCTTTCATTGTATATTCTCCGCATATGTATCATATATGAATCGCATCGGGAGGGCGGTAATGTCACGATGTGGGCAGGCTTTGCAGCATTGAGAATCTCTCCCCCCATGTGTTCACCCACTTCTCCACTCTCTCTTTCCCCATGTGCTGATTTCTCCGTCTCTCTTGAGATCGCAGAGGATACATTTTGTGAGGTAAAATATTGTTTAAAAACAGTCAGTGAAATACTTTACCTCACAAAATGAATCCTCGGTGATCCCCTGCTGTAATGTCAGTTTTGTCTTTTGATTCCTCCCCTGCCCAGATGTGGTATGCTCCGTACACGGTCAGCCAAATGATTCACTGCGCCTGTGTGGAATTAGCATAATAAGTGCTTGCATATGTGTAGATCAGTGATTTATGTTATTTCTGTCATGATCCAGGTTGGATATGACAGAGATAATGCACAAGTAACCCTTTTTTTCCTTTGGCTGTGTGTTTCAGTTCTAGTTTCCCCCCGGTGGCCATTAGGATGATTGCACTGTGGTGTCTTTTGTTCTAAATTTGCCCCCCGGTGGTGGTGAGCATGATTGCACTCGGCTACTTTAGTTTTGTGCACGTAATTATAAAACAGATGTGATTGCTCTATAAAAGAGTGTCAGGTGTGGTAATCACTGTTGGTGATAAGTCCTCAGTTACAAACAAGCCCGGGTGAAGGATGGAGCTGAAGGAGAGTCCCGGGCAGCTCAGTGAGAGTCCTTGAGTGGAAGCTATGGTGTTTGCGAGGAGGGCTGGCATGGCTTGGTGGAGTTCCAGCTATGGTGTCAGCAAGGAGTTCTTGCATGGCATGGTGGAGTGGCAGCTATGGTGTAGAACTGCACTCATGATGCTGGACTCTTTTGCTGGAAAGCTGGACTCATGATGCTGGACTCTGTTTCTGGACAGCTTCATGCAGGTGGTGGACTCTGTTTGCTCCAAGGCAGCACTATGGTGTTGGATCCGGTCGGAGGAAAAGATGCACGCAGGTGGTCGGCTCTGTTGCTGGGAGCGTAAGCAACAGAGCAAAGCTAAGTGGTATTCCCCTGTTTTGTCTCTTTTCCTTATGTGTGTTTTAGTGCAGTGGTGGGATTAGTTTCCGCACCGTCCACTTCACTAGTGAGGGTTTAGGTGCAGGGCGAGTCAGGGTTTTTAGGTTCCTGATCGGCGCCCGGTGTGGAACCGGCCTAGGGAACGTTAGGAGTGTACAGACACTGACTCAGGGGAGTGCAGGAGGTCTCCACTTCCCCGTTCCCTATCGCAGGGCCACCTTTGTTATTGTTACCCAGGTTTTCCCTTTTATTGTTTAAATTCGCCTTACTGGAGGCGGGGTTTCCAGTCATACATGTATTTCCGAAATTCGCCTGTTGGAGGCGGCGTATCCAGCTGCACATTTTATTATTTAAATTCGCCCAACTGGAGGCGGTGTATGCAGGGTCACACGTGTCATCTAAATCCGCCCTGCTGGAGGCGCTGTGTCCAGTCGCGCATGGCCGTGACAATTTCAGTGGAAAATTCAGAATATACTGTTTCAGAAAGTTCATGAGTTTTTAGAATTATAACAGAATGTTATAATGTTTCGTATCATTTCTCAAAAACCTTACGAGATAGGAAAAATCTGAAACCATTTCTAAAATCAGCATTAAAAAAATCTATCAGGAACACTCAAACTTGTCTGAAGGACAAAACCTTTGATGGCTGATGGAGCATGGGAAAGCTTCCTTTCTAATGGAGGAGCTGTTGGACTGGTAGTTTGGTCACCGGCTGCTCCATCAGCAGTCATTTTATATCTAAAAAGAGAGGGGACTATGTAATAAAAGAGGGCACTGTAAATAACAAAATTAACAAGAATACACTATGTAAGAGACAGCATTATACATAACAGCAGAGGAAGCTATATAATAAGGGACAGCACCACATATAACTAGAGAGGATGGTACGTAATAAGGGACGTGTTATACATAATAAAAGAGGAAACTATGTAACTAAGGGTGGTGTTATACAGAATTAGTGAGTCCACTATATACTAAGGGACTGTGTTAGACATAATAAGCGATAATGTCTTCCTCCACCTCCCCCTGTTCCTAAGGCCATTATAAGTCCCCCTTCCTAACATCCCAATCCCCCACCCCCTCATTGTCCTCCTCCTCTCGCATCCCATTATTGTCATCTCCCCCACCCCATCATTGCCCTCTTTACCACCTCCATCATTTTCTTCTCCCCACCACTATCTTTGCTTTCTCCCCCACCACTCCCATCATTGCCCATTCCACCACCTCCATCATTTCCTCCTCCTCCACCACCCCCATTATTGCCCTTTCCACCACCACCAGTGCATTCTCCCCCCACCACCCCATCATCATTTCTTTTTCCCCCACCACCCCATCATTGCCTTCTCTCCATCAACCCCATCATTGCCTTCTCCCCATCACTCACATCATTGCCTTCTCCATCATCCCATCACTGCCTTCTCCCCATCACTCCCATCATTGCCTTCTCCCCATCACTCCCATCATTGCCTGCTCCATCACCCCATCAGTCCCATCATTGCCTTCCCCCCATCACTCCCATCATTGCCTTCTCCATCAACCCATCACTGCCTTCTCCCCATCACTCCCATCATTGCCTACTCCCATCATTGCCTGCTCCATCACCCCATCACTCATATCATTGCCTTCTCCCCATCACTTCCATCATTGCCTGCTCCATCACCCCCATCATTGCCTGCTCCATCACCTCATCACTCCCATCATTGCCTGCTCCATCACCCCATCACTCCCTTCTCTCCATCACTCCCATCATTGCCTTCTCCCCATCACTTCCTTCTCTCCATCACTCGCATCATTGCCTTCTCCCCATCAATGCCTTCTTTCCATCAACCCCCATGACCTTCTCCCATCACCCCGGGCATCATGGCCTTCTCTACTCTTCACAGTCTTCTCATGTCCGCATCTCCTCCAGGGCTAGGCTAACCTACACACACACACAGACACACACACATACACACAGACATACAGACATGCATACATACACACAGACACACACACAGACATACACACACACACATACACACAGACACACACATACATACACACATACACACAGACACAGACATACACACACACATACACACACAGACATACACACATACATACACACAGACATACACACACATACACACACACATATATACACACATACACACATACATACACACATACACGCACAGACATACACACATACATACACACAGACATACATACATACACACACACATACACACACAGACATACACACATATACATACATACACACATACATACACACACAGACATACACACACATACACAAACATACACAGACAAACATACACACATACATACACACACACACAGACACACACACATACATACACACAGACATACACACATACACACACAGACATACACACATACATACATACACACAGACATACACTCATACATACACACAGACATACACATACATACACACACAGACATACACACAGACACACATACATACATACATACAGACACACACATAGACACATACACACACAGACATACACACCTCCACAGACCACATGGCTAATTTGAATAATTAGCCATGCGGTGCTGGAGGGGCCCCCTCTCCCCTGGGGCCCTGTGCAATGCACAAGCTGCACAGGCGGTAGGTCCGCCCCTGGGGTAGCGCCGATTGGAGCCGGGGACCCGGGACCCTATATGGGCCGGGCCCCAAAGCAACAGCTTCGGCTGCTACCCCGGTACGCCAGTGCTTCGGGTCATGTTCGTATCCAAGAGCACCAAAAAAACCCAAGACGTCATTACAAAAGATTAAACTGTCGACATGGTTGGAAAATTGATTAAGGTCTTCTTGACATCTGCGAAAACCAGAAACTCTTGTTCCTGGTAATAAGAGAATTCATTCCTGTAGCTTTGATCCCTATAATTCTGCCTGCCTCTTTGACTATTTCAAATCTCTGACCAAGTCACTCAGATCAGCTTGACTGAACAGATGTGGACTAGATGTAGAAGGCTCAAAGTATGGGTCTGCAGCAGTTTCATTTTCCACTGACATTGTTAGTTCATCTTCGTCGTCCTCCATTGTCCATACTTTGGAACACGAAGACGTTCATCGTGTGGCACTGGTCTTATGGCTGAAGGAAGATTAGGATATTCTAATGATTTCTTCTTCTTTGCTGAATATCCTGTTACATTTGTAAGGCAGAAGTAGCAATCTGTTACATGATCTCTCTGCTCTCTCCATATCATTGGGACAGCGAACGGCCGGCATTGAAGGTTGTGATCCATTCAGCCATGCTCTAAGGCTTCTAGAACAAGATGCACAGCATATATGAGGTGCCCACTGTTTGTCCTGATCTCCAATTGAACATTCAAAGTATAGTTCATATGCTTTCTTAACAAGTGAAGTAATTTCCTTCTTTTGTACTTTCATTGTATATTCTCCGCATATGTATCAGAAATTATCACTGCTGTTGAGAAGTCGACACGACATTTCGAAATAAATCTTCAGTTTTTAAAATAAAAAGTATTCAGGCGAATCACATATATGATAGTAACTAGATGGAGGCCCGATGCTATCGCATAAGGAGGGCGGTAATGTCACGATGGGGCAGGCTTTGCAGCATTGAGAATCTCTCCCCCCATGTGTTCACCCACTTATCCACTTTCTCTTTCTCCATGTGCTGACTTCTCCATCTGTGCTCTCTTGAGATCGCAGAGGATACATTTTGTGAGGTAAAATATTGTTTAAAAACAGTCAGTGAAATATTTTACCTCACAAAATGAATCCTCTGTGATCCCCTGCTGTAATGTCAGTTTTGTCTTTTGATTCCTCCCCTGCCCAGGAGATGTGGTATGCTCTGTACATGGTCAGCCGAATGATTCACTGCGCCTGTGTGAAATTCGCATAATAAGTGCTTGTATATGTGTAGATCAGCGATTTATGTTATTTCAGTGGAAAATTCAGAATATACTGTTTCAGAAAGCTCATGAGTTTTCAGAATTACAACAGAATATTATAATGTTTCGTATCATTTCTCAAAACCCTTACGTGATAGGAAAAATCTAAAGTCATTTCTAAAATCAGCGTGACAAAATCTATCACGAACATTCAAACTTGTCTGAGGGACAAAACCTTGGTAACACAGTGTAATTAAGAATTTATGTACAGTGATGAGCAAAAGGGTAACAATGTTTTGAACTTTTGACTTTCAGGCTCCATATCTCCCCATCCTCTAAAGCTTTGAATGTGAGACTGCCATCATTTTATAGACAATCATCTTGCCTATCTCATACATAAAATTAACTTGCAACTATTTTGCATATGATTAGTTATGTAGAGTCTTGTCATGTCGTTGCATTATTACGATTTTGCTTCTAAAAATCTAAATTTTAATTTAGATTTTTATTATTTTGTTAGTATTTTTTAAATCCACCTTTGACTTTAAACACTTTAGCGGTGCCTGCACAGTAGCATCTATTTGTAATGCTAGATGCTACTGCGCATGTGCGGCTGCCGGCGCCATTTTGATGAAGATACTTTTTTTCCTTCCCACAATACTTTATGACTAAATCATGACTGGATGCTGCTACATGAAGTAGTGAAGTTATCCATGAAATTTCATACAGCAAACAAAAAGGTATAATGATACAAAGGAGCATGAAGGAGGCCAACATCACACTCTTTTCACTTACATGGTGTGAATGGGGCCATTGTAAACATTTAATATACCTTTAGGCTATGTGCACACATTGCAGATTTTTGTGCGGATCCACAGCGCTTTTTCCACGCGGATTTGCACCAAATCCGCAATGTATTGCCCAACCAATGTAAATCAATGGGAATCCAGAATTGGTGTGCACATGCTGCGGAAAATTCAGAGTTTTATTTTCCGCAGCATGTCAATTCTTTTTGCGGATCTGCAGCGTTTCTGCACCCATTGACTTACATTAAGTCAGTCAAATCTACAGCTAATCTGCAGATGTAAAATGGTTTGCGGATTAGCTGTGGATTTGCATGCCAAAAACGATGCAGATAGGGAGGAGGAAGAGTGTGGGTGGAGAATATGTGTGTGAGCGGAGACTATGTGTGAGCGGAGAATATGTGCGTGACCGTGTCTGTCTGCGATTCTGTGTGTCTGTGTGTAGCCAGGCATCGTCTGATGGGACTACTACTCCCACCCGGCTATGTCTGGTGTCACATGATTGTTTTGTGATGTAACAGTGACAGCATGAGCCAATAATGGGATAGTAGTCCCATCATCCGGCGACTGTGTTCAAGTGTAAAACAAAAAAAACCACATTCATACTCACCAAACACCTAATTCCCAGACGTCCTCGATCTCCTGTAATAAAAATCAAATAATAAACCAACATAAATACTCCCTGGCCCGCCGTACTCCTAAATAACAGTGTCCCACAGCGATATAACGTAAAGAACAGCAGCTCTACACGGCTCCGGTGATACAGTGACAGGAGGTATCACAGTGTATCACTGCACCGCCGTCAGAGATCACTGGAGTTCGTGCTGTCACTTGCAGCACCGCTGCATGAGAAAATTCTCACACAGCGGTAGTGCCGTAAAGTGAGAGCACAAACTCAGGTGACCTCTAGGTGTATCACCGGAGCTGTGTAGAGCAGTCACATCTCCCGATGTGACTGTTCTACACGTGAGATCGTCATGGGACACTCGTTATTTAGGACTACATTGGACCAGTGAGTATATGTGTTGGTTTATTATTTTATTTTTTTTGCAGGAGATTGAGGGCGTTGGGGAATTAGGCGGTGCAGTAAATATGGCTAATTAACATTAATAAAGAAGTCTGTGTGATTATTTCAAATAAAGGACTTTATTCTGGGTGTCTGTTTTTATTTACCATATCACTGTAGGATTAGTAATGGATAGGTAACTTTTAGATGCCTGTCCATTATTAAGCTGTGGGCTTGATGTCAATAAAAAGGTGACATCAACCCCACAAATATTACCCCACTTTCCACCGCTACAGGGCAAGTTGGAAGAGCGGAGGCTAAGCGTCAGAACTGATGCATCTATAAGATGTGCCATTTCTGGGGCAGCTGAGAGCTGATGTTTTTAGCCTGGGGGGGCCAATATCCATGGCCCTTCCCAGGCTTTTAATATCAGTCCGTAGCTGTCTACCTAGCCTTTGCTGGTTCGATTTTATAAGGGGACCCCATGTTAATTTTTTTCTGGGGTTCCCCTGTAAAATAGCCAGTAAAGGCTAAGCAAACATCAGTGAGCTGATATTAATAGCCTGGGAAGGGGCCATGGATATTGGCTCCTACCCAGAATATTAACATCAGCCTTCAGCCATTGGCTTTCCCTCTGCTGGTTATGTAAATTACTTGGGAACCCACGCAATTTTTTCTTAAATTTTTTTTATTAAAATAAACAGGTACTGTGTTTGACGCAGATTTTGTGTGTGTGTGTGTGTTTTTTATTTAACTCTTTATTTACCATTTTATTAATGAGGGTATCTCGTTGACGCATATATATATGGAGGCAAGAGTGGAGCATTGCTGCAGGCCACAGGCTGGGATGAGGGGGTGTTCTGATGTGTGGTGCGCCAGTGCGGGTGTCTGGTGGCGGTGCTGCACTGTGTCCCCAATGCTGCGGGAGGCTCTGCCAACATTTTGTGAAAGGCCAGAGCCCCTGGCAGTTCTTTCATGGTTTCCTATGCACACAGGACACAGCGCAGCACCGCCATCGGGACACCTGCAGCGGCATGCCGATAAGGTACTGTATATCCGCATTATAAGACGCACGCCCATTTTCCTCCCGAGTTTGGGGGGGGGGAAGTGTGTCTTATCATCCGAAAAATACGGTATATACATATATATATACTGTATATATATACAGTGCTGTGCAAATTAATTGGGACAAAGCATTTTTTTAAGTAAAATCATAAATTGGTAACCAGTCAGTAAATCAAACCAGTTTTAACTGCTTTGAACAAGCACTCACACCTGTTCAAGGCAGTTAAAACCGGTTTGAATCACTGTCTGGTAACCAACTTACGATTTTAATTAAAAAAATGCTTTGTTCCAATTAATTTGCACAGCACTGTATATATATACAGTATATATATATGTATATACCGTATTTTTCGGATGATAAGACACACTCCCCCCCCCCCCAAACTTGGGAGGAAAATGGGCGTGCGTCTTATAATGCGGATATACAGTACCTTATCGGCATGCCACTGCAGGTGTCCCGATGGCGGTGCTGCGCTGTGTCCTGTGTGCATAGGAAACCATGAAAGAACTGCCAGGGGCTCTGGCCTTTCACAAAATGTTGGCAGAGCCTCCCGCAGCACTGGGGATACAGTGCAGCACCGCCACCGGGGACACAGTGCAGCACCGCCACCAGACACCCGCACTGGCGCACCACACATCAGAACACCCCCTCATCCCAGCCTGTGGCCTGCAGCAATGCTCCACTCTTGCCTCCTCCAGCAGTGACCCCCCCTTCACCGCAGCCACCACCCTGGTAAGCAGTAAGATGCATAGATTATAAGGGTGTGTGCAGGGCCGGCCCGAACGTATAGGCAAACTAGGCGGCCGCCTAGGGCGCCGACCCAAAGGGGGCGCCAGAAAAAAAATAGAAAAAATTATAAAAAATCTTTTCAAAAGGCAAAAAGTTTTAGGAATGGAAAGAAAAGTGTACATATTTAAGGGCAAATATGACGCAAGAGAGGTTGGTTGGGTTGGCAACAATTTCGATAGAATCTGAAGTTGCTAAACAAATTAATCTCGGTGACTTACTGTCATCCTTTTAAAAAAAAAAGGCAAGGAAACAAAAATTTTAATTACCTATGGTCGTTTTTGTTTTGCGTTATTGATTACTTTGTATATATTTGTCCTATACAACTTCTCAGAAGATTAAAGAGTTAGGAGAGAGTTAATTAATCATTGTTGTTGTGGTTTATTTTGCTCCTAAATTTATATCCCAAGTTTTCATCTACTGCCAAGAATAGTAGGGGCGCAACAAAATAGTTTCGCCTAGGGCGCCGTAATCTCTCGGGCCGGCCCTGGGTGTGTGCACACGCTGCGGATTCTGCTGGGATCCACGGCAGTTCCTGCTGCGTTGTACAGTACCTTTATTTTCCATGGAAAATGAAAACCGCTGTGCACATGATGTGGATTTTTCCGCGGTTTCAAAACCGCAGCATGTCAATTCTTTGTGCGGAATCCGCAGCAGTTTCACACCTGCTCCATTGTAGAGGTGTCAAACCGCAGGCAGGATTTTTCCAAAATCCGCGTGGAAAAATCTGCAGCACAATCTGCAATGTGTGCATTCACCCTACCTGTGATGGCACCCCCCCGCTAGGCCCATGCCAGACCAATGATTGGAGGACACAGAAAAGGGCCCCTGTGTGTAAGAACAATATATGGGCCCTCTGTAGTACAAGTCTATGTGAGAAGCTGCTTGCTGGTTTGGAGGTGGTAGTGGCCCCTTAGCTGCACCCATCATATACACCCCTGGATTAACCCATGACTTTCATGCGGTCCAGAACAGATCTGCACTTTGTTCTGGAGACATAGCATCATCTACACTGTCAACCAGCAGGTGGCGCTCTGCTCTCTACAAAGGAAGTGCCACGCTTCCTCTACCAACATGGCGCTTTTGTACGGACGGAAGTTGGACCAGGCACCGCCTGCTGTATTTCCCCGTCGCGTTTACCGGAAGTTTGTCAGATCCAATGTTAGACGCTATGGAGCAGGCGAAAATGGCGTCTCCCAAGAGTGCGCCCAAGGATGCTCAGGTACCGGGGGCTGCAGAGGGGGAACCGCACGGAGGTTGGTGCTCTGGGAGGAGGACAAGGCTCAGTGTGGGGAGATATGTTCTATAAGCATCTCCTCATACGTTATACCGGCAGCGCGGGCACTTAGCGCCTACATCTTGTGTTGTACCCGGGCAGAGTCTGCGTTATATGCCACAGACCTGGATGATGGATCACAGCCTCCGCACGACATGTCATGGCCCCCACTTTACCACTCACCCCCCTGTCATAAATAGATTTACACAGACCGGGCAGATCAGAAGGGTCGTCCCCGATTATACCCTAATCAGTCTCCATGGTAACAGAACGCCAAAGGTGGTCTCTTGTGTGAATCTCCCAGCATGACCTGAGAGAAATATTAACCCCTTTACCCCCAAGGGTGGTTTGCACGTTCATGACCGGGCCAATTTTTACCATTCTGACCACTGTACCTTTATGAGGTAATAACTCTGGAACGCTTCCATGGATCCCGGTGATTCTGACATTGTTTTCTCGTGACTAGTGTTGAGCGATACCGTCCGATACTTAAAAGTATCGGATGGTATCGGCCGATCTAAAAAAAATATCGGGTATCGCCGATTCCGATATCGGAAGTCCCATTCAAGTCTATGGGACTTCCGGTATCGGAATAAGAAAAACCCTATTTTTGCCTTGTACAGCCTCTCTGGGGTCTGTACGGGCCTTTCGGGGGTCTGTGCCGGCCTGCCGGGTGGGTCTGTGCCGGCCTGCCGGGTGGGTCTGTGCCGGCCTGCCGGGTGGGTCTGTGCAGGCTCCGGGGGTCTGTGCCGGCCTGCCGGGGAGCTGTGCAGGCTCCGGTGGTCTGTGCCGGCCTGCCGGTGGGCTGTGCAGGCATCGTTCGATGGGACTACAAGTCCCATCGGGCGATGCCTGCTACCATGACAGTGATTGACACATTAGCCAATGATGGGACAGTAGTAGTCCCATCATCCGGCTAATGTGTTGAATGTAAAAAAAAATAAAAAAAAATTTACATGCTACATACATACAACATGCATACTACATATATACTACATGCATGCTACATACATGCTACATACTACATACATACTACATACATAATACATATATACTACATGCATGCAACATACATACAACATATATACTACATGCATGCAACATGCATACTACATATACTACATGTAACATACTACATATATACTACATGCTACATACATGCAACATACATACTACATACATAATACATATATACTACATGCATGCAACATGCATACTACATATATACTATATATACTACATGTAACATACATACTACATATATACTACATGCAACATACATACTACATACATGCTACATACATACTACATACATACAACATATATACTACATGCATGCAACATACATACAACATATATACTACATGCATGCAACATGCATACTACATATATACTATATATACTACATGTAACATACATACTACATATATACTACATGCTACATACATGCTACATACATACTATATACATGCTACATACATACTACATGCATGCAACATACATACAACATATATACTACATGCATACTACATATATACTATATATTACATGTAACATACTACATATATACTACATGCTACATACATGCAACATACATACTACATACATGCTACATACATAATACATATATACTACATGCATGCAACATACATACAACATATATACTACATGCATGCAACATGCATACTACATATATACTATATATACTACATGTAACATACATACTACATATATACTACATGCTACATACATGCTACATACATACTATATACATGCTACATACATACTACATGCATGCAACATACATACAACATATATACTACATGCATACTACATATATACTATATATTACATGTAACATACTACATATATACTACATGCTACATACATGCAACATACATACTACATACATGCTACATACATAATACATATATACTACATGCATGCAACATACATACAACATATATACTACATGCATGCAACATGCATACTACATATATACTATATATACTACATGTAACATACATACTACATATATACTACATGCTACATACATGCAACATACATACACACTACATGCTACATACATACTACATACATGCTACATACATACTACATATATACCACATGCATGCAACATGCATACTACATATATACTGCATATACACTACATGCATGCAACATATATACTACATACAATACATACATATAGACATACAGTACATATAACATAGAGTACATACTCACCGTCACTTGTCACTTTGATCCCCGAAGCCATTGTCCCCTTGAGGAATAAATATCAAAATAAAAAAACACCAATATACTTACCCCGATCCGCAGAAGTCCACGAGGGTCCCACGTCCATCTTGCGTGGAGAACAGCAGCATCAGCTGATGCTACCGTTCTCTACCAGCTCCAGGAATACAATGACGGAAGGTAGGTATCCTTCCGCACTGTATTCCTCCACCACTGTAAAAAAAAAGTCCCTAGTCTCACTTTATGCCATTGCTGCATGGGAATTTCCCACGCAGCAATGGCATAAAGTGAGACTAGGGACTTTTTTTTTTTTTTAAAGTGGTGGAGGAATACAGTGCGGAAGGATACCTGCCTTCCGTCATTGTATTCCTGGAGCTGGTAGAGAACGGTAGCATCAGCTGATGCTGCTGTTCTCCACGCAAGATGGACGTGGGACCCTCGTGGACTTCTGCGGATCGGGGTAAGTATATTGGTGTTTTTTTATTTTGATATTTATTCCTCAAGGGGACAATGGCTTCGGGGATCAAAGTGACAAGTGACGGTGAGTATGTACTCTGTTATATGTACTGTATGTCTATATGTATGTAGTATATATGTATGTTGCATGCATGTAGTATATATGTAGTATGCATGTTGCATGCATGTGGTATATATGTAGCATGTATGTAGTATGTAGCATGTATGTAGTATGTATGTTGCATGTATGTAGCATGTATGTAGTATGTATGTTGCATGTATGTAGCATGTAGTGTGTATGTTGCATGTATGTAGCATGTAGTATGTATGTTACATGTAGTATATATGTAGTATGCATGTTGCATGCATGTAGTATATATGTAGTATGCATGTTGCATGCATGTAGTATATATGTTGTATGTATGTTGCATGCATGTAGTATGTATGATGCATGCATGTAGTATGTATGTTGCATGCATGTAGTATGTATGTTGCATGCATGTAGTATGTATGTTGCATGCATGTAGTATGTATGTTGCATGCATGTAGTATGTATGTTGCATGCATGTAGTATGTATGTTGCATGCATGTAGTATGTATGTTGCATGCATGTAGTATGTATGTTGCATGCATGTAGTATGTATGTTGCATGCATGTAGTATGTATGTTGCATGCATGTAGTATGTATGTTGCATGCATGTAGTATGTATGTTGCATGCATGTAGTATGTATGTTGCATGCATGTAGTATGTATGTTGCATGCATGTAGTATGTATGTTGCATGCATGTAGTATGTATGTTGCATGCATGTAGTATGTATGTTGCATGCAGTATGTATGTTGCATGCAGTATGTATGTTGCATGCAGTATGTATGTTGCATGCAGTATGTATGTTGCATGCAGTATGTATGTTGCATGCAGTATGTATGTTGCATGCAGTATGTATGTTGCATGCAGTATGTATGTTGCATGCAGTATGTATGTTGCATGCAGTATGTATGTTGCATGCAGTATGTATGTTGCATGCAGTATGTATGTTGCATGCAGTATGTATGTTGCATGCAGTATGTATGTTGCATGCAGTATGTATGTTGCATGCAGTATGTATGTTGCATGCAGTATGTATGTTGCATGCATGTAGTATGTATGTTGCATGCATGTAGTATGTATGTTGCATGCATGTAGTATGTATGTTGCATGCATGTAGTATGCATGTAGCATGCATGTTGCATGCATGTAGCATGCATGTAGTATGTATGTTGCATGCATGTAGTATGTATGTTGCATGCATGTAGTATGTATGTTGCATGCATGTAGTATGTATGTTGCATGCATGTAGTATGTATGTTGCATGCATGTAGTATGTATGTTGCATGCATGTAGTATGTATGTTGCATGCATGTAGTATGTATGTTGCATGCATGTAGTATGTATGTTGCATGCATGTAGTATGTATGTTGCATGCATGTAGTATGTATGTTGCATGCATGTAGTATGTATGTTGCATGCATGTAGTATGTATGTTGCATGCATGTAGTATGTATGTTGCATGCATGTAGTATGTATGTTGCATGCATGTAGTATGTATGTTGCATGCATGTAGTATGTATGTTGCATGCATGTAGTATGTATGTTGCATGCATGTAGTATGTATGTTGCATGCATGTAGTATGTATGTTGCATGCATGTAGTATGTATGTTGCATGCATGTAGCATGTATGTTGCATGCATGTAGCATGTATGTTGCATGCATGTAGCATGTATGTTGCATGCATGTAGCATGCATGTAGCATGCATGTAGCATGCATGTTGCATGCATGTAGCATGCATGTTGCATGCATGTAGCATGCATGTTGCATGCATGTAGCATGCATGTTGCATGCATGTAGCATGCATGTTGCATGCATGTTGCATGCATGTTGCATGCATGTTGCATGCATGTAGCATGTAAATTTTTTTTTTTTTTTTTTTTTTTTTACATTCAACACATTAGCCGGATGATGGGACTACTACTGTCCCATCATTGGCTAATGTGTCAATCACTGTCATGGTAGCAGGCATCGCCAGATGGGACTTGTAGTCCCATCGGACGATGCCTGCACAGCCCCCCGGCAGGCCGGCACAGCCCCCCGGCAGGCCGGCACAGCCCCCCGGCAAGCCGGCACAGCCCCCCGGCAGGCCGGCACAGCCCCCCGGCAGGCCGGCACAGCCCCCCGGCAGGCCGGCACAGCCCCCCGGCAGGCCGGCACAGCCCCCCGGCAGGCCGGCACAGCCCCCCGGCAGGCCGGCACAGCCCCCCGGAGCCTGCACAGACCACCGGCAGGCCGGCACAGACCACCGGCAGGTCGGCACAGACCCCCGGACAGTCGACACAGACCCCCCGAAGGCCCGAACTGACGGCGCATCATGATGCGCACAGACAGCGCATCATGATCACGTCATTTCGGCAGCCAATCAGAGCCACAAAAGTGGCTCATTGCATTTTGGACTTCCGATTCCGGTATCCGATACAAAAAAAGTATCGGTACTCGGTATCGGAATTCCGATAAGGTAAATATCGGCCGATACCCGATACTTGCGGTATCGGAAAGCTCAACACTACTCGTGACATATTGTACTTCATGTTAGTGGTAAAATTTCATTCATATAATTTGCGTTTATTTGTGAAAATTTCGTAATTTTCCAACTTTGCATTTTTATGCCCTTAAATCACAGAGATTTGGCACGCAAAAAAACTTGATAAGTAACATTTCCCACATGTTTACTTTACATCAGCACAATTTTGGAACAAAAATTTTTTTTGTTAGGAAGTTATAAGGGTTAAAAATTGACCAGCGATTTCTCATTTTTACAACACCATTTTATTTTTACGGACCACATCACATTTGAAGCCACTTTGAGGGGTCTATATGATAGAAAATACCCAAAAGTGACACCATTCTAAAAACTGCACCCCTCAAGGTGCTCAAAACCACATTCAAGAAGTTTATTAACCCTTCAGGTGCTTCACAGGAATTTTTTCAATGTTTTAAAAAAATTAACTTTTAACTTTTTTTCACAAAATTACTTCAGGTCCAATTTTTTTATTGTACCAAGGGTAACAGGAGAAGCTGGACTGCAAAAGTTATTGTGCAATTTGTCCTGAGTACGCTGATACCTAATAGGTGGGGGAACCACTGTTTCGGCGCATGGCAGAGCTCAGAAGGGAAGGAGCGCCGTTTGACTTTTTCAATTCAAAATTGACTGGAATTCAGATCGGACGCCATGTCACGTTTGGAGAGCCCCTGATGTGCCTAAACAGTGGAAACCCCCCACAAGTGACACCATTTTGGAAACTAGACCCCCCAAGGAACTTATCTAGATGTGTGGTGAGAACTTTGAACCCACAAGGGCTTCACAGAAGTTTATAACGTACAGCCGTACAATTACAAAATCATTTTTTCCACAAAAATGATCTTTTCACCCCCAATTTTTTTTCCCAAGGGTAACAGGACCCTAAAAGTTATTGTGCAATTTGTCCTGAGTACGCTGATACCCCATATATGTGGGTAAACAACTATTTGGGGGCATGGCAGAGCTCGGAAGGGAAGCAGCGCCATTTGACTTTTTTTGCTGGAATTGAGATCGGACACCATGTCGCGTTTGGTGAGCCCCTGATGTGCCAAAACAGTGGAAACCCCCTCAAGTGACCCCATTTTGGAAACTAGTCCCCCCAAGGAATTTGTCTAGATGTGCGGTGATAACTTTGAACCCCCAAGGGCTTCACAGAATTTTTTAACGCCTGGGCGTGAAAATAAAACAATCATATTTTTTCCACAAACATGATCTTTTAGTCCACAATTTTTTTTATTTTCCCAAGGGCAACAGGAGAAATTGGATCCCAAAAGTTGTCCAATTTGTCCTGAGTACGCTGATATCCCATATGTGGGAGAAAACTACTGTATGGGCACACGCTGGGGCTCGGAAGGGAAGTAGTGACGTTTTGGAAAGCAGATTTTGATGGAATGGTCTGCGGGTGTTATGTCGCGTTTGGAGAGCCTCTGATGTGCCTAAACTATTGAAACTCCCCACAAGTGACCCCATTTTGGAATCTAGACCCCCAACGGAACTTATCTAGATGTGTGGTGAGCACTTTGAACCCCCAGGTGCTTCACAGAAGTTTATAACGCCTGGGCGTGAAAATAAAAAAATCATATTTTTTTTTTTCCACAAAAATGACATTTTTGCCCCCAATTTTTTGTTTTCCTAAGGGTAACAGGAGAAATTGGACCCCAAAAGTTGTTTTGCAATTTGTCCTGAGTAGACTGATACCCCATATGAGGGGGTAAACCACTGTTTGGGCGCATGGCAGAGCTTGGAAGGGAAGGAGCATCATTTGACTTTTTCAATGCAGAATTGGCTGGAATTGAGATCAGACGCCATGTTGCATTTGGAGAGCACCTGATGTGCCTAAACAGTGGAAACCCCCCAATTCTAACTCCAACCCTAACCCCAACACACCCCTAACCCTAATCTCAGCCCTAACCCTAGCCCTAACCGTAGCCCTAACGGGAAAATGGAAATAGGGAAAAAAAAAATTATTTTTCCCTAACTAAGGGGGCGATAACGGGGGGTTTGATTTACTATTTATAGCGGGTTTTTATATTTGGCAGCTGTCATACGCTGAAAGACGCTTTTAATGTAAAAATAGTTTTTGCATCACCATATTTTGAGAGCTATAATTTTTCCATATTTTGACCCACTGAGTCATGTGAGGTCTTATTTTTTGTGGGACAAGTTGACGTTTTTATTGGTACCATTTTCGGGCACGTGACATCTTTTGATCGCTTTTTATTCCGATTTTTGGGATGCAGAATGAACAAAAACCAGCATTTCATGAATTTCTTTTGGGGGGTGCGTATACACCTTTCCGCGTGCGATAAAATTGATAAAGCGCTTTTATTCTTCGGGTCAGTACGGTTACAGCGATACCTCATTTATGTCGTTTTTTTATGTTTTGGCGCTTTTATGCAATGAAAACAATTTTATATAAAATAATTATTTTTGCATCGCTTTATTCTGCGAGCTATAACTTTTTTATTTTTTCTCTGATGCTGTGTTGTGGCTCGTTTTTTGCGGGACAAGATGACGTTTTCAGGGGTACCATGGTTATTCATATCCGTCTTTTTGATCACGCATTATTGCACTTTTTGTTCGGCGGTATGATAATAAAGCATTATTTTTTGCTTTGTTTTTTATTTTGTAAGGGGATCGCTAAAGGTGTTAACTAATGGGACCGTTTTATAGGGCGGGTCGTTACGGACGCGGCGATACCTAATATGTGTACTTTTATTGTGTTTTTTTTTTTTTTCTCCAAAAAATGAATTTATTAGGGAATTTTTTTTTTTAATTTAGCGCTTTTTGTCGAAATTATTTTTACACTTTTTTATTAACTTTATTACACTGTCCCAGGGGGGACATCACTGTCATGTGTGAGATCACTGATCTGACACATCACAGATCGCTGTGACAGATCAGCGATCTGTCACAGGCACTGCTGCAGGCTTCCTCATGCCTGCGCTTTGCAGGCACTGAGGAAGCCGCCTCCCTGCAGACCCCCGAAGGTCCCCGCCGACATATTGGATCCAGGGACCTACAGGGAAAGAGGCCCCTGCAGCAGCGCTGCACATCGCGCTGCTGCGGGGGTTTCAAGGGAGCACGGAGGGAGCCCCCTCCCTGCCATTGCTTCCCTAAACCCCTGGTACACTGTTATGTGCCAGGGGTTAACGTGTCGGGGGCGGTCCGTGACTGCCCCTGACGCATATTGCCTGGTGTCAGCTGTCATAATCAGCTGACACCCGGCCGCGATCAGCGGCGCTCACCCCGTGAGCGCTGCTGATCGCTATGACGTACTATCCCGTCCATGGGCATAGGGGCCCAGGGCACATGGACGGGATAGGATGTCAGAAACAAGTTAAATTAAAATGAAGTACTCATATCATAAGATGTACATTGGATCATAGTGTGTGTTATTATATTATAAGCACCACTATGATCCACTAGTTCCCAAGTGATAGGTCTCAGAAGTATATTATAAAATATATCCCAGCTATTGACCCTATTAAAATAGGCTGGGTTCCAATTTAATATGGACACTAGAGAACTCCAATAACTAAATGTTAAATTGCCATCATTTTTATCGCACCATATATATTCCCGTAGTAAATCTAATGGGCTTATATTCTGCAACACCATGGTGGTATTAAATGTTACATGTATTCCCGGCAGATGTATGAGTGACACATCTTATGATGTATGACTATTTCATTTAAATGTAATATTTTATTTTCTATATATAAAAATCAATGTGTGTGTGCGTGCATCATCAACCAATCACGAAGCATCTTTCATTTCACCAGAGCTGTTCTAAAGAAGCTGAGCTGTGATTGGTTGCTATGACCAACAGTTTTCCTTGCAACCAATCACTAAGCATCTCTCATTTCACCAGAGCTGGTTAAAAGTAGCTGAGCTGTGATTGGTTGCTATGACCAACAGTTTTCCCACTTCACAACACCTCAGCAGACACTGACGTGGTGGGAGCATCCCCAGGAACATAAGCTCCAGCCATCGTCTGCCCCCCCCCCCCACAAAGGAGCAGTGAGTATATGACAGAAATGAATCCCCCCCCCCTCAAGTATGGTATGATTAAGTAACACACTTGAATGTAGGAAAGTGCACATACTAAATGTCATGTGGATTTAATATTTTCTCAGGCACTTTTATGCATTTTTGATGTGTTACTGTGCTCTGATGCTGTGAGTTTTTTTAAAGTGCTACTTTCCCCATAATTCACCTGAATATACCCATATAACACGTAATGCTTTTCCCTTAACAACCCATTAAATATGATACTATACTGCATACAGATGCTGTACATCCATGAGCAACTCAGCCGGACAAATTACAAGTTGACCTGGGATCTTAGTGAACCATGTTTCGTATGTGACGGGATGATGTGGGATATTAGGGGTCGTAGTCCGGTGGCTCTGGCTGACGGGATGATGTGGGATATTAGGGGTAGTAGTCCGGTGGCTCTGGCTGACGGGATGATGTGGGATATTAGGGGTAGTAGTCCGGTGGCTCTGGCTGACGGGATGATGTGGGATATTAGGGGTAGTAGTCCGGTGGCTCTGGCTGACGGGATGATGTGGGATATTAGGGGTAGTAGTCCGGCGGCTCTGACGGGATGATGTGGGATATTAGGGAAAGTAGTCCGGTGGCTCTGGCTGACGGGATGATGTGGGATATTAGGGGTAGTAGTCCGGCGTATGTGACGGGATGATGTGGGATATTAGGGATAGTAGTCCGGTGGCTCTGGCTGACGGGATGATGTGGGATATTAGGGGTAGTAGTCCGGTAGCTCTGGCTGACGGGATAATGTGGGATATTAGGGGTAGTAGTCCGGTAGCTCTGGCTGACGGGATAATGTGGGATATTAGGGGTAGTAGTCCGGTAGCTCTGGCAGACGGGATGATGTGGGATATTAGGGGTAGTAGTCCGGTAGCTCTGGCTGACGGGATGATGTGGGATATTAGGGGTAGTAGTCCAGTGGCTCTGGCTGATCTGATGATGTGGGATATTAGTGGTAGTTGTCCGGTAGCTCTGGCTGACTGGATGATGTGGGATATTAGGGGTAGTAGTCCGGTAGCTCTGGCTGTTGGGATGATGTGGGATATTAGGGGTAGTAGTCCGGTAGCTCTGGCTGATGGGATGATGTGGGATTTTAGGGGTAGTTGTCCGTTAGCTCTGGCTGACGGGATGATTTGGGATTTTAGGGGTAGTAGTCCGGTAGCTCTGGCTGACGGGATGATGTGGGATATTAGGGGTAGTAGTCCGGTAGCTCTGGCTGATCTGATGATGTGGGATATTAGTGGTAGTTGTCCGGTAGCTCTGGCTGACAGGATGATGTGGGATATTAGGGGTAGTAGTCCGGTAGCTCTGGCTGACGGATGATGTGGGATATTAGGGGGAGTAGTCCAGTGGCTCTGGCTGATCTGATGATGTGGGATATTAGGGGTAGTTGTCCGGTAGCTCTGGCTGACGGGATGATGTGGGATATTAGGGGGAGTAGTCCAGTGGCTCTTGCTGATCTGATGATGTGGGATATTAGGGATAGTAGTCCGGTGGCTCTGGCTGACGGGATGATGTGGGATATTAGTGGTAGTTGTCCGGTAGCTCTGGCTGACAGGATGATGTGGGATATTAGGGGTAGTAGTCCGGTAGCTCTGGCTGACGGATGATGTGGGATATTAGGGGGAGTAGTCCAGTGGCTCTGGCTGATCTGATGATGTGGGATATTAGGGGTAGTAGTCCGGTAGCTCTGGCTGACAGGATGATGTGGGATATTAGGGGGAGTAGTCCAGTGGCTCTTGCTGATCTGATGATGTGAGATATTAGGGGTAGTAGTCCGGTAGCTCTGGCTGATGGGATGATGTGGGATATTAGGGGTAGTAGTCCGGTAGCTCTGGCTGATCTGATGATGTGGGATATTAGTGGTAGTTGTCCGGTAGCTCTGGCTGACAGGATGATGTGGGATATTAGGGGTAGTAGTCCGGTAGCTCTGGCTGACGGATGATGTGGGATATTAGGGGTAGTAGTCCGGTAGCTCTGGCTGATGGGATGATGTGGGATTTTAGGGGTAGTTGTCCGTTAGCTCTGGCTGACGGGATGATTTGGGATTTTAGGGGTAGTAGTCCGGTAGCTCTGGCTGACGGGATGATGTGGGATATTAGGGGTAGTAGTCCGGTAGCTCTGGCTGATCTGATGATGTGGGATATTAGTGGTAGTTGTCCGGTAGCTCTGGCTGACAGGATGATGTGGGATATTAGGGGTAGTAGTCCGGTAGCTCTGGCTGACGGATGATGTGGGATATTAGGGGGAGTAGTCCAGTGGCTCTGGCTGATCTGATGATGTGGGATATTAGGGGTAGTTGTCCGGTAGCTCTGGCTGACGGGATGATGTGGGATATTAGGGGGAGTAGTCCAGTGGCTCTTGCTGATCTGATGATGTGGGATATTAGGGATAGTAGTCCGGTGGCTCTGGCTGACGGGATGATGTGGGATATTAGTGGTAGTTGTCCGGTAGCTCTGGCTGACAGGATGATGTGGGATATTAGGGGTAGTAGTCCGGTAGCTCTGGCTGACGGATGATGTGGGATATTAGGGGGAGTAGTCCAGTGGCTCTGGCTGATCTGATGATGTGGGATATTAGGGGTAGTAGTCCGGTAGCTCTGGCTGACAGGATGATGTGGGATATTAGGGGGAGTAGTCCAGTGGCTCTTGCTGATCTGATGATGTGAGATATTAGGGGTAGTAGTCCGGTAGCTCTGGCTGATGGGATGATGTGGGATATTAGGGGTAGTAGTCCGGTAGCTCTGGCTGATCTGATGATGTGGGATATTAGTGGTAGTTGTCCGGTAGCTCTGGCTGACAGGATGATGTGGGATATTAGGGGTCGTAGTCCGGTAGCTCTGGCTGACGGATGATGTGGGATATTAGGGGGAGTAGTCCAGTGGCTCTTGCTGATCTGATGATGTGGGATATTAGTGGTAGTAGTCCGGTGGCTATGGCTGACGGGATGATGTGGGATATTAGGGGTAGTTGTCCGGTAGCTCTGGCTGACAGGATGATGTGGGATATAATAGAGAATGTGGCTATGTGTCGTGTGCGGGGCTCTACACTCAGCTTTGCACACTAACTAACCGTAACCATAGTTAGATTACTATGCCTGGGCAGCGCCGGGCTCTTCAGCTAGTATTTTATATTTATGATTTACAATAAAGTATCCCCTTTCCCCTCTCCCTCTCTTGTAGTTTTGCTGATACTTAGCCTTGTAATATTATTATTCCTTACTCCTAAGTATTATCCAGTGTTGTGACCTCTTCTCTCATTGCCCTCAGGTGATGGCCCAGATCCTGAAGGACATGGGGATCACCGAGTACGAGCCAAGGGTTATTAACCAGATGCTGGAGTTCACATATAGTAAGTAAATCACGTGCTGTCACACTCCGAGCCTCCGCATACAAAGCTATAAGGATTTTCTGATGAATACATTGGATATTTGCCGCTTTGTAGTCATGCAGTGGTTTACGTCTTCCGCAGACTCATAAAACAGCGCTGCCTTTATTATTGTACCTACTCGTATATCAACCTCTTTTATTTAGGATACGTGACAACAATTCTGGAGGATGCAAAGATTTATTCCAGTCATGCCAAAAAGAATAACATTGATGCCGACGATGTCAGGCTGGCAATCCAGTGCAGAACAGACCAATCGTTCACCTCGCCGCCTCCTAGAGATGTGAGTAGTGGGATGTCTAGCTCTGTGGGTACCTGGGAATTAGAGGTGACGTCTGTAAGTCACCATGGAATGAAAAACTGACCCTAAAGTCTTAAAGGAGATATATTATCTGGGACTTTGTGAAAAATAGTGATGTGTGAGTGTGTTCAGATAAGGTGTTATCCGAGCATGCACAAGTAATAATCGAGCATTCCGGCGTGCTCGAATACTAATCTCGAGTTACGCAGATGTTCGACAGCAGCTACATATTGCCTAACAAACAGTCAATCACTGCATGTGTTATGGCGGTCAAACCGCTCCAAGACTCGTGGGCGCGGCGACTCGAGCATATTTTATGAGCATGCCGAAAATGTTTGATTAGGACACGAGCATGCTCAGATAACACCTTACCTGAGCACGTTCACTCATCATTAGAGAAAAACTAAAAACGCACCTAAGCACTAACAGGCAGAGTTTCTACTTACCTGCTGGTTGTGCCCGACACCTTCCTTTGCTGGCAAAGAGCCGTCCCCTATCGGGGATTCAGCTGCTTCTGCTGACATCACGTCGTCAGAGTGGCTGCTTCTTTTCCGTTTTGCTCTGTCGATGGGCTGTTGCTTTTGATGTCATTCTGATTAACAGTCGGCTCCCCCAATTAGGCAGCGAGAAACAGGCCGTCAATCGGAATGACGTCGAAGTCCCACCCTGTCAACCGAGAGGAAAAGAAATCGCCACTCTGACGGTGATGCCAGCACGCGCAGCTGAATCCCCGTTTTTTTTTTTTCACAAAATCCTGGATATCCCCTTTAAGTAAAACTATAGCGTCATACAGTGCAAATGATTTGTTTACAAAAAAAAACCTTATTAGTGACCTGCACAGATAACTTATGCACAATATATATTTTTTATATAAATATATGGTAATGTGCTATTTATTTTGCAAATGTTTTAATTATTTATTTTTATTTAGTTTTTATTAGATATTTCAAGGCAAAAGAACCAGACCCCACTACCATTAATCAAACCATATGCGGGACCCCGGCTGCCACCGGATAGATACTGCCTGACTGCACCAAACTACAGACTAAAAACAATACAGAAAAAGGTAAGTACATAGGAAGTGTCTGAAGATTAATTGGAAGACCAGCCCTGTTCTCGATATCGATGATCAGTAGACTCTCCCCTATCCAATGGATTTTTTTTTTTTGAGGGAAGAACCTTTTATTATATCCTCCTGGTATTATTATTTATAGGGACTTACCTGACCATAGAGCAGAGTAGGAGGAACAGATGCCTCCTATCTGTATTCACGGTTGCCCCCCGCTTGTGCTGTTGTAGTTTTACGATGATCTGACTTTGGTTCAGTAAAACCATGGGGAGGGCTATTTTTGGTGTATTAGAATCCATTGTCGGAAAGATAGACTTTTTATGTTCCTGATTGAGCAGGTGATTGCATGCAGTAAGTTGTTACAGCTGTCAGTGAGCAGCGTATTAGCCAGTTGTATGCTTCCCTGCACTGTAAGCAATCTACAAAAATGAGATGGCCCTTTACCCCTTACTTGCGCCTTGACGTAATACTACATCATAAATAGTTGGCACACTGACTTACTATTAGTAGTCTGCTAGGAAAAGATGTGGCCTGTTAGGTGCCAAGATTGTTGGCCCCAGATATATGATCCCTGTGACTGGCATCACATCTAAGACAGCCTAGGACTAGATGTAAATCTCCAGTGTGGTTTTTTATAAAAGCCTGTAAAGCATCAACATCTGCCAAGTGCTTCTCTCTGTGCAAGCTATTTCCATACACATCCATGTGAGGCATTCCTGCATGGGGATAGTTAATGTCTCCTGCATTTTCTTTCCTCTGTTACAGATTCCATCATCAGGCAGCAGGATCACAGTCCCCAGGTTAAGTGTGGGGGCTGTCTCCAGCAGACCCAGTACGCCTACGATAGGTAAGCATTGCAGCAGTCAGTAAGTCGGGATCCCCTTTAAAGCTTAGTTTAGTTTTACTCTATGGCCATATTACAGAGCATATTGACTACAGACCTGGTATAATTAAATTCTTTTCTGGATATCATTGTAAAGAACATGCCAGGATGCCAGCACCTGAACTGACATCTGCTGATCCATAGCTCCTGTCGGTGTACTCTATAGATATATTTCGCAGATTTATTAGAACTTTGCTAACAACGGAGAATCCAATCCAAAAAGAGAGCTTCCGCAAGTGAACGGACAGTGGATAATCCTCTGCATTTTTTTCCCTATGTGCCTTAAGGTTTTATATTCTAAGAGATCCTGTTTCTAGCAATATGATCTGTAACGGTTACAATAGGACTGGAAAAGAGATCAGTAGCTGAAGAGGATAAATCTATGACTCCGAGTTATCAATGCCAGCGATTTTTCATGCCTGCCTTAATGAGAAGGCGCGGTGGAGTCAGTGTCATTGAGTTCACACCTCTTAATGAATCAGGTGCTTTTGAGAAACGGCAGGTGCCTTGCCATGAATCTTACTCCGGTCAGGGACTTGAGTAAGATTTCTGGTTAGGCGTCTTCACCGCTTGTCATGTATTACATGAGCAGTGGCATCCCATCCCTGTCCTGTCCCAGCTCCACCAATTTTAGAGGAGTTGGGCAAAACACAGAAAGTTGCAACATTTTTCCTCAATAGGTTGATGAATCAGGACCTATAACTTTTATTTTGAAATATCCTTATCAAAAGTACAGGCTGAGAAGCCATGTACACCTATGCTGAATCTGCTGTCGGACAGCATCGGGGTGTGCTTGCAGCCCCTCCTCTGTGCTGTGAGCGGTGATTGTAATTGCTCTGGGCACATCTGCATGGCTGACATGCCAAATCTCATTTTCTTGCAAATTAATGCCAGTCTGTATGATTTGATTTTTTTTCTTTTAACCTCAGGGACACCGACAGCTCAGACCGTGTCTGTTTCTAAGGTTGGCAGCACTCAAGTGGCTCTTGCTGGCCAAAGATTTACTGTACAGATTCCAACTTCTCAGACTGCACTTAAAACAGGTTAGTATATTCTTAGTGTTTCTGTTTTATAAATACACATTTTTTTTTAAACTATACTTCTTAAAGAAAATATATCAAAATCCTCCATGATTTTTGTCCAACCATCCAGGGATCACATACAGTGTAAACGGAACCTGGCAGCTGATTCGATTCATGCTGCCTGAATATTGGGCAGCTTGCGTCAGAGACCAGCTCCCGTGTACCCAGTATAAAAAAAAAATAAAAAATTTTAGGCTGGTTTCACATTAGTGTTTTTTTGCGCAGCACATCGTGCGCGTCCATGCGCATGCGTCACGCGCACCTATGTTTAACATGGGGGGCGCATGGTCTAGCGTTTGCACGCATTCATATGCGTTTTCGTGCGCATGCATTTTTTTAAGGTGTGCGCCCAGGCCAACGGCGTCCAAAAAAGCATGTGCACAGAATGCGACAAAATAACGCATTACAGTCTATGGGAACGCAGGCGTGTGCATGGACATGCGCACGCCTGCGTTAATCACATGCATTTTAAGAGTTAACATGGCTTGAAACTGGTTAAAACGCTTGCGCCTAAAAACCGCAAATGCATGAAAAACACATGAAGCGTTTTTTGCTTGTGTTTCTATTGCGCACGAAGCGCTGCGCTAAAAAACGCTAATGTGAAAGTAGCCTTTTGCAGTGTTTTTCCTGCTAAGGTTAATGTGTACAATTTAAATATTTGCTGCAGACATTTTTGCTGGAAAAATGCTTATAAAAAAACGTTTTTCCTTCTGTTTTTGATGGGTGAGGTTTTTTTTATTTAATAGAATGGGCCGCCTGCAGCACCTTCCTACCCAAGCCTGCATCGGACGAGGCACGGGTATGAACCCTGTAAAACCTCGCAAAGGTGTGTAAGGACAACCAGGTCACGGCCTTGCAAACTTGTAAGGCCGAAGCCTGGTGGCGAACAGCCTAGGAAGCCCTCACGGCCTAGAGTGGAGTGAGCCTTCACTCCCGGAGGAGGCTGTTTGTCCTGAACGCAGTAAGCCTCCAGTATCGCTGAACGAATCCAATGAGCGATAGTGGACCTAGAAGCTGGGAGCCCTTTTCGACAACCTTCAGAGATGACAAATAGGGAATCGGATTGACGAAAGGGAGCAGTCCTGGAAAGCTACTCGAATGGCTCTGACCAAATCCAGCTTGTGGAGGGACTTCTCCAGGGGATGAACCGGGGAAGGACATAAAGACGGAAGGATAATGTCCTCATTGATGTGAAAAGAAGAGACTACCTTGAGAAGAAAGGAAGGAACGGGTCTGAAAACTACCTTGTCCTGATGTAGAGTCAGGAACGGGGAACGACAAGATAATGCTGCTAAATCGGAAACCCTCCTAATATACATGATGGCAAATAGGAAGGCCACCTTCCAGGACAGAAAAGAAAAGAAAATATCCTGAATGGGTTTGAAGGGTGCACATTGGAGGTTGCCAAGAACAAGATTAAGATCCCATGGATCCTATAGGAGGGATGGTAAGGTGGTGCCAGATGGACGACACCCTGAACAAAGGTCTTCACCTGAGAAAGTGAAGCCAGATCCCTCTGGAAAAGGATAGACAGAGCGGAAACCTGACCCTTAAGGGTACTGAAAGTTAGACCTGAGTCGAGGCTGCTTGAAGAAAACCTAGGATAGAGGGCAGGGAAAAGACATTGGGAACAAGCTGTTGTCCACGCACCACCGGAAGAAGCTCTTCCAATACCTGTGGTAAATGCGTGAGGATGCTGGTTTTCTTACCTTAATCATTGTCTGAATGACCTGGTGAGAAAAACCAGCCTCCTTAAGAACTGCGGCCTCAACGGCCATGCTGTTAAACTCAGAGACTGAGAACTCCGGTGAAAGAGGGGCCCTACGAGAGAAGATCTGGATGGTCTGGAAGCCTCCAGGGGACGTCCGAAAGCATGTTTACCAGCTATGCATACCAAGGACATCTTGGCCAGTCTGGAGCTATCAGGATTACGGGAATCCCTTCTGTCTTTATCACAACTCTCGGAATCAGGGGGAGAGGCGGAAACAGATAAGGCAGCTTAAACTGGGACCAATGGATTACCAGTGCATTGCAACCGATGACCAGTGGATCCCGGGATCTGGCTGCAAACAGAGGAACCTTGTGGTTCACCGAGACGCCATGAGGTCGACATTCGGAGTGCCCCATCTCTGACATATTTGGTTGAAGACTGCTGGATTGAAAGACCACTTGCCTGATGCGAGATGCGAGACCCTGACGACTCAGGAAATCGACTGCCCAATTTTCTACCAGCTGATATGGCAGGGACGTGACGTTCCGCCCATTGCAGAATTCTTGTCACCTCTGCTATGACCTGTTTGCTGCTAGTCCCGCCTTAGTGGTTTATGTAAGCCACGTCCGTGGTGTTGTCTGAATGCAGACCGGATTGCCTGCTAGGAGAGACTGCCAGTAGAGAAGAGCAAGGAAGATTGCTCTGATCTCCAGAAGATTGATGGACAGAAGGGCTTCCTGAGCATTCCAGTGACCCTGCGCTGTGTGCTGAAGGAAAACCACTCCCCACCCGAGGAGACTGCCGTCGGTGGTGATGACCTGCCACCGAAGAGGAAGGAAGGACCTCCTGCACAGGACTGAGGTGGATAGTGTCCATAAGGTCAAGGATTGCCTCACCTTGAGAGACAGAAGCACAGGTTGGTCTAGGGAGGCCGTTCTCTTGTCCCCAGGCAGACAGGAGGGCCAGCTGAAGAGGACGGGTGTGGAACTGGGCGAAGGGCTTCCATGGAGGCAACCATCTTCCCCAGGACTCACATGCAGGACCGAAGGGGTAGGGGGACTGGACTCTTTAGGGATCTGCCTCCCTGGCAGAGGGATGAAAACTTGTCCTTTGGAAGGAAGATCCAAGCCGGGGTTGTGTCGAACTCCATGCCCAGGAACACCGGGCGCCGAGTTGGAATCAGGGAGGATTTCTCTCTGTTGACTATCCAGCTGAGATGGGCCAGAATAACCTGAAAACTCTGATCGCAGTCTCGGCGGGACAGCCCTTTGATCAGTAGATCATCCAGGTAAGGGATTGAGACTCCCCTTGGAACGAAGGATGGCCATGACCGCTACCATGACCCTCTGGGGCCAGATGCAAGGCCGAAAGGAAGGGCCGTGAACTGATAATGAACCTGCTGGATCGCAAACCGAAGGAATCTCTGATGCTGCACATAAACAGGAATGTGAAGATAAGCATCCTGAATGTCTACAGAGCAAAGAGATTCTGGTTCCATGGAGGTGATCACCGAGCGTAAGGACTCCATCCTGAAGTGGCGGATCCGAACGTGGCGATTCAATTGTTTGAGGTCCAATATCGGGCAGAGCGAACCGTCTTTTTTCGATACTACAAAATGGTTGGAGTAGAACCCAGAAAACCGCTCGTTCCAAGGAAACGGGTATGATTACTCCTGTGTTTAGAAGGGAAGAGACAGCCTGAAGAACCCCTGGGGCTTGACATGGCTGTTTTGGTGGATGAGACAAAAGGAAACGTCTTCCTGGGAGGGAAGAAAAGTCGATCTTGTAGACGGACGTAACGATCTCTCTGGCCCAGGTGTCATCGACCACCAACAACCATGCATCCCTGAAGAGAAGAAGCCCGCCTCCCATCCTGGAAAGACTTCCAGCTGTGGGTGACCCGTCACTTGGAGGAGAACCTGTGTTTGCGGGACCCAGAGGTCTTGGAGGAGCGGCTCTTTGGCCTCCAGTGAGGAGCTGGTTTGAAGGATGGTTTCCTTCTTTCCTCTGAGGTGGAAGAATGGTCCTGCTGGGAGTAGGTTCCTGATGAAGAAAAAGGTCAAAAGGAACGAAAAGGCAGTGACATCTTTCTGTTGGAGGGGTGTCTTGTCCTGGACTGAGGCAGAGAGGTGCTCTTCCCGCTGGTAGCCTCCAAAATTATCTGGTCTTGGCTGGACCCAAAGAGCCTAGAACCCTGGAAGGCCAGGTTGGTGAGTGACTTCTTAGAGGTCGGGTCCGCATTCCACGACTTCAACCATTTGATGCGGCGAATAGCGATTATGTTGCTGCTTGCTCTGGAGGAACAGGCGGCCGCATCTAAAGAGGCAGTCAGAAGATACTTACCAGTGTGCGCAATCTGGTCTGCCAAATCTGCCAGCTCACCCAGAGAAGGTGCCTCTAAGATGCCCTGGCGAAGCATTTTTGCCCAGGCAGATATGGATTTCGCCACCCAGGTGGAGGCGAAGCTGGGACAGAGGCAAGCACCGGTCGCCTCAAAGGCCGATTTGGTCAAGGACTCAATCTGCCTGTCTGTAGCATCCTTAAGAGATGTGCCGTCCGGTAAAGACAACTGTTTTGGAGGATAATCGAGAGACCGGCGGATCCACCTTAGAGGACTCTGCCCATTTGGTGACCAGATCTGGACTGAAGGGATATAGAATGTCTAGCTGTCTCCTTCCTGGAAAGCGCTTTCCGGGGTGCTTTCATAGTAGCCTCAAACTCCTTGTGATTTGGAAAAGTCCAGGAGGGACGCTTAACCCATCTGAATGAGACTGAATCGTCCTGAGCGGGTTCCTCGTCCTCTTTTAGTTTGAGTATGAATAATAGCCGAAATAAGGCTATCTACCATGTCCTGCGTCCTGGAAATCTGTTCTGCGTCTGAGTCAGACCCGGACTGAGAATCTACATCCAACCGAAAGTCCGCCTCGAGGAAGGGGAATGGGGAGAGAGGGGCATCCTGGATGCACTTGAGGGGCCCGGTAAACTGGATGGGGAGCCCACTCTTGGGGGAGGGGTGTGCTCTCATCCCGGGTGTTACAGTGCTCCTGTGGGGCAGACATGGTGGACGGGCAGAAAGGGGACGGCTGACCTGAAGGCCACTTTCCTTTACAGTGGGCGCAGGTGTAATTAATGACAGTGGGCTCAGTGGGAGGACCAGAAGCCCCTGCAGAGTTGGGCATAAGTCAAGCCTAGATGATACTGCTGATGAGTGACTTAAAAGGGAGACAGGCACAAGAGAGAGCGAGGGCTGAGCCTACCCGATTCCAGCGATAGCAGATGACCGAAGGTTAGCTGTATCACGCGTTGTGAAGACCGGGCAGAAGCAGCGAGTCTGAAGCCAAGGAAGGCGCAGGATTCCAAATTGTCCCCGGGAGTGTAGAAGCAGGTGTGTCCCCCGTTGTGAAGACTGGGCAAATGCAGCGAGTCTGAAGCCAAGGAAAGCACAGGATGTCAGTGTCCCCCGGCAGTGTAAAGCAGAAAGCTGCAGGGCGGGGGGCGTGGTTAAGGAGGAGCCGAAGAATAGAGGGATAAGAATCCGGTTGGCTGAATCATAGGAGGGGGACGTGGCCAGCCCTGTGACTCAGCCAACCGGTAAAAAATGAAAGTGCCCTTCTGATTGGATGTTGGGAGGCGTGGCCGACCGCTGAACGGCCGGCAAAAACTAAAGCACTCCCCCGATTGGTAGAGAGGCGAGGAGTGAAAAAAGGGTGCCAAAAAGACACGCGCAAGGCAGGGGGCGTGGTCTAATGAGACCGGAGACTCTGAGCCAGCGAGGCCCCCTATAAGACGAGAAAAGAGAGCTAAGTTCAAGCGCTCAAGCTGGAATGCAGGGGAGAAGAGCAGTAATGATCCGTCGAGGTCTTCTGGAGAAAATGGCCACAGTTCATAAAGGTCACTAGCGAGGTACTGGGACCGTCAAAGAAAGCAGGGGGTCCTGCTGCGCAGCCTGCCTGGGGGAAGTGCCCTCCTGATAATGACTTGGAACATTAAGCCCTTCCTTACCGATGACTGAATAGTACGTCATCGGTAAGGATCCCCGCTTTGAGGTGGGCTCCGCGGTGAGCCCATCTCAAAGCCGCGACATGTCAGCTGTTATGAACAGCTGACATGTTCCCGCAATAGGCGCGAGCGGACTCGCTGTCCGCCCGCGCCTATTAACTAGTTAAATCCCGCTGTCAAAGCTGACAGCGGGCAATGCAATAGCACTTCGGCCGCCGGGCCGGAAATGAGCTCATCGCCGACCCCCGTCACGTGATCGGGGTTGGCGTCACATTGCCTGGACAACCACAGGTCTCATAGAGACCTCTATAGTGGTTCCAGGCAGATGGCTTTGAGCGCCGCCCGGTGGTCGGTGCTCAAAGCACATCAGTAAATCTGCTACATATGGGCGATCTGCTCATCGCCCATATGTAGCCCCCCTTTCGCCCCAATCAAAATGAAACAAAAAAAAAAAAAAAAATCCCACATACACATATTAGGTATCGCGGCTTTCAGAATTGCCCGATCTATCAATAAAAAAAGCATTAACCCAATCGCTAAACGGCATAGCGAGAAAAAATTCAAAGCGCCAGAATTACGTTTCTTGGTCGCAGCGACATTGCATTAAAATGCAATAACGGGCGATGAAAAGAACGTATTTGCACAAAAGTGGTATCATTGAAAACGTCAGCCAGGCACGCAAAAAATAAGCCCTCACCCGACCCCAGATCACGAAAAATGGAGACGCTATGGGTCTCAGAAAATTGCGCAATTTTTTATTTTTTTTTTTAAAGCAAACTTTGGAATTTTTTTTCACCACTTAGAGAAAAGAGAACATAGACATGTTTGATGTCTATGAACTCGTAATGACCTGGAGAATCATAATGGCAGGTTAGATTTAGCATCTAGAGAACCTAGCAAAAAACAAGCGTGGGCTTGCACTTTTTTTGCAATTTCACCGCACTTGGAATTTTTTTTCCCGTTTTCGAGTACATGACATGGTAAAACCAATGGTGTCGTTTAAAAGTACAACTCGTCCCACAAAAAAGAAGCCCTCACATGGCCATTGTGATGGAGAAATAAAAAAGTTATGGCTCTAGAATGAATGGTAGCGGAAAACGGAAAAAGCTTCGGCAGTGAAGGGGTTAAGGTACTGGCCTGCTTTGTTGGGCGTGGGGGGGCATGGTTACATACGTTACCTGCACGATGAGGTCTCCGGCTCCTCTTCACAGATGGGGATCACATCAGGAGCCCTGGGGTGAGAGGGTGGCTGGCATCAGGGATCCTCCTTCCCGCACTGTCTCCGGACGGTGCTGAAGACGGCATCAACCCCTTACAAGAAGGGAGGAGGCCACTGCTGGTGACCATAGTCTTCCTCTCAGCCCTCTCCGAGGAGAAGGGTGAGCAGGGGAAAAGGCAAAGGAACCGGCCACCAGGAATCCCCCTGAAGCACCCCTAAGGGTGACAGTGGATTAGGTCCTGCCTGCGGGTCCGAGAGTGGGCGATGTGGGTGACACCACACTGCTCTCTCGTTCGCATCAGTATGGGAAAACGGTGAGATATTACACTCTGTTACCGTGAAGATGAAGAACCTGAAAGACAAAAGGAAAAGATGAATAAAACACAGCAGGTGACCTGAAAAGGAAAAGCCTGCGGTTCTGGGCTCAGATCCAGGTCCACCTCCTACAGACACTAAGCTTAATCTGAGGTGCCTGTAGGTAGGTGTATACTGCTGGGGAGGAGCTACTTTTCCTTTTTTGCCTAGTGTCAGCCTCCTAGCGACAGCAGCATACACCCGTGGACCTCCAATGAAGCGATAAAGAAAAATAATTAACGTGTACATGAGATTTTATTTACTTTGATGGAACAATAAAATTCTACGTTTTTCTGTAGCAAAATTGCAATATGTGAACATACTCTAACGCTCTGGTTTTTGATGCTGAAAAATCTGCTGCGAATAATCAATGGTGCACAGATTCTAAATAATAAATTGCGTTCTGAGACGATCCTCAGCGATTGGTTAAAACATCTCTTAGGTGCACAGCTCTTGCCTGTCTTCATGCAAAGAGCAGAGTATGCAATCAATAGAAAGTCTTGGGCTTGCTTTTGAATCTGTATTTCTCTTGGTGCGTGTGCTCAGGCAGGACAAGTGCGCTTCTGTGAGGTGTTTTGATCACTTGTTTGGGGTTTCCGGACCCCACTTATCTGCTTATAATTAAAATGCCTGCAACTTAAAGCATAACTTAAAAAATAACATTGTGACTTATATATACTTATGATTATATTTTTTTTTCCCTCTTACAGCAACTCCTACAACCCCCTCAGTTCAAAATGTCCTGATTAACCCTTCATTGATCGGCTCCAAAAATATCCTCATTACAACTAACATGGTGTCGGCACAGAACACTGTAACCGAATCCAATCCATTGAAGCGGAAACATGAAGATGAGGAGGACTATGATGCTATATAGACATGATCTTTGTGAATAACCCAGAGTACTGTATGCCCCAAAGGGGATGAAGACTTTTTGTTTTGTGTTTTATGTAAAAAGAAAAAAAATCATGGACTTTTTTTTGTTTTAAAAACTAGAGTCAGGATAATGACAACATAACATTTTATCTAAAGGCAGTAAAAATAAAATTTTAATTTAGATGAGCGTATCCAATTATGGACAAGTGATGACATTATGCATCCAAAATATATAAAGAAATAAAATCCAAGTTATGGAAAAAAAAAAAAGGGTAATTATGAAAAGAGATAAGTCTAATGAAATATTAGATGATTTGAAATGGACACTTAAAATTATGAATGAAGGATCTATTGAAACCAAAATCATCAAGCAACTTCGGGCTGGATTCCAAATCACCCTGAATAGCAAAGTGAACGTTTCCATGTGGATACCCAACAGCAATTAATTGGCTTATAGCATAAAGGTTTATGCACCCCTCCAGGGATTTGACTTACCAGACCATCACGGACCACTGCCAAACCAGTCCTGGTGGATGATTGTGTAGGCAGCTTAACGTTCACCACGACAACTTCAGACACTTACGTCTGTCATATATACTCACTGTCCGTCTACTCTCACCTGCAAAAAGGAAAGGCGCTAACGACAGACCTGCCAATTCTGGTGTTTCTTGGTGAATGCTAATTGCTCTGTGTGGTGCTAGGCTGTCTGCACAGGTCCTATTAAAGGGAAGGGCGTTGGGTTCTCTTGTCAGTCCAGTGGCTATAAGGCCCTACTCATCTAACAACCTGTGTCCTTGTATTTGTTTTATGCTTGTGAGTAGAGTTGAGCAACTTTGGTCGGATCGGGTTTCATGAAACAAAATTTGAGTCGGATGAAACTGGTCCGACTAGGGCAAAAAAAGTCGGAGTTTGGTCCGAAACCCGACCCCAATGCAAGTCAATGGGGAATAAAACTCTGCATTGAGCGGATCACATTTGAATCTCGTCTCCCGAGATCTCGGGACGAGATCTGAACCTGAGCATGCGCCGTCCCCGAACCGGCGGCCATCTTCCCGGTGTCCATGTTCCCGGAGGCCCACCGCAACATGGCGGCAGCCAGCAACGGATGTGTGGGGACCTCCGGGCTTTGAGGAAATGCCGGCAGAGCCCCCCACAGAGCACAGAGAGCCGCTGCCCCTGCACCGGAGCACAGCCTGTCGCACCACACCACAGAGCCCAACGGCACCCGCACCAGCCTCCAGCCATGGTCGGAAGTGAGTGTATTGCGACCATAAGACGCACCCCCCACTTTCCCCCAAAATTTTTTTGGGAAAAAAGTGCGTCTTATGGTCTGAAAAATACGGTACATACTGGGGCAGGATCTTGAAGATGGGAAGACCTCTTTGGCCCTGTGTCTAAATGTCCATATTAATTTTTATTTCCCTAGCCCTGTAAGAAGAGTTAACTGTGTGACCCCATTTGCAGACTATGGACTACCCATCTATTCTTTACTGTTGCTGGTTTCTTTAAACAGACCGTTATACTGAGGATCTACTTAACCCCTTCACGACCTTTGACGCCACGTAGGCGTCATGAAAAGTCGTGCCAGAACGACCATGACGCCTATGTGGCGTCATGACTTTAAAGCCCCCCTGCGGGTCGGGTGACCTAGGTCACTGAAAGGTCACCCGACCCGCAGATACAGGGGGCTTTGTTCTTCACCACAGGGGGCGTGGCTTCGCCCCCACGTGGCTACGATCGCTCTGATTGGCTGTTAAAAGTGAAACAGCCAATCAGAGCAATAGTAATATTTCATCAATGAAAATTGATGAAATATTACAATCCAGCCATGGCCGATGCTGCAGTAGCATCGGACATGGCTGGAGACCGTGATCCGGCCCCCGATACCGACTGACGGCGGCAATGTGCCGCCGCCGTCATCATCGGCTCCCCTCCCCCTTCTCTGTGCGCCCCCCACCTTCCGACCCCCCCCTCCCCGGTACCTCCGATGTCCCTCTCCACCTCCCGGTGTCCCGCGGTCCCGGACCATGGGCGCCGCCATCTTGAAAATGGCGGGCGCATGCGCAGTCCGCCCGCCGGCTGCAATTTCCCTTCATTCTATTTTGATCACTGTGATAAACTCTCACAGTGATCAAAATAGAATGAAAAGTAAATAACCCCCCTGTTTATCACCCCCATAGGCAGGATCAACTAATAAAATAAAGAAATTATTTTTATTTTTCCATTAGGGTTGGAATTAGGGTTACGGATAGGGTTAGGGGTGGGGTTAGGGATGTGTTGGGGTTAGGGTTGTGGTTAGGGGTGTGTTGGGGTTAGGGTTGGAGTTAGAATTGAGGGGTTTCCACTGTTTAGGCACATCAGGGGGTCTCTAAACGCAACATGGTGCAACCATTGATACCAGCCAATTTTGCGTTCAAAAAGTCAAACGGTGCTCCCTCCTTTCCAAGCCCCGACGTGTGCCCAAACAGTGGTTTACCCCAACATATGGGGTATCAGCGTACTCAGGAAAAATTGCACAACAACTTTGGTGGTATAATTTCTCCTGTTACCCTTGGGAAAATAAAAAATTGGGGGCTAAAAAATTATTTTTTTGGAAAAGAAATGATTTTTTTATTTTCACGTCTCTGCGTTATAAACGTCTGTGAAGCACTTGGGGGTTCCAAGTGCTCACCACACATCTAGATAAGTTCCTTGGGGGGTCTAATTTCCAAAATGGGGTCACTTGTGGGGGGGTTCCACAGTTTAGGCACACCAGGCGCTCTTCAAATGTAACATGATGCCCGCAGACCATTCCATCAAAGTCAGCAATTCATAATGCCACTACTTCCCTTCCGAGCCACGACGTGTACCCAAACAGTGGTCCCCACCCACATATGGGGTATCAGCGTACGCAGGACAAACTGGGCAAGAACTTTTGGGGTCCAGTTTCTCCTGGTACCCTTGTGAAAATAAAAAATTGTGCACTAAAAAATAATTTTTTGAGTTAAAAATATTTTTTATTTTCACGGCACTGTGTTATAAACTTTTGTGAAGCACTTGGGGGTTCAAAGTGCTCACCACACATCTAGATAAGTTCCTTGGGGGGTCTAGTTTCCAAAATGGGGTCACTTGTGGGAGGTTTAGGCACACCAGGGGCTCTGCAAATGTAACATGACGCCTGCAGACCATTCCATCAAAGTCAGCATTTCATAATGCCACTACTTCCCTTCCGAGCCACGACGTGTGCCCAAACAGTGGTCCCCACCCACATATGGAGTATCAGCGTACTCAGGACAAACTGGACAACAACTTTTGGGGTTCAATTTATCCTGTTACCCTTGTGGGAAAAAAATTGCTGGCTAAAAATCATTTTTTTTTTAGCAAAAAAAAATGATTTTTTGTTTTCACGGCTCTGCGTTATAAACTTCTGTGAAGCACTTGGGGGTTCAAAGTGCTCACTACACATCTAGATAAGTTCCTTGGGGGGGTCTAGTTTCCAAAATGGGCTCATTTGTGAGGAGTTTCCACAGTTTAGGTACATCAGGGGCTCTGCAAATGTAACATGATGCCTGCAGACCATTCCATCAAAGTCTGCATTCCAAAACGTCACTACTTCCCTTCCGAGCCCCGACGTGTGCCCAAACAGTGGCCCCCACCCACATATGGGGTACCAGCGTACTCAGGACAAACTGGACAACAACTTTTGGGGTCCAGTTTCTCCTGGTACCCTTGTGAAAATAAAAAATTGTGCACTAAAAAATAATTTTTTGAGTTAAAAAAAATATTTTTTATTTTCATGGCACTGCGTTATAAACTTTTGTGAAGCACTTGGGGTTTCAAAGTGCTCACTATGCATCTAGAAAAGTTCCTTAGGGGGTCTAGTTTCCAAAATGGGGTTATTTGTGGGGGAGCTCCAATGTTTAGGCACACAGGGGCTCTCCAAACACGACATGGTGTCCGCTAACGATTAGAGGTAATTTTAACTTCAAAAACTCAAATGGCGCTCCTTCCCTTCTGAGCCCTGCCGTGCGCCCAAACAGTGGTCCCCCCCCACATGTGGGGTATTGGTGTACTCAGAACACATTGCACAACAACTTTTTTGGTCCAATTTCTCCTGTTACCCTTGCGAAAATAAAAAATAGCGTGCTAAAAAATCATTTTTGAGGAAAAAAAATTATTTTTATTTTCACTGCTCTGTGTTATAAACTTCTGTGAATCACCTGGAGGTTCAAAGTGCTCACTACACATCTAGGTAAGATCCATAAGGGGGTCTATTTTCCAAAATGGGGTCACTTGTGGGGGGTTTTCACTGTTTAGGCACACAGGGGCTCTCCAAACGCGACATGATGTCCGATAACGATTGGAGCTAACTTTCCATTCAAAAAGTCAAATAGCGCTCCTTCACTTACGGACCCTGTCGTGCGCCCAAACAGTGGTTTATGACGACATATGAGGTATCGATGTATTCAGGAGAAATTTCCCAACAAACTTTAGGATCCATTTTATCCTGTTGCCCATGTGAAAATGAAAAAACTGAGGCTAAAAGAAAATTTTTGTGAAAAAAAAAAAAAGTACTTTTTTTTAACCGATCAATTTGTGAAGCACCTGGGGGTTCAAAGTGATCACTATGCATGTAGATAAGTTCCTTGGGGGGGTCTAGTTTCCAAAATATGGGGGAGCTCCAATGTTTAGGCACACAGGGGCTCTCCAAACGCGACATGGTGTCCGCTAAATATTCCAGCATGTTTTCCATTCAAAAGTCAAATGGCGCTCTTTCCCTTCTGAGCCCTGCCGTGCGCCCAAAGAGTGATTTATGACCACATATGAGGTATCGGTGTACTCAGGAGAAATTGCCCAACAAATTTTACGATCCATTTTATCCTGTTGCCCATGTGAAAATGAGAAAATTGATGCTAAAAGAAAATTTTTGTTGTAAAAATTAAAATGTCCATTTTTTCTTTCCACGTTGCTTTAGTTCCTGCGAAACACCTGAAGGGTTAATCTAGAATGTAGTTTTGAGTAGCTTGAGGGGTGCAGTTTTTAGAATGGTGTCACTTTTGGGTATTTTCTGCCATATAGACCCCTCAAAGTGACTTCAAATGTGAGGTGGTCCCTAAAAAAAATGGTTTTGTAAATTTTGTTGTAAAAATGAGAAATCGCTGGTCAACTTTTAACCCTTATAACTTCCTAACAAAAGAAAAATTTGTTTCCAATATTGTGCTGATGTAAAGTAGACATGTGGGAAATGTTAATTTAGTAACCACTTTGTGTCACATAACTCTCTGGTTTAACAGAATAAAAATTCAAAATGTGAAAATTGCGAAATTTTCTAAATTTTTACCAAATTTCTGATTTTTTCACAAATAAACGCAAAAATTATCGACCTAAATTTACCACTAACATGAAGCCCAATATGTCACGAAAAACGATCTCAGAATCGCTAGGATCCGTTGAAGAGTTCCTGAGTTATTACCTCATAAAGGGACACTGGTCAGAATTGCAAAAAATGGCCAGGTCATTAAGGTCATAATAGGCTGGGTCATGAAGGGGTTAAGATGTTGCAGTTTATAATGTTTTCAATTTACAGGTTTGCTGGACTATTGGCTGTTGTTTTCTGTTGCGCTGTGGAATAAGAATTTGTTTTAATTTTTTTTATTTTAAAATTTTATTTAACATTTATACCGCCAGGTAATTTTTTTTTAAAACAAATCCCATTTTAGCAAGCCAAGCATAATATATGCATATGTAAAAATCTCACATATGACAGAAGCAAAAATCTATTTTGAAGTGAGAACAGTTTACATTATTAGTAATATCACTGATGATATCACAAAATTGATGATGACTTTCCAATTATATAAAAATGATGGAGCAATATTTACAAAGTGGGGAGCATTATATGCCATCTTTGCAAATATACTGAGAACTAAGGGCTTCAAGTATTATTATTATATCCGGCAATGAGGGCAGCAGCGATGAAGATGAGCATTTACACCAGGTGAATGTCACTTTCACATTTTTAAAAAATTAAAATGCAACTCAGGTAATATCCCAAAATAAGGTGTGAGGTACTAAAGTCCTGTTGAGGGTGTTTGTAGGCGTTTGTAGAGAGAGGAGCGCTCTGAGCAATTTCTGCAAATATGATAAAAAGTGTTTTAAGCGTATTGTTGTATCTGACAGTGAGGACAGCAGCGATGATTATTTCCAGCAGGTGAGCATCACTTTTATAATGCTGTTTACATTGAATTTTTTTTAACATCACCAATTTACAATATTAAGGTGTATACACTAACTATTGGGTCACAGACTAGACACACAAAATCTCTATTTGTTGGTGTCATTTAACCCCTTCGCACCCGAGCCTGTTTTTGCCTTCGTGACCGGGCCAATTTTTTCAATTCTGACCAGTGTCACTTTATGAGGTCATAACTCTAGAACGCTTCAACGGATCCTGCTGATTCTGACAATGTTTTCTCATGACATATTGTACTTCATGATGGTGGTAAAATTTTTTAGATATGATCTGCACTTATTTGTTAAAATCAAAATTTGGCAAAAATTTAGAAAATTTAGCAATTTTCAAACTTTTAATTTTTATGCCCTTAAATCAGAGAGTGATATCGCACAAAATAGTTAATAAATAACATTTCCCACATGTCTACTTTACATCTGCACAATTTTGGAAACATAATTTTTTTTTTTTAGGAAGTTATAAGGGTTAAAAGTTGACCAGCGATTTCTCATTTTTACAACAAAATTTGCAACACCATTTTTTTTAGGGACCACCTCACATTTGAAGTGAGTTTGGGGGGTCAATATGACAGAAAATACCCAAAATTGACACCATTCTAAAAACTGCACCTCTCAATGTACTCAAAACCACATTCAAGAAGCTTATTAACCCTTCAGGTGCTTCACATGAATGAATGGAATATGGAAGGAAAAAATAAACATTTAACTTTTTTTCACAAACATTTTACTTCAAAACCATTTTTTTTTATTTTCAAAAGGGTAAAAAGAGAAAATGAACCACTAAATTTTTTGTGCAATTTCTCCCGAATACGCCAATACCCCGTATGTGGGGCTAAACCACTGTTTGAGCACACGGCAGAGCTCAGAACGGAAGGAGTGCCGTTTGACTTTTTCAATGCAGAATTGGCTGGAATTGAGATCGGATGCCATGTCGCATTTGGAGAGCCCCTGATGTACCTAAACAGTGGAAACCCCCCACAAGTGACCCCATTTTGGAAATTAGACCCCCCCCAAGGGACTTATCTAGATGTGTGGTGAGCACTTTGAACCCCCAAGTGTTTCACTAAAGTTTATAATGTAGAGCCGTGAAAATAAAAAAAATCATTTTTTTTCCACAAAAATGATCTTTTAGCCCCCAATTTTTATTTTCACAAGGGTAACAGGAGAAATTGGACCCTAAGAGTTGTTGTCCAATTTGTCCTGAGTACGCTGGTACGCCATATGTTGGAGAAAACTACTGTTTGGGCACACGGTGGGGCTCGGAAAGGAAGTAGTGACGTTCTGAAATGCAGACTTTGATGGAATGGTCTGTGGGTGTCATGTCGCGTTTGCAGAGCCCCTGATGTACCTAAACAGTGGAAACCCCCAATTCTAATTCCAACCCTAACCCCAACACACCCCTAACCCTAATCTCAGCCCTAACCATAACCCTAACCACAAACCTAACACCAACACACCCATAACCTTAATCCTAGCCCTAACCCTAACCCCTGCATTTTTTTTTTTTTTACTTTTTTTTTTATTTTTGTCACAAGATCGCTGCCCTGCGATCTGACTCATAGTAACGCCACTTCACCTCTGATCATCTGTCAGTGTGAGATCAGAGGAGAAGCAGCGGTACTATGTGACAAGATCGCTGCCTGGCACATAATAACGCGACTTCTCCTCTGATCTCACAATGACAGATGATCAGAGGTGAAGCAGCGTTACTGTGTGACAAGATCGCTGCCTGGCACAGCTGTGCCAGGCAGCGATCAGCTGTGCCAGGCAGCGATCTAGTCACACAATGCTGCTTCACCTCTGATCATCTGTCAGTGTTAGATCAGAGGGAGAACAAGCAGCTTTCCCAGCGATCGCTCCCATTGGCTGCTGTGACGCTGACGTCATCGGGACCTGAACCAATCAGGTCTCGATGACGTCGGGGGTCGCAGCATGCATTGCGCACCGGGATCCCCGCGTTGTAAGGTATGTGGGGGTCCCGGGGGGCACAAAACCGCCGACAGTAGATAAACGTCGGCGCTGCACAAAGCCCAGCAAGCGCCAACGTTTATCTACTGTGGGCGGTCGTGAAGAGGTTAAAATCAATACAAAAAACATTTAAAAAAATCCCCATAAAAATCTCAATCCAGAGTGGTATAAGACACTAGTTACGAGAGGAGAGGGCCGTCACCCTATTCTGTACCCTAGCTTTGTTCTTACCTGCCAGCGGAGGTTAGCAACCTCTTGGATGCACAACGGCTCTCCCTATAAGTCCCTATAAGACCCTATTGTGATGACATTGTAGGGACAGACCACAAAATGGTAATACAATATTAAGTATCTTGAACCAATCCTCTGGACAAAATATAACAGACAACACTGCAGCACATGAAAAATTCTATAGGGAGATAATGTTGCGAAAATGTGAATATATCAAGAGGCCAACAACACATACACAATAACATGTATAAATAATTACACATGTCCATATATCATTTTAATCACAAGATTTCCAATAGAAATATCACAAAACGTGCTAAATAAAGAGAAGCTAAGCAAGATATAAGACATCAACAGGTAACATCCCCAGGATTGGGACTGCACCCACTGTTAATCAAGGGTTTAAGATCCACAGAATACACAGGAATATATGAGGAAGATATGCACAAATTGCTCGCCACAACATACAGCGTATGCAACAATCACCTATGCCGCACTCGACACGTTTCTCCTCCAGTAGGCTGATCAGGACTACAAACTTTGCTTTTCAAGAAAGAGTACCAAAAATTCTCAAAAATCCTTTAGCTCAAAGAGATATAGATAGCCTTGTAATAAAGTGTCTAGCGCATGCTCTGGGTGCAGTGTCCTTGTGTGGATGTAGTTGTGCGCAATGGCCTCCACCCTGTAGCATGTCCTCTCTGTACAAGAATAAGTGAAGGCCAATGGTGACCACATCCATACAGGCGTCTAACTGTAAGTCAGTGCAATATGGAGTAAGATTATAAATTGGAGATCTTCGTGGTCATAGATTATGTTTGCCGTTTTTTCAGTCTCATCCACAAAAAAGGCCAATACCGAGTTCTGGCCAAGTTAACATCAATAACTTCAATTTGGGCCTGACTCAGAGTATAGCAGGCACTGTGCTCCGATCCAGTAATGGCTCTGATATATTGAGGTGTCGTTATAGTCTTTGGGTGCAGCTCACATGCACATTGTCGTCAGGGTCTGGATTTCGCTGAATTGTATGTCTACAATATTGAGTTCACATTCAACATTTCTTTTCACTATTTGGTTAATATTCATGCAGCTGTTCTAAATTAAGGATGAAACATCTTCAGATAATGATCTGGACAGTACCATCAGGTAAGACACACGTCTCCTCCATCACTAGATAATTCCCTTGGAGAGATGCCTCAGTGCTTGTCTTCCAGGCTCCTTACAAGATCAGGTGGTTGCTCGGTTCTGTATTATTTTCTCCATTCCGATCTGTTTGCAGTTGTTATAGTCTACTTGATGTTATTTCACAAGTCTGACGATGCCATTGTAATATCTGATGATGATTCTCAAAGCAGAGAAACCTCCACACATAGCAGTAAGTTATTTCTAGGTACATTCCAGTTTTATGCTATTGAACACAGAACATTGGACATTGCTGAGTTTTCTGTTATTTATAGTGTCCAGTACATTTCCATATTTCTTGACAACGTAGCGAGGAGAGCTCTTATAAACAGAAGAGGTAAGTTATGTTGGATGTCTCTTTATCTGATACCATGAACTTCAAAACAATTGTTTCCTGTGGATTTATAGATGATTTGTTATTTCTACCAAGGGTCGTCTGTAATATTGATGGAGGATTCCTAGAAGGCATTATTTTGCCTATAACAGTATTAGCTAATTTTCAGGAGATAAAGCAGGAGCTGATGAGAAGACACCATAAACTATACAATCAAACCATTTTCGAGAATAAGGTCTATCATCAGTATCTGGGAAAGGCTAGTTTCACATTTGCGTCTTTCTGCGCAGCGCATTGTGCGCAAGTAGAAACGCAAACGCAGCGTTTTTTATACGTATTAGCGTACGCATGACGACAAAAAATGCAGCGTTTGCGGTTTTTAGGTGCATGCGTTCTCTAGGTGTCACATTTCACAGGAGGAAAATCCTTGAAACAGACTCCACCATTGGGACACTAGTGGGTGTGTGTCATGGAAATTATATAGACCCTGTTACAGCTGAATTCTTCAGATTTTGCTGCTGTTTCCTGTATCACCATGGATCTGTGTTGGGAGAGTTTTCGCTTCAACTTGGATCTGGACATCGCGCTGTCTCAGGCTTTTGCATTTGCTTGCCAGCAAGAGAGGCTGAGAGAGAAAGCGAAGACGGCAGCGGTGGAGTTTTTGGATACATCCGATTATTGAAGTCCAGGCGAGCCATGGAGCATACCATACCCTCTACTGCGAGCTCCAGACAAACCCGGCAAAATTTATTGACTATACCCGGATGTCCCAAGAAAGCTCATTGGATTTGCTTGGTCATATTCAAGGAGTCATCCGGAGACAGGACACACAGCTCCGTCGTGCGATTCCTCCTGAGGAACGGCTCCTGGTCACATTATGGTACATCATATTTAAAAACCAATGCCTGCATAATTGTTTTTCTGCCATGTACTAATCCAAAGCCTGCAGACTTATTGTTATGCCATGTACTAATATTTTTCATTTCAGTGTTTTGCAAAACCGTAGACATAAATATTAATTTTTTTTCTTTCTCTGGCAGATTCCTGGCTACTGGAGAGACCCTATCATCACTCCACTTCCAGTACCGGCTTGGAATCTCCACCTTGTCGGGAATAGTTGCGGAAACCTGCCGGGCTTTGTGGGACGTTCTCTGTCCAGAATTTATGCCCCTGCCCACCGCAGAAAAATGGAATGAAATAGCTGAAAAGTTCTTGACAGTCTGCAATTTCCCCAACTGTTTGGGAGCGGTGGATAGGAAACATCAGGATAACCAAACCCGCAAGAAGTGGATCGGAGTACTATAACTATCACAGTTAAATACTTTTAACTCCCTCCTCCGCCCACCACTACCCCCTCCAACTTCCCTAATCTCTGCAGAGGACTTCGCCATGCACTTCAAAAACAAGATAGACCAAACACGGCAAGTCTTTATTATTCAACCACCACAACCCCTTTGTATACCAGACTAATGCCCAAACCCCATAACCTCCTTATCCAACATCACTGAAGGGGAGCTTGCTCATCTCTCCAAATCACACCTCACCACTTGTACACTTGACCCCATCCCACCTCCTCCCCAACCTCGCCACCACTCATCCCATCTCTAACCCACCTCTTCAACCTATCACTTCCGGTACCTTCCCTTTTGCATTCAAACATGCTACAATCACGCCTGTCCTCAAAAAGCCAACCCTCGACCCAACCGCTATGTCCAGCTATTGCCCAATATCGCTGCTCCCATTCGCTTCCAAACTCCTGGAGCAGCATGTCCACGCTGAACTTTCCTCCCATCTCTCATCTAACCTGCTCTTTGACAATCTACAATCTGTTTTCCGCCCCCATCACTCCACTGAGACAGCCCTGACTAAAATTACTAACGACCTACTTACAGCCAAAGCGAACGGACAATACTCTTTACTCCTAGACCTGTCCTCTGTCTTCGATACAGTTGACCACTGCCTCCTACTACAGATCCTCTCTTGCTTTGGCATCAAAGACCTTGCCCTATCCTGGATCTCCTCATACCTCTCCAACTGCACATTCAGTGTTTCTCACTCCCACACTATCTCCTCATCCCACCCTCTCTCTGTTGGAGTCCCCAAGGCTCTGTTCTAGGACCCCTACTCTTCTCAATTTATACCCTTGGCCTGGGTCAACTCATAAATTCCCATGGATTCCAGTACCACCTTTATGCTGACAACACTCATATCTACCTCTCTGGCCCAGACGTCACCTCTCTGCTGCCAGAATCCCGGAGTGTCTATCAGCCATATCCTCCTCTCGCTTCCTTAAGCTCAATGTGGACAAATCCAAACTCATCATCTTTCCTCCATCTCACAGATCTTCCTTACCTGACCTATCTATCACAATTAATGACATCATGCTTTCCCCAGTACCGGAAGTCCGCTACCTTAGAGTAACCCTTGACTCTGCCCTGTCCTTCAAACCGCACATCCAAGCTCTCTTCACCTCCTGCCGCCTCCAGCTCAAAAATATTTCCAGAATCCGTCCGTTCCTCAACCCTCTACTAAAATGCTTGTGTATGCCCTCATCATCTCGTGTCTCGACTACTGAAAAATCCTTTTCTGTGGCCTCCCTGCTAACACCCTCGCACCTCTCCAGTCCATCCTTAACTCTGCTGCCCGACTAATTCATCTCTCTCCTCGCTACTCCTCCGCTTCTCCCCTCTGCAAATCTCTTCACTGGCTTCCATTCCCTCAGCGTATCCAATTTAAATGACTAATACTGACCTACAAGGCCATCTATAACCTGTCTCCATATATCTCTGAATTAATCTCCCGATATCTTCCCTCACATAATCTCCGATCCTCCCAAGACCTCCTTCTCTCCACACTTATTCGCTCTTCACCCAACCGCCTCCAAGATTTCTCCCGAATAGCCCCCATCATCTGGAATTCTTTGCCCCGTCCGGCTATCGACCACACTCAGATCCTTCAGACAGAACCTGAAAACCCATCTCTTCAGGAAAGCCTGCAGCCTGCAATGACCCCGCTACCTCCACACCACTACTGGAGCTACCGCCTCACCATCACTGGAGCTGCTGCAACCCCCCAACCTACTGTCTCCTTCACCATCCTGTAGAATGTAAGCCTAAAAGGGCAGGGTCCTCTCTCCCCTCTATATCAGTCTGTGATTGTTAGTTTGTTTACTGTAAGTGATATCTGTAATTTGTATGTATCCCCTTCTCATGTACAGCACCACGGAATCAATGGCGCTATATAAATAAATAATAATAACAACTATAAAAAGTACTTTTCTATAGTACTCATGGCCATTGCGGATGCAGACTGTCGTTTTGTTGCGGTGGACATTGGGGCATTTGGCCAGGGCAATGACTCCCAGGCTTTCAAAAACTCGGACATGGGCCGTAGGTTGTATGGCAACCATTTTAATTTTCCCTTGCCATGGCCTCTTCCCCACACACCGGAGGTCTGCCACTGCCATTTGTTATGGTTGGGGATGAGGCCTTTCAAATGTGCCAAAACCTGCTGAAGCCCTACTCCAGCCGGGACTTGGACCACACGAAAAAAATATTCAATTACAGACTCACAAGGGCACGAAGAACTGTAGAGTGTGCCTTTGGGAATCTTATGTCCAGATGGCGCATTCTCGGCACAGCCATTAATCTTAAACTGGAAACAGTGGATGAGGTGGTGAAAGCGTGTGTGGTTCTTCACAATTTTGTTATGGCTAAAGACCGCCCTAACTTTGAACTAGATGAACCAGCTGCCAACCCATTGCCTGATTTCACTCAGCACCCTCTCAGGTCATCAGTTGAAGTTGGCCAAATGAGGGACCAATTTGCGGCATACTTTATCTCTGTTGTAGGACGTGTGGCATGGCAAGATGAAATGGTGTAAAATTGTTTTCTTGTGTGTATGTTAATAAAAAACCTGTTTTGGTAACTGTATCGAGTGCACTCTGTCTTTATGCACGCTAATACAATAATCACCTGCCCAGGTGTCGAGTGAATTCAGGATGCTGTTTTTGTGCATCCTGACTTTACTAGGAGTCCTGACCAGGTGATTCTAGATAGAAAAGTTGTATGACCTCCATCATCTCTCCAGTGTGTGTTCAATAAGGCAGATTTCAGCGATAGTGGAGATAATTAATTAATATTTATATCACCTGGCCTGATATTACAAAGTGATTTTGGGATGCACTAGCATCCTTCACTCTTTATGACACCTGACCATGTGAGTACACTGTCACTTCATTATGCACAAAGACTGGAGAGATCATAAAGGTTTATGCAACTTCTACAATACCCTGGCCTGGTGTAATGCTGAAGTGAGGAAGCCGAAAAAACCGCATCATGACTTCAGAATTTTATGACACCTGGGCAGGTGAATACACATATGAGTTAACCTCCAGCATGCGTGCAATAGATAATGCAGACTGAAGTGATGCTGGAGATGACAACTCATAGGTATACTCACCAGGCCAGGTGTGCTAAATAATTATGATACCAGGCCAGGGTATTGTAGATATGACGTGAATTTTCTACATCTCTTCAGTCTATTCGCCACATACTGAATAGATGATGTGGTTAATTACAAGGTATATCTAGAATCCCCTGGCCTTGTGTCCCAAAGAGTGAAATGATGATGGTCAAAACACACCATCATCAATTCACTCTTTATGATACCTGACAAGGTGAGAATAGATATGCCTTGCACTAACCACCATCCTATATTCAGTCTGACCAATATTAGCAGACTGAAGGTGGTGAAAATACAAGTCATATATTTGTGTTTTTGACAACACATACCTCCTGCACTGACACAAGAAACATGTCAGCACTGGAGCTATGTGGTGGCAAAAACACAAAGTATATGAAGCAGTGTGTGTAGGCGGCGAAAGACACAATAACTGTCACGGAGTGACTTGTCCTCTGTGCCGCAACCCGCAGGACGGCACTAACACCAGGACACAAGGGGAACACCGGGGAAACAGTTACAATGGTGGGCCCTGCTATAGGGAACGGGGACGTGGAGACCTGCACTCCCCTGAGGCAGTGTCCCTAAACACTCCTAACGATCCCTATACAGGCTCCTCACCTGTCACTGAGCTGGATACCTTAATCCCTAGCTTGCCCTGCACCTATCCCTTACTAGTGAACTGGATGGTGCAGATACTAATCCCACCACTGTACTAATACACACAAGGAAAATACAACAAAACAGGGAAAACACACAACTTAGCTTTGCTCTGCTGCTATTGCTCCAAGCAACAGAGTATGGCACCTGGATACAGCTTCCACCTGAATAGCTGCTACTCCAAAGCTCTGGCTGAGCTGTGAGGAACTCCTCAATAGCTCCTTTCACCACCAAGGTTGGTTGGGAATGAACAATATCACCAACAGTGATTGAGAACACCTGACACTCCTTTATAGGTAGGAGCCAGGGTAATCACACTTGCTTGGTAATTTACGTGCAATAACCCCAGCGGCCACTGGGGGCAAAACCAGAACTAAAGCAACTACAGTGTAATAACCCCAGCAGCCACCGGGGGCAAAACTAACCTTAAGCCAAAGGCTTAAAGAGAAAAAAAAAGGTTATATGTCCTAAATCTGTCACAATCCAACCTGGATCATGACAATAACCAAACCGTATTAGGGGAAAACAAAATGACATTTAAAAAAAATACAAGCAATTTACTGGGAGCAACGTTTGGGGGAAGATGGTGGCAACTTGGGGATGTGGAAGGACGAGGAATGGATTACAGAAGAGGAAGGGGTTCTAGAGGAAGGGGCGACAAAAGTAGTGGGGGAAGGGAGCTCAGGGATGAAACTGGAGGCATGGAGCGGGTCAGACACAGTGTGAGGTGAGTGGGGAGGGAGTGTAAGAGTTTTTCTCTTTCGTGGGCACTTTCATGTTTTCTGTGGCCCGTCTCTGTTGTGTCCTGCCTGGAGCGCCTGGTGCTGGGGGACCTGCTGGAGCTGGGGGACCTTCTGGCAGGATCCTGTAGCTGCTGTGGCATGCTGGAAGTGGTGGTGGAGGTCCTGCCAGGGTCCATGGTTGCAAATAATGAATGTGGGTCCCCCAGCTGCTGCTGCTCGGTGGTGGAGGTGGTGGTGGTCCAGGCAGGAGTGATGGCGGTGGTGGTCCTGGCAGGAGTGGCGGTGGTGGTCCTGGCAGGAGTGGTGGTGATGGTCCAGGCAGGAGTGGTGGCAGTGATGATCCAAGCAGGAGTGGTGGCGGTGGACCAAGCAGGCGCAGCGCTTGGCATGGTGGTGGCGGGGGAGTGTCCAGCTGCACTCAACCTTGGGGTGGTGCAATGGTGTCCGGCATGGCTTTGAGTGCAGGTGGCAGTGCAGTGGTATGCAGCAGAGGTCAGTAGTGAGGTGGAGTGAGTCAGTGGTGGCACAGTTGGAAATGCCACCACTGGCTGCTGCACATACTGACTCTGCTGCATAGCCTGCATGTAAGCAGTGTTGCAGGCCTACATCACATTCAGCTGGAGATCAGTATTAAGGTGTACTGCCATGCCCTGTTCAATTTGAGAAAAAAATGGTGCGCTGGTCTGTTGAAGTTAGCTTCCAGATGGTCAAGGCAATGGTCGACAGCCTGGAAGTGTGTTTCCATTCGGGCAAAACCATTTTCCAGTCTGACAGCACCTTGAGGCCATTCTGAAAGACCGAGCTCAAGTGAAGGAACTCGGGCATGGCGGTCCTGTCCGAGGCCTTCTGCCGCTGGCGGGAAGTACCCGCAAAACCAGTGGCTGGGACAGGGGAACACCTGACATACCAGGTCTCCAGCTGTCTGTGGTGCCGACCCGCAAGCTGCTTCTTGGCGGTCAGATGGCTGGGACGGGTCCAAGGCAGCTCGATGAAGGACCGCTCCAGGACCAGGTTGCAGGGTGCTGCTCCAGATGCTGAGAAAAGAAACAAAAACATTAGTATCATGCATTTACAATAGTCAAAGTGCCAACTCCTGTGGAATAGAAAAACACAGAGTAAAACACAATCCAATAGAACAACAAAATACTTACGATCTGGTGGCAAGGACCGGTCTTAAGAAGGCCAATGCCCGTTGATATCTGTATTTGGTTGAGGTTCTTGCCGCAGCACTACTGGGAACCCAGCTCTCCTGACGGACATCCTTGTTAAAGCGGTCCTTCATCGAGCACCAACGGGTTTTGACTTTGTTCACTATGGGAAAAAAAATTAGACAATGCACTGTAGGCCAGGATAACACAAATGTGTGTGATGCTAGAAACTTGCAGGAGTTACTAGCATCACACACAGTTGTGTGATCCTGGCCAAGGTCACTGCCGCATCACACAGCATTGAAATACTTATGAAATTCCTTGCGGAACCGTGGAGAGGCGTCCCAGCCATCCATCAGTGCTGCGGCCACCTCATTCCAGAGCCGCCAGAGCACCACATTGTCCGAGTGCAGTGGATTACGGCTGTCCCATAACGGGACTCGCTCCTGGACCAAACCGATAAGGGCCTCATTGTCCAGGGCGATTTCTTCATCCCGTTGTGGAGCCTAGAAAAGAAAGAGAAGCATTAATCTTGTAAAGATTTGGAAATGAAAAAGATAGAAAGCAAGACAGAAAAGAAGCAAGATTGAAGAGGAAAAACAGGCCAGAAAAAAGTCAGGGAAAAAAAAAAAAGAGTACGATCAGTCAGTTTATACTTACACGCCGTCTCCCCGCCTGCACTTGGACTGACTGCTCCTGCTGTTCCTCCGCTGACGTGGACGATGAGGTCTGAAAAAGAAAAAAAATTAAATTGCCACATGTGTATATGCGACAGCGATTACTTACCAATCAGTAGGGAAGGAAGGTACTCACTTCACTCTCCGCTTGTGCCAGTTCACCAAGGCCCGGTGTAAATTCCTCTCCAGAAAACATGCTGCAATAAAAAAAGAGACATTAGTGTATAATAAATTGAGAATAAAGGACAGGCAGACATGAGATTTAATACTCACATTATTCCAGTTGATGCTTCTCTCTTGCAGGTTGTAGAGTAGTGGACTGCCAGTGCCAACACCTTCTCTTATATACACTACCCCCCAAACAATGTTTCTTTGTGTAGGGGGTGGTTTAAACCACTGTCTAGACAAGTTAATTAAAAAAATGCATGTGGTCGAAAACGCAGGCGTGCGCATGTCCATGCGCACGCCTGTATTTCCATAGACTCTAATGTGTTGTTTTGACACATTCCGTGCGCAAGCGAATGCATGTGGTTTTTTAACAACTTTGGTCGGACCCAAAAATGCAACAAGTTGCGTCCAGCGCGTCTAGTTGCACACCTGGAAAAAATGCAAGCGCACAAAATCGCAGACGAACACGTGCAAATGCAAGACCATGCGCCCGCCATCTTAAACATAGGTGGCATGACGCATGTGATCGGATGCGCTGCGCAAAAAGCGCTAATGTGAAACCAGCCTTATACGCGACTTATCCATTATCTCCACCCCTCCACAATCATTTCCAGAAGAGGTGGCTCTAGCTTTCTGGAGGGAACCTTAACCTCTCTTTGTTGCTGGTCTGAAATTCCATCATAGGAGTTTTTAGACAAAATTCACTTGGTTTTGTAAATGCTATCACCCTCTTCTTATCAATGGAATCAGTGGAGACTGTATATGAGAGCCACCGTGTGGAGATATAGAGCTAAATAGTATGGCAACCATTTAGCTGACATCTGGACATTTTAGTATTTTTTCTTTTTCTTTTTGCTCCGACAGCTTGTTCTGAAAAGACCCCATGCCCCACATAAAGAGACTAGTTCTGTAAATTACACATGAGGTTTGGGTACTTTGAGATCAAAGAGTTTACAGATTTATTGGACTTTGCTCGTTTTTTCTATTTTAGCGCCCCGAGAACATCTGGTCAATGCCGTAATATGTAGGGTTTACCTGTGATTGAACCATGATTCAATAATTGAGCTTTCGGATAAAGTGTGTGATTCTCTGGGTCGGTGTCACATCTCTTCCATCTTACAAGCTGTAAACAAGGTAAGAATCTGCTATGAGTTCTTCCATCGGTGATAGAAGTAACCGGCTGCTACACGGGATGTAATGTGTCTCTTATACGCATTGCGCAGATAAATCGTTTTGTCCTTAGAGCGACTCAAATCCACGTTAGTCCATGAGATGTCTCAAGCTGCTTGCCGGCTGACTGATAGAAGAGAAGTGAATAAGGTCCATTATGGCTGGGACATACATAAAATGGACATTTACTACACATATGACATCATATACAAGTTCATCTGCCAATGTCCTAGGTGTGAACCTAGGTAAGTAGATATAATGTTTCAATATCCTCATAAATCATATCACTTCAATAACTTTATCCAATTTTGTGGTTACATTTTTCTTCAAAATCAGTTCCCTTTCAACAGTTTCTCCCATACTCCATGTTGTCGGTACCATTTCATATCATTTCAGATGCAGATTATGGCTCATGACCAAAAAAGATGACTGATCCATCTAGTCTGCCCAATACAGGCACTTTTAGGCTGTGTTCCCACATAGCGTTTTTCAAGCGTTTCCGCAGCGCTTTTAGACGCGCGTTTCTGCTGTGGAAACGCTTAAGAAAAGCATCCAATGTAATATAATGGAAAACGCACATGTTGTGCTAATGGTGCGTCTTTTTGCGCTGCGGAAAAGCTAAGCTGAAAAAAACGCGGCATGTTCATTAATTTTGCGGAAAAGCACGCGTTTCTGCATACATACAATTGTATTGCAAAAACGCATAGGAAAACGCATGCTAAAACGCTTAACAAAAGCGTCAAAAACGCTTACAAAAGCGCTTCATAAAACGCATGCGTTTTCCCGGGAAGAGGGTGTGCGTTTCCGCTCAGGAATATTCTGCTTCAAAAACGCAACGTGGGCACGTAGCCTTAGGCTACGTGCTCATGTAGCGTTTTATTCCGGACACTAAAAACCGGACTCCTTCCCAGAAATCACGCGGTTTTTTTCCGCCCGATTTCACCGTGATTTTACTGTGATTATGATCGCGATTTTCCCGCGATTTTCGTGTGCGATATTCAAGCACTTTCCAAGCGATTTGAAGCATCGCTTGGAAAGTGATTGACAGGTTGGTCACACTCGTCAAACATAGTGTTTGACAAGTGTGAGCAGCCTTTTACTATTGAGTCCGCCTATGCGGCATCAATAGTAAAAGATAGAATGTTAAAATGCTAAAAAAAATAAAAAAATCGGGGTATACTTACTTTCTGGCGTCACGCGCTGCATTCCCGGCCTCAGCGTTCCCAGTAATGCCTTGCGAGACCTGTGATAACGTTGGTCTCGCGTTGCTATACGATCTCGCGAGACTGCTAGAGTCACGCGAGACTACGTCATCACAGGACCTTACTGCAAGGCATTACTGGGAACGCTGAGGCCGGGAATGCAGCCCGTGACGTCGGAAGGTAAATATACCCCGATTTTTTATTTTTTATTCTTTTTTTTACAGGGGGATGGTACCCAGGGCCTGGAGGACAGTCTCCTCTCCTCCACACCATGGGTACCAACCGCACACGAAATGCTTAACTTCCCTCATGGTGGGCATAGCCACATGCAGGAAGTAAGCGATTCTCATGCATTCCTATGGGTGCGGAATCGCGGCAATTCTTTGCGATTCCGCACAAAAGAATGACCATGCTGCGATTTTTTCCGCAATGCGATTCCGCCGCGGAAAAAAGCGCAGCATTATTACAGCATGTGCGGAATGCCATAGGAATGCATGGGGGGCGTTCGGTACACGATTTTTAAACGTTTTCGCAGCGTTTTCGCGCCGAAAATTGCGGCAAAAACGCTTAAAAATCGCATCGTGGGCACACAGCCTGAATCTTTCAAATCTCCCGCATTTCCAAACTTCTGTTGCAGAAATTGTTGAATAATGTTTTGCTTGGTAATGTCTGATAATAGCTGTACATGTCTCTAAATTTGTAAAGTGCTGTGAAATATGTTGGCGTTATATAAGTTTTATTATCATTAACTCCTTACTGCCATTGGACGGAATAGTTCGTCCAATGGCAGTACCCCCACTTTGATGAGGGCTCCTCTATGGTTTTTGATGCCGAATTGCTGTGAGCGCCACCCTGTGGCCGGCATTCATAGCAATGCAGTAATTCGCGTTCAGAATTACCCAATCTATCAAAAATGGTTTAATCTGATCACTAAACGGCGTAGCAAGAAAAAAATCGAAACGCCAGAATTATGGTTTTTTTTGGTCGCCGCAACATTACATTAAAATGGAATAACGGGTGATCAAAGGAACGTATCTGCACAAATGTGGTATAATTAAAAACGCCAGCTCGGCGCACAAAAAATAAGCCCTCACCCGACCTGAGATCACGAAATATGAAGATGCTACTGGTCTCGCAAAATGGTGTAATTTTTCTTTTTTGTAGCAAATTTTGGATTTTTTTCCGCCACTTAGATAAAAACCTAGACATGTTTGGTGTCTATGAACTCGTAATAACCTGGAGAATGATAATGGCAGGTCAGTTTTAGCATTCAGTGAACCTAGTAAAAAATCCAAAGAAAAACAAGTGTGGGATTGCTCTTTTTTTGCAATTTAACCGCACTTGGAATTTTTTTTCCTGTTTTCGAGTACACACCATGCTAAAACCAGTGATGTCGTTTAAAAGCACAACTTGTCCCACAAAAAATAAGCCCTTATATGGCCATATTGATGAAAAAATAAAAAGTTATGGCTCTGGAAAGAAGGGGAGTGAAAAGCAAAAATGCAAAACCAAAAAAAAGCTCTGGTGGTCAAGGGGTTAAATTCACTATTACTACATTCTACTTGCATTCTTTATATTGTCCACAAGGTGGAAGTTTTTAACCACAGAAAAGACGAAAGACATAACATTTTCATTAGGTCGTCATAAATTTTCCGCTTTACTTATAGTGCGGAATCGCGCCTGTGCTTCTGAAGATATCGGTCATTTAATAGCTACATCTGTAAGATTAATATAATGTTCTTGTTGCGCATCTTAATACATATGTTTAAGGTTGATATTAATGTCATGTTTTTAGGAAAGTATATCTGTTTAATTATACATTACTACTAGAGATGAGCGACTTTTGGTTTTTTAGGGTCGAGTTTCGTTTCGTGAAACCCGACTTTTCCAAAAGTCGGGTCGAGCAAGATCGGCCGATTATAGGGAAAAGTCGGGGTCGTTCCGAAACACGAAACCCAATGTAAGTCAATGGGGAATAAAAGTCGGCAGTGAGAGGAGGACAGGAAACACACCTACAGTGCCCATTTGAATGCCCAAAGCATCAATTCTTCTTACTTAAGCTTGTCAACCTTAATTAACTTCATAATACAAGTTACGCACTGAAAAATGGGGGTTATTTGGCTAAAGTTGTGGGGGGGTAGGGCTGGTTCCAGGTTTTCATGTGCCCTGGGCGAAAGAGCGCCCCTTTAACACATACCACAACTCATCATGCTCCGATACGGCAGAGAAATAGCGGTATAGTACAATGAAAAATACTTCACTTTTTACATCTCATGACGAGGCCCATCTATTTCTCCATACAGAATCATTGGTCCCATATAATGTTTGAAACAGTATATGATGAGCTCCACATAATGCTACAGTATATGTTGGTCCCCATGGATGAAGCTCCACTGTCTTATGGGCCCAAATAATGCTCCAAACATAATGGGCCCCATTTCTAATGCTCTAGTGTATAATGGGCCCTGTAAATGCTGCTCCAGTGTCTGATGTCCACCTTTGGAATGTTCCAGTTTATGGTGGGCCCCATCTATCATTCTCCAGAGTATAGTGCTCCCCAAAAATTGCTGTCCCAACATTGAAAACAATCAAATAAGTCTCCTCGCTAGGGAATCCCTGTACTAGTCTGGACTCCTCGTCGTCCCCATCTTCCATCTCACTGCACAGTATTTCAACCTTGCAAGTGCTGTGATCCTGAGCAAGCAGGGGGGGCCCACTCGTTGGCGACGGCACTGGCACAGGGCCCCTGATAGTACGGTGGTGTGTCTGATGGCGGGTGGGCCGAACCAGCACTTTCATCTGCAGCTTCCTCTTTGTCACCGTGTAAGATGGAACTGTATATGGGAAGGGTAACCTGAGTTTCATCAGGGTCAGATTCAGGCCGTGTAGCGTGCGAGGGGAATGTAGTGGTCTGGGTCAATGTACCAGCAGATTCATCGAGCAGTGGCTGGGCATCAGTGCACTTGTGTCGCCCCCCAGGAGTAGGGTCGCCACAGTGGCATTACCTTCCTCCTAGGGAGTGTGATGTCATGCTTGGGAGCAACGAAGGATCTCTCTAGCAGGTTAACTGATTGGGCGGCGCTATTCCCACGAGTCATGACCCTCTAAACAGCGTTCATGAAGGCAAAGTGTTTGTTTTACGTGGGCAGTATGGTTGCAAAGCTGAACCTTAAAGGAATGTCCAGAAGGGCACCACCAGGAGTGGAGCCTACGGTTAAATTCGACTCCACCTGGGAAACCTCAACCATGCCAGCTACAGAAAAGATGCACACATTGCAAGCTTAATTCCGTTAACGAACGAGACTCCGTCATGCCCCGCGGTCCGAGTCTGGCTTACTAGACGGACACGTGAGGCTCTGGCACATGAGATTGGCCAATAACTGGTGTGTCATGCCCTTACATGTCCGTGGCTGCATGTGCGCTACACTGAAAAGGCCAGCGTTTGTCGCTTACAGGTGCAGATAACCCGCTGAACAACGTTAGTGATGGGGATCACTGATTACAATTATTACCCGCGAACGATGATTTCCCAGTAAGTGCAGGTCAACCGCAGTTCCGGAATTAGGCCTAACCGACCGTCATTCCTGAAAAAATGAAAAACTTACGTGTGTAAACCAAAGGTGCTGTAGCTTGCTTAACAGCTCGCCAGACGTTCTCACGCCCAGTATGGATTACACGTGATTGCACAAAGGTGAGAAAGGGTACCGTATCCCCGGATAACATGTATGGATAGCGTACACATTCAAAATATATGTCAATACATCAGGAGGCAGGCTCAGACGGTGTTAGGCCCAGTATGGCTTGCACGTGATTGCACAAAGGTGAGAAAGGGTACCGTATCCCCGGATAACATGTATGGATAGCGTACACATTCAACATATATGTCTATACATCAGGAGGCAGGCTCAGACGGTGTTAGGCCCAGTATGGATTGCACGTGATTGCACAAAGGTGAGAAAGGGTACCGTATCACCGGATAACATGTATGGATAGCGTACACATTCAAAATATATGTCTATACATCAGAAGGCAGGCTCAGACGGTGTCAGGCACAGTATGGATTTGACGGCCCAGACTACACAGCGGAGGAGCAGGGAGAGGTAAAGATTGCAAATGCTGGGGCCCTGCCCAAGCAAGGGGGGCCCACTCGTGGGCGTCGGTACTGGCACTGGGCCCCTCATAGTACGGCGGTGTGTCTGACGGCGGGTGTGCACCACCACCGTCAGAGACACTTGATTGCACTATGAGGGACCCTGTGCCAGTGCCCGCGCCCAAGAGTCGGCCTACCCACCTGTCCAGGGCAACGGCACTCGCACGGTGTCGTGCGCTAGGTGGTGACCCCGGCCATGGGGGGGGGGGGCAGCACAGTTAGGGAGTCTTAGAAAGTGGCATATGTTGATGTTGGACATTCAGCTGATGCAAAAGGCGAAATAGGTCAAGTCCCAGGAAGAGGTGGACCAAAGCAAGCCATTTTTCTGTCACCCTATGTGTCATCAGGGGAAGGTGGGACAAAATCCTTGGAAACCCATGCATGGTTCATTTTAATGAAGGTTAGATCATCCACATTTTGGGTTGACAGACGGGTCCTTTTTTCTGTCAGGATTGATCCAGCTGCACTGAAGACTCCGATAGCACACTTGCAGCTGGGCAAGCGAGCTCCTGTAAGGCATATTGTGCCAATTCAGGCCAGGTGTCCAGTTTAGCGGCCCAATAGTCAAAGGGGAATGACCTGTGTGGGAGAACATCGATATGGGAGGAAAAGTAGTTTGTAACCATAGTTGACAACTGCTGTCTCCTGTCACTTTCCATCGATGCAGTATTACCAGTTGTGTGAGCGGTACTTGAAAAATCAGTCCACAACATTGTCATGAAACCCCTGTCTCCAACGCCACTTCTGCTGTGTGCACCATGAACACCTCTGCCAAGCTGCCCCCGGCCCGTACGGCTCGTGTGAGAACCATCACCGCTGCTGTGTGCTGGGAATGCCTCAAGCAACCGATTTACCAGAGTTGCTTGTTTATTAGCCAATATTAGGTCAAGGTTCTCCTGTGGCATGATGTTTTGTAATTTGCCTTTATAGCGTGGATCCAGGATGCTGGCCAACCAGTAGTCGTCATCGTTCATCATTTTGGCAATGCGGGGGTCCCTTTTTAGGATCTGCAAGGCATAATCTGACATGTGGGCCAATGTTCCCGGTGTCAATGATGCACTGCGAGTGCTGGTTGGAGGAGCACTTTCTGGCAAATCCACATCCCTCCAGTCACGCACAAACCCTGTACCAGACCTTGCCACGCCAACATTTTCACTTGCCCCACGAGATGCATCCTCCTCCCCTAAGTAATCATCCCCATCATCATCTTCCTCCTCCTCTTCTTCCTCCACCTCGTCCAGGAGAGGTCCCTGAGCAGACAATGGCTGAATGTCATCAAGGATTCCCTCCTCCTCTTCCTCCTCATCAACATTGGCTGCAGACACCTGCTCCTTAAGGTGCGTCAAAGTTTGCATGAGCAGACGCATAAGTGGGATGCTCATGCTTAGGATGGCGTCGTCTGCGCTTACCAGCCGTGTGCATTCCTCAAAACACTAAAGGACTTTACAGAGGTCTTTCAGCTTCGACCACTGCACACCTGTCAACTCCATGTCTGCTCTCAAAGTGCCTGGCCGTGTATCCTCCCACAAATGCATTACGGCCTGCCTCTGCTCGCACAGCCGCTCCACCATGTGCAGGGTGGAGTTCCACCTTGTTGCAATGTCGATAATGAGGCGGTGGTTGGGAAGGTGGAGCAATCGCTGCAGCTTCTGCATACGAACGGAGGGTACAGGCGACCGGCGGATGTGCGCGCACAGTCTTCGCACCTTCTGGAGAAGGGCTGTTAACTCCGGATAATTTTTGAGGAAGCACTGCACCACCAGGTTCAAGGTGTGAGCCAAGCAAGGTATGTGGCTGAGTTTTGAAAGGGCTATGGCTGCCGCAAAATTACGGCCATTATCACTAACTACCTTGCCTGCCTCAAGATGTACACTGCCCAGCCATGACTCAGTTTGTCGCTTCAAGTACTCGGCCAGCACCTCGGCAGTGTGTCTGTCGCCCAAACACATCATCTGCAACACAGCCTGCTGACGCTTTCCACTAGCTGCTCGATAGGGGGACACCTCGTGTGCAACAGTGGCAGCTGCAGATGGAGTGCTCGTACGACTGCGCTCTGTGGACGAGCTTTCGCTTCTGGAGGAGGAGGAGGAGGAGGGTCGAACGCCTACAGCCAACTGTTTCCTATACCATGGGCTAGGCAGCACTGTCCCACCACCGCTGTCCCCTGTGGACCCTGCATCCACCACATTAACCCAGTGCGCAGTGATGGACACGTAACGGCCCTGGCCATGCCGACTGGGCCATGCATCAGTTGTGAGGTGCACCTTTCCACTCACTGACTGCTTGAGTGCATGGACAATGCGGTCTTTTACATGATGGTGGAGGGCTGGGATGGCTTTGCGAGAGAAGAAGTGGTGACTGGGTAGGTCATAGCGTGGTGCTGCATAGGCCATGAGTTCGCAGAAAGCTGCGCTTTCCACCAACCGATAGGGCATCATCTCAAACGAGATTAGTTTGGCAATGTGGGCGTTCAAACCTAGTGTACGCGGATGAGAGACTGAGTACTTTCTTGACCTACTCATAGTGTCTGGGAGGGTGAGCTGGACTTGAGAGCTGCATATGGTGGAAGTAGCGGTGGACAGGGCGGACTGAGAGGGGGTTGATGATGGTGATGGAGTTGGTGTTCTTTCTGATGGCCTAGATTCAGTATTTCGTTGATATAACAGTGTAATTCCCTGACTGCTGTGGCCTTGCAACGACACCTCAACATTTGTTGCTGTGCTAACCGGTGGGCTTACAGTGGGGGAAACAATGTAGCGTTGCTGACTACCTTCTTTGTGATCAGTTGCACATGTGGCACTTGAGGTTTGGTGTTGTGTCCACGCTTGCAAGTGCATGGTGGTTAAATGTCTAAGCATGGAACTGGTATTCAAATTTTTCAGATTTTTCCCTCGGCTAAAGGTCTTTGCGCACTTCTTACAGATAACCTTGGCCTGATCATGAGGATTTTGTTCAAAAAAGTGCCACACTGCACTCTTCCTACTTTGGCAGACATTTTGCGGCCTAGCACGCTGTGATCTTTTGACCCTCTGGACAAGCTGTCCAGCAACTCTTTTGATTTTTGGAACCTGTCTTTGGAGTGCTCCGGGCCTGCCAGATAACAGCTGTTGCGATGTCGATGTCTGCTATGGATGCTCCTCATCTCAGCTATTGGAAGCAGCACCCTCTTCCCCCAATGGATGCCAATCTGGGTCAACAACTGGGTCATCCATCACCTCCTCTTCAATGTCATGTGCACCTTCCTCTAAGCCTTCGAAGCCTTATGGAGCCAGACGATGACGCAGGCTCAACACCTCCTACATTCGGTCCTATTTTTCTCTTGCCACTACCATCAGATCCACCACCAACACCATCATTACCAGCTGCCAACCCCCGCCCAATTCCACGGCCTCTTCCACCAGCCTTCCTCATTTTTTTGCAGAAATGTAGACAAAATCCAACAAACTATATAGTAATGTAAAACAAGGTGTCTATAGGACAGGGGAGATTTTGAATTTCTGCACACACTTGTGGACACTGGACACTTATGGATTGTGTGAGGCCCACTGAATATCACAGCACTATGTCACAGGCTCGATGGCACAGGTGTGAAAAAAGTGACTACAGGATAAGGGAGATTTTGAATTTCTGCACACACTAGTGGACACTGGACACTTTTGGATTGTGTGAGGCCCACTGAATATCAGAGCGCTATGTCACAGGCTCGATGGTACAGGTGTGAAAAAAGTGACTACAGGATAAGGGAGATTTTGAATTTCTGCACACACTAGTGGACACTGGACACTTTTGGATTGTGTGAGGCCCACTGAATATCAGAGCGCTATGTCACAGGCTCGATGGCACAGGTGTGAAAAAAGTGACTACAGGATAAGGCAGATTTTGAATTTCTGCACACACTAGTGGACACTGGACACTTTTGGATTGTGTGAGGCCCACTGAATATCAGAGCGCTATGTTACAGGCTCGATGGCACAGGTGTGAAAAAAGTGACTACAGGATCACAGAGATTTTGAATTTCTGCACACACTAGTGGACACTGGACACTTTTGGATTGAGTGAGGCCCACTGAATATCAGAGCGCTATGTCACAGGCTCGATGGCACAGGTGTGAAAAAAATGACTACAGGATCACAGAGATTTTGAATTTCTGCACACACTAGTGGACACTGGACACTTTTGGATTGTGTGAGGCCCACTGAATATCAGAGCGCTATGTCACAGGCTCGATGGCACAGGTGTGAAAAAAGTGACTACAGGATCACAGAGATTTTGAATTTCTGCACACACTTGTGGACACTGGACACTTATGGATTGTGTGAGGCCCACTGAATATCAGAGCGCTATGTCACAGGCTCGATGGCACAGGTGTGAAAAAAGTGACTACAGGATAAGGGAGATTTTGAATTTCTGCACACACTAGTGGACACTGGACACTTTTGGATTGTGTGAGGCCCACTGAATATCAGAGCGCTATGTCACAGGCTCGATGGCACAGGTGTGAAAAAAGTGACTACAGGATCACAGAGATTTTGAATTTCTGCACACACTTGTGGACACTGGACACTTATGGATTGTGTGAGGCCCACTGAATATCAGAGCGCTATGTCACAGGCTCGATGGCACAGGTGTGAAAAAAGTGACTACAGGATAAGGGAGATTTTGAATTTCTGCACACACTAGTGGACACTGGACACTTTTGGATTGTGTGAGGCCCACTGAATATCAGAGCACTATGTCACAGGCTCGATGGCACAGGTGTGAAAAAAGTGACTACAGGATCACAGAGATTTTGAATTTCTGCACACACTAGTGGACACTGGACACTTTTGGATTGTGTGAGGCCCACTGAATATCAGAGCGCTATGTCACAGGCTCGATGGCACAGGTGTGAAAAAAGTGACTACAGGATAAGGGAGATTTTGAATTTCTGCACACACTAGTGGACACTGGACACTTTTGGATTGTGTGAGGCCCACTGAATATCAGAGCGCTATGTCACAGGCTCGATGGCACAGGTGTGAAAAAAGTGACTACAGGATCACAGAGATTTTGAATTTCTGCACACACTAGTGGACACTGGACACTTTTGGATTGTGTGAGGCCCACTGAATATCAGAGCGCTATGTCACAGGCTCGATGGCACAGGTGTGAAAAAAGTGACTACAGGATCACAGAGATTTTGAATTTCTGCACACACTTGTGGACACTGGACACTTATGGATTGTGTGAGGCCCACTGAATATCACAGCGCTATGTCACAGGCTCGATGGCACAGGTGTGAAAAAAGTGACTACAGGATAAGGGAGATTTTGAATTTCTGCACACACTAGTGGACACTGGACACTTTTGGATTGTGTGAGGCCCACTGAATATCAGAGCGCTATGTAACAGGCAGAAATTGGCTAGTGTATCACAAACTACAAGGTGTATGTAGAATTGGGCAGAATAGGAATCTCCCTAGAGTGTAGGTCTGTAAGAACGGAACAAGTCCTCCACTTATCCTTCCACAGTGACACACAGATAGCTTCACTGTGGCCGTGATAACAGCCGTTACACGGTACTGAGAGGAGCGTGCACGTACACGGCTGTCCGGTGTACGTAAAATTGTCAAGCTCCGTGTTTTTTAAGTATACGGACTGACACACGCTGTCTCTATAGTTTTGAATGTGATCAAACAGCAAATATATTTAACTGTTTGAAAGCTAGACAAAACTAGTAGGTGCAGGTCTGTAAGAACGGAACATGTCCTCGACTTATTCTCACAGAGTGACACACAGATAGCTTCACTGTGGCTGTGATAACAGCCGTTACACGGTACTGTGTGAGGAGCGTACACTGCTGTATGGTGTGAAAAAATGCACGCTCAGTACCTCAGCAGGACAAAATAAAAAATTGGGATTGCTTTTAAAAAAGCAGTTTGCAGAGCAGTGGGTAAACAGCAATGCAGCTGTCAGGAAGCCTTAGAAGGCAGCCTAACAACCAACACCACTGATCCACCACAATATAGCCTCCCCTTGCACTGCACACACAGTGACTGGTGTGTTGTACAGGCAAAATCGCTAGCAGCAGAAGCAGTTTTTTTTTCTTCTTCCCTGCCTAACGCTCTCCCTACAGAATCAGCAGCAGCAACCTCTCCCTATGCTTAGATCGGCAGAAGTAAGATGGCGGTTGGCGTGCACGCCCTTTTATAACCCCTGTGACGCCCACCAAAGCAAGCCAATCACTTGCATGCCCTTCTGAAAGATGATGGTAACCCTTGCCTATGTCATCACGTTGCCCACAGTGTCCGTGGATCCTGATTGGCTGAAAAAGAGCGCAAAACAAACTTTTGAAATGCGACTTTGGCGCGTAAGTCGCCGACCTCGTGGCCGACCTCATCCTACGGTCGGGTTTCGTTTCATGAAACTCGACTTTGCCAAAAGTCGGCGACTTTTGAAATTTTTCGACCCGTTTCGCTCAACTCTAATTACTACATTTCAATTTAGATCCTTAAGAAAAAAAAAACAATCCTTATCAGCACAGTTCAGGCTTTTCGTTCTCATGAATAATTATATGAAGTGATATGAAAAGTTTAGTTACAGGTAGAATAACTTGTAGGTAAGTTTCATGTTATTATATAGTCATGGTCGCAAGTGTTGGCACCCTTGAAATTGTTCCAGAAAATGAAGTATTTCTACCAGAAAATTATTGCAATTACACATGTGTTGTAATACACGTGTTTATTTCCTTGGAGTGTATTGGAACAGCACAAAAACAGACAGAAAAAGCAAATTGGACATAATTTCACAAAATTGTTGGCACCTTTCCAAAATTGTGGGTAAACAACTTTGTTTCAAACATTTGATACTTGATCAAACTCACCTGTGGCAAGTAACATGTGTGGGCAATATGAAAATCACACCTGAAATCAGATAAAAATGGGAGAAGTTGACTCAATCTTTGTATTGTTTGTCTGTGTGTGTCACATTAAGCATGGCGAACAGAAAGAGGAGAAGAGAACTGTCTGAGGACTTGAGAACCAAAATTCTTGCCAATATCAACAATCTCAAAGTTTTTATGGGAAGATATAGAAAAATAAACAGCAACTCTGCCATTAGCCATTGTAAACTTTAAATTTTTCATTTTCAGCACAACTGTTAATTTTCTTGATCTGGCAAAACCAAATGTGTGTAATTTTATCTGTGTTATTGATAATGTACAATGAGTACGCTAAAAAAATAGTCACTAGTTTATCATTTATTCAACAACGGACTTGTATGAAAGCTTATTTTTTGTGTGACAAGATGTAGTGTTCATTGGTCCCATTTTGTAGTTCATATATCTTTTTGAAAACTTTTTACTGCACTTTTTGGGAGGTGGAACGAACAAAAATAGTACTTTCGTATTTGTTCGTAAACACCATTAACCATTTAGTATAATGAAAATGCCATTTTCTCTGAAGGTCAGTATAGTAATAGCAGAAAATGTATTTAATTTTTTAGTCTTATTTTGCATTTTACAGATAAAAGCACTTTAACCCCTTAGTGACAGAGCCAATTTGGTACTAATAACCAAGCCAATTTTTACAATTATGACCACTATCACTTTATGTGGCTATAAGCTTTAGAACGCTTCAACATATCCCACTGATTCTAAGATTGTTTCTTGTGACATATTGTACTTCATGTTAGTGGTAACATTTCTTCGATATAACTTGCGTTTATTTATGAAAAAAATGGATATTTGGCAAAAATGTAGAAAATTTTGCAATTTTCAAACGTTTAATTTTTGTACCCTTAAAAATCAGAGAGTAGTGACACAAAATAGTTAACAGATAACATTTACCACACGTCATCTTTACATCAGCATAATTTTAGAAACATAATTTTTTATGTTAGGACGATATAAGGGTTAAAAGTTGACCAGTGATTTCTCATTTTTCCAACAAAATTTACAAAGCCATTTTTTTGAGGACCACCTCACATTTGAAGTGAGTTTGGGGGGTCAATATAACAGAAAATACCCAAAAGTGACACCATTCTAAAAACTGCACCCCTCAAGGTGCGCAAAGCCATATTCAAGAAGTTTATTAACCTATCAGGTGCTTGACGATAAATAAAGCACTGTGGAAGGAAAAAATGAACATTTTACTTTTTTCTCAAAAAGTTTACTTTGGAACCATTTTTCTATTCTCTCAAGGGTATCAAGAGAAAATGGATATCAAAATTTGTTGTGCAATCTCTTCTAAGTGCGCAGACACCCCACATGTGGGGGAAAGCCACTGTTTTGGTGCATGGCAGGGCTCAGAAGGGAGGGATCATCATTTGACTTTTTGAACGCAAAATTGGCTAGAATCCATGGTGGCACCATGTTGTGGTTGGCGACCCCTGATGTACCTAAACAGTGGATCCCCCCAATTCTAACTCCAACCCTAACCCCAACACACCCCTAACTCTAATTCCAACTCTAACCATAACCGTAACACTCCCCTAACACTAATCCCAAACCTAACCGTAATCCCAACCCTAACGGTAAACCCAACCCTAACTGTAATCCCAACCATAACCACAACCCTAGCCCAACCCTAACTTCAGCCCAACCCTAACCCTATCCCCAACCATAACTTTAGCCCAGCCCTAAACCTAACTTTAGCAAAACCCTAATTCTAACTTTAGCCCAACCATAACTGTAACTTTAGCCCAACTCTAACCCTAATGGAAAAATGGAAATAAATACATTTTTTATTGTATTTTTACCTAACTAAGGGGTTGATAAAGAGGGGTTTGATTTACTATTTTTTTTATTTTGATCACTGTGATACGGTCTATCACAGTGATCAAAATGAAACAATAGGAAAAATTTCTTATTATTGCTGGGTGCCGGCTGGCAGATCTCAGCGGGTGCGCTGCGCATGCGCACACCATTTTCTTCCTGGAAAAAGACGGTGGTCCGGGAGAGTTAGCAGGGGATTGCAGGAACTCCGAAGGTACCGGAGGGGATCGGATCAGAGGGGAGAGAAATTAAATGGGAAATCTGACTTTGTTTTGTTTTGCAGTTGTCGTTATTCCGACACTGAGGTCGGTAAAAGCCCGAATCATGTTCTCTGGGGTCTTGGCTACCCCCGGTAGCTGAGACCCTGAAGAAATTACAACCCTGGGGGGCTCTATACACTTATTTCTCAGTGCCGTTAAAAAGCGGTGCTGAGGGGGGCGTGGTTTGCAGGGGACAGGAGCAGACGTGTTTTGCTGAGCTCCTGTTATTTCCCCTATTTAAGCCTGCAAAAGCTTACTTTAAAAGCAGAACTTTGGACTCTTAAACTTTCTAAGAATGCCTGGAATAAAGAAGAACCCGGATCCGAAGAAAAACAACTTTATTACTGGATTAAAAAGCTCTCTGAAGAGATCTGAAGGAGGCCTGCCTTCCAAAACAAAGCCGCGGCCTGGATTTACAGCACCCGGCTAAGAGAAGTGGAAGGAGATGACTCAGCTTGACCAGCAGACTCCCTGGGCTGAAAGCGCTAAAGAAACATCGCAGACAGCGACCCCAGTACTTCAAGGGTCAAGCCTGCTGAAGCGTCGGGAGATCCCGGGGAGATGTACAGGAAAATCCTCCCCGGGGTCGGCACTGGGCCGGAGAGGAGGAAAGCCTAATGCAGGGAGGGAAGACAATCCTAGGAGGCCAAGTACAGCAGCAGGTCCAGCGGCGGGATCAGTAAAAGCACCAGCGCCGGTGGGAGGAAGAAACCGGCATGAATCCGCTTCTATCAAGCCGGTAGCAGGTGCAGGTCGGGTTCCGAGGAAGGCGGCGGTGGCGTCAGCGGCCGCGGGAGCAGTCGGCGGCGTGGAGGCAGCGTCACAGGAGGTCCGGGATCCAGAATTGACAGCGGTGAACGCGTCGGCGATCGCGGGAGCAGCAGGGGACTTGAAGGAAGCGGCGGTCTCTCCGCCGACAGCGGCGGGAGCTATCAAGAGATGGGGGAAAGCGGCGGGAACTGTGTCCGCGGCTGATGAAGAAGTTGGCTCTGCTGGAGAGGTGGAGGTGAGTCTGTCGGGGGCTTCGGGAGCAGCAAGATACCCAGGGGATGCGGTGGTGTCGATTACAGAGACTGCCGGAGCAGCCAGAAGATTAGAGAAAATGGCGGGAAATTTTAAAATGGAGGAAATGGCGGGAAATTTAAAAATGGAGGAAATGGCGGCAAATTTAAAAATGGAGGAAATGGCGGGAAATTTAAAAATGGAGGAAATGGCGGCAAATTTAAAAATGGAGGAAATGGCGGGAAATTTAAAAATGGAGGAATTGGCGGGAAATTTAAAAATGGAGGATGGAACTGGGAGACTGGGGAAGTTAGCGCTGTCATCAATAGCGGTGAAACCGGTAGTAATGGCGGCAGTTCCAAAAGTGGCTGTGGGAACAATGGAAAACACGAAAGTAGTAACAGATACAAGATCTGGAGACTTTACAGTAAATTTAAAAGCTAATGAAGAACCAGATGGGAGCTTTACAAATGAAGAAAGAGTTACATATATTATGAAAGAAGCTGAAAGAGAATTTATAACAAAATTTAAAGCAGCTACTGGAATAACACTTAATTCAATGGGGGAGCTAGACGAGAAGGGAATGGAGGAGAGGTGGGGTGAAACAGCATTGTTTATAATGGACGAGATGGCTAAAAGGGAGAGATGGGTATTAACGGAGGCAATGGAAATGATAAGCTCTATTACAGTAGAACAGACACATAATAATAGAGATGATCCTAAGAGGAGGGGGGAGGAATTAAATGCTTCTAATGATATAAGCTTTGGCATAGGGGATAGCTTTAAGTTATGTGACAAGGTGGTGATGGGGGACGAAGACCAGCAGGATTACACTACAACCTTAATAGGACATAACCAGCATAGGCCCCCTTCACCCATTTTAATTAATGATGGTAGACTTAGGCTGGTTTCACATTTGCGTTTTTTAGCGCTGGAAAAAAACGCATACCTGCGCATGCGTTTTTTCCCCTATATTTAACATGGGTGCGCATACCTGCGCGCTGGTAAGCGCATGTATGCGATTTTCATGCGCTGCGTTTTTTTGGGGTGTGCGTTGGTATTTTCCAGACGCAGCATGTTGCATTTTTTGGCCCTGCAAAAAAGCGCATGCGCACATATGCGCACGTTTTGCGCTAAAAATGGCCATTATAGCCTATGGATGCGCATATGTGCGCACTGGCATGCTCATGTATGCGTTTTTTTGCATATGCGTTTTTTTTTTTAACCATGGAATTTAGGGGTTTGGGTTAGAGTTAGGGTTAGTTAAGGGGGTTTAGGGTTAGGGTTAGGGTCAGGGTCAGGGTTAGGGTTGGGGTTTGGGTCAGGGTTAGGGTTAAGTATGGTTTGGTTAAGGGTTAGGGTCAGGGTTAGGGTCAGGATTAGGGTTAAGTATGGTTTTGTTAAGGGTTAGGGTCAGGGTTAGGGTTAGGGTTAGGGTCAGGGTTAGGGTTAGGGTTAGGGTCAGGGTTAGGGTCAGGATTAGGGTTAAGTATGGTTTTGTTAAGGATTAGGGTCAGGGTTAGGGTCAGGATTAGGGTTAAGTATGGTTTTGTTAAGGATTAGGGTCAGGGTTAGGGTCAGGATTAGGGTTAAGTATGGTTTTGTTAAGGGTTAGGGTCAGGGTTAGGGTTAGGGTTAGGGTCAGGGTTAGGGTTAGGGTCAGGGTTAGGGTCAGGATTAGGGTTAAGTATGGTTTGGTTAAGGGTTAGGGTCAGGGTTAGGGTTAGGGTTAGGGTCAGGGTTAGGGTTAAGTATGGTTTTGTTAAGGGTTAGGGTCAGGGTTAGGGTTAGGGTTAGGGTTAGGGTCAGGGTTAGGGTTAGGGTCAGGGTTAGGGTTAGGGTTATTTAGGGTTTAGGGTTTGGGTTAGGGTTAAGTATGATTTGGTTAAGGGTTAGGGTCAGGGTTAGGGTTAGGGTCAGGGTTAGGGTTAGGGTTAGGGTCAGGGTTAGGGTTAGTAAAGTCATGGTTTGGGTAGTGTGAGGGGCCACCTAAAAATGTTGGAAAAAACGCAAACGCGGTAAAAACGCACTAAAAACGCATACAAACGCATAAAAACGCTGCGTTTTTTTCATGCATGCTCATAAAAATGCTTGAAAAAAACGCAGCAGTTGTATGCTTATGTATGCGTTTTTTCAATGCGTTTTTTTGCGGGAAAAACGCGCTGCAAAAAAAAGCAAGTGTGAAACTAGCCTTAGACATGAAGCACCAATATTTATCCCAAAAAAGGATGAGAAGGTACTTTATGGGTCATGGCAAGGGGAAGAAATAGAGACTCAAAGTTTTGAATTTTCTGGGCCCAGTGACCACTCGGGGGATTTATCTGATCAAGCAAATAATTCGTATAACTCATTAGAGGATTTGCAAGGTATACATTTAGAGGACATTTCGGAGATGGGGTCACCTGAACATAGACGTAGTGATATATCTGTTAGTACAGATTCTGAATTTAATCCTCCAGATTTTTCTTCAGAAGATGGGCAAGAGGGTAACTCTGATTATGAAGGGAATGACCATAGGAAGGAAAAATATAGTACACCTATCACATCATTAATTGACACAATACCTGCATCTGATGGTTATCCTACAGAGGATTTCCTAATTAAATTAGTTAAAGCTTTATTAATATCTGTTGAAACACTAAGGGGGAATTCTATTATAGGGAAAAATTCAGAAGCAACTTGTACGTCAGAGCTTTTCTTAAAAGAACTCTTCCAAAAAGTGCTGCTTTCCTTCCTGGAAGGACTTAATTCTAAACCTACAACAACCTCAGTTATTCCTACTCAAAATTTCAGAACGAATGATATTTCTCAGTTGAAACTCGAAACTCTACGTCCTGAAGAAACCAAGAATTTATTTTCACTTGCAAAATCTGTAGAAAAAATTCAAGAAGACATAGACTTCTTCAGAAATAATCTGGCTATATATGAAGACTTTAAGAGGAAAAACAACGTTAAGATTAGGGGAATCCCAGAGAAAGTTCCTGCCTTTCAATTAAACAATTACCGTATATTTCCTCAATGATTCATCAAATTATCCCTCACACAAGCAAGATAAACCTGATTGAGAAAGCCTTTAGAGTCCGCAGACCTCCTTCCCTCCCGTCTGACGTTCCCAGAGATGTCATTGTCTCATTTTATCCTAATTGGATTAGAAATACATTGCTGAACATTGCTAAAGATCCGCTGTTTCTCTCGTCATCTTACAGCCACCTATCCTTCTATAAAGATTTTTCCAAGGACACATGGAAGAAAAGAAGATCATTCCAAACAATAACGAAGGAACTTCGTTGTGCTAATATTTCTTATACTTGGACCCAAAATTCCTCCCTCCAGATAAAGTTTGCAGCAAAGATGTTTGTCATTTCTTCCTTGGAAGAGGGTATGAAATTTTTGAAAAATATTGGAAGATTGCCCTCGGCGGACTCACCTGGGATCTCGAGACTTCTTAAAGCAGACATCAACCCTCCGTGAAGATGTCTAAAGATTACAAAACTTTAAGATGGTGGCAGACTTGTTATTCTTTATATTATTTTATTTTTTTTTTAGGAGTAAAATTATTCATGTTTTTAAATCTACAAAGATTCGGGCACTAATAATAGTAGTACCTTTTAACAGGGCAAATTATTTGTGTTTAACAGATTAGAACTAGGAAGATTAAGAAGTATAATTATAATTATATATATATATATATATTATATTTATGTAGAATAAGCAGGTATCTGCTTTGTAGCTTTGTTTGAACCTTATTTACCCCAATCGGTCCTAGAGCCACCTTGTGTGGTTTAGGATGGGGGGTAAAGCCTCCAAACAGGTCCTAGACCACTTAGTGGTTACGGACGGGACAGGTAACATGCAACTATAGCTTTTTGTACATATGACGTAACATGGTACTTTATGTTTGTATACCTGTCTATCCCCCATCTGGGGGTCTCCCTGTACTTACAGGGGGTATCCTTTTCTCACCTAACCTTTTCCCACTTTCTTTCCTTTCCTGTTAAAAAATTCTGAAACGTTAATAAAAATATTTAAACAAAAAAAAAAGCGGTGCTGAAGCATAAGTACCCTTTGCTGCCATTTTAAGATGTATTGGCGGTCGTTAAGGGGTTAAAAAAAAGTAAAAACAATTTTTTGGTTAGCATTTCCTGAGAATGATTTTTACTTTTCCATAGACAAGAGTTGTCTGCGAGTTTATTCTTTTCATGGACAATATGGAATTTTTACTTGTAATAGTTCATAGCACATATCACTTTTTGATCCCTTTAATTCGCTGTCTTTGTAGTGGGGATGAACAAAAACTATAATTGTGGCACTGGGATTTTTTTTTTTACACTATTTTGTATCTTTTATGCAGGCTGAATAAGGATGTAATTTTATAACAAGGATCAATATGATTACAGTGCTACCAAATTTATATTTATATAATTTTTAAAAATGTTTTAATAGTTTAGCTCAAGAATATAACTTCTTAAAGAAAAATTAGCTATTTTTGCATCATATTCTGAAAACCAGAACGTTTTCATATATTTTGTTTGGAGATGGGTTGTTTTTTATTAATTTAAGAGCTGTAGTTTTATTTGGGTCAAATTTTGGGATACATAAAACTGTTTGGTGATATTTTATTTCACTCTTTTTGTACCGTTTACCATATAGGATACATAATGATGTACAGTTTGTTATTATGATGGTCATTATCGATGTGGTGATATCAGATGTTTTTGTGTTCATTTTTTTCAATTAAACTACTTTTTATTCATAAAATTTTTTTTAATGTGTATTAATCCCACAAGGGACCTTGAACATGATCCTTATATTTCAGTGATATTGGTCTGTATATTTCTTATCTGTCCACATGTAATTTTCTTTCTGCCTTACAGGTATTATTACTGCACAGCCCGGGGATCTATCATTAGGCCTTGATCTGGCCACATAAAGTTTTCACACATCCGAACTCCCTCTCTATGTAGATTTAATGATTATCAATTATACCTTTCCCATCTAAGCAATTTTTGCTTTCCTCCTTTTTTTCTACCTTTCTTTTCAGAGCTCTAACTATTTTATTTTGCATCTCTATAGCTATATGAAGACTTGTTCATTATGTGACGTGTTGTTCTTCAGAATGACATAAAAAATGAGCGAGCAACATGATCCTTCCAGTCGGTACATTTATCCAAACTTGTATAGTTTTTTTTTACATTTTTGTTTAACCCCTTTCCGACATCAGGCGTAATAGTTCGCCAATGTTGGACTCCATCCCTTTGATGTGGGCTCCAGCGGTGAGCCCACATCTATCCTGGGACATGTCAGCTGTTTTGAACAGCTGACATGTGCCCACAATAGCCATGGGTGGAATCACGATTCACCAGCGGCTATTAACCCTTTAAATGATGCTGACAGCGGCATTTAACTCACGCTTCCGGCCATCGGGCCAAAAACCCGCCTGCCAGTGACCCCTGTCATATCCTGGAGATCTCTATGGTTGTCAGTGCCGGCTTGCTGTGAGCACAACCCTGTGGGTGGCGCTCATAGCATGTGAGTAATTCTGCTATAGAGAAGCCATCTGATCATTGTCTCTATGTAGTAGAGCCAATCGTGTTATGGCAACTTCTAATCTTCCATGGAGACTATTGAAACATGCCAAAAGTAAAAAAATTTAAAAAAAAAATATAAACAAAAATAAAAGTTCATATCAGACCCTTTTCGTCCCATTCAAAATAAAACAATAAAAAAAAAATCAAACATATACATATTTGGTGTTGCCCCATTCAGAATCGCCCGATCTATCAATAAAAAAAGAGGATTAACCTGATCGCTAAACGGCGTAGCGAGAAAAAAATCAAAATGCCAGAATGACTTTCCATGCTCTGCTGGAATTTTAGACCATTCTTCTTTGGCAAACTGCTCCAGGTCCCTGATATTTGAAGGGTGCCTTCTCCAAACATTTTTAGATCTCTCCACAGGTGTTCTATGGGATTCAGGTCTGGACTCATTGCTGGCCACCTTAAAAGTCTCCAGTGCTTTCTCTCAAACCATTTTCTAGTACTTTTTGAAGGGTGTTTTGGGTCATTGTCTTGCTGGAAGACCCATGACCTCTGAGGGAGACCCAGCTTTCTCACATTGGGCCCTACATTATGCTGCAGAAATTGTTGGTAGTCTTCAGACTTCATAATGCCATGCACACGGTCAAGCAGTCCAGTGCCAGAGGCAGCAAAGCAACCCCAAAACATCAGGGAACCTCCGCCATGTTTGACTGTAGGGACCGTGTTCTTTTCTTTGAATGCCTCTTTTTTTTCTCCTGTAAACTCTATGTTGATGCCTTTGCCCAAAAAGCTCTACTTTTGTCTCATCTGACCTGAGAACATTCTTCCAAAATGTTTTAGGCTTTTTCAGGTAATTTTTGGCAAACTCCAGCCTGGCTTTTTTATGTCTTGGGGTAAGAAGTGGGGTCTTCCTGGGTCTCCTACCATACAGTCCCTTTTCATTCAGATGTCGACGGATAGTACGGGTTGACACTGTTGTACCCTCGGACTGCAGGGCAGCTTGAACTTGTTTGGATGTTAGTCGAGGTTCTTTATCCAACATCCGCACAATCTTGCGTTGAAATCTCTTGTCAATTTTTCTTTTCCGTCCACATCTAGGCAGGTTAGCCACAGTGCCATGGGCTTTAAACTTCTTGATGACACTGCGCACGGTAGTCACAGGAACATTCAGGTCTTTGGAGATGGACTTGTAGCCTTGAGATTGCTCATGCTTCCTCACAATTTGGTTTCTCAAGTCCTCAGACAGTTCTTTGGTCTTCTTTCTTTTCTCCATGCTCAATGTGGTACACACAAGGACACAGGACAGAGGTTGAGTCAACTTTAATCCATGTCAACTGGCTGCAAGTGTGATTTAGTTATTGCCAACACCTGTTAGGTGCCACAGGTAAGTTACAGGTGCTGTTAATTACACAAATTAGAGAAGCATCACATGATTTTTCGAACAGTGCCAATACTTTTGTCCACCCTCTTTTTTTATGTTTGGTGTGGAATTATATCCAATTTGGCTTTAGGACAATTCTTTTTGTGTTTTTTCATTTAAGACAAATTAAATGAAGATAATAATGCCAAAGAATTTGTGTTTGCAATCATTTTCAGGAAGAAACTGCGTATTATCTGACAGAATTGTAGGAGTGTCAATACTTTTGGCCACAACTGTAGAGTCAGATACAAGTTCTACTACCAATGTGCACAGTGTGATTGCAGGTAAGTAGATCTAATATTTCATTTCCCTTACAAAATTCAATCGCTGTGGAATGACTTCATTGTGATTTCCTTAATATTATATTTTTATATTTTTGACCATTACACCAGGCTGTCACAGATCAATTTGTAAAATTTAAAGATTATTAGCAATTTATGGACTAAAGCTTTCTTAAGGCAACTAAAATTAGAGGCGCATGAAGGCAATGTATATAGACATCAATACAGAAATCTCTGCACAAGCACTCCAACATCTCCAATAAATCCTAGAAGGGCTGGGGCTACCATGTGTTAGAGATTGGGGGTCGTGGGAAATGAATTCTTACAATAGATGAAGCACCAGGACAACATGCCTCACCTATCAGGCATCTGTGGCATATACTATGCATGTGCCGTGATGATGATGATAGAATTGTATCAGTTTTGAACTTTAAACCTGGATAATCATTTTCATTCTTCCATATTTCTGTACCGATAATGAACCATCTGGAGAGCTCTGCTACAGAAGAGATGTGATTTGTGTTGGACACATCTATCTCTATAAAACCATGACTTATGTAAGCAATGTTTGTTGTGGATTCATGTTTCCTTATTTTCCCAGGAGACCTTTGTGTAACATTCCCAACTGTTTCCTGGAGGACTTTATTTCTCCCAAGTCAATCTATGTAATTAATTTCCAGGAGACAAAGGAGGAGCTGGTGAGACAACTGTACGAACTATATAACAAAACTATCTTTGAGAATAAGGTCTCCTATCAGTATCAGGGATATTCATGACTTATCCATTATCTCCCCCCTTCCATAATGATTACCAAGAAAAGCGGCTTCAGCTTTTCTAGAGGGCACCCTAACTCCTCTGTCTTTGTTCTAAAGTTTAGTTATTAAAAAAGTCAGGTAACAAGCACTTAGTTTGATTAATGCTGTTACCTTCTTATCTATGGGTTCAATTGAGACCTTATATGAGATCCACCATGCAGAGTCATAGAGATCAGAAACTTTTGACTTGAGGTAGACAGGATTTTTATATTTCTATATAAAAACTATTTAGCTGACATCTGTATATTTTAAAATTATTTTATATTTTTTGCTTTCAGATCTTGGACTTCTGAGAAGACCCTATACCCCAGATAGAGAGGCCAGTGCTGTAAACTAGATGTGAGCGTTAGGTACTTGAGGACAAGGAGTTTCTAGATTTAATGGAATTTGTTTCCCTTTATTTTAGCTCCCTGAGAAAAGGAATATTGTGTGGAATAAGCTGCTGAGAACAACATCCGGTCAGTGCTGTAACTTGGAGAGGAATAACCACAGTTATTCAATTATTGAACCTTCTACTCTTCAATCAGAAATAGATTATCTAATGCAACAAGACATTCACAAAACTCCCTGATCCATTTAGCTCTATCCTCCTCTCTAAAGACTTATCAAAGGCAAATCCTTCAAAAACATCACTAATGAGCTCATCCGTGCAGGAATGAAGTATCAATGGACCAATTCAGCAATCCTCCAAATTCATCAAGGCATCAGAACTATAAACATCTCCTCTCCAGACGAAAGCCCAGAACTTCTGTGTCAATTAAAAATTCATTACTATAAACCAAAGATCAGGATCTTTCTCCCATCTGACAGATATACTAACTTCCCTACTTTGGATTCCAGAAATCAGCCACAAATTTTGGGATGTAACAGAAACTCTGTATTTCCAAGAGCTTTCCGAAACTTTCAGTAATATCTTCATCCAAGTGCTACAAGTCCTTTTTAATTGATCCACCTTAGGACACTGAAGTGATCTTAAAATGAACATAGGGTCATGGATTGATTCCCGACCTTGACATGTTTGCATGTATGTAATAACTAGTTATATATCTTTGGTGCCTCACTAACCCGTCTTATTTCTTTTGTCTAGCTTGCAACTCTTTTTTAAGCGATATTATTATAACATTACTATCTTAATATTACTTCCTCAGTGTATAATGTATAACAAGGAATAAGCTATAACTTTAAATATGTATAATCTTTTAAAGACATCATACTTGTACGCTTGTCTCTGTTCTTCCCTATCTTTAAAGGGATGAACTTTCCCTTTATTCCTTCCCCTCCTCCCTGCTATTAAAAATTAATTTACCTGAGGTCCTGTAATGACTGCACATGAGGAAAGAGACCCAGCGAATCATAAAATCTGTGCTACATGTCTAATTAGAGGTATTCGCTATTATTATTATCACTACATATTGGGGGTGGGATCTTGAAGATGGGAAGATCTCTTTGACCCTGGGTCTAAATGTCCAAATAAATTTTTATTTCCTTAACCCTGTAAGAAAGGTTAACTATGTGACCCCCCCATTTGCAGTCTATAGACTACCCATCTATCCCTTATTGTTGCTGGACCATTATTATACCGAGGATCTACTTAAGATGTTGCACTTTATAATGTTTTTACTTTAGAGGTTCGCTGGATTATTGATTGTTGTTTTCTGTGGCGCTGTCGAATAAAAATTGGGTTTTAATTTTTTTATTTTATAATTTTTTTTTAAAAGCCCATTTTAGCAACCCAAGCATAATATATGTTTATGTATAAATCTCTCATATGACATAAGCAAAAATCAAAGGTCTATTTTGAAATGAGAACAGTTCACATTATTAGTAAGGTCACTATGATATCACAAAATTACATAGTAACATAGTTAGCAAGGCCGAAAAAAGACATTTACCCATCCAGTTCAGCCTGTATGTCAGAATAAATCCCCAGCTCTACGTCCTTCTAAGGAACCTAATAACTGTAGAATACAATATTGTTACGCTCCAGGAAGACATCCAGGCCTCTCTTGAACCCCTTGACTGAGTTCGCCATCACCACCTCCTCAGGCAAGGAATTCCAGATTCTCACTGCCCTAACAGTAAAGAATCCTCTTCTATGTTGGTGGAAAAACCTTTTCTCCTCCAGACGCAGAGAATGCCCCCTTGTGACCGTCACCTTCCTTGGTATAAACAGATCCTCGGAGAGATATTTGTATTGTCCCCTTATATACGTATACATGGTTATTACATCGCCCCTCAGTCGTCTTTTTTCTATACTTAATAACCCTAATTTTGCTAATCTCTCTGGGTATTAGAGATGTTGACTTTCCATATTTATTATTTAAATGATGGAGCAATATTTGCAAAGTGGGGAGCATTATATGCCATCTTTGCAAATATCTTGAGAACTAAGTGCTTCAAGTATTATTATTATATCCGGCAATGAGGGCAGCAGCGATGAAGATGAGCATTTACACCAGGTGAATGTTACTTTCACATTTTTAAAAAATTAAAATGCAATGCAGGTAATATCCCAAAATAAGGTGTGAGGTACTAGAGCAGAAGTATAACTCTAGAACTTGAACCAGAACCCGAACCCCACTGAAAACAATTGGGACCTTAAATTTGGAGCTAAAACAATCTCTCTCTCACATTCTTCCCCCGAAACCCCACAAATTGCAAGAGATTTCCGGAAGAAGTCCGTGTTCCGCGCTTAGCACCTGTGCGAACACCGAACTTTTAAGTTCCGGTTTGCTCATCTCTAGTTGGGTCATGCTTTCAGATTAATTGCCCTCAGTTGTGGTATTTGACTGAATGTTACAGACCATCCTGTCATCCAAAGTCCTGTTGAGGGTGTTTGTAGGCGTTTGTAGGGAGAGGAGCGCTCTGAGCAATTTCTGCAAATATGATGAAAAAAAGGCGTTTTAAGCGTATTGTTGTATCTGACAGTGAGGACAGCAGCGATGATGATTTCCATCAGACTAGCATCACTTTTATAATGCTATTTCATTAGAATTTTTTGGACATCACCGAGTTACAATATTAAGGTGTATACACTAACTATTGGTTCACAGACTATGCACATAAAATCTCTATTTGTTGGTATCAATTAAAATCAATGCAAAAAAAATAAAAAAAATCCCCATAAAAATTACAATCCAGAGTGGTTTAAGACACTAGTTACAAGAGGACAGGGCCGTCACCCTATTCTATATCCTAGCTTTGTCCTTACCTGCCAGTGGAGGTTGGCAACCTCTTGGATGCAAATGGCGCCCCTGCTCCACGTCGGCTCTCCCTATAAGTCCCTATAAGACCCTATTGTGATGACATTGTAGGGACAGACCACAAAATGGTAATACAATATTATCTTGAACCAATCCTCTGGACAAAATATAACAGACAACACTGCAGCACATGAAAAAGTCTAAATGGAGATAATGTTTTGAAAATGTGAATATATCAAGATACCAACAACACATACACAAGAACATGTATAAATAATTACCCATGTCCATATATCATTTTTATCATAAGATTTCCAATAGAAAACATGTTGGTCTTATCGAATAAAGTTGGGCCATACTTGAGCCTCAGTCGTTGCTATTACAATATTCTAATAAGAGGTTTATGTTGTGTTGTTTGATTTTACCATCTTCAGATAATGATCTGGACAGTACCATCAGGTAAGACACACGTCTCCTCCATCACTAGATAATTCCATTGGAGAGATCCCTCAGTGCTCGTCTTCCAGGGTCCTTACAAGATCAGGTGGTTGCTCGGTTCTGTATTATTTTCTCCATTCCGATCTCTTTGCAGTTGTTATAGTCTACTTGATGTTATTTCACAAGTCTGACGATGCCATTGTAATATCTGATGATGATTCTCAAAGCAGAGAAACCTCCACACATAGCAGTAAGTTATCATTTCTAGGTACATTCCAGTTTTATGCTATTGAACACAGAACATTGGACATTGCTGAGTTTTCTGTTATTTATAGTGTCCAGTACTCTTCTATATATCTTGAAAAATAACGTAGCGAGGAGAGCTCTCATAAACAGAAGAGGTAAGTTATGTTGGATGTCTCTTTATCTGAAACCATGAACTTCAAAGCAATTGTTTCCTGTGGATTTATAGATGATTTCTTATTTCTACCAAGGGTCGTCTGTAATATTGATGGAGGATTCCTAGAAGGCATTATTTTGCCTATAACAGTAATAACTAATTTCCCGGAGATAAAGCAGGAGCTGATGAGAAGACACTATAAACTATACAATCAAACCATTTTCGTGAATAAGGTCTCCTATCATCAGTATCTGGGTAATGCGCGACTTATCCATTATCTCCACCCCCACAATCATTTCCAGCAGAGGTGGCTCTAGCTTTCTGAAGGGAACCTTAACCCCTCTTTGTTGCTGGTCTGAAATTCCATCATAGGAGTTTTTAGACAAAATTCACTTGGTTTTGTAAATGCTATCACCCTCTTCTTATCAATGGAATCAGTGGAGACCGTATATGAGAGCCACCGTGTGGAGATATAGAGCTAAGCAGTATGGCAACCATTTAGCTGACATCTGGACATTTTAGTATTATTTTTTCTTTTTGCTCTGTCAGCGTGGTCTGAAAAGACCCCATGCCCCACATAAAGAGACAAGTTCTATAAATTACACATGAGGTTTGGGTACTTTGATTGGGATCAAAGAGTTTACAGATTTATTGGACTTTGCTCTTTTTTTCTATTTTAGCGCCCCGAGAACATCTGGTCAATGCCGTAATATGTAGGGTTTACCTGTGATTTAACCATGATTCAATAATTGAGCTTTCGGATAAAGTCTGTGATTCTCTGGGTCGGTGTCACATCTCTTCCATCTTACAAGCTGTATACAAGGTAAGAAGCTGCTATGAGTTCTTCCATCAGTGATAGAAGTAACCGGCTGCTACACGGGATGTAATGTGTCTCTTATACGCATTGTGCAGATAAATCGTTTTGTCCTTAGAGCGACTGAAATCCACGTTAGTCCATGAGATGTCTCAAGCTGCCTGCAGGCGGATTGATAGAAGAGAAGTGAATAAGGTCCATTATGGCTGGGACATACATAAAATGGACATTTACTACACATATGACATCATATACAAGTTCATCTGCCAATGTCCTAGGTGTGATCACAGGTAAGTAGATATAATGTTTCAATATCCTCATAAATCATATCACTTCAATAACTTTATCCAATTTTATGGTTACATTTTTCTTCAAAATCAGTTCCCTTTCAACAGTTTCTCCCATACTCCATGTTGTCGGTACCATTTCATATCATTTCAGATGCAGATTATGGCTCATGACCATAAAAGATGACTGATCCATCTAGTCTGCCCACTACAGGCACTTTTAATATTTCAAATCTCCCCATTTCCAAACTTCTAGTGCATAAATTGTTGAATAATGTATTGCATTGGTAATGTCTGATAATAGCTGTACGTCTCTAAATTTGAAAAGTGCTGTGAAATATGTTGGCGTTATATAAGTTTTATTATTATTAAATTCGCTATTACTACATACTGCTTGCATTCTTTATATTGTCCACAAGGTGTCAGTTTTTAACCACAGAAAAGACGAAAGACATAACATTTTCATCAGTCAGGTCATCATAAATTTTCAGGTTTATGTAAAGTGGGGAGTCACGCCTGTGCTTCTGAAGTATATCTGTTTAATTATACATTACTACATTTCAATTTAGATCATTAAGAAAAGAAAAAACACAGAATCCTTATCAGCACAGTTTCCTTCTCATGAATAATTATAGAAAGTGATATGAAAAGTGTAGCTACAGGTAGAATAATTGTAGGTAAGTTTCATGGTTAATCCATGTTCTTATGTAGTCATGGTTGCAATTGTTGGCACCCTTGAAATGAAGTATTTTCCCAGAAAATTATTGCAATTACACATGTTATGTAATACACATGTTTATTTCCTTGGAGTGTATTGGAACAGTACAAAAAACAACTTTGTTTCAAGCATGTGATGCTCGTTCAATCTCACCTGTGGCAAGTAACAGGTGTGGGCAATATGAAAATCACAGCTGAAATCCGATAAAAAAGGGAGATGACTCAATCTTTGCATTGTGTGTCTGTGTGTGTCACACTAAAGGGCCTGTCACACTAAGCGATATCGCTAGCAATATTGCTATAATGTCACTGTTTTTTGTGGTGTAGCAGTGATATTGCTAGCGCTATCGCTATGTGTGATACTTACCTCCAACCGGCTCCCCCGCTGATTATCGCAGATCGCGCAAGAACGTCCTGGACCGTTTCTCGTCGTCTGCTTCCTGCTGGGCTTCCTGTGGCGCCGACGAGCGACACGTGGACGCGGGAGGGAGGACGTCAGGATCGCCTCGTCTGACAGGTAAGTAACGACCCCCGACCGCTGCTATGTCGCTGGTGAGAGCTCACTAGGGACCACTTAGCGATGCACCAGCGATCCTGACCGCGTCATATCGCTGGTCGGGATCGCTGGTGCATCGCTATGTGTGACAGTACCTTAAGCATGGAGAACAGAAAGAGGAGAAGAGAACTGTCTGAGGACTTGGGAGCCAAAATTCTTGTACAATATCAACAATCTCAAGGTTATAAGTTCTTATTTTTGTGGGAAGATATAGAAAAATAAACAGCAACTCTGTCTATAGACATTGTACACTACGTTTTTCATTTTCAGCACAAGTAAAGTGTTACATTTGCTATTGCCATATCAAGAAAATTATGTCCTCTAAAAAATAGAGTAATTAGTTTATCATTTTTCCAACAACGGATTTGTATGAATCAGAAATAAAATTCACTGCTCTTGCTCACTGAAAATTAGCAAGATTACATACTAAGAAAAAACATGTGTACCTAAAAAAATCCTCCAGGTAGACTGTTCACTACCTCTGCCAGATAGCAATGAGTTAAAATAGCAGATAATAGCTGTGCCGAGTAAGCGCTATGTAGATTAACCTCTCACTTCCTGCAGCAGAGAGTGTTGAAATGTAACCCCACTGGTGCGGCTGTAAAATATAGTGGTTAAATGCTGCTGGATGATCAATTAAACGTCACAGAAATGTTTCAAAGAATTACAGCCTGCCAATGTCAGTGGGTAGTGGTGATATGAGACACTTACTTGTTAGGTGGTGAGGCACTAAGGCTAGATGGTAAGTCAGGATGCCATATGGTCTGAGGAAGAAAGGTAACCTTGATGAAGAGGGACCGTGTCTCTCGAAACGCGTCGTTCGGATTGACCCTGAGCACCACCCGTTCAGCTTGGCGGCTGGTCACGTGACGTCATGCCCCCGGCTCTCTGTGCTTTGCAGTGTGTTGTCGGCGGTGCTTCGGCCGGAGCCCACCGTCAGCCTCTGCCCTCTTCAAGCTCCCTGCCTGCACCTTTCACATGCTGTCAGCACGTTAACCCCTAGCAACGCATTGGGAGCTTTCTTCCTCAGACCATATGGCATCCTGACTTACCATCTAGCCTTAGTGCCTCACCACCTAACAAGTAAGTGTCTCATATCACCACTACCCACTGACATTGGCAGGCTGTAATTCTTTGTAACATTTCTGTGACGTTTAATTGATCATCCAGCAGCATTTAACCACTATATTTTACAGCCGCACCAGTGGGGTTACATTTCAACACTCTCTGCTGCAGGAAGTGAGAGGTTAATCTACATAGCGCTTACTCGGCACAGCTATTATCTGCTATTTTAACTCATTGCTATCTGGCAGAGGTAGTGAACAGTCTACCTGGAGGATTTTTTTAGGTACACATGTTTTTTCTTAGTATGTAATCTTGCTAATTTTCAGTGAGCAAGAGCAGTGAATTTTATTTCTGAATCTTTTACTTGTAGCTTATCTGGCAGGACTTGCACAGTGCCTGTTTTCACCTGCAGCTTCTCCATCTAGGTGCACTTGTAAAAGGAGCGCCAGTGTGTATAATTGTTTATTTTTTATTCCTTTGAATTTGTATGAATGCTTATTTTTTTCGTGTGACAAGATGATGTATTCATTGGTCCCATTTTGTAGTTCATATATCTTTTTGATTGTTTTTTCGTGACATATTGAACTTCATGTTAGTGGTAAAATTTCTTTGATATTATTTGTTTTTATTTATGAAAGAAATGGAAATTTGACAAATATTTTGAAAGTTTAGCAATTTTCAAACTTTTAAATTTTCTATCAGCACAATCTTGAAAACAATTTTTTTTGTTAGGACGTTATAAGGGTTAAAAGTTGACCAGTGATTTCTCATTTTTCAAACAAAATTTACAAAACCATTTTTTAAGGACCACCTCACATTTGAAGTGGGTTTGGGAAGGTCAATATAACAGAAAATACCAAAAAGTGACACCTTTCTAAAGACTGCACCCCTCAAGGTGCGCCAAACCATATTCAGGAATTTTATTAACCTATAAAGTGCTTCACGAGAACTAAAGTAATGTGGAAGGAAAAAAAGAGCATTTTACGTTTTTCACAAAAAGTTTACTTTGGAACCAATTTTTTTATCTTCACAAGGGTATCAGGAAAAAATGGACCACGCTGACACCCCATATGTGGGGGAAAGCCACTGTTTGGATGCATGGCAAGGCTCAGAAAGGAGGGAGCACCATTTGACTTTTTGAACGCAAAATTGGCTAGAATCAATGGTGGTGCCATGTCGTATTTGGAGACCCCAATGTACCTAAACAGTGGATCTCCAATTCTAACTTCAACCCTAACCCCAACACACCTCTAACTCTAATCCCAACTCTAACCATAACCCTAATCACAAACGTAACCCTAACACACCCCTAACCCTAATCCCAACTCTAACCGTAATCCCAACCATAACCACAACCCTATCCCTAGCCCAACCCTTACTTTAACCCAACCAGAACCCTAGCCCCAACCCTAACTTTAGCCCAATCCTAACTTTAGCCCAGCCATAACCATAGTCCCAACCCTAACTTTAGCCCAACCATAACCCTAACTTTAGCCCAACCCTAACGCTAACTTTAGCCCAACTTTAACCCTAATGGAAAAATGGAAATAAATACATTTTTTATTTTATTTTTACCTAACTAAGGGGTTGATAAAGGAGGTTTGATTTACTATTTTTTTTTATTCTGATCACTGTGATAGGGTCTATCACAGTGGTCAAAATGAACTAGTAGGAAAACCTTCCTATTGTTGCCGGGTGTCGGCCAGCAGATCTTGGTGGGCGCGCTGCTCATGCCCCCGCCAATTTCTTCCCGGAAGAAGATGCCGACGGCCCGGGGAAGTTAATGAGGGGTTGCAGGGGCTCTGGAGGTACCGGAACATAGGGGAATGCCATTTTTCTCTTCTTTAATGTGCGATCACATCAGAGGAGAGAGAAATTAAATGGGAAATCTGACTTTTTTTGCTGTCGCTGTTATTCCGTTAATAACGGTGACCGCAACACTGGGGTCGGTAAAAACCGACCCGAATCATGTTCTCTGTTGTCTCACCTACCCCCGATAGCCGAGACCCTTGTGAAATTCCAACCCTGAGGCGGTGCTATACAGTTATTTCCGTTAAAAAGCGGCGCTGAGGCATAAGTACCTTTAACTTCCACCATTAAAAAGCACATCGGCGGCCGTTAAGAGGTTAAAAAAAGTAAAAACAATTTTTTAATCACCGTTTCCTGAGACTGGTTTTTACTTTTCCATAGACAGTTGTGTGTGAGTTTATTCTTTTCATGGACAATATGGAATTTTTACTGGTAATAGTTTATAACACATATCACTTTTTGATCCCTTTTATTCGCTGTCTTTGTAGTGGGGATGAACAAAAACCTGTAATTGTGGCAGTGGGATTTTTCTTACACTATTTTGTATCTTTTATGCAGGCTAAATAAGGATGTAATTTTATATCAAGGATCAATATGATTACAGTGCTACCAAATTTATATAATTTTTTAAAAGTTTTAATAGTTTAACATAAGAATGTCAGTTTTTAAAGAAAAATAAGCTATTTTTGCAACACATTCTGACAACCATAACTTTTTCATATATTTTGTTTGGAGATGGGTTGTTTTTTTATTTAAGAGCTGCAGTTTTAATTGGGTCAATTTTGGGATACATGAAACTGTTTGGTCATTATTATTATTTATTATCTTTTATTTCACTTTTTTTGTACCATTTACCATATAGGATACATAATGGTATACAGCAGGGTTCCCCAACTCCAGTGCTCAAGCCCCACCATCAGATCATGTTTTCAGGATTTCCTTTGTATTGCTCAGGTGATAATTGCTTCACCTGTGCAATACAAAGGAAATCCTGAAAACATGATCTGTTGGTGGGCCTTGAGGAACCCTGGTATACAGTATATTTGTTATTATGATGATCATTACTGATGTGGTGATATTAGATGAATCTTTTTTGTGCATTTTTTTCTAAACTACTTTTTATTCATTAAAATTGCGTTTTTTATTTTCTGCTTTTTTAAACACTTAAATACATTTTTATTATTATTATTTATTTTCTTTCAATGTGTATTACTCCCACAAGGGACCTTGAACATGATCCTTATATTTCAGTGATATTGGTCTGTATATTTCTTATCTGTCCACATGTAATTTTCTTTCTGCCTTACAGGTATTATTACTGCACAGCCCGGGGATCTATCGTTAGGCCTTGATCTGGCCACATAAAGGTTTCACACATCCGCACTCCCGCTCTATGTAGATTTAATGATTATCAGTCATACCTTTCCTGACTAGGCAATTTTTCATTTTCTTCCTTTTTTCCTTTTTCTACCCTTCTTTTGAGAGCTCTAACTATTTAAATTGCATCTCTATAGTCATATGATGACTTGTTCATTATGTGACGTGTTGTACTTCGGAATGACACCAAAAATGACCGAGCAACATGATCCTACCAGTCAGTACATTTATGGCTGATACCAAATTTGTATAGTTTTTTTTTTACATTTTTGTTTAACCCCTTTCCAACTCCAGGCATAACAGTATGCCGACGTCGGACTCCCTCCCTTTGATGTGGGCTCCAGCGGTGAGCCCACATCTTTCCAGGGACATGTAAGCTGTTTTGAATAGCTGACATGTGCTCGCAATAGCCACGGGTGGAATCGCGATCCACCAGCAGCTATTAACCTGTTAAATGCCACTGTCAAACGCTGACAGCAGCATTTAACTTCGGCTTCCGGACATCGGGACTGAAACCCGCCTGCCAGTGACCCCGTCACGTGATCGTGGGTCACCGGTTCGTTGGCATGACAACCAGAGGTCTCCTGGAGATCTCTATGATTGTCAGTGCCTACTTTGCAATATTATGTTTTCCCCTTTTTATAGATGTATAACTGACTGTCTTCTGCTATTATTATAATATTGGATATTTAGTGTAAGTTTTGCAGCACTTTTGTGACCAAATCGTAAATATGTTGAACAGTCTCACAACATAGTTTGTTTTGTAGTGGGACTCAGTGCTAAAAAGAAAGGTCAAAAGTGTCCAGCTGAGTGATCTGCTATGTTCAGCTTTCCTTGAGTAGTCAGGTGTGACGTGTGAAAAGTCTTTTATTGTCTATGGATCTGTACATTGCATAATCAGCTCTCAGAGGAAATCTGATCAAAGCCGAAGAGGCACAATGTTTAGCTAAGTGCTTTTATCTCTTCATTTTATCAATCAGTGGAGGCTTCAGAGTTATTAAACAATTTTTACATTTCATTGAGGGTCCAAAAAAAGATAAATCAAGTAGGAACAAGTGCTTTTAAGTTCATGTAGAGATGATTGAAAGTACTCTATAATACTCTGATATCACTCAAAGTATCTGGGTGCTCGGATGTGCTTGGCACTTGACGAGCATTGGCTGGTGCTCAGATTTAAAGCTTGATTGCCCACCTCACATGTTTGTCACCTGTTACCCAGCCAATAAAGATGTGGGGATTTCCTGCCAGTCACTGACTGTAATGCTATAGCCATCTTGGTAGAGGCATTACTGTGATTGACTGGCCACATTACCTCATGAGAGGTTATTAAAGGACAACTCATTGCACAGTTCAGGGACAGTTCTGATTGGAGGGAGAGAGAAGTTATTCAGGCCTGTGTGTGCACAGTTTAACTAATCAGAGTCCTCTAGTGTTGATACTGGTGCTGAAGCTGACCCATCATATTCTAAGGGCTAATCCTGTGTTTTGCTGTTTATATGAGATATATTCTGCATTTAGCCAAGGGACAGTTGCAGGAACAGGAAGAGTGGCAGAATACAGCCTCAAGGCAGGGCTTACGGTTTTGAAGTCCATTACTAAATATATAGCTGCTACATGTGACCACATTTTTTGGGGGGTGACTATATTGTCATCCATACAGTTTAACGTGGTTAATGTCACATTATGGCTGTTAATAAAACTGAAAAAAAGATCAAATTTTTTGTGGATTCAGCTAGTCAGCCTTAGACTTTAAAGCATTGCTTAGTGTTACATTATGGTGGTATATGAAACTGCATACAAGTTTAACTTAATTTTCTGGATTCAGTTAGTCATTCATACAGTTTTACGTGCTTTGTGTTACGTTATGGTGGAATTAAACTCCAAAAAAGCTTTGCTTTGCTGCAGGGTGACCAATTTCTTTTTTTATTAAAAATAAACTTGGTTTCAAAGACCTAGCAATTAAAAAATGCATATGGCATGCAGTAAGGGATGGGGAAGTGGAAGTGCTGCTGATGGTGTACGCAAACGCCGAGGACGTGGGGCTGGTGCGATTACGCCTGTTGCTGGAGCACAAGAAACACTCCCGTCCATGACACATAGCTTCCTGTTCCACTTTGCAGGAAGGCACAGGACACTAATTCTGAAGCCACACCAGTGCAAACAGGTGGTTGGTTGGATAGCAGAAAAAAACTGCTGCCAGCTTGCTTTACAGCACCACCCAGTCTTCCACAGAGTCCAGTCTCACCAGCCTACAGTCTGAACCAGTTATTCCTCACCCTGATCCTTCTTCCTCCAACCATGTTGACCAGTGATCCCACACTAGGAGATGCCGAGGAGCATTTTACAACATAATTTCTTGATTGTGGCCTCTCACCCTGCATGTTACAAGTGGGACAGGAAGAGATGCTGTGTAGTGATGCACAAAACTTAGAGCAGCCACGGTCACAAGACGATGATGGTGGGGAATGGTGAATATTGTCAAAGGAGGTAGATGAAGATGAGACACAGTTACAGATAAGTTAGGTTGTTGTTAAGTCTCTAAACCAGCAGGACCAATGTGTGACTGTGTAAGACAAGATGGTGAATAATAAAGTCACTGACCCATCCTGGGAAGCTGGCATGCAGATCGAGGACAGCAGTGCTGAGGGGGAGGAAGGAACAGCAGGCAGGCAGGCAATTGTTCCACAGAGCACTGACACTTGTGAATTTCTCCACCAAAAAATTAGGTGTTCTGCAGTTTGGGAGGAAGTTTGAGAGTTCTGAAAAAAAATGGTCATTTACAACCTGTGCCATGCCAATATCAGCAGGGGCATGACCACTAAGAGCCTAATCACCACCATCATGATCAAGCACATGTCATCTAAGCAGTCTCTTGGTGGCCCGAATGGCTGGGTTCACGATTAGTGCCAGCGGGTGGCACCACTGACTTTTCCCTGTGTTAGGTGCTTCCCAATCTCTTGTCCATGACGCTAATGCAAATGCCTCCTGCCGTGCAGCTGTCCTTGCACATTCTGAGATACCATCATCATGCACATCCAAAAACTTGTAGACTCATGGCAGCAGCCTTCCCTCTGTACTCTGCACCCAGCGACCACTATTTGTCCCAAACAAAGAGAAACACAGTGCAACAAACGTGAAAAAATACTCTGCTGTAAAAAAATATCTAACAATAAACAGCAAGTGCTAGTAAAAAGATGATAACAAAACAGGGTATTTAGTTGATATGTTTTTTGCAAAAAATGTATACTAAGCTGCTCTACCATACGTCAAGGTATACAAATATCAGAGCAGTCCTAACCAATGTATTTAAAGCCTGACCATGTGAACAGTACCTATATGAGCAGGATTCAGAAAGGAAATGTCTGATGTGGACATGCTGTGTAAGACGGCTTTATATGTCCCAGTGTGGCGTACCTGCCTTGTACCAGCACGTGTCTAGGAACATCACCCGTGTCCTTACCAACGCAGTCACTGGATTTGTACACTTAACAACTTACACATGGAAAAGTGCTCGTCACCAGGGACACTACATTTCCCTGACGGCACACTAGGCTAACATTGTGAAGGCTGGAGCCGAGTCCCACCCTGGTACAGCACATGTGCTACCAACTCTGAGGATTGCTGGCCCTACTGCTGCCATGGTTTCCTCCATCTCCTACACCAGTTAATGCACCCCATCCTGCTCCTCCTCATCCTCCATCTATGATTTGTTATCTCAGAGCACGTCATCCACATCAGCTGGAAGCTCTGCAGCACTGCCTCAGTGAAGCGGTAGCATGTTCTCCTGAAGCTTAATTGTCTAGGACAGGGTTCCCCAACTCCAGTCCTCAAGGCCCACCAACAGATCATGTTTTCAGGATTCCCTTTGTATTGCACAGGTGAAGCAATTATTACCTGAGCAACACTAAGGAAATCCTGAAAACATGATCTATTGGTGGGCCTTGAGGACTGGAGTTGGGGAACCCAGGTCTAGGAGACAAACTGCACACCATGGCAGAGTTATTGAAAGGAATAACAGACCAGAAATCTGTGGCTCTTGTTGCCGAATCTACAATCAGGCATGGCCATGTGTGATAATGGCTGTAACCTGGTGGCTGCTGTGAAGCTTGGCAAGCTCACATACTTACCATGTTTGGCCCATGTGCTGAACCTGGTGGTTCAGTGGTTTCTGAAAACCCAGATTTGCCAGAGCTTCTGGTCAAGGTACACCATAGCAGCGCCCCTTTCCGCAAGTCAGCTACAGCTTCCACTGCTCTGGCAGTGCTGCAACAGCACAGGCCAGTGCCAGCTCATCGATTAGTGTGCAATGTTACCACCCACTGGAACTCCACACTGCACATGCTGACAAGGCTTTGTGAGCAGCAGAGTCCAGTTGTGGCACACCAGCTCCAACTTGCCTGGCTGTATTCTCCATCAGCCTTCGCACCTAACAACTGAAGAGTGGGCATGGGTGTCTGACATTTGTGCAGTTTTCATGACTTTGAGGATTCCACAAAGATGGTGAGTGACGATGATGCTATAGTCAGCGTAACAATCCCACTTCTGCGTCTACCTAAACAGTGACTGTTCACAATTGAAGCTGAAGCTATGCATGCAGACCAGGTGGACATAAAGAAAGATATGAGACAGTGAAATACTACTCAGCCCAGCCTCATCTCATCTACTCAGTGTGGATTGGGTAACAATGAGCAGGTGGAGGCTGAAGAGGAGGGGGAACAGGAGCTGCTTGCTAGTGCAACAGAGCTAGTACTTACACAAGCTTTGCTCCATCTCTCCTCCGTGGATGGTCTAATGAGGGTAATGAGGATGAAGAGATGGAGGAGGAGGTGGTGAGCCATCATCATTGTAAACACAGGGAAGTGTTATCTATAGTGAGCTTGGCACATATGGCCAACTTTATGTACCACTGCATTTCCCGTGACTCTTGCGTTACATTCCAATAGATAAAAAATACAGCGCCTCAGACGGTGGTGAAAAAAAGTCTTACATTTTATTCTGCCTCCTGTGGCGACGTTTCGGTCCGAAGACCTTTTTCAAGCACAGTACAGAGTGTTCTTACCGCCATTATATAGGACAAGTACCACCCACCAATTAACAAAGCACCAATAAAATACACAATTATAAATACAATCCCATAAAAACCAAACACCAAACATATAATTAAAAACAATCCCAGTGAGCATCCATTGCATTACTAGCTAATCTAACATCAAATCGCTAGCTCTGATCGGTATTATACCTGTAACATACAGCAGAGTTTGCACAAATAACTCAGAAACTCCCCCACCAATCAATGCTCAGCATCCCCAATTGTCATGGTTGCAGCCACTCCCACGGATGTGATCTCACAGCTCCCAATCCAATCATAGCTAAGCACAGTGAATCATAGCTCAGCGTTTCATTAACCCATAACACTGTGCATGTGCATGTTTCAGTCTCCCACAGTATTTCACAAGTCCAAGCGTCACACATTGTTCCTGCTTCATGTTGCTCCACAGCACTGCGCATGTCATGATGTCTGACATCAGTTAATCTCCTGTTGTTGTGCCTTTCTCCATTGCGTATGTCACAGTGTCCTGCTCCAGCAATGTCCCAGATGCTTCAATATGATTGGTCAAAGCGGAAAACATCCATCATAATAGTAACACAAATACAAAGTAGCAAACCCGCATATATTATGGGAGATAACGGTATCCAGTAGCATAACCACATATATTAGTGGGATACAAACCTGGAACATATTGAGACAAACATGAATATATCTCACTCTACTAATGGCACTATATAGACAAAATCTCTTAAAGGTACAGTACCAAATAACAATACAACCCGAATAATCCCATATGGACAAGATTTCAAGCAAAATAAGGAAACTAAGATTCCAAACAAATATTTATAAATTTACAAATTTTGCAAGTGGTCCCCAATATCTCAGAAACCCCCAATCCATATATAACCCATAGAAAAATACTACCAGAAAAAAAGTCCATATAAAACCATCCCATGATATATATATATACACCTACAAGAGCAATGTAGCAATATAAATACAGTCTAGGAGCAATCATTATAGAGGCACATATATATATATATAGTATATATATATATTGTGAGAATCATGTGGGAATAGTGGATGAGGGCAGGTATATCTCGCCCAGATTCCTTTCCTATGTGGCCTAGTCTGGTCAGTATCGCACCTGCTTGCTAATGAATAATGGGAGGTGGATATAAAAGGATGCCAGGTGGTTGTGTGAGTGTCTCAGCCTGGGAACACAGAGAGCCTGTCTGTGTGAGAGACACACGTGAGTGGAAGCAGTGCCCACGGCAACTGTGGTTTGGCTGGACGGGAGAAGCCCGCCAGTTGGTAGTTAGGTTGTGCTTTGTTTAGTTAGTGCCGGACAGGCCAGGATTTGTTTTATGTTTTATTTCTTTATGCATTGCTTTCACCATTAATAAACCTGACCCAGAGTCAGTTATACCCGAATCCCAGCTCTGTGCCTGAGTTTTATGCTGAACGCACGTGACCTTTGACCCCAGCAAAGGCGATCCCGGAGTGTTTTATCACATTGTGGTGGAGAATGCGGGCATCACGTTGCAAGCATGAGCATGGAGGACGTGGTGAAAGCGCTGGTACAGTCCACCGCCGTCCAGCAAGAAGCTAATCGGGTGATGATGGCCCAGCTGAAGGAGTTGGTGGACATGACAGTTACCGATCATTCGCTTCTCCAGCAGGTGGCGCAGCGCTTGGCAAGCTTACCTGAGCTTAACCTGGAAGCCGAGTCGAGAGTGATTCACGTGAGTCGGTACTGGCAGAAAATGACGACCGAAGATGACGTCGAGGCATACCTGACCACGTTTGAACGGACGGCGGCCTGATTGCCCCGTTTCTTTCCGGTGAGGCCCAAAAGGCTTATTATGACTTAGAGCCTGAAGCCGCGCAGGACTTTGACAAATTGAAAGCCGAGATCTTGGCCCGGCTGGGAGTGATGACCGCTGTCCGTGCACAGAGAGTGCATCAATGGACTTATCAGCCGGATAAACCACCGCGGTCACAGATGTTCGACCTGATCCACGTGACGAAGAAGTGGCTACAACCCGAGGTGTTGACAGCGCCAGAGATAATCCAGAGAGTCGTCATGGACAAGTACCTGAGAGCTCTACCGCCAGCCCTGAGGAAGTGGGTAAGCCATGGAAATCCTACGACGGCAGATCAACTGGTGGATCTGGTTGAACGTTACTCCGTGGCGGAAGGACTCCGAGACGACGTTACCCCACCTCGTTCTTCATCATCTCCACGTGGAACCGGTAAGACTGTTCCAGGGAGTAGGGGAGATGGAAAAATCCCTAAGACAGTGGGGGAGGAAAACGGGACTGCGAGGCCGAGAGTAACGAACTATGGTCTAAGCAAGGGGCCCGTTAGGTGTTTCCGCTGCCAAGAGATGGGACATATTGCTGCGACCTGTCCGGTCACTACTGAACCCATGCAGTGCGACATCACTGACTCTAAAAACCGCATGTCTATGGTTGCACGGGTAGTGAGTGTGAATGCCGGTCAAAAGGATGTGGAAAAACACTTGTGTGATTTAACTGTTGATGGCAAAAATGTGGTGGCATTGTTAGACTCGGGAAGTGTGGTGACTCTGGTGAAGGCCAGTCTGGTGTCAGCCCCGACTGGACCATCAGACAAATTTTCTGTAACGTGTGTGCATGGAGACACTTGTTCGTACCTCACCACGGTCATATGCATTACTACTTCCTATGGGTCTGTGCAACATAAAGTGGGACTCGTCCCGGCGTTATTGCATGATGTTATCCTGGGCCGGGATTTTCCCCACTTCTGGCAATTGTGGGAGAATCAGTTGATACCCCAGGGTAATAGTGTACATGATTCTTCTCCCAGGGCGCGTGTGGGTCCCGAACCCCTGGAAGAGGTCTCCCCGGAAGACTCTGGGGAAGAGTCTGCGGGAAATGACCTGCAGTTCCCGTTTTCAGTCATGGCGGGTGATACGGAGGAGACCGGGGAAGAGGAGGAGGCCGACAGCCGTCCACCTCCCCGTTTGCCGGATTTAGAAGTTCAGAAAGATGACTTCCAAAGCGAGCAAATAAAGGATCCTACCCTTTCTCAGGCTAGGACAAATGTAAAAGTGATAAATGGGGTACCTGTAGAACCTGGCTCTAGGCTGGCATATCCTTACATGGTTCTGGAGAATGATTTACTCTATCAGATAGAGAAAAAGGGGGAAGATTCGGTGCAACTATTAGTCGTGCCAAAACCCTACCGGCGGCAGGTGCTGGACCTGGCCCACGGACATGTGATGGGAGGTCACCTGGGAGTCCAGAAAAACACCGAAAGGATATTACACTGTTTTGTTTGGCCAGGCATGCATCACGATATTCGTGTATATTGTGAGTCTTGTCCTGACTGTCAAGCCTCTGCACCTAAGCCCCGGTTCTGTAGCCCTTTGGTACCCCTACCTATTATTGAAGTCCCGTTTGAGAGGATTGGGATGGATTTAGTTGGGCCCCTTCCACGGTCTGCACGTGGACACCAACATATCCTGGTCATCTTGGATTATGCCACTCGTTACCCGGAGGCCATCCCTTTGCGTAACACGGCCACCAAGACGATTGCCAAGGAACTGGTGCATGTGTTTAGTCGGGTCGGTATACCAAAACAGATACTCACCGACCAGGGGACCCCCTTTATGTCCAGGGTAATGAAGGAGCTCTGCCGATTGTTACAAATCGAACCGTTACGCACATCCGTGTATCACCCTCAAACAGACGGGTTGGTCGAACGGTTCAATAAAACTCTGAAGCAGATGCTGAGAAAGGTGATAGACAAGGATGGGAAGAACTGGGACTATTTACTTCCGTATTTGCTTTTTGCCATCAGGGAAGTACCCCAGTCTTCCACGGGATTCTCGCCTTTCGAGTTATTGTACGCCCGACGTCCTCGCGGACTGTTAGACGTTGCAAAAGAAACCTGGGAGGGTCAGGTCACACCATTTAAAACAGTGATAGATCACGTCACACAAATGCAGGACCGTATTGCGGCTGTTATGCCTATCGTCAAAGAACACATGATACAGGCTCAAGGAGCCCAAAAAAGAATCTATGATAGGGGCGCCAAGATCCGTACGTTTGCACCCGGAGATAGGGTGTTGATCCTGGTCCCCACGGTGGACAGTAAGTTCCTGGCAAAGTGGCAGGGCCCCTTTGAGATTAAGGAAAGAGTTGGTGAAGTAAACTACAAAGTATACCAGGCAGGTAAACGAAAACCTGAACAGATTTATCATGTAAATCTGATAAAACCCTGGAAAGATCGGTCTGCCTTGTCAGCGGAGCTGGCCCGTCCCGTCTGCTTGCATACCGTACCGGAGGTACGGGTTGCAGAGACTCTCTCGGAGCGGCAAAAGACTGAGGTCAGGCAGTTTCTACTTCACAACCAAAAGTTTTTCTCAGAAAAACCCGGGCAGACTACGCTAATGAAACATGACATTGTAACGGAACCTGGTGTCACAGTTCACGTAAAGCCCTACCGAATCCCGGAAGCGCGCCGTGAAGCCGTTTCCCGAGAAGTGAAGGCAATGTTAGAGTTAGATGTCATTGAGGAATCGCACAGTGCTTGGTCTAGCCCGATTGTGCTAATTCCTAAACCGGACGGCACCATCCGGTTCTGCAATGACTTCAGGAAACTGAATGCGGTCTCAAAATTTGATGCCTACCCTATGCCCCGGGTCGACGAGTTAATAGATCGGATAGGAAAAGCCCGGTTTATTACGACCCTAGACCTAACAAAGGGGTATTGGCAGATCCCTCTGGCGGAGGCTGCCAGAGAAAAGACGGCATTTGCTACCCCAGAGGGTCTATTTCAGTATGTGTATATGCCGTTTGGACTGCACGGAGCACCGGCGACCTTCCAGAGACTGATGGATCGAGTCCTGAGGCCACATAGGCAGTACACTTCGGCCTATTTGGACGACATTGTCATTTACAGCTTGGACTGGGAGAATCATCTCCAGAAAGTACAAGCTGTGATTGACGACCTGTGGGAGGCAGGTCTAACCGCGAACCCTAAGAAATGTCACATCGGGCTAGAAGAAGCCCGGTATTTGGGGTATGTAATTGGGAGGGGTGTTGTTAAACCCCAGGTTGATAAGATTCAGGCGGTTCTGGACTGGCCACAACCTGTCAACAAGAAGCAGGTGCAAGCCTTCCTGGGGATCGCCGGCTATTATCGCCGGTTCATACCCAATTTTGCAGCCATCGCTACCCCCCTGACGGATCTTACAAAAGGGAAAGACTCCGTCATGATTAAATGGAGTTTAGCGGCTGAAGAAGCCTTCCATAGCCTAAAGCGGGCACTTTGCTCTCAGCCAGTACTGGTGACTCCGGACTTCCGCAGCGAGTTTGTGGTACAAACGGATGCCTCTGATACCAGTATCGGGGCCGTACTGTCACAAGTGAGGGACGGAGTGGAACACCCAGTCCTCTATCTCAGCAGGAAGCTGAATAAACACGAGCAAAGGTATGCAGTCGTAGAAAAAGAGTGCCTCGCCATTAAGTGGGCTCTCGAGGCCCTCAAATATTACCTGGTGGGCCGAAAGTTCAGGCTGATCACTGACCATGCCCCTCTCAAGTGGATGCACTTGAACAAGGAACGGAATAGCCAGGTGACCCGGTGGTTCCTTGCACTGCAGGCCTACACTTTTACGGTGGAGCACCGCCCAGGGGTACAGATGGGAAATGCAGATGCCCTGTCCCGAGTGCACTGTTTGGCGGGTGTCATTGCTCGACCGGAGTGGTCTGAGCAGAGGGGTGGGATATGTGAGAATCATGTGGGAATAGTGGATGAGGGCAGGTATATCTCGCCCAGATTCCTTTCCTATGTGGCCTAGTCTGGTCAGTATCGCACCTGCTTGCTAATGAATAATGGGAGGTGGATATAAAAGGATGCCAGGTGGTTGTGTGAGTGTCTCAGCCTGGGAACACAGAGAGCCTGTCTGTGTGAGAGACACACGTGAGTGGAAGCAGTGCCCACGGCAACTGTGGTTTGGCTGGACGGGAGAAGCCCGCCAGTTGGTAGTTAGGTTGTACTTTGTTTAGTTAGTGCCGGACAGGCCAGGATTTGTTTTATGTTTTATTTCTTTATGCATTGCTTTCACCATTAATAAACCTGACCCAGAGTCAGTTATACCCGAATCCCAGCTCTGCGCCTGAGTTTTATGCTGAACGCACGTGACCTTTGACCCCAGCAAAGGCGATCCCGGAGTGTTTTATCACAATATATATATATAAAATATCCATAAATATGGATGAGAAAATGCAACCGGGTAATCCCACAAAATAATTCAACCCAAAAAGGATACATATGTAACTACATGGATCACTCTAGTTGCACTTGTCCATATAATAAATATAAGCAAATATATGTATATATAAACAGTCCAAAAAGGACCGAAATGTATATACAAACATTATTGTACACAATAAGATACCCCCACAATCAATATCCCATTCACTTCAAAAACCCATTGAAGCTCAAACAGGAAACAAGGTAATTACACAAAATAAGAGGTTAAAAACAATATACTGATAAGGTACCACAACAATCATCCCAGAAGCCCACATTCCCCTACAAAAAGCAACTCTGATTATTCATGTCCTGTGGTTGAAGGGTATCCAACTCAAAGATCCACATCAGTTCCTTCTTTTTCAGAAGGGTCATCCGATTCCCACCCCGCCTCAGCACAGGCACATCATCTATAACCCTGTACCTTAATTGATTAACAGTGACCCATATCACGAAAATGCCTCGGTACAGGGAGTTCTGTCAGCCCAGTCCTGATCGTGCTCTTATGTTTACTAATTCTTGCTTTTACCTCCATAGTGGTCTCTCCCACATACAGCAGAAAAGGCCACATGGGCAACTCAGAACATAAACAACAAAACTGCTAGTGCAGGTATATCGTTTCTGGATCTCATACCTCTTTCCTATTTGAGGATGATAAAAATAGGCCTCTTTCAACAAATTGTTGCAGCAAGCACACCCAAGAGAAGGAAAATTACCAAGGCTTGGGTGACTCAAGGTTGTTTGTAAATCTTTTTTTAGAACTGCCTATATCAGACATTAATATAATTCATCCTTCAGGTTCTTGTTCGTCCTGTAGGAAAAAAGTGGTGATAGTTGGAATTCCTCAACATTAGCATGTCCCTTCTCAAGTAGTGACAAGTGTCTCAATATAATCCCCGAAATCCTTTTACTCATACCATTAGAAGTTGTCACAAATGGTATCCTCTTTCCGGATGTAGTAGTTGCCTTGGGTACCAAAAGATCATCTCTACATTTACCCAAAGCCAGCCTTTTGAATTTAACAAGATCTGCTTTGGGGGTAAAACCTTAAGAGGAATTTCTGACACATCTCCTCTAGTCTCTCATCAATCAAGGTCTCACAAGAAACAACCCTCCTCACCCTCAAAAGCTGACTCCACGGTAAAGACTCCACTATTCTTCGAGGATGTTCACTGGAGAAATGCAGCAGATTGTTTCTCTCCGTGGCCTTAACAAACAAATCTGTATGCAAGGTCCCACCCTCCTTGTAAACAGAAGTATCCAAGAATTGCATTTTCTCCGGTGAACAATCTATGGTGAACCAAAGTTCTTGCCTTACATTCATCTTGGCCAAAAAAAGGTACTGGTTGTTCACCCTGCTAGACTCATGCTATAAGGAGAACCTTGCATTTCTACTTCCTAATGCAAAGAGGTCTACTAAAATGGTGCTATACCAGAAAGCCATTGTGGAAAATATGTTGAAAAAAATTCTCATTAAACACTAGCCGCAGGGGGCAAGCTTCTTTGCTCAATCAAGTAGGAGAGGCAAGGGAGACACACACCAGGTACAGCAGAGTCAGAGGTAGACTGTCAAATGTCTGAGCCAATAACATGACACCCTCCCAGTATCCAGGCCTTGATGGTATTTTTGACAAGGAGGGAAAAGTTTTTAAAGATGGTCAAGCTATACCTGGCCATAAAAAACAGCGTTCTAATTCCTCTGCGATCTTCAGATATTGCTTCTCATAGCTGGATACCTGGCATGAGCTGTCCCTCTATGAATTGAAGGTGTGCTGTCCTGTTGCTAATGTCTTGTCTGAGCGGGTTTTTAGTGATGCCGGGGGGGGTTATAACAGACAGGTACTTTCACCTGTCAGCAGAAAATGCTAACAGGTGAAACTCTGATAAAAATGAGCAAAGCCTGGACTAGCCCTGACTTTTCCACACCACCATATGACAGCAGCACATAAAGCCTTCAATATTTTAATGAGGCCCGCCAGTTGGTGCCATCAAGGATGTATGGATCACCTTGCTTGTAATTTTTGGAAGGCTTTGCACTGTGTGAAGAGGTTTTATAAATGTAGGAGTGCAACAACTACAGCTCTGGCAAAAATTAATAGACCACCACATCAAATCCCTGTCATGGGCAGCCCATTCTCCAGACTTGAACCCCATTGAAAACCTCTGGAATGTAATCAAGAGAATGATGGATAGTCACAAGCCATCAAACAAAGAAGAACTGCTTACATTTTTGCGCCAGAAGCAGTGTGAAAGACTGGTGGCAAGAATGCCAAGACACATGAAAGCTGTTTTTAAAAATCATGGTATTTCCACAAAATATTGATTTCTGAACTCTTCCTTAGTTAACATATCAAAATGAGGAAATGGTTGCACTCAATTGCATTAAGGCAATTGAGTGCAACCATTTCCTCATTTTGATATGTAAGCTGTTTTTGGTATGCACCTATTCAGACTAGGTCTAGATGTGCCGTCAGGTTTTTTCTGTCATTCTTCCTTCGTTAAAACATTAGTATTGTTGTTTCTAAATGATTATGAACTTGTTTTCTTTGCATTATTTGAAGTCTGAATGCACTGTTTTTTTATTTTGACCATTTTTATGTCAGAAAAAAATACAAAATTTAAAGCTTGGAAATTCGGAGACATGTTGTCAGAACTTTATGGAATAAAAGAACAATTTACATTTTACTCAAAAATATACATATAAAGAGAAAAATCAGACAAACTGAATGTTACGGTTAAACTTTGACCATTAGGGTACTTAGAGAAAAACCCTGAAGTGGACCCTCTGGGTTGTGGCTCCAGAGCCCTCGTGGGTGAGCGGACCAGGTGAAGACCAACTCCTATACAGGGGCAGACCCAGGGGGGTGGAACCACAACGACCGAAGACAAAGGACTGACTAGGGTGACACAGGCAGGAAAAAGAGGAGGGCTGAGGTGAGGTAAGAGAGTAGATATGAGCCAGGGGATACTGTAAACCGAGGAGTAGGGAAGACAGGTGATACCGGGAGGACCTGGGACTGGCAGAGGCGAGATGCTGAAAGAGAGGCAAATAAGGTAACAATTAGAGGAACCAGCTAAGAGGACACAGAAATCAACGGAAGCACAGGAACGGAAAGACTGCAGCTGCCGCAGCAGGCAGAGATGGCAGACACACAGACAGGAAGACAAGGCAGAGGTACTGTACAAGCGGGAAGGTAGAGACACAGGGCAAACATGTGAAGCACAGACACAGGAGGAAGATGTGTACGGCAGAGACACAGGGCGAAGAGGTAGAGCAGAGACACAGCAAAAAGTGCAGCAAAGGCACAGGGACCTGAGGACCTAAGAGGACGCCAGCAAGAAGCTAGAGCCATCGCATAAGATAACCAGGCATCTTACCTGGGAAGACGCCATGCAGAAGTACCCAGTGGGCGCTGCCATGTTGGGGGTAGAGTCACCGGGTCAGAGCTTCCAGGGACCCTTGCGGTGCAAGAGATGCCACCGCGCATGCGCGAAGCACAGATGTGCCGGGCACCCAGGAGATCAGCAGCAGGAACGCACCGAGCAGCGGGGCCGTGCTGGGGAGCGGGGACGCACTGGTGAGTACCAGTGGTGGCCCTAACACTAATCATTTGAAAGTGGTCTCTTAATTTTTGCCAGAGCTGTGTAGTTTGTTCACAATATTTGAATAAGGCACTACAGTTGGCGTCTTCAAGGGTGTAAAGATGACCCTACTTGTAATTTTTGCCAGGCTGTGCACTTAGTGCAGAGCCTTTATGAGTCTAGGAGTACCACTACATGACAATTTGAACAGAATATGTATGAGGCCTTCCTTTATGTCTTATACAGGGTGTATCTGAGTCCCTCTTCCATCAAATTTTTGACAGTTCTTGCTTCCTTCAGAAATTACACTGACATTTTAAATGTTTAATAAAAATTTCAATTTTGGTTTACTTAAATTATTTTTTTTTAAATCCATTTTAAATATTGCCTTATACAAGTCCTTATACAGGAAAGAAGGTTTCTTAATTTTTTTTTCCTGTAAACTCCAATTTCTCGTCGAGTGGAGTAAAACTGTGACACCATTGTTCTCAGCAACGATCTAGGAGTCTGAGATGCTTCCAGGGATCTTCCCCATGCTGGTCTTACATTTAGCACTTTTTCCATCCATTTAAACATTTTCACTGCCCTCCAGACCTCCTTGTAGGGTCTGGGACTGAGAGACATAGATCGTATGCACCTACCCTAAAAGTGTGTTAAAATATCAGCAAAGACGCATTATTGTAGGGTGACTGGGTCTTTTATGGTAGCAAAAAATGTCTTGTCAGCAGCACAATATTCTTTGTAAACATTGGATGTGCTGCCAATAACATGATACAGTTTGGTTATTGATCTCTCCCCTTTATTCATAGTGGGGTAAACAAATCTTGAATATTGTCGATTGTGTATATGCACCTATAGTTAGGGTTGAAGCAAGCCAAAGTCTGGGGAAAACATAGGCACACGATTTTCTCAGCACGAAATGTAGCCAAACTAAAAAGGTTTTGAGAGCAAAGGTCAGAGCAGTAGTCATGAGTGCAAATGAGTCTCTGTCACTACTATCTGTCTACATTTACAACCAGGTGGTCTGAGGGTCAATATTTCTTCTTGAGAGTGCTAATTCAGTGTAGGGAGACCTAATGGCCATGCAATACTCCTCTGACAATTTAAATATGCAAATAGCATCTTCAGAGATGAAAAGTGCTCAAATTCTGGTGCCACCTATTGGACCAGTTAGATTTGCAAGCAGCAAGATTTTAGCACTCTCATAAAGATAGGTGGAAATTGCTTTAGATTTTACTTTGTTTCTGCAGAGGTTTGATTAATAAGTCTCAGATTCTGTGTTAAATGCGTACCTTATAATCACTGAGCTTTGTAACAGTCAATATATTTACCATTACAACATACTTTTTGCGCTCTACTGTGGACCACTAGGTGGCAGTACTTTACCATGGAAATGACCAAAAACAATGATATTTTCATCTGAAAAGCAGGTCAGAAATATTTGAGCTGACACATAGTTGAGAATTGCAACTTGTACTTATGCTGATAGTGGACATTCATTAGTTAAAATCTGTAGGATTGATACAATGATTCTTAATAAAAGTTCTGATGTCTCTTTGGTTTTACATTTACTATTTATTCATTACTACATTTCAATTTGTAACCTTTTGAAAATAAAAAAACAAAGTAACGAACCAAAACCCATAGAATTCTTATCAGCGTGGTTCAGGCTTTTCCTTCTCATGAATATTGATTTGAAGTTGTATGGAAAGTTTAGTTGCAGATAGAGTAAGTTGTAGGTAAGAGTCACCGCTACGCCATCTATTATAAGTAATATATCTACAAGAGCATACAGCTCTGGCAAAAATTAAGAGACCACTTCTAAAAGTTCAGATTGTCTGATTTTTCACTTTATAGATATATTTTTGAGTAAAATGTAAATTTCTCTTTTAGTCTACAAACTTCTGACGTCTCCGAATTTCCAAAAAATTAATTTCCTGGTAAAAATTACAAGCAGGGTCATCCTTACACCCTTGAAGACACCAACTGTAGTGCCTTATTTAAATATTGTGAACAAAGTACACAGCTCTGGCAAAAATTAAGAGATCACTTTCAAATGTTCAGTTTGTCTGATTTTTCTCTTTATAGGTATATTTTTGAGTAAAATGTAAATTTGGTCTATAAACTTCTGACATGGCTCAGATTTTGTATTTTTTTCTGACAAAGAAAAATGGTCAAAATTTAAAAAAAACCCTGTGCATTCAGACTTCAAATAATGCAAAGAAAACAAGTTCATAGTCATTTAGAAACAACAATACTAATGTTTTAACTAAGGAAGAGTTCAGAAATCAATATTTTGTGGAATAACCATGATTTTTAAAAACAGCTATCATGCGTCTTGGCATGCTTTCCACCAGTCTTTCACACTGCTTCTGGCACAAAAATGTAAGCAGTTCTTCTTTGTTTGATGGCTTTTGACTATCTATCTTCCTCTTGATTACATTCCAGAGGTTTTCAATGGGGTTCAGGTCTGGAGAATGGGCTGCCCATGACAGGGTTTGAAAAGGTGTCATTACAAAACCGATAAGTAAACACAAATACCCACACAAACACAGACACATATTGCCGTCAGCCTATGTAGGAGCATTAACAGAACAAACCTACATAGACTGTAACCAAACATCAACTGTTAATTTTAAAGAAAAAATTAAAAAAAATTGCGTGAGCTCCCACGTAATTTTATTAACCAACAGAGGGAAAGCCGATGGCTGAGGACTAATGTTAATATTCTGGAAAGGAGCCAGTAGCCATAAAGATTCCCAGGCCATTAATATCAGCTCACAGCTATTTGCTTGGCCTTTACTGGCTGGTTTACAGGGAGACCCCAGAAAAAATTGACATAGGGTCACCCTATAAAATCAAATCAGCAAATGCTAGGCAGACAGCTGCGGGCTGATATTAATAGCCTAGGAAGGGGTCATGGATATTGGCCCCCTCCCAGACTAAAAGCAACATCTCTCAGCTGCCCCAGAAAAGGCATATCTTTAAGATGCTCAAATCTGGTGCTTAGCCTCATTCTCCCACTTGCCCTGTAGTGGTGGCAAGTGGGCTCCATATTTTTGGAGTTTATGTCACCTTTGTATTGTCAGGTGATATCAAGTCCACAGGTTGGTAATGGACAGGCGTCTATAAGTCACCTATTCCTTAGTAACCCCATAATAATATTGTATAAAAAACACACACACAGAATAAAGACCTTTTTTGAAATAATGACACAGACTCCTTTAATAAATTTTAATTAAAACATACTTACTGAATGCCTAATCCACTGACACCAATGTCTCCTGCAACAAAAGTAAAATAATAAACCACAATATTCCTCACTTGTCCGCAGAGAAGATAATCCATAATGTCAAAATCATATAGAAAAAACCCAATTAAAAGATATGACCTTTATTATTATTGACTAAAAAGCCACCTGAAAAGGTGATCTGTGCACACCAAACAAACAACACACAGTGAAATAAAACCACCCAACCACCTAGGGTTGCTATAAGTTCCTATTTATTCCCTATATGATGCCCTGCCTATCTGCGGAGGTTGGCAACATAGGGGGGTAGTGTAGCCCTATAGCCCAAAACCCATGAGAGATAGTGATAAATGAATATAAAATGCATTTTTTGGCTTGCAGAGAGTATAATGATGGATATCAAAAAATCAAATAAAGATCCACAATAATGGCGCACTAAATGCCTATACACCCATATGATATCAGCCCCCTATTTAGATAGATCTAGGAAGCTGTTGTCTGAAAATATCAATCTTATTCAATAAAGTGTATGTCGCAAGTTTAATAAATGGGTAACCAGCTGATCACATAAATATGTATTTATCCAACTGGACAATTAAATCAGCAATTATCCCCAGTGTTAGCAAACACTTACAGTGCCTACAAGTAGTATTCAACCCCCTGCAGATTTAGCAGGTTTGATAAGATGCAAATAAGTTAGAGCCTTCAAACTTCACACAAGAGCAGGATTTATTAACAGATGCATAAATCTTACAAACCAAAAAGTTATGTTGCTCAGTTAAATTTTAATAAATTTTAAACATAAAAGTGTGGGTCAATTATTATTCAACCCCTAGGTTTAATATTTTGTGGAATAACCCTTGTTTGCAATTACAGCTAATAATCGTCTTTTATAAGACCTGATCAGGCCGGCACAGGTCTCTGGAGTTATCTTGGCCCTCTCCTCCATGCAGATCTTCTCCAAGTTATCTAGGTTCTTTGGGTGTCTCATGTGGACTTTAATCTTGAGCTCCTTCCACAAGTTTTCAATTGGGTTAAGGTCAGGAGACTGACTAGGCCACTGCAACACCTTGATTTTTTCCCTCTTGAACCAGGCCTTGGTTTTCTTGGCTGTGTGCTTTGGGTCGTTGTCTTGTTGGAAGATGAAATGACGACCCATCTTAAGATCCTTGATGGAGGAGCGGAGGTTCTTGGCCAAAATCTCCAAGGTAGGCCGTGCTATCCATCTTCCCATGGATGCGGACCAGATGGCCAGGCTCCTTGGCTGAGAAACAGCCCCACAGCATGATGCTGCCACCACTATGCTTGACTGTAGGGATGGTATTCTTGGGGTCGTATGCAGTGCCATCCTTCCAAACGTCACGTGTGTGGTTGGCACCAAAGATCTCGATCTCGGTCTCATCAGACCAGAAAACCTTGAACCAGTCTGTCTCAGAGTCCTCCAAGTGATCATGAGCAAACTGTAGACGAGCCTTGACATGACGCTTTGAAAGTAAAGGTACATTACGGGCTCGTCTGGAACGGAGACCATTGCGGTGGAGTACGTTACTTATGGTATTGACTGAAACCAATGTCCCCACTGCCATGAGATCTTCCCGGAGCTCCTTCCTTGTTGTCCTTGGGTTAGCCTTGACTCTTCGGACAAGCCTGGCCTCGGCATGGGAGGAAACTTTCAAAGGCTGTCCAGGCCGTGGAAGGCTAACAGTAGTTACATAAGCCTTCCACTTCCGGATGATGCTCCCAACAGTGGAGACAGGTAGGCCCAACTCCTTGGAAAGGGTTTTGTACCCCTTGCCAGCCTTGTGACCCTCCACGATCTTGTCTCTGATGGCCTTGGAATGCTCCTTTGTCTTTCCCATGTTGACCATGTATGAGTGCTGTTCACAAGTTTGGGGAGGGTCTTAAATAGTCAGAAAAGGCTGGAAAAAGAGATAATTAATCCAAACATGTGAAGCTCATTGTTCTTTGTGCCTGAAATACTTCTTAATACTTTAGGGGAACCAAACAGAATTCTGGTGGTTTGAGGGGTTGAATAATAAATGACCCTCTGAATAAACTTTTCACAATTTAAAAAAAAAAATTAAACAAAGAAATAACATTCTTTTTTGCTGCTGTGCATTTCACACTTCCAGGCTGATCTACAGTCCAAATGTCACAATGCCAAGTTAATTCCGAATGTGTAAACCTGCTAAATCTGCAGGGGGTTGAATACTACTTGTAGGCATTGTATGCCTATCATTCCGTTTGATCTCAGCGCCTTACTTAACCCCTTAACGACCAGGGGTATTTTTGGTTTTGCATTTTCATTTTTCCCTCCCCTTCTTTCCAGAGCCATAACTTTTTTATTTTTCCATTTATATGGCCATGTGAGGGCTTATTTTTTGCGGGACGAGTTGTACTTTTAAATGACACCATTGGTTTTAGCATGTCATATACTCGAAAACGGGAAAAAAATTCCAAGTGCGGTGAAATTGCCAAAACAGTGCAATCCCACACTTGTTTTTTGCTTGGCTTTTTTGTTAGGTTCACTAGATGCTAAATCTGACCTGCCATTATGATTCTCCAGGTCATTACGAGTTCATAGACACCAAACATGTCTATGTCGTCTTTTATCTAAGTGGTGAAAAAAAATTCCAAAGTTTGCTAAAAAAAAAAAAAAAAAAAAAAAATGTGCGGAATTTTCCGAGACCCGTAGCGTCTCCATTTTTCATGATCTGGGGTCGGGTGTGGGCTTATTTTTTCCGTGCCGGACTGACGTTTTTAATGATACCACTTTTGTGCAGATACGTTCTTTTGATCGCCCGTTATTGCATTTTAATGCAATGTCTTGGTGACCAAAAAAAAGTAATTCTGGCGTTTTGAATTTTTTTCTCGCTACGCCGTTTAGCGATCGGGTTAATGCTGTTTTTTTATTGATAGATCGGGCGATTCTGAACGCGGCGATACCTAATATGTGTATGTGGGATTTTTTTTTACTGTTTTATTTTGATTGGGGCGAAAGGGGGGTGATTTGAACTTTTATGTTTTTTTAATTTTTTTTATTTTTAAACATTTTTTTTTTTTACTTTTGGCATGCTTCAATAGCCTTTATAGGAGGCTAGAAGCTTGCGCAACCCGATCGGCTCTGCTACATATGGGCGATGAGCAGATCGCCCATATGTAGCAGATTTACTGCTGTGCTTTCAGCGCCGACCACCGGGTGGCGCTGAAAGCCTTATGCCTGGAACAACCATAGAGGTCTCATAGAGACCTCTGGTTGTCCAGGCAACGTGACGCCGACCCCCGATCACGTGACGGGGGTCGGCGATGACGTCATTTCCGGCCCGGCGGCCGGAAATGCTATTTAAATGCCCGCTGTCAGCTTTGACAGCGGCATTTAACTAGTTAATAGGCGCGGGCGGACGGCGATTCCGCTCGCGCCTATTGCGGGCACATGTCAGCTGTTCATAACAGCTGACATGTCCCGGCTTTGATGCGGGCTCAGCGCCGGAGCCCTCATCAAAGCAGGGGAGATGTCCGATGACGGACTGTGTCCGTCATTGGACATTAAGGGGTTAAACAAGTCTAGGAAGCTGCCATTTGTCAATATCAACCTTATTCAAAGGCACAATATATATTAATCTCAGCAATAGGGTGCATGTCTCAGGTTCAGTGTATAGGTAACCAACTAATCACATAAATAAGTGTGGATCAACTAAACGATAAAATCAGCAAACATCCACAATAATGGCAAACACTTATGCCTATCAATCCATTTGGTCTCAGCTCCTTGCTTAAATAAGTCTAGGAAGCTGCCATCTACAGATATCAACCTTATTCAAAAGCATAGTATACCGTAACCTCAGCAATAAGGTACATGTCTCAGATTAAATCAAATGATCACCCAAACAATTGTGGATCCAGCTAAATGATAGTTTTCATTGGATGGGAAACAATGACAAAGATACTAGATTTCAGAGTACTCATCTGCCAATATTGCCACATGCCCTCACTTCAATGCGTTTCACCTATGCGGCTCATCAGGAGGCCCGATGCCAAATAGTGCATCTTAATAGATAAATGTGCAGAATAGGATATCATGCTCCCATTAAATAACCCACTTTTACATTAGGGTCCTCCCCATGCCATGACCGGATGCATTGCGCCCAGATGACACTACATTCCACCATGGAACTCACGGAAGTCTGATGACAACTTCAGGTATAATCTCAAATTCCAATCGCGCATGCTCAACGTGGAACGCATCGGGGTATATGGATATAACTTCCGGTTCATGGTATCTCTGGCACACATTGTTCCGCTTTGTTATAAAAGCCAAAAAGATTTACACATACAGTGTATCGCAGAGGATAATGCATAAAGAACCAATATCATGTATTTACTAAGGGCAGCAGATCCTCCCCATCTAAATGTAAACTTATTTCTCAAAACAAAAGGTACGATAACCCTAATTATCAATGATATCTAATATATAGAACATATTATTGTTTGATTGATTGATGTCTTTGTCTTCCGATTCTTAAAATAGACCCTCTCGTCTATAAACAAAATTTTCTCATTTAACCCTTTTGGATGAAGGAAATGAAAGCCTAAATAAAGCAGGTAAACGATGTTTGTTCATTTAACCCTTTTGGGTGAAGGGAGTCCATCCTAAAGATCCATTCACATTCTCTTCTCAAAATGAATCTAACATGGTTACATCCTCTGGGGCTTGGATTTACCACCTCAATGATCATAAATTTGATATTGTCAAGATCCTCCTGGTGAACCAACCTAATATGACAGGCAAGGGGCATATCCCTATCATTTCTAAAGTCCCCCATATGTTCACCAACTCTCTTACGGAATTCCCTTTTTGTTTTTCCTATATAGTTCCTTGGACAGGGACAGGTGGCCATATATACAACCCCTGAGGTCTTACAATTGGAGAAATCTCTCTGGAAAAAACACTTTCCTGTAGAAGAACTATTAAAAGACTTATTAGGTTTCATCCACTTACAAAAACTACAATTCCCACACTTAAAAAAAAACAAAACATTGGGGCATTTTGAGAATGGACCCTGATCTGAGGGATATTGTGGGGGATCGTCCTATCATCACTTACAAATAGGGTAAATCCATAAAAGCAATTCTGGTACATATCCACTATAAAAAACCCACAGCTAAGGGGACGTGGCTTGATAGAAAACCATGTGGCTTTTTCTTAATGTGTGGGAATTATAGTCCCCTTTCTCTTGCCTCACTAGATGGTATGCTGCTTATATATTTGCACACAGATAACATTTGCTCACATGTGTGATTGGTTACAGGCTATAGCTTTATCATGAGCTTAATTGTTGTTTGGGCTATGTCACATGGGTGACTTTTTAAGGTTTTTATGCTGTTTGTGTTTTTTTTGTACTCAATAAAATTCATGTGTTATTTCTTTATTATGTGGTGATCCCCTTCATTATGGCCTATGACTTTTTCTTTTGTCTATATGTAATATTGGCAGATGAGTACTCTGAAATCTAGTATCTTCATGGTCATTGTTTCCCAGACAATGAAAACTATCATTTAGCTGGATCCAAAATTGTTTGGGTGATCATTTGATATAATCTGAGACATATACCTTATTGCTGAGATTAACCCCTTTACCCCAAAGGGTGGTTTGCACGTTCATGACCGGGACAATTTTTACAATTCTGACCACTGTCCCTTTATGAGGTAACTCTGGAACGCTTCCACGGATCCCGGTGATTCTGACATTGTTTTCTCAGGACATATTGTACTTCATGTTAGTGGTATAATTTATTTGATATGACTTGTGTTTATTTGTGAAAAAAATGGAAATTTGTCAAAAAGTTTGAAAATTTCGCAATTTTCCAACTTTGAATTTTCATGCCCTTAAAACAGAGAAATATGTCACACAAAATAGTTAATAAGTAACATTTTCCTCATATCTACTTTACATCAGCACAATTTTGGAACCAAATTTTTTTTTGATTAGGAAGTTATAAGGGTCAAAAGTTGACCAGCGATTTCTCATTTTTACATCATTTTTTTAGGGACCACATCACATTTGAAGCCACTTTGAGGGGTCTATATGATAGAAAATACCCAGAAGTGACATTATCCTAAAAACTGCACCCCTCAAGGTGCTCAAAACCACATTCAAGAAGTTTATTAACCCTTCAGGTGCTTAACAGGAATTTTTTGAATGTTTAAAAAAATGAACATTTAACTTTTTATCACAAAAAAATTACTTCAGATCCAATTTGTTTTATTTTACCAAGGGTAACAGGAAAAATTGGACACCAAAAGTTGTTGTACAATTTGTCATGAGTACGATGATACCCCATACGTGCAGGTAAACCACTATTTGGGCGCATGGTAGAGCTCAGAATGGAAGGAGTGCCGTTTGATTTTTCAATGCAAAATTGGCTAGAATTGAGATCGGACGCCATGTTGCATTTGCAGAGCCCCTGATTTGCCTAAACAGTGGAAACCCCCCACACGTGACAGCATTTTGGGAAGTAGACCCCCTAAGGAACTTATCTAGATGTGTGGTGAGCACTTTGAACCCCAAAATGCTTCACAGAAGTTTATAATGTAGAGCCGTAAAATAAAAAATCTTTTTTTTTTCACAAAAATGATTTTTTTGCAAGCAATTTTTTATTTTCCCAAGGGTAACAGGAGAAATTGGACCGCAAAAGTTGTGCAATTTGTCCTGAGTATGCTGATACCCCATATGTGCGGGTAAACCACTGTTTGGGCACATGGCAGAGCTCGGAAGGGAAGGAGCACCGTTTGACTTTTTCAATGCAAAATTGTTTTTTGCGGGGCGAGTTGATGTTTTTATTGGTACCATTTTTTATCTCTTTTTATTCAGATTTTTGGGAGGCAGAATGAACAAAAACCAGCAGTTTATGAATTTCTTTTGGCGAGGGCGTTTGCACCGTTCCGCGTGTGGTAAAACTGATAAAGCAGTTTTATTTCTTCGGGTCAGTATGATGACAGCGATACCTCATTTATATAAATGTTTTAATGTTTTGGCGCTTTTATACAATAAAAACTATTTTATAGAAAAAATAATTATTTTTGCATCGCTTTATTCTGAGAGCTATAACTTTTTTATTTTTCCGGTGATGGAGCTATATGGCGGTTTGTTTTTTGCGGGACAAGATGATGTTTTCAGCAGTACCATGTTTATTTATATCCGTCTTTTTGATCACGTGTTATTCCACTTTTTCTTCGGCGGTATGATGATAAAGCATTATTTTCTTGCCTTGTTTTTTATTTTTAATGGTGTTCACTGAAGGGATTAGCTAGTAGGACAGTTTTATAGGTCGGGTCGTTACGGACGTGGCGATACTAAATTTGTGTACTTTTATTGTTTAGATTTTTATCATTCAAATATTGATTTAATGGTAGAATAAATATTGTTTTTTTGTATTTTTTTTCTATATTTTTACAATTATTACATTTTTTAAAAAAAATTTCATTCTTACTTTAACACTGTGTCCCACTATGGGACACTCATTTTGTGCAGGCTGATCGCTTATATGGCATGCAGATCTGCATGCCATATAAGCTGTCAGCGCTGCACTCTGTGCACACTAACATCAGAGACTTCCTGACATACACTGCGCATGACAGGAAGTCTCTGAGCTCTGGGAACCCGGATATCGTCATGACGACATCGGGTTACCATGGGAGCGATCGGGACCCCACGTCACAACGTGGGGTCTCCTATCCAAAGGCAGAGGGTCTGTCATCCCCTCTGCCAGCTACGGAATGCAGCGATTATAAATAAACATGAGTGTAAAAAATGCTGCATATATATGTGTACTGCTGTGACTGCATCTATTCAGTATATGCACAGTATTATACCTCCTGTGCAATAGTCATAACCCCTATATTTGTACCAATGGATATACTGAGTAGTCAGTGTGCAAAAGTATGCAAATAAACGGCACATATAAGGGGTGTGTACTAGGTCACCTTATAAAAGTACAATTAATCTAGGTATACAAGATTAATTGTACTTTTATAAGGTGACCTAGTACACACCCCTTATATGTGCCGTTTATTTGCATACTTTTGCACACTGACTACCCAGCATTTTTTACACTCATGTTTATTTGTGCAGAGAGGAGAGTGTGAACCATGGTGGGAGGCTTTTCAACAGTCATTATGACATGTTAATAAGAGATTTAAATTATGTATCTCCCACTGGTACATCTGTTTTCACACGTGTATACTTTCCTATGTTTGTTTTTTTTGGACCAGAATCTCCTTTTATGTGTTTTTATGGTTTGGCTATCTTGCTTTAATAAAAATTATACTTTTTATGGCTTTGCTTTTTTGTCTTTTTGGATATTTGTTGTTTTGAAGTGCCATTATTGGTAGGCTTGATATTTTGGATATATATTGTTTAAGTAAGGAGTTGAGTTCAAACGGATTGATAGGCATAAGTGTTTGCTAACACTGGGGATAATTGCTGATTTCATTGTCCAGTTGGATCCATACGTATTTATGTGATCAGCTGGTTACCCATATGTTAAAGTTGAGACATACAGTTTATTGAATAAGATTGACATTTTCAGACAATAGTTTCCTAGATCTATCTAAATAAGGGGCTGATATCATTTGTGTGTATAGGCATTTAGTGTGCTATTACTGTGGATCTTTATTTGATTTTTTTGATATCCATCATTACACTCTCTGCAAGCAAAAAAAACGCATTTTATATTCATTTATCACTATCTCTCATGGGTTTGGGGCTATAGGGTTCCTTTAGAAATAGGAGTGAGCTCTGTATAGAAATAATGGTTCCTTATTGAGGGTGCGGGGATTATATAATATTAGGGTGCATCCAGGGATTTATAGGGGCAGCCATCGTTGAGCGAGGGCGCCACAATGCTACCCCCTAAGGGTGCCAACCTCTGCAGTTAGGCAGGGCATCATATAGGAAATAAATAGGGACTTATAGCAAACCTAGGTGGTTGGGTTTTATTTCACTGTGTGTTGCTTGTTTGGTGTGCACAGATCACCTTTTTAGGTGGCTTTTTAGTCAATAATAATAAAGGTCGTATCTTTTAATTGAGTTTTTTCTATATGATTTTTTTTTCCAATTTGATACCCTAATGTATAAGTCATAATACCTTGATACCTAATCGATAGTGTCCCATGACGATCCTGATGACTTTTATAGCAATCCCTGATGTGATGGCCTGAGGACAGAGAGAAACACTGAGGAGACAGCTTCAGGGCGGAGTGGAACACTGAGGAGATGGTCTTGTGGCAGAGAGGAGGGCTGAGGAGGCAGTCAAGAGCAGAGCGTAACGCTGAGAAGATGGTCTGAGGGCATAAGGGAGCGTCGAGGAGACGGCCTGGGGGCAGACAGGAGTGCCAAAGAGACAACCTAAAAGTAGAGAGGAGCACAGGGGAGACAGCCTGAGGAGAGAGAGAAACACTGAGGGTCTTAGGGCAGAGGGGAACATCGGGGAGATGGCCCGAGGGCAGAGGGGAGCGCTGAGGAGATGCATATGTAAATATGCAAAGTAGTTTTTCTGAATATTTAGTCAAGTAGCTCGACAATTGGGATTAAGAAAGAAAAAATAGCTCTCTTTGGGCAGCCTGGATCATGCATTGTGGTTTGCATGTGTATTATCCCTCTGTTGAAATGGATAGAGGTGTCTTTTTTCAACTATATTAACTATATAATTATTGCATGTAACTGTGATACAATTTTAGATTACATATGAATTTTTGATGTCTTTTTGATGTATTGTTTTGGGGGAGGACAAAAAAACAGCAATTCTGCCATGCAATTTTTTTTTCTTTTTTGGAGTTTAATGTACTAGATTGTATTACTGAGTCTTCCAAAAACAACTCAATGGAAGTGTATTAAAAGCACTTGAAGATCCATGTCCTTGCCATTGTAGGTATGCATAAAATCAATTGTTCAATGGAGAAAGTTGTACTATTATGTCTTACATTGAGAAGGTGTAAAACGAGCTGGTTTTATTGAAATTCATGCCTCCGTTACTTACATTATTTAAATACTAACTTTTGCCTCCCTATTTTCCAGGCTTTTCTAGGATTATAAATCCGCAGTATGTTCTTTTATGCTGCAGATTTCATTTAGTGCAATGCAAGTTTTGTCACAGATTAATTACAGGATCTGCATATTTTCTCTGCTACATATTTTCTTGCTGGAAAATTCTGTGCACACATATAGCTGAACACAGCGTATTTTAGAAAATATGGCAATTACAAACTAATAGCAGGATGGCATCTGTGCAGAGAATTATGATAGAAACGCTATAGAAATGTAGAAATTTTATGTCTTTTATGCCACCGCACTGTCAATTCCCCACCAATGTGATGGATCCAACATTTTAATCTTTTTCTTTAAAATTTGAAATTACCAAACGTCAGAAGCCTTCCGTGAGAAATTAAAAAAATAGAATGCCAAGCATTACCAGTTACATTCATGTGCAGAACGACCGAAAGGTGCAACAACATTTACTCTGTCAATCATACATAGCTGTCAGACAAATCATATTGATAGACAGAAAGACAGATAGATAGATAGATGTACACCCCTGGGAAGATCTGTAAGGGTGTGGACTATAATGTCATGTTCCTGCCCCTGAAGACAACAATCGCATCATGTGTATAGTGTCATGCTGTTTTACATGTATTGCGATATGGTAATGTCGCGACTCAGCTGTCGGGTGACCCGGGACCAGGGGCTCCTTCCCTTTTCCTAACGCTATGGGGCACCCTAGCTCGCCCTATTCCCCGGGATACTTCTGAAGGTGAAGATGCCAGAGCCGCCACCCTTGCCTTATCTTCTGAGTTAGCCCTACACCACCCAGGGAAGAGTGGCATTACTGTGCACCGCAGTACACCAACCTGACAAACAAGGCTACACAAACAAGGGTAAACTGAAAACACCAGGCATACAAAATATTCACTCACGCATAACAGAGGAATGCACCAGGGAGTGGAGGATGGGGAATAAAACAAAGTAGAGGAGGGAAGGGAATTGCCACACTTACAAACCACCCAACAGTCACAGAAAACTCCTCCCAAACTCCTCATATAAACACCTCTCCTCCTAAGCCATGCAGCAAATGCTAGCTCTGACTTTGGTTTGAATCAGGACCCAGATTATAAAGGGGATGGAAGTGGCTGACTGAGCTTAGCTGAGAGCTCAGAGTTTCCAACATGGCTGATTAACCTCTGTTCTGCGAAAAGAAATAAACACCATTAAAAAGAAGTGCTTCTTCTCAGCGCAGGAGTAGGAGCAATCAGAAGCTGCGGTCTTCTGGTTCCTCTCTGTTCCAGTATCCCAGTGACAGGTAATGTACTGTGTATAAGTAATGTAAAAACTTAATGTAGAATCTGAGTAGTGTATAGCAGGGTTTCCCAACTCCAGTCCTCAAGGCCCACCAACAGATCATGTTTTCAGGATTTCCTTTGTATTGCACAGGTGAAGCAATTATCACCTGTGCAAGACTAAGGAAATCCTGAAAACATGATTTGTTGGTGGGCCTTAAGGACTGGAGTTGGGGAACCCTGGTGTATAGTACATAAGGTGCATAGGGTAAGCACAGGATAAGGCGTAATTTAGTGCTTAGGATAAAGATTGTGTTGGTAGTGTACAGTATAGCACTGCAGGGACAGACATAGTAAGTGTTTCGTCAATGGGAGGGGTTAGGGCCAGTTAAAAGGAGATTGCTTCCTGTTTCTAGAGGAGAGTTTGTTTGTTACGTGCAAGGTGAAGTTCAAGGTTCAGAGGGCTGATAGCAGAAGCGAGTACATTTAGTGTTGGGTGGTATGAGACCTTCCAAGGCTCCATGCGGACATTCTTGCAATGTCTAGAGCCTAAGGCTCAAAACAGGCACTATGGAAAGTACCTTAACCCATTCTATACTAATGAAGATGGAAGTGGAACCACCTGAGGGAAAGGAAATGGATCTCGTCATTACTGTTTGGCCAGACAGGAAATCCCAGGTCCAGGTAGAACTAAAAGTGAAGCAGGAAATGTACAGTACTGTATTAGTGAAAGATGAACGGGGGGAGAGGAGGCAGTGTTCGATACTGCGTGTTACAATCTGATGTACTTAAACAGTCCAGTAAACTTTTGAATGTTGAAACAAACTGAGTTTCCCATGATACGTGTGCAGCTGTTCCTGAAGATGGAGATCAGAAGACAGTGGAGGCCTGCAAGTGTGTGTTACGCACCTTACATTAGACAGCATACTGGGACGCAAATTCTCTGTAGAGTGCCAGGGTGTAATGGAGCAGCAACTTGACCACTGCTACCACACTCTGACACCTTATAGAGTGACAACTGTTTTGAATGTTTTACAGCTGTGATTAATCTTTCTCACTATAGAGAGATGAATTGTTTGGAATTGACCTTACAATACTTCCCAGATTGATGTGAAACAATAATTGCTTCTCTAAGATCATTGCTCATGTCTATCCTCCTTAATATTGTATTAACACATGCCTGAATCCTCCAGACCAGCAAAGTACATAAACTTTTGCTTTTAGGGGCTTGTTCACACATGGCATTTTTTTTGCTGCTATTTTTTCCATGCATTTTTAATTTGTGTGTAAAAATAGTGTTTTATCATAGAAGAAAAATAAATGAGATTTCTGAAATCTCATTCACATGACATGTTTTTTTTTAACTGTAATCCTTTTTTTCCTATAACCACAGCATGTCAATTCTTTCAGCATTTTTGCAGTTTTTTTTGTGAAAGCTGATGCAAAATGCACATTAGGGGTAGTCTATATTGCATGGTTCCACTGTGGTGTGGCGAGATGAATGGGAGATACTGAGTAGCTATACGCGAACACTGCCATCCACTGGACCAAAGTAGCTCCCCACGCCCCATCGGTCAACCCGGATTACGGCAATCAGAGCGAACGACGGCTGGAGTGCCTCCCACCTGTTATGAGCAAGATCAATTCATTTGGCAACAAATCATCCCAGAGGTTGAAAATTATGAATGCCTGGTGGAAAAGCTCTTGCCCGTGGAATGGCGAATTAAAAGAGCATGGGGGTGTAAGGAGGAAGACTGGTCTGTGGGTGCTGACAGAGCACTGGGTCAAGAATTGCTGGGGCCGCGCCTCTTGTTGCAGGGGGAAAGGAAATTGAGGACGGAGAGGACTCATGACCTGCAGAGAGGGGGCATGGTAAGCCAGAGAGAGACAAGGGGTTGTTGCGCGGGAAGAGGACAGAGTTCCCTCCAGGGTGAAGTAAGAGGATAGACCTGTGGCGTATAGCGGGTAGAGTTGGTCTGCGCGGTAGTGAGAGGACACGAATGTAGAGATCGGCGGGGGATCATTGTGTGAGACTCGCAACTGCAAAGCATGTCGTGTGGGAGGTTTGCAAGACCCCTGGTTGCAGAGCACACCAAGCAGGGGATTGTTTTGCTAGATTCCTGACCGCAGAGCATGTTGAGCGGGAGATTGTTGTGAAGTACTACCAGCTGCAGAGCAGTGTGATGGACTAGGGGTTCAAAGGTTCAAACCGGTGTTGCCGCCAGAAGAAGAAAGACTAATCTGTTAGGCGGGGAAGCCTGAAGATTTCGGCATCAACCTCAGCTGGCATCCAGCGTTTACCCCTGAGCACATGACAAGTGTCAGACTCACAATAAGTGGAACCGAAATGCTCATAAACTGTCACCTTCTGTTACTCAGTTCTTTTGTGATTTCTAGCCTAAATCTGGATTAACCCCCTGTTGCTCCCTGGGAGGAGACTTTGCCCTGTAATTGTTATGCTCTGCGTATCTGTGTCACTGCATCCGATTACCTGCTTTGCAGTGGTATTATGATTTAAAGGTTTTTTTCATATATATGCATTTTTGCTATTTTGCATTATGTGGAATGGCGAGTTAAAGGAGAATGGGGGTGTAAGGAGGAAGACCGGGCTGTGGGTCCTGAAAGAGTACCGGATCTGGAACTGCTGGGGCCTCGCCTCTTGTTGCAGGGGGAAAGAAAAATGAGGACGGAGAGGATCTATGACCTGCATAAAGGGGGTGTGGTAAGCCAGGGAGAGACAAGGTGTTGTTGCGCGGGAATAGGAGAGAGTTCCTGCCGGGGAGTAGTAATAGAGCAGACAGCTTCTCTGTCTTGGCCAAAAAAGTAACTAATACCCCATGTAATGTATTTATTATATGCATTATTTTTTCATCTTTTTTGCACTTTTTATCATTTTTGCAGGATGCAGCTAAGGCCTGTTTATGTTGGCTTGGTTTTCTGTGTGATGCATATATATAGTGCTGAACAGTCCGCCTGCTATTACTATGGGCGTGATCAATAGGCTGTTCAGACACTTTGCATTACACTTATCTTTGCACTTATCTTTGTGACTTACGTCTTATGCAAGCCTTATTTTTGTGCATTTTTCCACTAGGCAGCCAGTCCCTTCATTGTCTGGTTGGGTGGCTGGTTGTTTTCATCAGTAGAATGCACCTGTGCTGCCCCAGCCTTTATCAATGGGGGTCTGCTGCAGTGCATTAGTCAAGGTTTTGGTGAGTCTCCCATTCATGCTATGTGTTTTTTTTTTGTCACTTGGAGACTATCATGACTATTTGACCTATTTTGAACCTCCTATGGGAAATTTCTTCTCAAGCACTTGTACTTTTAGGAATTGTTCTTCCAGCAACTACAGTTGTGGTCAAAAGTATTGACACCCCTGCAATTCTGTCAGATAATACTCAGTTTCTTCCTGAAAATGATTGCAAACACAAATTCTTTGTTATTATTATCTTCATTTAATTTGTCTTAAATGAAAAAACACAAAAAGAATTGTCCTAAAGCCAAATTGGATGTAATTTCACACCAAACATAAAAAAAGAGGGTGGACAAAAGTATTGGCACTGTTCGAAAAATCAGGTGATGCTTCCCTAATTTGTGTAATTAACAGCACCTGTAACTAACCAGTGGCACCTAACAGGTGTTGACAATAACTAAATCACACTTGCAGCAAGTTGACATGGATTAAAGTTGACTCAACCTTTGTCCTGTGTCCTTGTGTGTACCATATTGAGCAAGGAGAAAAGAAAGAAGACCAAAGAACTGTCTGAGGACTTGAGAAACCAAATTGTGAGGAAGCATGAGCAATCTCAAGGCTACAAGTCCATCTCCAAAGACCTGAATGTTCCTGTGTCTACCGTGCGCAGTGTCATCAAGAAGTGTAAAGCCCATGGCACTGTGGCTAACCTCCCTAGATGTGGATGGAAAAGAAAAATTGACAGATTTCAACGCAAGATTATGCGGATGTTGGATAAAGAACCTTGACTAACATCCAAACAAGTTCAAGCTGCCTTGCAGTCCGAGGGTACAACAGTGTCAACCCGTACTATCCGTCGGCGTCTGAATGAAAAGGGACTGTATGGTAGGAGACCCAGGAAGACCCTACTTCTTAACCTGAGACATAAAAAAGCCAGGCTGGAGTTTGCCAAAGCTTACCTGAAAAAGCCTAAAATGTTTTGGAAGAATGTTCTCTGGTCAGATGAGACAAAAGTAGAGCTTTTTGGGCAAAGGCATCAACATAGAGTTTACAGGAGAAAAAGAGACATTCAAAGAAAAGAACACGGTCCCTACAGTCAAACATGGCAGAGGTTCCCTAATGTTTTGGGGTTGCTTTGCAGCCTCTGGCACTGGACTGCTTGATCGTGTGCATGGCATTATGAAGTCTGAAGACTACCAACAAATTCTGCAGCATAATGTAGGGCCCAGTGTGAGAAAGCTGGGTCTCCCTCAGAGGTCATGGGTCTTCCAGCAGGACAATGACCCAAAACACACTTCAAAAAGCACTAGAAAATGGTTTGAGAGAAAGCACTGGAGACTTCTAAGGTGGCCAACAATGAGTCCAGACCTGAATCCCATAGAACACCTGTGGAGAGATCTAAAAATGGCAGTTTGGAGGAGGCACCCTTCAAATATCAGGGACCTGGAGCAGTTTGCTAAAGAAGAATGGTCTAAAATTCCAGCAGAGCATTGTAAGAAACTCATTGATGGTTACCAGAAGCGGTTGGCCGCGGAGACACCATCACATGTTTCTCAACGCAAGCAATGACTAGCCAGGTCTTTCACGGAGATGGAGATCAACAAAAACATGTAAATCATTTTCACAGTCTTTTACTAGACATTGCTCCTTCTAGCCAGTTTCCTACTCCACACTGATGAGGGGCAATACCCCGCATTGCTTGCGTTGAGAAACATGTGATGGTGTCTCCGCGGCTGTTGATTTACATGATTTTGCATATTTCCCATAAGGGATGGGGGCATTGCTCTAGCATCACTGCGTTGAGAAACATGTATAGTGTGTCCGCAGTGTTGGATGTTGATCTCCATGAGGTCACTCATCCTCATTTTCACAGTCTTTTACTAGGCATTGCTCCTACTAGCCAGTTTCCTACTCCACACTGATGAGGGGCAATACCCCGAAACAGCTGTGGATGGATACCATGTTTTGGCATAGGTGGTTTCCTTCATTGGAGATTGCCCTTCCCGTGGTTGTTCCTTCCCGGTGAAAGACCTGGCTAGTCATTGCTTGCATTGAGAAACATGTGATGGTGTCTCCGCGGCTGTTGATTTACATGTTTTTGCATATTTCCCATAAGGGATGGGGGCATTGCTCTAGCATCACTGCGTTGAGAAACATGTGATGGTGTCTCCGCAGTGTTGGATGTTGATCTCCATGAGGTCAATCATCCTCATTTTACACAATCTTCTACTAGGCATTGCTCCTACTAGCCAGTTTCCTACTCCACACTGATGAGGGGCAATACCCCTGAAACAGCTGTCTGTGGATGGATACCATGTTTTGGCATAGGTGGTTTCCTTCATTGGAGACTGCCCTTCCCGTGGTTGTTCCTTCCCGGTGAAAGACCTGGCTAGTCATTGCTTGCGTTGAGAAACATGTGATGGTGTCTCCGCGGCTGTTGATTTACTGCTTTGATTAAAGACGCCTGGAGCTAACAGGTGGAGTGCTCAGTCAGAGATATCTATATCGCCACAGAGATATAGATTTCAGTCTAAGGAGAGGATTTACATAGGTTCCCATTCAGATGAAGACTTCAGTCTAAGTGAGGATTGGCATTAGGTTAGGGTCCTGGAAAATGAGAAATGCTTTACCGTGGCTTCCAGGCACACACAAATTGGCCATTTTATGCGCTAAGCTTTCTCAATTTTTCATACTTCTAATGCAGTAATGCAATTCATTTTTCATATTTCATGTTTGCATGTTATGGGGCTACAGTGTGCTTCCTTTTTTGTTTGAATGTATACGAGTTGGTGACTAGGTTAAGCACCTGTTCACATTATGTTTATGCTTGGATGTGACGGTCAGTCTTGTAAAATTTGTATTCATTAACCTTCTGACTGAGCACTCCACCTGTTAGCCGCAGGCGTTTTTAATCAAAGCAGGTCCACCTCCCCTCCACAGCAATATAGATTTCAGTCTAAGGAGAGGATTTACATAGGTTCCCATTCAGATGAAGACTTTAGTTTAAGTGAGGATTGGCATTAGGTTAGGGTCCTGGAAAATGAGAAATACCTTACCGTGGCTTCCAGGTACACATAAATTGGCCATTTTATGCGCTAAACGTTCTAAATTTTTCATACTTCTAATGCAGTAATGCAATTCATTTTTCATATTTCATGTTTGCGTGTTATGGCGCTACAGTGTGCTTCCTTTTTTGTTTGAATGTATATGAGTTGGTGACTCTAGGTTAAGCACCTGTTCACACTATGTTTATGCTTGGACGTGACGGTCAGTTTTTTGATATTTGTTTTTGAAGACCCACTTACATCCGATAGCTTTTTTTCCTTGCGGTGGCTCAGTAAGCTCCCATGTCTCGAGTTGGTGAAGGAAACCCATCTCTTCATTAGGGGCATTTATCCACTTCTGCTTCTCATGGACAGGCAGTATTTGAATCTCTTGCCATGACTGTGGCTCTGGTTCAGGAAGTGTTCTGACCATATAAGAAAGGCGTCTAGCTGGGTTACCTTTGTTTTGCCTTTCTGATCTCCTGACTGGAGGTTGACTTGGTTCTTCTGTGTCTTCCTTTGTGGCTTCAGAGCTTATCCACACTTCAGTGTTTTCCTCTTCGGTGTCTGGGTTTGGTGATTGAGATTCTTGTTCTTGCTTCTTAGGTAGAATAACTGGTGTAACTTCATGGAATTTGAGCGATACAGAGTTTTCATCAATCACTACATCTCTGCTGATTGTTACTGTATTGGTCTCTGGGTGCAGGATTCTGTATCCCGTTTGAGTTTCGCTATAACCCACCAGGACTCCTTTCTTTGCATTTGGTTCCCAATTGGAATGTTTTTCTTTGGGAACATACACAAACGTTTTGCTTCCAAATATCCTGAGGTGCGTCAGGTTGCTTCTCGCTCAAATGGAGTTTTATTTGTGGCTTTACCTGGCACTCTGTTTTGAAGATAGCAAGCTGTCATGATGGCTTCTCCTCAATACGTTGTAGTTAGATTCACATCAAACAACATACTTCTTCCACTTTCACAGAGTATGGTTCTCTCTCTCTGAAATGCCATTTTGATATGGGTTGTATGGAATGGTAGTCAGGAACACGATTCCATCCTTTTTCAAAATAGTTTTCACCTTACCACTTGTATATTCGGATCCATTATCTGCACGCAGGGCTTTTGGCATTCTTCCAAATTTGTTAAATACTATGACAAGATGTTCTTCAAGTTTTTGTGGAACTCCATCCTTACTGTGAAGCAGATAGGCGACTGTATTTCTGAAGTCGTCATCAATAAATGTGAGAAAATATCTCTTCTTGCTAGGAGTTTGAACACTCATTGGACCACATACATCTGCATGTATCAGATCCAGTGGCTGTGCAGATCTAGTGGTGCTTATTTTAGGAAAGGTTTTCTAGACATTTTTTTCCTTTAAGACAGCTAGTGAACTTCATTATTTGACTACACTGGCTGTTTTCATTGCTATTTGCAAGTTTAGCTAGCTTCCTTACTGCGTCTGGGTCTCTATGCCCAAGACGTCTGTGCCATACATGGACACAGTTCTTATGCAGATCTTGTCTAGCACTGTACACTTTCTTTGCATTTTAGCTGATAAAGTTCATCTTGGATTTTTCCTTCTGCAAGAGTGTAACCCTTCTTTGAGATGATGCAGCTGTTATCTCTAAAAGTAACTACATTCCCCTTTTGCATGAGCTTCTTTACTGACAGACGATTGCTTTCAAGGCTGGGAACATAGAACATCCTTTATTGGGATCTTTTTATTTTGTGCTGATGAAACTGGACAGTGGAGGTAGCAGTCTCCTACTCCTTCTGAAGTCATATAGTGACCATTTGCTAAGATGACCTTTTCTGACTTACTTTCATTAAGGTCAGGGAAGAAATCCTTGTTATTTGTCATATGACTGCTTGCCCCAGAATCTATACACCATGTATGCTTTGTAGATGGGCCTGTACTGGCATTAAATGTAAGCTTCAACACTTGCAGAATCTTCCTTTACAGCTGTTTTAACCCTTTGATTACTATTCTGATTTTTAAGCTGACTCATTCTTGCTTTCCAAATTCTGCAGTCTGTTTTAAGGTGTCCAGGCTTTTTACAGACAAAACATTCACAAGTTTCTCTTAGATTGCTCTTATATTTAGGGAAATCCTGTGTCTTTAATGCTGTTTCTGCTCTTGATTCATTACTGCTGCTTACATGCTGCCTTTGACTCGTGAATTCATCCACAAGTTTGCCTTTAACATACTCAAATGTCAGCTCATCATCTGGCCGTGCATCTAGTGCAGTCACGAGTGTGTCATAACTCTCTGGAAGACCACTTAATAGAAGTGCAGCAACATGCGTGTGACAACAGAGCCTCTTTATTCAGAAACACAAAGGAACAATATATGATAAGCTTAATAAATCACGAATAAATCATTTGTGTGTCTCTATCTGTGCAGCATCTACAGCCGGCTGCTTCTCTCATACACAGACACAGAAAAATAGGAAATACAGTTACATGCTCTTCCTGTGTGAGCCTCTGGGAGTTTTTTTTAAACTTTAAACTTTAACAGCATAAAAATCTAGCAACTGAACACTCATAGTTAGGAATGGAGTTGTTGCACCAAACATATTCTAACATTTTAACATTATTGTTCATTTGGGCTCTGCTTCATTGTCATAGTAAGTCTCCTGCCTTGCTCAGCTCTTCTACTTTGCTGGGATCTGCTATATTGCCATAGTCCATCTCTGGACTTACTCAACTCTGCCATATCACTGGGCTCTGTTACATTGCTCAAACTTGCTGATCTCCTGACACATCTAGCTCTGCTACTGCTACATCACTAGGCTGTACAATGTAGCTTACCTGTTCTGCACAGGATTCCGTGACATACTCTTCCTCCTAAGTCTGCTCTGCATTTCCATTATCTCAACTTTGCCTAATCAGTCTCCCTACACTGGACTCCAATACTACTCAACTCTAGAGATGAACAAATTTTTTGAATATTAACAATACTGAAAAGCTTGTAATTGCTCTGAAAAACATGTGGGGGAGTGGAGGAAAAGAACCCTGCTGACAAGAAGAGCTTACACTTCACAAGTGAGAAAAGGAGAGGACCTTGCTGACTATAGGAGCTTACACCCTACAGAAGGGAAAGTACCTCGCTGGCCATAAGAGCTTACATTCTACAAGAGAGAAAGGACCCTGCTGGCCATAAGAGCTTACACTCTATAGGAGAGAGAGAGGACCCTGCTGGCCATAAGAGCTTACACTCTATAGGAGAGAGAGAGAACCCTGCTGCCCATAAGAGCTTACACTCTACACAAGAGAGAGGATCCCGCTGTCCATAAGAGCTTAGACCCTACAGGAGAGAAAGGACCCCCCTGATCATAAGTGCTTACACTCTACAGGAAAGAGAGGACTCCACTGACAATAAGAGCTTACACTGTACAGGAGAGAGAGGACTCCGCTGACCATAAGAGCTTACACTCTACAGGAGGGAGAGAGGACACCACTGACCATAAGAGCTTACATTATATAGACGTATGAGACTTACCCAGCGACTCTGGAGATGGAAAATAACTGTCATACAAACTGTGTTTCACTGGGAACTGCTGATCTGTGATGGTCCAGGTGCTGACTACCGCTGTACTAGGTATGATAATCCATAAGATGTCATAGCTGCAGGACATTATGGACGGGTCCAAACAGCTATGCAAAATGGTGTTAGTCAACTTTCTGATGCTTCAGTAGTGTGGGAAATGGTGCCTGCCAAGCAAGTTTTTATTAATTTTTGTAAACCGCAAATTGAATCTCAAAAAGTTCTAATTCGCATCTAACTGCAAATTTCAGGAAATTGGATGCAAACTTAGTTCTTCATGGATTGATCCGCTCAACGCCACAGAATTCCTCTAGTTTCAATCTATTAAACACAACCACTGTTGTTCCAACTGGACCACACTGTTGGATCAATGTGTAGCAGGGTGGTCTGGTTTTCTTACAAACATATAGCGCTCCTCTAGGTCTACAACATGCTGCTTGTAGATTGACATCTTGTTCATGATGATAGGTTCGCTTAAGACAGACGATAACATAACTAATCCATTGCAGAGAAGTAATGAAATCTGTGTGCAATGTTTGATCTACTGTCTGCACCATGGTCCAACCTCTTGTCCTTTATACAGAGCAGAAGTCTTGCTAGATTCGCTGGTATTTAAGTATTCCGATGACTATCTCTTGTTATAATGGCATAATAATTACATAAAAACGATGACACTGAATGATCAGCCGCCAATGTATTTAGCATTCACCATGTTCATCTGTTCTATAATTACAAGTCCCCGGCTTCACAATAGAATGTTCTCACCGTGGTCATCTGCATTCTGAGAATGTCTGCTGGTTCTGCAAGAGCGCAATTTAACAAGGAGGCAAAATAACAAATGCTTTTTTCTGAGAAACTAAAGGAGAATGTAATTACATGTTACAGTGGGACCATAACCCAGCCCAATAATTGTCTCTGACAAACTGACACCAGAATCGTCTGCAGTAGGAGCTTTGGTTTGGTGGCAGATGTTCTAGATTATGCCCTGCACTTAATGCTTGTCTGTCTTGCAACCTCTACCTGCAACCTATGCTAGCCATTTGGAAATTAGGGCAGTGTCAGCTGGGATGATTCTTAGTCTATAGTCAGATGCTGTACTACTTTATGTTCAAAAGTAAAGCCAGCAAAAAGTAAAATAAATGTCATGTATTCCTTTGTGGGAGATGCAATTTGCTTAGGACATATAGTGGCTTGCAAAAGTATTCACCCTCTTGGCTGTTTACCTGTTTTGTTACATTTAAAACCTGTATTTAAATATTTTTGTAATCCAATTTGTGTGTGATGCATCAGCAATAAATAGTCTAAGTTGGTGAAATGAAGTGAGGAAAGTACAGGCATAAATTAAAATTATGGGATCAAATAACTAAAAATTGAAATGTGCATATGTATTCACCATTTTGCTATGAAGCCCCTAACAATGTTTGATGCAAGCAATTGCCTTCATAAGTGCAATCTAAGTGTCATATGGCCTGTCAGTATATACACTTTACCATGTCTGAAAGGCCACAGAGGCTGCAATGCCATTACGCAAAAGACACCACTAATCAAACAACACCATGAAGACCAAGGAGATCTCCAAACAAGTCAGGGACAAAGTTATTGAGAAGTACAAGTCAGGGTTGGGTTAAAAAAAATCCCAATCTCTGATGATTCCTTAGAGCACCATCAAATACATTATCATCAAATTGAAAAAACATGGTACCACAACAAATCAGCAAAGAGTGCGGTCCACCAAAACTCTCAGCCCAGGCAGGGGCGGCATTTATGAGACAGGCAGCACAGAGACCAAAGGTAACCCTGAAGGAGCTACAGAGTTCCCAAGTCGATACTGGAGTATCGGTCCATACAATTACAATAAGCCGTACACTCCATAGAGGTGGCCTTTATGGAAGAGTGGGCAGTAAAATGCCTTTATTCACACACAAAAATTGTAAGTATCGTTTTGTGTTTGCCAAAATACATGTGAGAAACTCCCGAAATGAAAGGAGGAAGGTTTTGTGATTAGAAGAGACAAAATGGAAGTTTTTGGCCACCAACTTAAACACTATGTCTGGCACTAAAACAACAGAGCTCATCAACCCAAGAATACCATCCCCAGAGTGAAACATGGTAGTGGCAGCATCATGCTATGGGGATGTTTTATGGCAGCAGGACAGGGAAAATGGTTCAAGTAGAGGGAAAGATGGTTTTTGAAATTTGTCAGTGATTTGTCACTGGGATGGTGGTTCACCTTCCAACAACACAATGACGAGAAGCATACTGCTAAAGCAACACTCAACTGGTTAAATTTGAAACATGCAACTGTTTTTGAGAGGCTTAGTCAAAGCCAAGACCGTAACCCAATTGAGAATCTGTGGTCAGACTTGAAGATTGCTGTTTGCCAGAGGAAACCATCTAATTTGAAGGAGCTGGAGCAGATATGCCTTGAGGAATGGGCAAAAATCCCCGTGACAAGATGTGAAATGCTCATAGAGACTTATCCAAAGATGAAGCTGAAATTGCCACAAAAGGAAGCTCTACAAAGTACTGACTGTAGGAAGGTGAATAGTTATGCACACTGAAGTTTTCAGTTATTTTTTTATGTTTGTTGTTTGCTTCAGAATAGAAGAAAACCAAATGTTCACAGTTCTACCGTAGGCATGTTCCTTACATGAACTGATGCAAACACTCACAAAAACAATGAAATTCCAGGTTGTGAGGTAGCAAAACAGGATAAATGCCAAGGGTGTGAATACTTTCTCAAGCCACTGTAAATAATGTCCTGTTTTGGCCTTAAGGAACAGGTGGTAATTTTTTATCACAAAACAACCACTTAACACACCAAGTTTTTTTTTTCATATTTCAAGAGTGATAACTTTTTTCAATATTACATTAACATCTGTGTAATGGAATTGGGTAGGATGAGTTGTATTTTTTCAATGGCACCATTTTGGGGTTTGTATAACTTTTTCAGAAACTGTTATTTTTTTTTCTATTATGAAGCTTGTTTTATCTGGATGAGTTTACGTTTTTATGACTCACATTTTGTGCTACATACAACATTTTCATAGATCTCTGTTCCATTTTATTGGGAAAACAGAATGAACAAATTATCAGCTATGGACTATTTTAACAGTAATTCACCATACAGGTTGCATAATGGATAATTAATAGTTCAGGTCGGTAATACAGCAATCCGTTATCACTTGATGAAAGGGCCTTTCTGCTTCAGAAACCTGCTTTTACAATACAGAAAATACTTCTGAGTTGCTTTTTTACTTTACTAATAGTTTCATTTTGTTTGTTTTTTAAAACTTTTACATAACAAAACACTTACTAATTAAAAAAAAAAATATTTTGGGGCATTGATTTTTACAGTTGTGGTTATAATAGTATGTGGGTTTTTAATAACTTGTATTATTTTTTTAATGTGCGTTTGTTTTTTTTCACTTTTCATCTATTTAGGTCATCTAAGGGACTTCACAAAAGAGCTGCTGATCTAAAGCTTTAGCCATTTGTAGGTTTAACCCTTTCCCGATGTGTGATGTACATGTTTCAGATGTTAGGTGTCGGTGAATGGAGCGGGCTCAGAGGCCAAGTCCATTCGACGCATGGCGAGAGTCGGCTATAGAGGTATCCACCTCCAACTGCTTTTTAACCTATTAAATTTTGCTGATAGTAGCATTTAAGACGCTGCCACTTTGTTACTCCTGCGAAGCTCAGTCACAGGCTGGACTTCACAACAGGTCATCATTTTTACTGGATATTGCAATACCATAGTATAGCATTATATAGAACAAGTGATCAAACAATCGTAGGTACCAATTTTCTTATGGGGACTAAAAATTAAAAAAAAGCTTTTAAATGTGTAAAAAAATATAAAAATTTGAATCACCCAAGTTTAAAAATAAGAAATATAATCCAATTCAGTATCGCCACATTAGCAAAAGTCTGATCTATCAAAATGTAAAAATTAACCTTCACAGTAAATGTCGTAAAGAGAGAAAAAAAAATCGAAACAACAGAATTGCTGTTTTTGGTCTCTGCACCTGCCTAAAAGATGCAAGAATAAGCGATCAAAACATTGTATACCCCAAAATGGTATAAATTTAAATATCAGATTGCCTTATAAAAAACAAGTCCTGATGGAGTTTCATAGAAAGTTATGGACCAGAATACAAAGTCCAGAATATTTTAGCCACTAACATATAAAAGAAACTAAACAAGTTTGGTTTTGCCACAAATGTACTAACCAGGAGAATCATGTTACCAGGCCACTTTTGCTGCACAATGAACACAGTAAAAACAATACCCTACAATGGCTGGACTGAAGTTTTTTTTCCACCATTTCACATCATTTGGAAAATGTTTTCATTTATCAGTTCATTATATGGTAAAATGAATGGTATCATTCAAAACTACAATTCATCATGCAAAATACAAGTCCTTTATATATGGCTATATAAAATAAAAAAAATTGTGGCTTTTGAAGAATGGAAAGGAAAAAACGAGAGCGCCAAATAAAAAAAATTGACAAGTGATGAAGGGGCTAAAATCATTGTCTCATCTTCCTTTCTTCAGGAGCACAATGCTCCCCTGTGCTCCGGCTTACTTCTTGAAGGATGAAGTACACCCTTGAAGATTGAAAGCTGAGCGGCATTGGTTGAGCCTTCTGCCCAAGTTCTGCTTTGTATCTTCAGTATGGGGGAAAAACTTGAGGACAGAAGCTGATCTGAACAGCTTCGCAGCAGCAGCAGCAGCAGCAGCGCCTACAAGAAGTATAGAAAATAGCTTGGAAGCGCTCTCCATGTCTAAGGCTATGTTCCCACTGTGAGTATTTTGTGAGTTTTCAATCTTGTAGATTTTCTTCCCCATTTCTCCACCTTTTAGATGTATTAGGCTACTTGTATTTTTTAATTGCATTTTTGAGTGCAATAAAAAAACATGAATTTTTATCACGTTTTTGACTTTATTGGTATGTCATGTTTTAACTAAAATTGCTTTGTTTTTGTTACTTCCTGATATTTGGTTTTGACAAAACTTTATTGTTACAGTGTAGAGTTGCGCGAAACAGGTCGGTCAGATTAAAAAATCGCCTACTTTCGCCAAAGTCGGATTTTGCCGATTGAAACCCGACCCTAGCGTGAGGTCGGTCATGAGGTCGCCGATCAGCGCGCCAAAATTGCGTTTCAAATGATGCTTTCAGCGCCTTTTCTCACCCAATGATGGAGGACGCACACTGTGGGAAATGCGATGACATGCGCAGCAGCCAGCACAATCTTAGAGAAGGGCATTGAAGTGATTGGCTGGATTTGTGTGGTGTCACAGTGGGTATAAAACAACAAATATGAACCTAGCATCTATCAGAAAGGACGATGGACACCGCATCTGGAAGCATGTTTGCCCCTCTCCTATATACTGACAAGCTCATTACCTTAGAGAGATCATTCTCCTCAATGCCTAAAGCACCATCGTCCTTTCTGATAGATGCCTATAAGCTCTACACAATCTATATACCACACGTAACTGAAGAAGGTCACATTGACCGAAACTTCTTTTTTCGTGTACACAATAAACCGCTTTACAAATACCTTTAAGTTGAGTGCTAGGTTCATATTTGTTGCTTTAACGGTTTGGGAACCTAACCTTAGCACCATCTTGAGTTGTGCTCACGGTGTTCTTTCTATACAGTGGGTATAAAAGGCTGTGAACGCCGTCCGCCATCTTACTTCTGCCGATCTTACAATAGGGAGAGGTGCAGCTGCTGATTCTGAACAGGGAGAGCGTTAGGCAGGGAAGAAGAAAAAAGAAACTGCTTCTGTTGATAGCGCTTTTCACTGTACAGTTAGTTTGCAGTGAAAGGGGAGGATTTTTGTTGTGTGCAGCAGCGCTGGTGGTGATTAGGCTGCCTTTTAAGGTTACCTGCTAGCTGCATTGCTGTGTGCGCACTGCTGTTCAAACTGCTTTTTTCAAAGCACTCCAAATTTTATTACTTTGTCCTGGTGAGTTACTGAGCGTTCATTTTTTCACACACCATCTAGTGGTGTAAGCTCCTCACTAGAGTTGAGCGATACCAGCCGATACTTGAAAATATCGGATCGGAATGGATCGGCCGATCTTAAAAAAAAGTATCGGTATCGCCGATTCCGATACCGGAAGTCCCATTCAAGTCTATGGGACTTCCGGTATCGGAATTAGAAATACCCTTTTTTTTCCCACGTACAGCCTTTCGAGGGTATGTACGGGCCTTCCGGGGGTCAGTGCCGGCCTGCCAGGGGCTGTGCCGGCCTGCCGGGTGTCTGTGCCGACTCCCCGGGGGTCTGTGCCGGCTCCGGGGGTCGGTGCCGGCCTGCTGGGGGGCTGTGCTGACTCCCCGGGGGTCTGTGCAGGCTCCGGGGGTCGGTGCCGGCCTGCCGGGGGGCTGTGCCGGCCTGCCGGGGGGCTGTGCAGGCTCCGGGGGTCTGTGCAGGCATCGTCCGATGGGACTACAAGTCCCATCGGGCGATGCCTGCTACCATGACGGTGATTGACACATTTGCCAATGATGGGACAGTAGTAGTCACATCATCCGGCTAATGTGTTGAATGTAAAAAAAAATAAAAAAATTACATACATACTACATAAATACATGCTACATACATACTACATACATGCTGCATACATGCTACATACTACATACATACTACATACATGCTACATGCTACATACATGCTACATACATACTACATACATGCTACATACTACATACATGCTACATACATACTACATACATGCTACCTACATACTACATACATACTACATACATGCTACATACATACTACATACATGCTACATACATACTACATACATGCTACATACATGCTACATACATGCTACATACATACTACATACATGCTACATACATACTACATACATACTACATGCATGCTACATACATACTACATACATACTACATACATGCTACATACATAATACATACATGCTACATACATGCTACATACATGCTACATACATACTACATACATGCTACATACATACTACATACATACTACATACATGCTACATACATACTACATACATGCTACATACATGCTACATACATACTACATACATGCTACATACATACTACATACATACTACATACATGCTACATACATGCTACATACATGCTACATACATGCTACATACTACATACATGCTACATACTACATACATGCTACATACATGCTACATACTACATACATGCTACATACTACATACATGCTACATACATACTACATGCGTGCAAAATACATATATACTACATACAATACATTCATACAATACATACATATAGACATACAGTACATATAACATAGAGTACATACTCACCATCACTTGTCACATTATTCCCCGAAGCCATTGTCATTCTCTACGAGCGCCAGGAATCCACTGTAAAAAAAGGCCCGAGTCTCACTTTATTGCAAAGTGCCATAAAGTGAGACTAGGGACTTTTTTTTTACAGTGGCGGAGGAATACAGTGCGGAAGGATATCTACCTTCCGTCATTGGATTCCTGGTGCTCGTAGAGAACGGTAGCATCAGCTGATGCTGCTGTTCTCCACACAAAATCGTTGTGGAACATACGTGGAATTCTGCGGATCAAGGGTGAGTATATTTGTGGTTTGTTATTTTAATTTTTAATCCTCAGACGACAATGGCTTCGGGGAACAATGTGACAAGTGATGGTAAGTATGTACTCTATGTTATATGTACTGTATGTCTATATGTATGTATTGTATGAATGTATTGTATGTAGTATATATGTATGTTGCATGCATGTAGTATGTATGTAGCATGTATGTAGTATGTAGCATGTATGTAGTATGTAGCATGTATGTAGCATGTATGTAGCATGTAGTATGTATGTAGCATGTATGTAGCATGTATGTAGAATGTAGCATGTATGTAGCATGTATGTAGCATGTATGTAGCATGTAGCATGTATGTAGTATGTAGCATGTATGTAGTATGTATGTAGCATGTATGTAGCATGTAGTATGTATGTAGCATGTATGTAGCATGTATGTAGCATGTATGTAGCATGTATGTAGCATGTAGTATGTATGTAGTATGTATGTAGTATGTATGTAGCATGTAGCATGTATGTAGTATGTAGCATGTATGTAGTATGTATGTAGCATGTATGTAGCATGTAGTATGTATGTAGTATGTATGTAGTATGTATGTAGCATGTATGTAGCATGTAGTATGTATGTAGCATGTATGTAGTATGTATGTAGTATGTATGTAGCATGTATGTAGTATGTAGCATGTATGTAGTATGTATGTAGCATGTATGTAGCATGTAGCATGTATGTAGTATGTAGCATGTATGTAGTATGTATGTAGCATGTATGTAGCATGTATGTAGCATGTATGTAGCATGTAGTATGTATGTAGTATGTATGTAGTATGTATGTAGCATGTATGTAGTATGTATGTAGTATGTATGTAGTATGTAGCATGCATGTAGCATGCATGTAGCATGCATGTAGCATGTATGTAGCATGTATGTAGTATGTATGTAGCATGTATGTAGCATGTAGCATGTATGTAGTATGTAGCATGTATGTAGCATGTATGTAGTATGTATGTAGCATGTATGTATGTAGTATGTATGTAATTTTTTTTTTTTTTTACATTCAACACATAGGCCGGATGATGGGACTACTACTTTCCCATCATTGGCAAATGTGTCAATCACCGTCATGGTAGCAGGCATCGCCCGATGGGACTTGTAGTCCCATCGGACGATGCCTGCACAGACCCCCGGAGCCTGCACAGCTCCCCGGCAGGCCGGCACCAACCCCCCGGAGCCTGCACAGCCCCACGGCAGGCCGGCACCGACCCCCCGGAGCCTGCACAGCCCCCCGGCAGGCCGGTACAGACCACCCGGAAGGCCCGAAGTGACGGCGCATCATGATGCGCACAAACCGCGCATCATGATGACGTCATTTCGGCAGCCAATCAGAGCCACAAAAGTGGCTCTGTTCAATTTGGGACTTCCGATTCCGGTATCCGATATAAAAAAAAAATATCGGAATCGGTATCGGATTTCCGATACGGCAAATATCGGCCGATACCCGATACTTGCGGTATCGGAAAGCTCAACACTACTCCTCACACTACCGTGTACCGGTTGGTATCACGGACAAATAGAAGCTATCTGGGTGTGACTCTGGAAGAAAAAGCCAAGGAGTTTGTCCATTTTTCCAGACCTACACCTTAGAGTCGTGTCCGTTTTTCAAACAGTTTCGTATATCTGCTGTTTGATCACGGTCAAAACTAGACAGAGACAGCGTGTGTCAGTCCGTATACAAATACACGGAGCTTGACAATTTTACGTACACACCGTACAGCATTGTACGCTCCTCACACACTACCATGTACCGCCTTTTAAGCACAGACAAATTGAAGCTACCTGTGTGTGACTCTGCAAAAAAAAGCCGAGGAGTTTTTCCAGACCTACACCTTAGAGACCTGTCCGTTTTTCAAACAGTTTCGTAGATCTGCTGTTTGATCACGGTCAAAACTAGACAGAGACAGTGTGTGTCAGTCCGTATACAAATACAAGGAGCTTGACAATTTTACATACACACACCATACAGCGCTGTACGCTCCTCACACACTACCGTGTACCGCCTTCTAGCACGGACAAATAGAAGCTGTGTGTGACTCAGGAAAAAAAAGGCAAGGAGTTTTTCCGTTTTTCCAGACCTATACCTTGGAGTCCTGTCCGTTTTTCAAACAGTTTCGTATATCTGCTGTTTGATTACGGTCAAAACTACACAGACAGCGTGTGTCAGTCCGTATACAAATACATGGAGCTTGACAATTTTACATACACACATCTTATAGAGCTGTTCGATTCTCCAACAGTATTGTATATCTTCCGTTCGCATTACAGTCACTTTTATACCTAGTCAGCATATGTGTGTGACACTCCATAAATACCTATACGGAGATTGTTAGTTGCACAAAAATCGTATACAGCTGTACTCTTCTGATACAGTTCCGGATATCTGCTTGTTGGATTACGGTCAATACATACTGAGAGCATCTGTGACTAACATAATATATACGTTGATTTAATTTGTTTAATACACCTCACACAGCTGGACGCTCCTCATGCAGTACCATCTCTCTGCTGGTATTTTTGGTACATTTTCCCAACCATGAGGAAGTATGGTGAAAGAGGCCGCGGATGTGGGCAGAGAGGCGCAGCTGGTACTGATGGTGGTGGTGCATCAGCTGGTTCTGGCAAAAGCACAATAGCAGCTAAGGCAGGAGGTGTTGAGCCTGCGTCATCCTCTGGCCCAAGAAGGCCTGTAAGGTTGCCTTTTCTTCGAGTAGGAAAACTGCTTTTAAAGCTGGAGCATCAGGAACAGGTTTTGGCGTACATTGCTGAAACAGCCACCAGCTCTATTGCCTCCTCTTCTGAACGGTAAAAACCTGCAAGCGTGGAGTCGTCAGTGCAGGGTTCTGGTCATAAAAAACCCCTTTCCTTGTGACCTTCACCCCCACCAAAAGTTAAGGATGCGGCAGCCCACACTTCAGATTACTCTAAGGAGCTCTTTTCACATACCATGCCTGGGTTATCTAGTCAAATCCTGAATTCCCCAGTCCAAGATGAATCTTACATGGAGTGCACTGATGCACAGCCACTGCTAGATGATTCTGCTGGTACATTGACCCACAGCACTACATTGCCTTCGCAGTCTATTGAGCCAGAATCTGACCCTGATGAAACCCAGGTGCCCCTTCCCGCATGCTATACCACCTTACACGGTGACACAGAGGAAGGTAAAGAGGAAGGTGCAGATGACTTTGAAGAGGAGGTGATGGATGACCCATTTCTGGACCCGAATTGGCATCCATTGGGGGAGGAGGGTGGCTCTGGCAATAGTTCAGATAAGGAGAAGGATCCGCAGCAGGAATTGACATCGCAGCAGCGGTTATCTAGCAGGCCCAGAGCTGTCCTAAAACATGGATCAAAAACTAAAAGAGTTGCATGACAGCTTGACTAGATGGTCAACTTAGCACAGCGTGCAAGGCCAGAAAATGTTTACCATAGTAGGAAGAGTGCAATGTGGCACTTCTTTGTCCAAAATCCTACTGATGAGGCAAAGGTTACCTGTAAGAAGTTGCGGAAGGACCTTTAGCCGAGGTAAACAACTCAGAAATTTGAATGCCAGTTGCATGCTTAAACATTTAATCAACATGCACTTGCAAGCGTGGACGGACTACAAAACCTCAGGTAGCACGTGCACCTGCTCCGACTGAAGGTAGCCAACAACGCTCCATCGCTACCCCCACTGTAAGACCACCGCCACCATTAAGCACACCACCAGCACTCAATGTGGAGGTGTTGTCGCAAGGCCAAAGCACTCAGGGAATCACAATGGTTTTGCTACACAACACAATCTAGGCCATCATCACCTATACCATCACCAACCCCCTCTCACTCCGTCCGGTCAAACGCTACTTCCCTCATATGCAGCTCTCCAGTCCAGCTCACCCTACCAGACACTCTGAGTAGGACAAGAAAGTACTCATCCTTTCATCCGTGTATACTGTGTTTGAACGCCTACATTGCCAAACTAATCTCATTAGAGATGATGCCCTACCGTTTGGTTGAAAGCGAAGCTTTCCACGACCTCATGGCCTACGCTGTCCCACGCTATGACCTACCCACTCGGCACTTCTTTTCTCGAAAAGCCATCCCTGCCCTCCACCGGCATGTGAAAGACCGCATTGTCCATGCACTAAAACAGTCAGTGAGTGGAAAGGTGCACCTCACAACAGATGCATGGACCATTAGACATGGCCAGGGCTGTTACGTGTCCATCACTGTGCACTGGGTTAATGTGGATGCAGGCTCCACTGGGGACAGCGACGGTGGAACAGTGCTGCCTAGCCCACGGTATAGGAAACAGTTGGCTGTAGGCTTTTGCTCCTCCTCCTCCTCATCTATCAGCGAAAGCTCGTCCACAGAGCGCAGTCGCACGAGCACTACATCCGCAGCTGGCAGTGTTGCGCACGAGGTGTCCCACTTTCGAACAGCTAGTGGTAAGCGTCAGCAGGCTGTGTTAAAGATGATGTGTTTGGGCGACAACAGACACACCGTGGAGGTACTGGCTGACTACTTGCAGCGACAAACAGAGTCATGGCTGGGCAGTCTACATCTTGAGGCAGGCAAGGTAGTCAGTGATAACGGCCGTAATTTTGTGGCAGCCATAGCCCGTGCAAAACTCACACACAAACCTTGCCTGGCTCAAACTTTGAACCTGGTGGTGCAGGGCTTCCTTAATAATTATCTGGAGTTAACATCCCTGCTCCATAAGGTCCGAAGACTGTGCTCGCACATCCGTCGCTCGGCCGTACACTCCAGGTATAAGCAGAAGCTGCAGCGATTCCTCCACCTCCCAAAGCACCGCCTAATCATAGACGTTGCAACAAGGTGGAACTCCACCCTGCACATGGTTGAGAGGCTGTGCGAACATAGGCAGGCTGTAATGCATTTGTGGGAGGATACATGGGCAGGCAGTTTGAGGGAAGACATGGAATTGTCGGATTTGCAGTGGTCAAAGCTGAAAGACCACTGTAAAGTCCTGTTTTGAGGAATGCACACGGATGGTAAGCGCAGACGACACCATCAAAAGCATGAGCATCCCCCTTATGCGTCTGCTCATGCAAAGTTTGACGCACATTAAGGATCAGGCTTCTGCAGCGGAGGAGGAGGAGAGAAGCCTTGATGACAGTCAGCCATTGTCTGGTCAGGGAACTGTCCTGGACGAGGTGGAGGAAGAAGAGGAGGAGGATGAGGGGGATGATTATTTTGGGCAGGAGGATGTTTCTCAGGGGGCAAGAGAAAATGTTGGTGTTCCAAGGTCAGGTACAGTGTTTGTGCTTGACTGTAGGGATGTGGATTTGCCTGAAACTGCTCCTCCACCCACCACGGGCAGTGCATCATTGACACCTGGAACATTGGCCCACATGTGCTACAAAGGCAAATTCCAAAACATCATGCCACAGGAGAACCTAGAGATAATATTGGCAAACAAACAAGCAACTCTGGTAAACCGTTTGTTTGAGGATTTCCCAGCACACCGCAGTGGTGCTGCCATAGTGGGCACAATGGAAGAGGTGTTTGTGGTGCACACAGCAGAAGTGGCATTGGAGACAGGGGTTTAATGACCATGTTGTGCAATGATTTCTCAAGTACAGGAGGCAGCAGTTGTCAACTATGGTTACAAACTACTTTTTGTCATGATCCAGGACGGGGTTTCGCTTTGGCCCGTCCTGGTCAGACAGGGGGTTAATTGTTTCTGCCTCTCTCTGGCAGAGGGCGGCTATTTAATGCTCACTAGACCTAGGGCCGGTGTCAGTTATACTTCTGCCCTCGGCTGAGTTAGTTGACCTCTGGTGTACGTGTGCCTTGTGCCTGATTACTTGTTGCTTGTTTGGTTTTGAACCGGTTCTGTCCCTGTTACGAGTTCTGCCTGTCCTTTTTGTACCGCACCGCTCTCTCGTGTATGACCTTTGGCTTTGTCTGACCTCCCATCTGTATATCCCTCCTGTACCTCGTTTGCCCGTATTGTGTATGAGCTCCGTTTTGCCTGACTGAGTTCTTGTATGGTGTCCTGCCATCTCTGAAAGCAGGATGCTAAGCCCCGCCCCCTTGCAGTCACATGACCATAGGTCCTGTGCCAGCTTGCTAACTTCAGCCTCCACAGGTTCTGTGCATCTTTACTTTCCGGCGCTGACAGGATCCTGACACTGATAGTTTGAAGCATGCATTGTCACCGCTGCTGCCCTGCTCCACAGGTATCTTTGAGCTCTGTTTTTGTACTCAGGACATGCGCACTGGCTCAGTGAGCGAGTGTAGTGTGGTGTTACTAACACTTTTCCTCCCATATCGATGTTCTCCCTCAATGGTCATTCCCCTTTGACTATTGGGCCTCTAAACTGGATGCCTGGCCTGAATTGGCACAATATGCCTTACAGGAGCTCGCTTGCCCTGCTGCTAGTGTGTTATCTGAAAGAGTCTTCAGTGCTGCTGGATCAATCCTGACAGAAAAAAGCACCCGTCTGTCGACCCACTCGCCGTCAGACACACCAGCGTACTTTGAGGGGCCCTTTGCCAGTACCGTCGAACACGATTGTGAGCCCCCTGCTTGGTCATGGCCACAGCACTTGCAAGTTGCAATACTTACCTGTTATGATTGAGTCACCGTAGGTGGCAAAAACAGAAATGCTTAGTCTAGAAAACCAGAAAAGTTGGCAGCTATCGGATTGCAGACCCCTGAACCTATCAACACAACTAGCAGTAGCCGTGGGGGGTTCCTACGATGCCCTAGACCCCTCGATCACAGCCGGAGAATTAAATAGGCCTAAAGAATGAAATGGGAAATCTAAACTGCCCCAGAGCAGACCCCAAAGCAATAGGCAGCCCCCAACATATAATGACGGTGAAGCAAGATGAAAATACTAACACAGACAGAAAGATAGACAGCAAAGAGGGGCCCAAGCTAACTAGATAGAAAAGGACAGGAAGGCTGCTGTCTGCAATCCGTGAAAAACCCTATGAAAATAAGAGCCAACAAACTGACAGTGAAAAAGGCCCTGAAGACGATAGGCTTCAAAAAAGCTATGTCAGTACTCAGGAATATACTGAAGACAGAGCTACTGGCAAAAGGAGATTCAGCTCACCCCAGCAGGGAATGGCAGAATACTGAAAAGCAAGGAAAACAAAAAGCAAAACAAAAAAGCTAACAGGCAAAACAGAAAACTTAGCTTTAGAGGAGCAGGAATCAGACTGGTGTCCTAGAAGTCCACAGAGAAATCACCCGCAGGGTAGAAGGGCATCGGCAGCCTTATATCCAGTCCGTGACTCCACTCAGCCAGTCATCCTCATTAGACTCAGGTGCCTGATAATCAGGCTCATTACCTTCCTTTACCAGAATAGGGAGTTCACCAGACCTCAGTGACGAAGGGGAAAATGAACTCACAACAGTACCTCCCCCTTGAGGAGGGGTCACCGAACCCTCAACCACGCCACCAGGGCGATCAGGGTGAGCCCGATGAAAGGCACGCACCAATCTTTTGGCATGAATATCAGAGGCAGAAACCCAGGAATTATCCTCCTGACCATAACACTTCCACTTAACCAAATACTGGAGTCTCCGTCTAGCCAAACGGGAATCCAGTATTTTCTCTACCTCATATTCCATGTTACCTTCAACCAATACAGGGTCTGGAGGTGCCACCCCAGGAACAACTGGTTCAACAAACCTCTTCAACAAGGACTTATGGAACACATTATGGATTTTAAATGTGACAGGAAGAGCCAAACGAAAAGAGACCGGATTAATAATCTCCAAAATCTTGTAAGGTCCAATAAATCTAGGCTTAAACTTAGGAGAAGCCACCTTCATAGCAATATTTTTTGATGATAACCACACCATATCACCAATCTTAAACTGGGGACCAATGGTCCTATGTCGATTGGAAAACCGCTGGGCCTTTTCCTGGGAGAAAGATAACTTATCCACCACTTGGTCCCAGATCTGGTGCATTCTCTCCACCACAGTGTCAACACCTGGGCAGGCAGAAGGCTCCACCTGCCCTGAAGAAAATCGAGGATGAAACCCAAAGTTACAAAAAAAAGGTGACATCAAAGTGGCAGAACTAGCTCTATTATTTAAAGCAAATTCGGCCAAGGGCAAAAATGAAACCCAATCATCCTGATCAGCGGAAATAAAACATCTCAAATACGACTCCAAGGTCTGGTTTGTTCTCTCTGTCTGCCCATTGGTCTGGGGGTGAAAAGCAGAGGAGAAGGACAACTGAATTCCCAGCTTGGAACAGAAAGTCCTCCAAAATCTAGACACAAACTGAACTCCTCTGTCAGATACAATGTTCTCAGGAATCCCGTGTAAGCGAACCACCTGTTGCAAAAACAGGGGCACCAACTCAGAGGAAGATGGCAACTTAGGGAGTGGTACAAGATGGACCATCTTAGAGAACCTATCACAAATCACTCAAATAACAGTCATTCTTTGAGAGATCGGCATATCAGAGATGAAATCCATTGAAATATGGGTCCATGGCCTCCTGGGGACCGGCAAAGGCATCAACAACCCACGAGAGCGAGAACAAGATTTAGACCGGGAGCAAGTCCCACAGGACTGCACAAAATTCCTGACATCATGAGACAAGGTGGGCCACCAAAAAGAGCAACTCACCAGATCTCTAGACCAAAAATACCTGGATGACCAGCCAATGCAGAGCAATGAACTTCAGACATCACTCTCTTCTTCCACTGGTCAGGAACATACAACTTTCCACTGGGACAACGCTCAGGTTTGTCCTCCTGGACCTCTTGCAGCGCAAGTCTCAAATCGGGCGAGATGGCAGAAAGAACTACCCCTTCGCCTAAGATGGTAGCAGGCTTGGTCACCACAGGAGAATCAGCAAAGAAACTCCTAGAGAGGGCATCTGCCTTGACATTCTTAGTTCCAGGAAGAAAAGAGACCACAAAAAGCAAAACAAAAAAGCTAACAGGCAAAACAGAAAACTTAGCTTTAGAGGAGCAGGAATCAGACTGGTGTCCTAGAAGTCCACAGAGAAATCACCCGCAGGGCAGAAGGGCGTCGGCAGCCTTATATCCAGTCCGTGACTCCACTCAGCCAGTCATCCTCATTAGACTCAGGTGCCTGATAATCAGGCTCATTACCTTCCTTTACCAGAATAGGGAGTTCACCAGACCTCAGTGACGAAGGGGAAAATGAACTCACAACAGTACCTCCCCCTTGAGGAGGGGTCACCGAACCCTCAACCACGCCACCAGGGCGATCAGGGTGAGCCCGATGAAAGGCACGCACCAATCTTTTGGCATGAATATCAGAGGCAGAAACCCAGGAATTATCCTCCTGACCATAACACTTCCACTTAACCAAATACTGGAGTCTCCGTCTAGCCAAACGGGAATCCAGTATTTTCTCTACCTCATATTCCATGTTACCTTCAACCAATACAGGGTCTGGAGGTGCCACCCCAGGAACAACTGGTTCAACAAACCTCTTCAACAAGGACTTATGGAACACATTATGGATTTTAAATGTGACAGGAAGAGCCAAACGAAAAGAGACCGGATTAATAATCTCCAAAATCTTGTAAGGTCCAATAAATCTAGGCTTAAACTTAGGAGAAGCCACCTTCATAGCAATATTTTTTGATGATAACCACACCATATCACCAATCTTAAACTGGGGACCAATGGTCCTATGTCGATTGGAAAACCGCTGGGCCTTTTCCTGGGAGAAAGATAACTTATCCACCACTTGGTCCCAGATCTGGTGCATTCTCTCCACCACAGTGTCAACACCTGGGCAGGCAGAAGGCTCCACCTGCCCTGAAGAAAATCGAGGATGAAACCCAAAGTTACAAAAAAAAGGTGACATCAAAGTGGCAGAACTAGCTCTATTATTTAAAGCAAATTCGGCCAAGGGCAAAAATGAAACCCAATCATCCTGATCAGCGGAAATAAAACATCTCAAATACGACTCCAAGGTCTGGTTTGTTCTCTCTGTCTGCCCATTGGTCTGGGGGTGAAAAGCAGAGGAGAAGGACAACTGAATTCCCAGCTTGGAACAGAAAGTCCTCCAAAATCTAGACACAAACTGAACTCCTCTGTCAGATACAATGTTCTCAGGAATCCCGTGTAAGCGAACCACCTGTTGCAAAAACAGGGGCACCAACTCAGAGGAAGATGGCAACTTAGGGAGTGGTACAAGATGGACCATCTTAGAGAACCTATCACAAATCACTCAAATAACAGTCATTCTTTGAGAGATCGGCATATCAGAGATGAAATCCATTGAAATATGGGTCCATGGCCTCCTGGGGACCGGCAAAGGCATCAACAACCCACGAGAGCGAGAACAAGATTTAGACCGGGAGCAAGTCCCACAGGACTGCACAAAATTCCTGACATCATGAGACAAGGTGGGCCACCAAAAAGAGCAACTCACCAGATCTCTAGACCAAAAATACCTGGATGACCAGCCAATGCAGAGCAATGAACTTCAGACATCACTCTCTTCTTCCACTGGTCAGGAACATACAACTTTCCACTGGGACAACGCTCAGGTTTGTCCTCCTGGACCTCTTGCAGCGCAAGTCTCAAATCGGGCGAGATGGCAGAAAGAACTACCCCTTCGCCTAAGATGGTAGCAGGCTTGGTCACCACAGGAGAATCAGCAAAGAAACTCCTAGAGAGGGCATCTGCCTTGACATTCTTAGTTCCAGGAAGAAAAGAGACCACAAAAAGCAAAACAAAAAAGCTAACAGGCAAAACAGAAAACTTAGCTTTAGAGGAGCAGGAATCAGACTGGTGTCCTAGAAGTCCACAGAGAAATCACCCGCAGGGCAGAAGGGCGTCGGCAGCCTTATATCCAGTCCGTGACTCCACTCAGCCAGTCATCCTCATTAGACTCAGGTGCCTGATAATCAGGCTCATTACCTTCCTTTACCAGAATAGGGAGTTCACCAGACCTCAGTGACGAAGGGGAAAATGAACTCACAACACTTACCTCTCCCTGCTCCACCGCTGTGAAGTCTGGGCAGTTAAATCCTTCACAGGGACGGCCGCTAGAAATTTGGTGTATTGATCAATGATGGTTAAGATGTAGCTATGGCCTGTCCTGCTGGCCTCTACCTTCAGATGATCAATGGCTACCATTTGAAATGGACGTCAACTTACAAACGGATGCAGTGGTGCTTTATGATCACCTTTCACAGTTGTGATAGTCACAGACGTGTGACATTCCTGGCACCATTTTTCAATGTCTCCTCTCATGCCAATCCAATAGAATCGCCTACGGCCTGTGGCTTCTGTCTTTTGCGCTCCAAAATGACCAGACACATCATGATAGGCAGTGAGGACCATGGGTACATCTCTCCCTGTGATCACAATTTGATGGAGACGAGTAATGGTGATGTGATCCATGCTACTGCGATAATGCAATCCTTTCTTCACAAAGAACCTTTTTTGCTTTCTCCACAGACACAGTAATTGAGGGTCTGCATCGCCTCTGCAACATCTACTGGGAGGTTTTCCCGCAATGAGTAATTCCAAAATTTCTGCTAACACTCGACTTTGCATCTATACTTGTATCCATGTAGTTTCCAGTAGCGGAGATTCTGGACTGGCTTACTGACATTGAAATATATACAAAGATTTAAAAGTTCCACAACACTGTATACTGGTGTATGCTATGAATACCTTTCCCTTTTTCTACTGTTTTAATTCTAGTGTAATACATAGTGAGCCTGTGAGTGTTTGTGTCTGACTCTGGAAGTATAGACGGAAATTTAACCCTAGACTGGACACACCTGGTATGTGCTGATACAGTACATTGTTTTAAAAATTTGTATTAAGGTATCATCTGTAGGATAACCAACTGTGGGGGGGGACCCTCTTCTTGCCGCAGACAAACACGAGACTGAGACAGTTTGTATTGAACAGGTCCGTTTTTAGTGCCCATCATTCTGTCGACAACAGCAATTCACCACAGCTGTTTCAGATTTCTCTGTACACATGTCCGGTACCTTCACTTCCTTTGTAACTATAATTGTGGCGTCCTCTGTGGCTTTTCCACTGTGGCTGGCCTAGGCCCAACCACCACAGCGCTGCACCAGTCTGAGCACACCGTCAGTATGATAGCCCCAGGCCGTCTTCGTCTGCAGCTACCGTCCTCTGGGTCACCCCCCCGTGACCGCCTCAACTGTCAGTCCTCTCTGGAGCCTTTCCACTGTCTATATTTCCTCAGCAGAACTTCCTCTTTACTGTGCTCCCTTCGTTTACTGACTTTTCCAGAACCTTCCCTCAGCCTTTTATACTTCCAGTTCTGGTAACTCCGCCCACCATCACCTAACAGTTTCTCTGACCAATGGCAGTTATTCAGTCCCACTCCTACACTCTCCACTGCCTTCGAATGGGCAAGCTAAAACACTGCACCCTTTCTCTTTATCTTAGCGGTTTCACACCTACATTGCCTACACCTCTGCTTCTACATCATCCATAGTGAGCGAGCGTGTGTGGGTTACGCCTTTTAAATACACGGTGAATCGGAGAAACAAATTTTTACACTATACTTGATACAGCTTGTATCTTGTTATACATTACCTTTGTTCGACATTTAGCATTACGGTCAAATCCATACTGTGTAAGCGTCTGAGAGTGACTACGGGACTATTTATATGGAGATTTCAATTGTACCCTAAAAAATATATACTTGCTATCTTGTTATCCAGGACCTTTTTAACAACATTTTTTATTACGGTCAAAACCAAACTGAGTGAGCGTCAGAGGGTGACTACGGAAATATATACCGATATTTTCAATTTGGCCAACACTGTATACAGCAGAACGCTTCTGATACATTAACCTTTTTAGCTATTTAGATTCTGGTGTAATCCATAGTGAGCCTGTAAACGTCTGTCTGTTACTCTGGCAATATATTTGGAACTTTAAGATTACCCCAACACTGTATACAGCTGTACGCTTGTGTTACATAACCCATATACAGCTTTTCATATTCTTGTGTAATCCATACTGGGCCTGAGAGCATTTATGTCTGCCTCCTGAAATGTATACGGAGAATCAGAATGTTTACACTATACTATATATACCTTGTATCTGGTGATACTGTACCCTTTTTCAACTTATTTTATTGGGTAATCCATACTGAGCCTCTGAGCATCTGTGTATGCCTCATGAAATATATATGGAGATTTACTGTTACTGTTATCGATAGACTGTATAGAGCTGTACGCTTCTGATACAGTACCATATATCTGCTGGTATTTTGGGTCAATTTTCTAAAACAGGAGTATGGTGGAAGAGGACACGGACATGGGTGTGGGGGGCCACCTAGTACTGATGGTGGTGGTGGTGGTGCATCTGCTGGTAGTGCCAAAAACACTATAGCAGCTAAGGCAGGAGGTGTTGAGCCAGCGGCTCTGGAAGGCCTGTAAGGCTCCCTTTTCTGGGAGTAGGTAGACTTCTTTTAAAGCCGGAGTATCAGGAACTGTTTGTGGCTTACATTGCTGAAACAGCCTCCAGCTCTATCGCCTCCTCTTCTGAAGTTGTAAAAAATGCAAGCACTGAGTCGTGACTGCAGGCTTCTGGTAAGGAGCAACCCCTTTCCTTGTGTCCTTCACCCACACCAAAAGTGAAGGATGTGGAAGCACACACCTCCGATTACTCCATGGAGCTCTTTTCACATACCATGCCTGGGTTAATTAAAAATAGGGCCCATCATGTACTGGAGCAATGTAAATGGGGCAGATCAGACACTGGAGCAACATCTAAGGGGCCCATTATACACTGGAGCATTACAAATGGGGCCCATTATATATGGAGCATTATTAGGGCCCATGATACACTGGAGCATCATCCATGAGGCCCATCATGTACTGGAGCATTGTAAATGGGGCAGATCAGACACTGGAGCAGCATCTAAATGGCCCATTATACACTGGAGCATTACAAATGGGGCCCATTATATATGGAGCATTATTAGAGCCCATCATACACTGGAGCATCATCCATGAGGTCCATCATGTACTGGAGCAATGTAAATGGGGCAAATCAGACACTGGAGCAGCATCTAAAGGGCACATTATACACTGAAGCATTACAAATGGGGCCCATTATATATGGAGCATTATTGGAGCCCATCATACACTGCAGCATCATCCATGAGGTCCATCATGTACTGGAGCAATGTAAATGGGGCAGATCAGACACTGGAGCAGCATCTAAGGGGCCCATTATACACTGGAGCACTACAAATGGGGCCCATTATATATGGAGCATTATGTGGAGGTCATCATATACTATATGGAACATTATATGTGAGTAATTATTTGGCATGGAGGAATATATGGGGCTCATTATTCTGTATGGCGCACAATATGGTGGCCATAACACTGTATGGAGTAATATACTGTCTTGTTTTTGAGCTATTGTACAATTTAAAATAGATCAGTCATGTCATGTAAGCAGTGAAGTATTTGTCATTGTACTATACCTATATTTCTGTGGCGTATCGGAGCATCATGAGTTGTGGTATGTGTTAAAGGGGCGCACTGACACTCTTTGGCCCAGGGCACATGAAATCCTGGAGCCAGCCCAACCCCCCCACAACTTTAGCCAATTAACCCCCAGTTTTCAATGCGTAACTATTATTAGGAAGTAAATTAAGGTTGACAAGCTTCAGTTATAAGAATTGATGTTTTTGGCATTGAAATGGGCACTGTAGGTGTGTTTACTGTCCTCCACTCCCTGCCGACTTTGCTTCCCCAATGACTTGCATTGGGTTTCGTGTTTCAGTCGGCCTCTGACTTTTCCTTATAGTCGGCCGATTTCGTTCGACCCGACTTTTGAGAAAGTTGGGTTTCATGAAACCCGACTCGACCCTTAAAATGGCAAAGTCGCTCATCTCTAGTCATGTGTGGTTTGTGTGTTTGTACTACACTTTGAAAATGCATTAGAAACGTATATTTTTTACCAGTGGATTTTCTGCATCTAATGTTCTATTTGGAAAACTCAGTGTTCCCTCAAATTGGCATGTAGCGAATATAAAACGAACCACAGATCAGTTTGCGCTGCCTAAAATCACCCCCCCCCCATGACATTTCTATATACCCATCCGCTCTGCTGAAACTTTAAAATGCTACAGTAATATGCAGAATCAAAAAAATCACCAAAAACTGATTACAGGAACTTAACCTAGAAGGTGCCTGATAACCTTGGCATTGAACTTTACACTTCAGAATAAAATATCCCTCGGTTCTTCAGAATGGAGAGAATCTTTATTAGAAGGTAAATCGCAAAGTTGCTTGGTTTTACAACTATTTAAAGGGAACCTGTCAGCAGTTTTTGACGATGTAAAATACGGCCACTGCCTTTCAGGTCCGACTATAAAGATAATAAAAAGAAGTTTTATTAAACTCACCTGGGGGGGCGGTCCGGTCCAGTCTGATGGGTGTCGTAGTTCGGGGTCTGGAGCCTCCCATCTTCTTGCAATGCCACCGCCCTGTTGCTTCTTCGCTCCCCGGCATCGCACTCCTGCGCAAGCGTACTTATCTGCCATGTTGAGCGCAGAGTACAGTACTGCAGTGCACAGGCGTGGGCCTCTCTGTACTCTCAGTACTTTGGTCTGCCCTCACAGGGCAGATAAGTGTGCCTGTGCAGGAGTGTGATGCCAGGGAGCGATGAAGCAACAGGTGGTTGGCATCGCAAGAAGATGGGAGGCACCGGACCCGGACCTGAGACACCCATTGAACCAGACCCCACCAGACCGCCCCCCTCCCCCGGGTGAGTATAATAAAACTTTTTTTTATCTTTAAGGTTGGACCGGGGCTTTCAGGGCTGTAGATAAGCCCTGAAAGGCAATGGCCATATCTTATATCGACCAAAACTGCTGACAGGTTCGCTTTAATAAGATGAAAAATACCCTTTAAGTAGCCTATAGAAAAGTAGAATAGACAATCGGCGACTTATTATTATGGATCTCATGGAATATATGTCAGCTTCAAAAAGTATATATGACCTTGGCTTTAGCCATGAGGAATGATGTGGCCAAACATGTTAAACCTCACAAGCTCCACTTCTTTTATCTGCTTTTGTTGAATGGACCCTTTAATGATAAATACATCATTGAATACTACTTGGTAGATTTCCAAAGTGTCTCTTGGAAAGTGATAAAATAATACGTCTATAGTGCCGGTGTCCAATGTGAAGGGATTTCTGCAGCTCATCGTGAAAAATGACCCTTCTGAAAAGTAGTTATGTCTTTTATAGTTAGCATATGAACAATGGCTGAAAGAAAGCAGCTTTTAATAGAATGTGGTGGTGAAGCATGACATAGTAAATTCACCCATCGCCTTCGTGCATTCACAGCTTCGTTCACACTCACTACTTTGGCCCACTGCACTTTATTATAGCGAAATTGATGGATATACAGAGAGTTAAAACACATTTCCAATTTTCAGAACAGTCCTAAAATAGTTATTCTTTTGTTCAAAAATCAATAAAGCAGACTATTTAGTACGCTTTTTCATCCGAGAAACTTGAATATAAAGTTGCAATCGATAGAGATACCAAATATTTGATATCTCATCTTCACTGGCGTCATGATAAAAATGATCCAGAGTTTAAAATGTCAGATAATGCTCAGACTCGCTCTTCTGAAACTGCAGGTTATTTATCCACAGAGGAACACATAATGTAGATATAACCGACAAATCTGGAGGGAGAAATTAATATTTGCTTTGAAAGCAGTCATCTGGTAATCGTATAATGTTAGGGTCCCGTTACACTAAGCGACACACCAGCGATACCGACAACGATATGACCTGGTCAAGATCGCTGGTGTGTCGCTACATGATCGCTGGTGAGCTGTCAAACAGGCAGACTCACCAGAGATCAGGACCAGCGAGGACACGGGTTACCCGCTGTTTACCTTGGATACCAGCTTCCAGCGTCTGCTTACAGCGCTGGGAGCTTGCTGATCGATGGTCTCCCACTGCCACGCACAGCGATGTATGTTGGCCAGCGGGAGACCAACGATCAAAAAATGGCCCAGGACACTCCTGCACGATCAGCGATACCCTGCAGGGGGACCGATCGCTGATAGGTGTCACACACAGCGAGATCGCTGCTGAGGTCGCCGTTGCGTCACAAAACTTGTGACTCAGCAGCGATCTCGCTAGCGATCCTCGCTTACTGTGACGGGGGCTTTAGTGATGCAGCAAAGTAGTACCACCTGCCGTATGGCATAAATTCATTTAAGCTTTAGTGGGACAAACTCTCCAGGAAATGAGCTGAGTATGGTATCTTATCAGTAATGCTACATGGGAAAAATATGCTAATTAATTAATAATATTTTCTCCTGGCAGAAAAAAAGATCTACAGGTGCATCTCACAAAATTAGAATATCATTAAAAAATTAATTTCTTTCAGTTCTTCAATACAAAAAGTGAAACTCATATATTTTATTTCGAGACATTACAGACAGAATGATCTATTTCAAGTGTTTATTTCTGTTAATGTTGATGATTATGGCTTACAGCCAATGAAAACCCAAAAGTCATTATCTCAGTAAATTAGAATACTTTATAACACCAGCTTGAAAAAATTATTTTAAAATCCAAATTTTGGTCTATTGAAATGTATGTTCAGAAAATGCACTTAAGACTTGGTCGGGGTCCTTTGGCATCAATTACAGCAACAATGCAGCGTGCCATGGAAGTGATCAGCCTGTGGCTCTGCTGAGGGGTTATGGAAGCCCAGGTTGCTTTGATAGCAGCCTTCAGCTTGTCTGTATTGTTGAGTCTGGTGTCTCTCACCTTCCTCTTAACAATACCCCATAGATTCTTTATGGGGTTAAGGTCAGGTGAGTTTATTGGCCAATGAAGCACAGTGATACTGTTGTCTTTAAACCAGGTATTGGTACTTTTGGCAGTGTGGACAGGTGCCAAGTCCTGCTGGAGAATTAAATTTCCATCTCCAAAAAGCTTGTTGACAGAGGGAAGCATGAGGTGCTCTAAAATTTCCTGGCAGATGGCTGCCCTGACTTTGGTCTTGATAAAACATAGTGGATGTACACCAGCAGATGACATGGCTCCCGAAACTATCATTGATTGTGGAAACTTCACACTAGACCTCAAGCAGCTTGGAGTGTCTGTCTCTCCACTCTTCCTCCAGACTCCGGGACCTTAATTTCCAAGGTCTAGTGTGAAGTATCCACAATCAATGATGGTTTCACCTTCTAACAAGACAATGACCCTAAAAAAATGGTATAAGGAGCACTGCACTCAAGAACGCTGCTGCAGTTGGTGCTCAAGTCGGGTATCCAACCCATAAAATGCAAAGAGTAAACAAACTTGGCACTCAAAATATGAAGACGTTTCAGCTCCTTTTTATTATGCATCCAGACAAAAAAATAAACGTTTTTGGTCCGTCATAAGACCTTCATCAGAATGTTCTTTTAGCAGAAACTGGAGTATACATAGAGCAAAAAAGACAAAAAAAGATAAAAATTGTAAGGTCATGATATGCAAATTCAATTTGATAAAAACTGGAATATAGTAATATAACAATTCGTCGAGTGAAGACAAAAGGTGAAGATGGCTAGAGAATCTCTATCCAGACATGCCTGGTGTGAGGCGAGAAATCCAATGGTGAATTCGTCTGTGCTGTATTAATTCAGGAAAGATAAGAAAACTGACAAAACCTTAAAAATCATTAAAAAGAAAGAAAAGGAGAAGAGACTGTGGAACTGCGTTTCATCCAGTGAAAAGGATATGATATTTTTTCAAGTCGTAGTGTCTCCAAGGTACTTCAATAAGAGTAGTGGTTCTAGGAAACCAAATAAGTAGGTATCTAGAAAAGAAACCTTTGATTGTAATATCCATACAGTGGTTAGCAGTTGTATCCACAGTTAATTATATACAGTGCTGAAAGAGAGTAACGTCATGAGAATCTTACAGAACTATGGTAGTTATGCTGTTCCCATTGTATAAGATGGAGCTAGTGACCTTAGTAGCAAAACAGTTTATTACGCAAATAGTACCTGGATGTAGTAAGACCTTTAATGGACAAATGGCGTCTATTTAGTTATGAATTCGGTATCAGTGTTGTGAGCTGTTGGAGATAAAACGAAATTATAAAGGATATGTGATAATGTTAATCAATTGTAGTATAGCCACATTGTGAGCATTTACCTGCACCTGGTGGGGCTTTTACCAGCAAGGAGAGAATATCAGCGCTTATATTATAGGCTGGTATCTGCAAAAGGAGTAGTGCTGTCAAGAGAGCGGAGAGTACTATAATGTTAAAGCCAGGCTATAAAAGGTATGATATACTGTTGTTTTTTGTGGTATAGTCATATTGTATGTGTTTACCTGGACCAAGTGGGGCTAAAGCAAGAGGGTAAAGTCAGCGCATGTAATGGCAGGAATCCGCAGGCGGATTGCGCTGTGAAGAGAGCGGAAAGTACTATAGTAATCAATATACCAGGAGTCCGGCTGTACAGCCTCGTCTCCTGTTGTAGTTACCTTGCTAGCCCGGGATGAAAAGTGAGGACTCCGTCGTTCAGGAAGGACGCTATGTGGCTGTGGAGACGATCAGCCTGTGGCACTGCTGAGATGTTATGGAAGCCCAGGTTGCTTTGGTAGCAGCTTTCAGCTCGTCTGCATTGTTGGGTCTGGTGTCTCTCATCTTCCTCTTGACAATACCCCATAGATTTTCTACGGGGTTAAGGTCAGATGAGTTTGTTGGCCAATGAAGCACAGTGATACTGTTGTTTTTAAACCAGGTATTGGTACTTTTGGCAGTGTGGACAGGTGACAAGTCCTGCTGGAGAATTAAATGTCCATCTCCAAAAAGATTGTTGGTAGAGGGAAGCATGAAGTGCTCTAAAATTTCCTGGTAGACGGCTGCCCTGACTTAAGTCTTGATGAAACATAGTGGACCTACACCAGCTGATGTCATGGCTCTCGAAACTATCATTAAGTGTGGATACTTCACACTAGACCTCAAGCAGCTTAGATTGTCTGTCTCTCCACTCTTCCTCCAGACTCTGGGACCTTGATTTCCAAGGTCTAGTGTGAAGTATCCACAATCAATGATGGTTTCACCTTCTAACAAGACAATGACTCTAAGCACACAAATAAAATAACAAAGGAGTGGCTTCCGAACAACTCTGTGACTATTCTTGACTGAGCCCTGACCTAAACCCAATTGAGCATCTCTGGAGAGACCTGAAAATGGCTGTCCACCAACGTTCACCATCCAACCTGACGGAACGAGAGTTTCTGCAAGGAAGAATGACTATGGATCCCCAAATTCTGGTGTGAAAAACTTGTTGCATCATTCCCAAGAAGACTCATGGCTGTGCTAGCTCAAAAAGGTGCTTCTACTCAATTCAATACTGAGCAAAGGGTATGAATACTTATGACCATGTGATATTTCAGCTTTTCTTTTTAAATAAATTTGCAAAAATTTCTACATTTCTGTTTTTTTCAGTCAAGATGGGGTGCAGAGTGAACATTAATGAGAAAGAAAATGAACTTTTTTGAATTTACCAAATGACTGCAATGAAACAAAGTGAAAAATGTAAAGGGGTCTGAATACTTTCCATACACACTGTATATAATGATATTTGCTTGCTGTATATGTACATTGCTGAACACCCAGCGGCACCCATTTCCGTCATCCCAATGGCACAGGCAAAGTTGTTGTTCCTGCAGGAAATTGTCTGTGATTGGCAACTACCATTCGGCTGGATTTGGAATAAAGTCACATTCTGGTTGTTTTTAACCCCTTGACAGCATATAGTGTACAGTTACGTCATATCCTATGTCGTATCCCTGACCTGAAAAACTATTGTTGAATTGGCTTTCATTTGAAATTTTAATGCACTTGGAATTTTTTTTTCCTGCTTTCCAGTTCATCACATGATAAAATGAATGGTGTCACTTAAAAGTAAAACATGTTTCTCAAAATAAAAAGCCTTTATACGGTTATATGTACGGAAAAATATAAAGGATATGGCTCTTGGAAGAAGAGGAAAAAAAAATGGATGTTGGCTGCTGCATGAAGAGGTTAAACTGTTTTTTATCATCACAGTAAATAGAACGACACCCTTTTTTCCCCGATCATTAGCCTGATTGGGATTGGTAGTTTTGATGCACGGCATAGAAATTCACAAGGCTCCCGGGCTGACAAGAGAAAATCTAAATTTTCACTGAGCGGTACTAAATAAGGAACGTGCCTCTGACTGGGGAGCCCATATGGCTAAAGCTAGAAAAAAAAAAAGGTTCAGTGCCCAATTCCCCCCTTCCACCACTCCCCAGGTGATACATTAATTGGGATGCCCAATTGACCAATGGGATTAAAGGGGAAGGGGCCTGCAGCCAGACCTACATGGGTTAAATTCAGGTGCCTGAGGTCAGTGAGGCTAGTTTCACACTAGCGTTTATTTCCTGCAGCGCACGGCGCCGCTAAGCCCCCTGCCGGCTCCCTGCCTGCCCCATCCGGGCATCGCCGCCTACTAGCGCACATGGGCACTTGCGATCTGCACACTCTATATTTAGCATAGGGTGCACAGATCGTGCGCTGGCCGTGCGCTAGCAGGATTTTGCCGTGCGCTGCGCACTTTTGAAGGTGCGCCCGTGTGCGCCGAACGCAGCATGTTGCATTTCGGCGCGCACGGCGCACCTGCAAAAGTGCGCAGTGCACGGCAAAATCCTGCTAGCGCACGGCCAGCGCACGATCTGCGCACCCTATTCTAAAGATAGGGTGCGCAGATCGCAAGTGCCCATGTGCGCTAGTAGGCGGCGATGACCGGATGGGGCGGGCAGGGAGCCGGCAGGGGGCGGGGGTTAGCGGCACCGTGCGCTGCAGGAAATAAACGCTAGTGTGAAACTAGCCTGACTTCCTCTTTCCTCCGGCTGACTCCTGGAAGCTTTCCCACCCTTCCTCCCTTATATATTCAACAGTGCTTAAATTGCCATAATAATTGTATATTTAAAAAAAAAGAAACCTTTTCAATGATATTAAGTCACAGCGGAAGAGGTGAAGGGCATAGGTTTGTAAACGCTCATTGGCCTGCTCGCTTGTCTGCCGCAGACACGGCCTTCGGCGATGAGCCCGTTATGAAATGTAAGAGCCTTTTTCTGCTTATGTAATCAATAAACTGTGATTACTTGTTTCAACCCATCTAGGCCTGTCTGTGTTTTCGTTACGGGAGTGGTCGGAGGGGGAAAGGCACTGTTTGAGACACATGGTCTCCACAGTCTACCCTTTCTAAGGGTTTGCTCACACGAGCGTATAATTTGGCCGAGTACCCTTCGATGTTTTATTGCATAGCACTCGGC